>NC_139556.1:88526287-89126287 GCF_965112155.1 Podarcis liolepis
GAGTAGGAAAATGAGAGTACCCGTAAATATTTTTTTTAGGGGGGAAAGCACTGGTTCTATTTAATAATAATAATAATAATAATAATAATAATACAGTGGTACCTAGGGTTAAGGGACGCGGGTGGCGCTGTGGGTTAAACCACAGAGCCTAGGACTTGTGGAGCAAAAGGTCGGTGGTTCAAATCCCCGTGACGGGGTGAGTTCACGTTGCTCGGTCCCAGCTCCTGCCAACCTAGCCAGTTTAGTCATGCTGGCCACATGACCTGGAAGCTGTACGCCGGCTCCCTCGGCTGGTAAAGCGAGATGAGCGCCGCAATGCTAGAGTCGGCCACGACTGGACCTAATGGTCAGGGGTCCCTTTACCTTTACTTTTTACCTCAGGTTACATACGCTTCAGGTTACAGACTCTGCTAACCCAGAAATAGTACCTCGAGTTAAGAACTTTGCTTCAGGATGAGAACAGAAACCGTGCAGCAGCGGCAGCAGAAGGCCCCATTAGCTAAAGTGGTGCTTCAGGTTAAGAACAGTTTCAGGTTAAGAGCGGACCTCCGGAACGAATTAAGTATGTAACCAGAGGTACCACTGTAATAATAATACTCCCATCTGATTGGGTTGCCCAGCCACTCTGGGTGGCTTCCAACATATAATGTTTAAAACGTTAAACATTTAAAAACTTCCCTACACAGGGCTGCCTTCAGATGTCTTCTAAAGGTTGTATAGTTACTTATCTCCTTGGCTCGGGGGTCACATAACTCCATACCCTCCAACATTTCTCTGGTGAAAATCAGGACGTCCTAAGGAAAATCAGGACATTCTGGGAACAAATCAGAAACCAGGGCAGCTTCTGTAAATCCAGGACTGTCCCTGGAAAATAGGGACACTTGGAGGGTCTGCTACACTCTCTGTGGGAATCCCACCCCCAGGCACAAAGTTGAGCCCAAGTGATGGATCACATTCCTTATAGGGTGTACTATGAGGCCTTGCTGTCTGAATCTTTTTCAATGCCTAGGACGTGTTTCATTCAAGGAAGCAAACAACGGAAAAGTATCATGACTACTGTTTCCAAGACAGTATGTGGTGTGTCCAGGCTCCTATTGCAAAACCTTGGTGTGAGTAGAGAGCAGGCAGAGAGCGAGAAGCTCATAATGAACGCAGGCTGCCTTTTTGTGGTGACTGGAAGAATGCTGATTTCCTTTGGGATTCTAAGCATCGTCTCTGGAATTATCGCCTTCTTCCCTGTTTTTTCCTATAAACCGTGGTTTGCCGGATGGAGTGTTCACATTGCTTCTCCCATCTGGAGCGGAGCTTTGGTAGGCAGAACTGAATTATATCTAAATTTATATAGCTGTACGCCTGGGAAGGGATGCGGGTGGTGCTGTGGGTTAAACAACAGAGCCTAGGACTTGCCGATCAGAAGGTCGGCGGTTCGAATCCCTGCAATGGGGTGAGCTCCCATTGCTCAGTCCCAGCTCCTGCCCACCTAGCAGTATTAAAGCACGTCAAAGTGCAAGTAGATAAACAGGTAAGGTAAACTGCATTTCCGTGTGCTGCTCTGGTTCGCCAGAAGCGGCTTAGTCATGCTGGCCACATGACCCAGAAGCTGTATGCCGGCTCCCTCGGCCAATAAAGCGAAATGAGCACCGCAAACCCAGAGTCGGCCACGACTGGACCTAATGGTTAGGGATCCCTTTACCTATGACTGGGAAACGATAGTAACATTGCTGCTGATCTGCCTTGTTGCTGACATTTAATCTGGAACCTTTTAAGATTCTGGAATTTCAAGAATGGGTGAAAGAAATCCTTGCCGAATGTAATCTACATGACTAGTAGCCATTGATAGGCCTCTATCACAAGATGAGGCACATATACACAATTTGAATGGCTATGTCCATGAACCTTGGGGGGGTTGGCCCCCTCAAATATTTTATTGGGGGCGAAGGGAGCTCAGTCCCCCCATGAGTTGGCCCCTATGTGAGAGAGGGTGAATGCACATACAGACATCTCCCCCGAATTTTCCATATTGATTTGAAATATCCCACCCAATCGGCAGGTTCTGGTCGATACTTCTATGTTACACTGCTAAGGGCTTTGACGCAATGTTGGATCCCTCCTCTCCCTTTGTGTTTAGAGATGAAAACAAAATGTTAGGGCTGGCTCGAGGGGAGAAAAAGCAGCAACATTATCTGTAAACAAGTGCAGTTTTGCGAAGTTTGGGGGAGAAAACAAGATCGCTGGGCAACGCATTTGCAGCAAAGTTGAAATTGATCATCTAATAGCTGAAACTCCCCGGCTGGAGTTGGCCCAGTTCTGAGGATGAACTAATCCCTCCTGGCTTGCTTTCTCTCTGTTCCCTCCACCACATGTGTAAATTGAGGGAGTCTCGCTTGGAAAAGCAGATGGGAAAAGAGGTTTGGCCACTCTTGCCTCCTACATTGGCTCGTCCCGGTGTTCTTACGTTGCTGTGTTATTTGTTCTGGCTAAAACCCCTCTTGGACCCTGTGCAACCTTTCTTCCTCTCTTTCTGCCTGATGAATTTTGCCAACATTTCCCGTGACTCCAGATTAGCCTTCCCCAAGCTGGTGCCCTCCAGATGTTTTGGTCTACAGCGTCCATCAGCCCCAGCCAGCACAGTTTCTCCAGATGTTTCTGCTTTCGTTCCTGGGAACTCTCTACAGTAGTACATGGTGCCAAGACCTCAATTTCAGGCTCCTTTTGCCTAAGAACTCTGTTCAAACGCCTGTTCTCAGAGGGCAGGGCTGGGGAAGTTGTGCTCCACCCTGTGTGTTATGGAGTTCCACAGGGGTCTGCACTGCCCTTACATACTTTATTTATTAAATTTATATCCTGCCCTTCATCCCAAGAGAGCTCAGGGGGAGAGGGCAAGCAACAAGCAATACTACAGTAAAATTGTTTTTAAAGCATATTTAACATGATTCCAATGCAGATGCAGTCTAGGAAGACCTCAGCTTTTAAAAGGCTTATTTGAAGAGGAAACTGTTTGAAACTGTCGGGGAATTTCATCCAAAGGCTTGGGCTGCAGCAGCAGGGCAGAATCAGTCAATTTCCGTTCTTTCGGTTTCTCATTTTTCCAATCTTAAACTCTGTTCTCTGCATTTCTGCAGCAATTCGCGGTTTGCTTGCTTTACCCAAAAATGATCGCAAAGATTCTTCAACCATTTTGGTGCAAATTTCTTTTCCTAAACGTATTTTTGTACGCAATTTAAAGAAACGTACGCATTTTTGAAAGCAATTTCTCCTAACGTAATGCATTTTTCATATGCTGTTTTCACTAGCGTGTTCACTTAAAAAAAATAATTAGATTTTCCGACATACAATTCAAGAGATAAAGAGAAATAATCCATAACAGAAAAGAAACATTAAATCATTATACAATATCCCAAAAGAAAGAAACATAAGCAAAATAAAACAAACTCACCACACTGTTTAGCTTCCCTCCCCCACTACTAGTCTTCTCTAGAATCAATTTTACCTTTATCATTGCATTCTGATTGTTTTTATTTTCTCTATATACATATACCAGTATATCTCTTTGATAGATTATTGTTTTGATGCATTTACATTCTTAGTCTAAGCATATTAGCATGTCTTTTTTAGAGCAGTATTTTGTCATATAGTCATCAAAGCATTGCCATTGATTTTTTAGTTTTTTGATTTGACTCCTATCGTATAGATGCTGCTAATTTAGCCAATTTTAAATATTCATTTAATTTGAGAATCCATTCCTCCTTGATAGGTAGTTCTTTAGCTTTCCATTTAGATGCTATTACTATCCTAGCTGCGGGCTGCGGTGGTCACATATAAGAAAATTCTTTTTTTTTCCTTCGGTATTTCTTTTCCTAATGGGCCCAGTAAGTAAGCCTCTGTTTTTTTCGTTAATGGGATTTTAAGCATTTTTTCCAACTTCTCATGTATTTCTTCCCAAGCATGTTCACTTTCCATGCACATTATCCACTAATAAATGCATTTCTATAAACATTATTTGGCTGGAGAGCTACATCACAAAATCTGGGAATGCAGGAAACCTTTGCCCAACATGGGGCTCAAACCCACGAACTTGAGATTAAGAGCCTAATGCTTTGCCAACTGAGCTATCCTCTATACCCACTTTTTATGCGTCAGTGTTGTTGTTGTTTAGTCATTCAGTCGTGACCAACTCTTCGTGACCCCATGGACCAGAGCACGCCAGGCACTCCTGTCTTTCACTACCTCCCACAGTTTGGTCAGACTCATGCTGGTAGCTTTGAGAACACTATCCAACCATCTCGTCCTCTGTCGTCCCCTTCTCCTTGTGCCCTCCATCTTTCCCAACATCAGGGTCTTTTCCAGAGAGTCTTCTCTTCTCATGAGGTGGCCAAAGTACTGGAGCCTCAGCTTCATGATCTGTCCTTCCAGTGAGCACTCAGGGCTGATTTCCTTAAGAAAGGATACGTTTGATCGTCTTGCAGTCCATGGGACTCCCAAGAGTCTCCTCCAGCACCATAATTCAAAAGCATCGATTCTTCGGCGATCAGCCTTCTTTATGGTCCAGCTCTTACTTCCATACATCACTACTAGGAAAACCATGGCTTTAACTATACAGACCTTTGTTGGTAAGGTGATGTCTCTGCTTTTTAAGATGCTGTC
Source organism: Podarcis liolepis (assembly GCF_965112155.1). Lineage (NCBI taxonomy): Eukaryota > Metazoa > Chordata > Lepidosauria > Squamata > Lacertidae > Podarcis > Podarcis liolepis. Next base: position 88,530,932 of record NC_139556.1, read on the forward strand.
TAGGTTTGCCATCACCTTTCTCCCAAGGAGCAGGTGTCTTTTAATTTTGTGACTGCTGTCACCCTCTGCAGTGATCATGGAGCCCAAGAAAGTAAAATCTCTCACTGCCTCCATTTCTTCCCCTTCTATTTGCCAGGAGGTGATGGGACCAGTGGCCATGATCTTCGTTTTTTTGATGTTGAGCTTCAGACCATATTTTGCGCTCTCCTCTTTCACCCTCATTAAAAGGTTCTTTAATTCCACCTCACTTTCTGCCATCAAGGTTGTGTCATCTGCATATCTGAGGTTGTTGATATTTCTTCCGGCGATCTTAATTCCGGCTTGGGATTCATTCAGCCCAGCCTTTCGCATGATGAATTCTGCATATACCGGTAAGTTAAATAAGCAGGGGGACAAAATACAGCCTTGCTACTCCTTTCCCAATTTTGAACCAATCAGTTGTTCCATAGGATTATGCATAGGATTCCTCCCTTAAACAGGATCTATCTGTCCTATACTAGTAACCTATAGAAGGGCTTTCTTAAAAATAGAATGAATTATTTTCCATCAGCTTCTGGTTTTGCATGCTTCACATAGTGGGTTTGTTTCCTTGTGTTGCGATTTCTTTCTTTTAAAGGAGTCTGTTTTGCAAAGTCCTTTGGAGAGAACAAAGGCCTATTAAACATTACCAACTTTATTATGTGTAACCATATGTTTCCCCCTCTGTCTACAGGCTGTTATTGCAGGTGTACTGGTTGCTCTGGCTGAAAAACAATGGACCCAGAGATACCTGGTAAATTTATGTGGTTATTCTATACAGTGCCACATTCTAGTCAGAAGGCAGGCAGAGTTAATCTAGGCATAGGCTCTTGAGGAAGAAAAGGCACACAGCTGTAGCCTTAAGCTACAGATCAGATAAAGAATACAAGGTTTAAAGCAGGCACACTTTAAAACATTCTACCAGATTTACAAGACTGAGCAGGATCCAGAGATATTTCCTGACTTGAAAGAAGGGAATGTTGTGAGAACCAATAAAATCCATCAAACTAGTGGAACCTTCTTCTTCTTTTTTAATTATTTTTCAGTTTCCTTGATATATGGAAAGTGCATAAATAATAACCCCATCCTCGCAAAATGATCCTTATGGTGCAGGGGTACAGTTAGGGTTACCCCAGAAAGCCCTAAAAACTGTTTGTGAATCTCCCCCCCTCCCAGCCAGGCCTCGGAGTACGCATTTTAAAAACTGCATTTTCCTCTAAGACAAAAAGCATGAGCTAAGCAGTCCTCTCTGTAACAAAAACGCTGTAACAACTCAGAGCTGAGAACAGTAAAGCTTTCGCTTCCCAGATCCAAGCTAACCTTGTCCTGGTACATTGCTTTGCAACATACTTCCGGGAACAGAGCCAGAGAACGAAAAGCAACATTTCTATGTAAGAATCTGTGAAGGGGGAGAGGAAAAAAGGGGTTTGAAAAAAGGATAAAACCTGCTTGTAAAATGTTTTCGGTGCGGCCTGTCTTTTGTGAACTGAATCACACAGGTGCCTTCTGCCCCCCCGGATGGCAGAATAAAACGCTCTTTCTCTGGATTAACCCCCTGGTGTTTTTTGGCTCCTTTTGTCTCTGCTCGGGTGCAACAATTATTCCGACCCATGGATTAATAAGGCTACATATTTCTGGTGCGTTGGCCGGGAAAAAGCACGTTCCCCGAGATCGAGGGACAAAGAGGTCCAGGGCGTCACTGCAAGGCGAGCAGCTCGGGATACCGGGTCAACAGTTCCAGCGCGCATCCTGCCAACTTCGTGGGAGGGACTGGCCACCCGTTCCTGAGTGGACACGCGACAAAGTGACGGAGAGAAAGAGCAACGGCCGTGCAGAAAGAAGGTACCTCGAGAAAAAAGGTAAGCTCCACAGGGTATAGGTGGGAGCAAGCTCCACAAGGATAGGTGCGAGCAAAAAGAGAGCCTGATCAGCTCCGCCAGCAGGGTAGAAGAAGTGCCACTGGTTTTGGTGTCGCCCAGAAAAAGCAGCAAAGGGTGCTGCTAGGGCCCCGGTCGAAGTCTAAGCGCTGCCGGTTGTGGTTGGTTTTTGTGCCCAGAAGAAGCAGTAAAAGGTGCTCTTGGGCCCCGGTCGAAGTCTAAGCGCTGCCGGTTGTGGTTTTTTGGGGGAAAAAGGGATTGGGGGAGGTGCATGGGGTTTTTTTTTTTTTTTGTTTGTTTGTTTTTCCTGAATGTGCGTGTGGGGACACTCCAGTGAATGTTTTGAGTGTGTGAGACGTTGACAGCAACGTCTGGCCTGTGACTGAGTGAAAAAAAAAATAACGTTAGGAGGGCTGAGTGTCCCAGTGTCCCCAGGATCCCAGAGTCATGGGAAATAAAAGCAGTAAAACAATCCTTGAGACACCACTACAGAGCTTTCTGGAAAACTGGAAAAGTGCCACGAAAGCAGAAGAGTGGGGATGTAAACTCAAAAAAAAAAAAAAAAAAAAAGCAGACTCCAACATTTATGTGAAGTTGACTGGACTTTGTATTTACCAGAATGGCCTCCTGGAGGATCCTTTGATCCAAACTTGGTCAACATTTTATGGAGTAACATTTCCAAGGCTCACACAGATCAGATTCCCTATATTTCTATCTGGAAAGCCAATGTGGATCAAAATCCCTCATGGCTTCGGAAAAATAGAATTTTGACTGCCCAAGTCAAACTGTGTTCAGTACAATTACAAGTTAAGAAGCCACCAGTTTTGCCAGTCCTAGAAGAGGAGATAATTACCCCCCCACCACCACCATATGCAGCCACTGCGCCAAGGCAACCAAATCTGGGAGCAAATAGGGCTGTTTCTCTGCCCAATGCCCAGACTGAGGACCCAAATGAGAAGATTCCCCCCTCTGCCCCTCCCCAACCCCCTTGTGGTGCAAGCAAGGAAGGTGAAGAGAAAGGTGATGATGATAGTGATGATGATGATGACTTCAGGAAAACTCTAGATAAAGAGATAAGATGGACTAGTAAGCAGTTTGACAGAGTGTTCCAGTATGTAGAACCATTTAAAACAGAACTGGATGTGGCCCCCTGGGTTCTAGAAGCAGCCCAGTGCCAGGATGAGAATTGGAGAAAAAAGCAAAAGGTTTTGAGAACAGCGTGGGACAGGGCAACAAAACATGTAGAGACACTTAAATCAAAGGCTTTGTCCAAGCCCACTGTGGTGGCCCCTCTTAGGCAAGTGTATGATCCTTTGGAACAGCCAAATGATCGGGGTGTTCGACCCCCAAGGACCTTTACCATTCAGCATGTCCCTTTTACAAGCTCCGATGTTTGCAATTGGAAAAATCAAAATCCTTCTTTTGAGGAAAATGCTGCATTCAGCCAGCTACCCTGAACCTCACACTTTCTGGATTTACAGTTCAGCCACATAAACCCAGAAGGCCAAGAGTTACCCACCCCCCTGCCCCAAGTACTAACCTGGAAAAGTGACTTTCTTAAAAAGCAAGTGAATGCTTTCTGTGAACTTTGTCAAGTTTTTCTTTTTAATGTGCAATTTTACTCTGAAAGGAGCCGCAGCATACATAGGAATTGATACTTTGAGGAATTTGAAACTTTGCCAGAAGCAAGGAGCGCATTGTTCTTTCTACAGACACTGGCAAATCAACTGAAATTTGCAACATGGCTTACAGGCCACGAGAGCTCTGAAACTTAGAGCACATGAATGAGACTTTTAAAAATCTCGGCTGGCAAACTTAACCCAAGGAACAGAACTGTTAACCCCTTGCGAAGTTTCCTGCCAAGCATCCCCTTTTGAGTTAATATACCTTATGTGCTAATGTTATCTATCAATTTGTTCTGTGCAATCGCTGCCGTCTTTGTTATCTCTTCTCTTAACAGGTGGACTTTTGCCAGGATACCTCTGCATCCCTATGAACCAGGTGAAGAGGACCCAGACGCTCAGACATCGCTCCAGCCTTGTTGGAAGGGACCCAAGATGCCCAACGCCCACCAGACGACCCGACGCCCACCAGACTACAGCCCTGCTCACGTCACTCCTGGACGCTGGCGTTTTGCACGGCTGAAGAATCCAGCATGGATTGAAATAGGACATTTTCACATTTTCTTTCCTTTCCTTTTGCATAACTGAACTTTATTGAAGGTACCTGGGCCTGGTTTGCTTTACGCCACCCCTGCAAAGGAGAGTGTCTAGTGGATCTTTTCTTTCAGCGTAATTACACCCCAGCCCACTCTCTAGCACTTACCTAAGCCCCTCCCCATGCATACAATGGCTCAAATGCGACTGTGGGTCCCCGTGCTGGTATTTCTGCTGCATTTGACCTTTGAAATGCCAATACCACTCACAGTGACCAGACAACTGCTGCAATCGTGGGGAGCCCACCACACATATAATAAGTGGATTCAGGTTGCTGAGATGGTTGCGTTCTTTGCAAATCGGACCAATTGTGCCGTCTGCACTCTGGCCCCTGTAGATGCTCTGGGAGGAATGCCACTCCTCCCTGTGCCTTGGAATGAATCCTTGGTTACAACTCCACTTGTTGCCTTCCAGCCTCTGGGCAACCATTCTTCTTTGTGGAATCATTCCATCCCTTTCCAGGTTCACAGGATCACTGGCTGCCTTTGTGTCAACAAATCAGATGACGCCAGTGACGCTCAGACCTATGTGGGCACTTCCCACTGTGATCGAACCTTCCCAGCCCCAACTAACATGCCTGAGTCCGAGACAGGAACTTTTCCTGGTTCCAATTTGACTGCCTGCCTGGCCCGCTTGCTGAGAGGCACCATATCTGCCCATGGTCAGGACGTTTACTGGGTGTGTGGCAGGAAGGCCTATCATGCCCTCCCAAGAGGATGGTATGGGGTCTGTTTTCCAGCCTACTTAATACCCCCCATGTGGATTCCTGACCAGATACCCTCTGCACCCCCTAGAAGGAGGCGTTCGGCTGACCTGGCAACACTTGCAGGTGGCAGCTCCCAGGATTGGGGCAAAAATCAGTGGCCTCCGGAAAGGATACTGGCCCATTATGCTCCAGCCTCATGGAATCGGAGAGAGAAAATCTCTGGAGCACGGGGGCCGATCTATAACTTGAACCGCATAATCAGACTCCAGGCAGTGGTAGAGATTGTTGCTAACACGACAGCCACGGCCCTTAGGCTAATTGCCACGCAATTGGATGAGACACGCAATGCGTTTCTCTCAGTCCGATTAGCGTTGGACTTTCTCCTGGCCCAACATGGCGGCTTTTGTGCAGCGTTAAATCTCACAGGTGGGGCCTGTTGCTTTAACATCTCTGATCATGGTGAGGCCATTCGCAATTTGGCAGCAGGACTTGAAACAGTGGCCCATATTCCTCCCCAAACCTGGGAGGGATGGGACATGTCATGGCTTGACTGGTTGCCAAACCTAGGATGGGCAAAAGGCCTGTTTTTACTGCTGCTTGGCCCACTTTTCATTTTGCTAATTTTTTGCTTTTCTGTACCTTGCTTCCTGCAATGCTTGCATACAATGACACGCAATATGATTTCCCGCATGCTTCGGCCCCAGATTATAGCTCTGACCCGAGAATATCAGCCTGTGCCTTCCTGGGACGAGCCCTTTTAAGAAAAGGGCTGTCCAAAATTGAGAGGTGTGGAATGCAGGGGTACAGTTAGGGTTACCCCAGAAAGCCCTAAAAACTGTTTGTGAATCTCCCCCCCTCCCAGCCAGGCCTCGGAGTACGCATTTTAAAAACTGCATTTTCCTCTAAGACAAAAAGCATGAGCTAAGCAGTCCTCTCTGTAACAAAAACGCTGTAACAACTCAGAGCTGAGAACAGTAAAGCTTTCGCTTCCCAGATCCAAGCTAACCTTGTCCTGGTACATTGCTTTGCAACATACTTCCGGGAACAGAGCCAGAGAACGAAAAGCAACATTTCTATGTAAGAATCTGTGAAGGGGGAGAGGAAAAAAGGGGTTTGAAAAAAGGATAAAACCTGCTTGTAAAATGTTTTCGGTGCGGCCTGTCTTTTGTGAACTGAATCACACAGGTGCCTTCTGCCCCCCCGGATGGCAGAATAAAACGCTCTTTCTCTGGATTAACCCCCTGGTGTTTTTTGGCTCCTTTTGTCTCTGCTCGGGTGCAACAATTATTCCGACCCATGGATTAATAAGGCTACAATGGGATTTTTCAGGTTTGGGTACATTTCTTTTTCTGCCATAACAAAAGGTGGTGGTTGTTTTGAAGAAAGAGATTATACTTTACCCCCATAAACACTGCATATGTTGTTGGTTTTTTTGCACTGCTACCCTCCCCTGCCATTTATTGTTAATGTTTATTGATTGGGTTTAATTAGTATTGCTGTCACAGAGGCTTTTTAGTATCCTTTTTTTCTTTAATAAGCTGCCTTCAGGAAGCAGAGCTGGGGCGGCCTTCCTCTGAGACTCTGGTTAAGTTAGAAGAGTCAATACAGAAGGCTGTGTACGCACCATAACTTTTAAAGCGCATACCAAGCACATTTTCCTTCTTCAAAGAATTCTAGGCACTAGAGTTTACTAAGGATTTCTGGGAATTGTGAGGGGGTAAACCCCAGTGCACAGAATTCTTTGAGGGCGGCATTGTGCTTTAAAAGTATAGTCTGTACACAGTCTGAGAGAGATGGGTTGCTTAACGGAGCATTATACTGTTCTAGGATTACAGTAAGATTGCTGTGAAGGAGTCTGGGTTTGTAGGGGGGAGAGGTTAGGGCAGATTCACACCATCCTCTAAAGCATGGGTAGGCAAACTGTTAAGTTGTGGGTGAACATATCAGACGACACAGCGATTCTTCAAACAGCTCTTGTTTATTCACAGAACAGAACTGAACTGAAGGGTTCAGCCAGCCTGCTCATATAGAGCTCCACTAGAACGCAACATTAACCATTTTCTGTAACTATCCAATCACTGAATGTCACTTTTGATCCCTTATTTGCATATGTGGACCTGAGTGAAAACTATCTACAGTATCCCCCTGCTGGCCCAGGGTGAGAACTTCAGTACATAACACAAACCAAGGCCCGGGGGCTGGATCCGGCCCAATTGCCTTCTAAATCCAGTCTGCGGACGGTCTGGGAATCAGCGTGTTTTTCCATGAGTAGAATGTGTCCTTTTATTTAAAATGCATCTCTGGGTTATTTGTGGGGCATAGGAATTCGTTCATATTTTTCCCCCAAAATATAGTCGTCCCCCCCACAAGGTCTGAGGGACAGTGGACCGGCCCCCTGCTGAAAATGTTTGCTGACCCCTTCTCTAAAGCACATAATATATCTCTGCCATTAGCTAGATATGACAAGATGCTTCTGTTTCCATTCCAGTGGGAAGCCGCTTTCACCTTTAGCATCTTGAACATCATCAGCTCTCCAGTTCAAGGTGCCATCGCCTTTGCATCCCTCCTTCTTGGACCTTATTGCTACTACTCTTTCGCCGGAGTTTCGGGTATGAACTACCTTGGTTATGCGGTCCTTTTGCCCTTTCCTTATGGCAAGTTTGCTTCCGTGTGCAAGGACCCCGCAGGCTACGAGTGGTACCACCTGGCGCTGCAGATACTAGACATTTGCTCCAGTCTTGCCATGCTCTCTGCATCCTTGGCCATTGTGATCAAACTCACAGCAAGACTGCTCCAGTTTGGACACTTAAATGTGAGTATTACTCAGTGGCAGGGAAGTAATGATTAAGAGCAGCATATAAGTATTCTTATTTGTCTGTTTCGTTTATTCCATTTAATGCCCATCTTTTATTTCATTGCTTTGCACTGCACAATTCAAAGTTTTGGTGCTGACCTTTAAAGCCCTATATGGCCTCAGCCCAGTATACCTGAAGGAGCATCTCCACCCCAATTGTTCTGCCCGGACATTGAGGTCCAGTGCTGAGGGCCTTCTGGTGGTTCCCTCACTGCAAGAAGTGAGGTTACAGGGAACCAGGCAGAGGGCCTTTTCAGCAGTGGTGCCCGCCTTGTGGAATGCCCTCCCATCAGATGTCAAGGAAATAAACAACTATCTGACTTTTAGAAGACATCTGAAGGCAGCCCTGTTCAGGCAAGGTTTTAATGTGTGACATTCTAATATATTTTTAATCTTTGTTGGAAGCCACCCAGAGTGGCTGGGGAAACCCGGCCAGATGGGTCGGGTATTAATAATAATAATAATAATAATAATAATAATAATAATAATAATAATAATTCTTCATGGAGCTTTTGGTTTCCCTCTTTCCCCACAACAACCCTGTGCGGTAGGCTAGGCTGAGAAGCAGTGATTGGCCCAAGGTCACCCAGTAAGCTTCGCGGTGGAGCAAGGATTTGAACCCTGGCCTCTAAGTGAAGGAATGGGTTTCCCAAACCCAAAACTGACTGTGCAGGCAGTTTTAAACTGCACCAAAATCCCTATTTTTTCCTTAGCTAAAATGCATAAACTTGAGCCGTTGAGCAAATGCATAACAAGAACACAGCTCTCTCCTTTATCAGTTTGTGATGGCAAGGCTGACCTTGACTTTACCAGTAGAACAGACACAGACACGTCTGTACCTTATCTTACGTCCTGACCACAAAAGACGCACAGACCCAAGTCTGGGAACAATGCCAGAGTGTGTTCTCGGAAATGGTGACCTCTGGCTCCAAGATAAGAGTAGGAACAGGAATATCCTTTTATGGTCAGGAGTGCAGGAAGGAAATCCCTTTTATGGTTAAGAGTGCCGGAGCAGGAACATCTGTGATGTCAACCTGCATGTACAAGCTGACGTGTCTGGATTCCTGGGGAAGGGGGGAAGAGGGTGCCTGGAGGATATATATACTGCATGAAATGTCTCATTTCTTTGGACATGCTGTGGACACACCACGCAGGTGCCTTTCTGCTGTTCTGGAGAAAGGCATCAGTCTTGGTGGTTGCTGTCTTGTGTGGCAATCTCTCTCCTACGGGGTTGGACTATCTCCTGAAAGCTAAAGGATTCCTAGGCTTCAAATTTACATTGCCGACCCAAGCTTCCTATTGGTTCCCACTGACCTGGAAGAACTATAAACAGGACATGACCTACAGAGTTGGAAGGGACCACGAGGATCATTCTAGTCCAATCGCCTGCAATGCAGAATTTTTTTCACCCAACGTTGGACTCAAACCTACAACTTTGAGATGAAAAGTCTCATGCTTGACACTTGCGAAGGGCTGATCTAATGTTACTGGAACTGAATCATCTTTGGCTGGCTTTTAGTATGCAAACACCTTAACAGCTTGGGACCAGTTTGTACATAATTATCGTTCCACAGTTGTACAAAATCAGTATTTTAGCAGCAGCTACACTGTGGAACTCCCTGCCCTTTGATACCAGGCTGGGGCCTTTGCTGTTCTCTTTCTAGTACCTGCTTAAAAACTTGCTTAGGCAAGCTGAGCCAATCATGTAGAAGTTACATGGGTTTCAGTCTGTTTTTAGTTCATTGCCGATTTTAACTGATTTTTTAATATTTGAAAATACCTGTTTTTAACTGCCTTCCGCTGATAATTTTAACGGTGTGGATTTTGGGGTTTGTTTTTTTTGTAAACTGCTTCGATGTTTTATTACAATCAAGTGGTGTATAATTTTTGTTTAAAAAATAAAATAGAAATAAACACGGGGTCCAGTGTGCTGAGACTACTTATGCTAAAACATGCCTCAACTTAACTGTATCTTTTGTGTGTGTATGATGATGAACGGCTTTTGGCAAATTAATCTGACTAACTGACAGACCCCTCTGCTGCCAGATCCTCAGGATTGTGCTCTAAGTTAACTTAGGGAATGGCCACACACTCCTCCTGGCTTGCTGAAATCACTGCATCTGAGATTTGAAGATCTCTTTTCAAGAAGGACACTGACAAACAGGAACGTGTCCAGAGGAGGGCAACCAAAATGGTCAAAGGCCTGGAAACGATGCCTTATGAGGAACGGCTAAGGGAGCTGGGCATGTTTAGCCTGGAGAAGAGGAGGTTAAGGGGTGATATGATAGCCATGTTCAAATATATAAAAGGATGTCACATAGAGGAGGGAGAAAGGTTGTTTTCTGCTGCTCCAGAGAAGTGGACACGGAGCAATGGATCCAAACTACAAGAAAGAAGATTCCACCTAAACATTCGGAAGAACTTCCTGACAGTAAGAGCTGTTTGACAGTGGAATTTGCTGCCAAGGAGTGTGGTGGAGTCTCCTACTTTGGAGGTCTTTAAGCAGAGGCTTGACAACCATATGTCAGGAGTGCTCTGATGGTGTTTCCTGCTTGGCAGGGGGTTGGACTCGGTGGCCCTTGTGGTCTATTCCAACTCTATGATTCTATGATTCTTCTTTGTCTAGTGGCCCTTTAACTGAACCTGGGACCACTGGCAAAACCCCAAATCTGGTTTGGCCACTATCTCCTGGGACAAAGGAAGGCTTAATTCACTTTATTTGTTAGGATGTCCTTATTAAATAGAAAAACAAAGCAAAACTCTATTGCTTCCATTTATCTGGGGCACGTGGAGGAAGAAGAGCTTGACGAGGACACTTTTGAGTTAAAGAGATGGGCGTTTGGAAATGAGGACGGGAAATATGCAGTGCAGAAAAGCAGGCAGCTGTTTATATCTCCCAGGGGCCTTATTTATATTGTTCCTAAATTTTCTGTCCTCTCCGGTCTCATCAGAGGACCTCAGCTGACACTTTGCCATTACCAGGGTCACTGGTTTCTCCTCTGGTCTCCCTTTTCCTGCTCTCTGCTCCAGCTGCAGGATTAACCCTCTGCCTCTCCCGTTGCCGGCCATGCAATGTGAACGCCTGCGGCCGCTGCTCCTGCCCTTGAAGCCAAGCGCTGGGCTTAAGTGCCTTGAAAGGCAGGATACTCCGTCTCTCACATGACTGAGCATCTGATTGCCAAACAGCCTGTGACGAGATGAGGCGCTCAGGAGCTCGAGAACTTAACTGCAGCAGATGGTCTGCACTGCGACTCCTATCCGCCCTGTCAGCTGGTTGGGGGCTGATCTGGATCTGGACGGTGCCGGGTTCACTAGAGGGGGTGTGATGCTGCTGAAACAGTGAGGCACTGTTGCTTACTGGAAGGGAGTTGAGGAGGCGAGGCGAGGCAGTGCAAATGCACCAGTGCAGCCAGTCCAACTGCTGCTTAGCTGGAGGGAGAGGGATGGTGCAAACCTCTCCCTCCAGCTAAGCAGCAGCAATGCATCTGCTGGGCAGCTAGCACAGCAATTGCTGAGCAACCTCTGGGAATGGCTTGGGGCTACGTATCCCTGCATCCTCCACAGAAAAAAAATATGATATTAATGTCTATTTCTGCAGCGTGGGGAGGTCTCTTCCAGATGTTAATTGCTTCAATTTGGCAGCAGGGATGCTGGGGGATGTCGTCCCAGCCCCTTCCCCATGTGGAAACAGAAACTTGAAGTGTCCCTCACAGCCTTTCTGCTGTTGCAATTGTTGTTGTTGTTTAGTCGTTTAGTTGTGTCCGACTCTTCATGACCCCATGGACCAGAGCGCGCCAGGCACTCCTGTCTTCCACTGCCACCCGCAGCTTGGTCAAACTCAAGTTCGTAGCTTCGAGAACACTGTCCAACCATCTCGTCCTCTGTCGTCCTCTGCTGTTGCAATCCCATACCCTGAACATCCCTATTTATATCTGAGGAATGTTGGAGGGTACTCTAGTCTCGACCTGCCAGCCAGCTACCTTGAGATCTTCCTGGGCACACCCCATCTCCCGAACTGCCTCTCAGGAGACCTCTTCATCCCACCCCTAAGTGCAAGCTGCCATGCTCAGTGTCTTATGGATGAGCCAGGATCAGATCTCTTTCTGCTGTTGGGTGCGACAAGGGTTAAAGCAGCCGCATTTCACCACCCAGCCTGTGTAGCGAATGCCACTGAATTGAGTTAACGCACATGGCAACTCGACACCAAGATACCAGGGCAAAGGTCAACATTGGGCTCTCTGGAGCATGCTAGTGACCTGGCGCTGTCTCGGCTTGCAGGGGGAAATCAACACAGTAATGAAGGTTTTGCACTCCACTTGACCTCTTGCTGAAGCCCTTGCTCAAGCTGTCTAGAGTGATGGACTCAAAAATCTGAGTGCATCTGCTCCACCTTTTCCAGCTCAGGGTGCAAGATGAGTTGCTCCAAAACCCATCTTTATGCTCCAGAGGGTCAACAATGTGCTTGCATTGTGGTGGCTCAGGCAAGAGAGAAAATGGAGCCATTTACGATAGATTTAATAATATATTAGCGAAGAAGCGAGACACTTTCACAGGGCCTTGTGATGTGCCCTGCTTATGAGTGTTTGCAGGCTAAACTACATGATAGGCATTTTGCTATAGCTTGACATGCACGTGCTTTCGGTTTTTTTAGTCAATAAAAAAGATTGAGGGGGCCCAAGCAGTCTCGGCCCCCTGGAGCCGGCACCTGGGACATGGACCCATTGTTTGCCATCACCAGTTCCCAGGCTCCTGTTGCTTCCTACCTCCCTTCTCAGTTGGCCTGTGATCTTACCCTCCAACATTTCTCCGATGAAAATAGGGGCATCCAGTGCTATTTTTCTAGAAAAAGAGGTGCCAGAACTCACCATGAACACCTCCCTTGTTCTCTTCAGATGGCAATGGTGCCCACCAGAGGGGTGCTGTAATTGAGTTCCAGTGAGTTCCAGCTAAATAAAGCCTTGGAGATGTCCTATTCCATACCCTCCAACATTTCTCTGATTAAAATAGGGATGTGCTAAGGAAAATCAGGACATTCCGGCATCAGATCAGATTCTATGATCTACACCTGTGTGTTCTCGTTCCGCTGAGTTTTTAAAGGTCAGATTTTCTGAACTCAGGAAAAAAGGAGGTTGGGGAGAAGGCAAAATGAGAAGGGAATGTTTTGTTTACAGTGCCATGCAAATCCACTGGAATAGCCTCCTCACTGATCTATGATTGCCAGAGTTCCCTGGCAAGAAAGGGGTCGGTTGTTAAATCACCCTGTACACCCTCTGAGAGGGATATGGGTCTCATAAGCAGTCACAGCACCTGTAAATAGGTGAGTTCCTCTGCCTTGATATTACTCTGTTTCCCAACACCCACGCCATGACGGTTGGCGAACCTGCGCCTGATTTCATGCCACTCTTGGCCTAATTTCATGCAAGTGGGGAATGTCTAGGTGGGAGGGAAAGATGACAAGAGTGGGAAAATTCTGCAACAAGCCAATACAGAGGGAGCAATGGGAAGATGTGGGAAAGCTCACTGAAAGCAATCAATTCAGTCTTCTGGTGAGGAGTGGAAAATGGAGTTGGGGTGGAAAGCTGAAATGGATGGAGTGATGGGAAATTATCAGATCAGACCTGTGGCAAAATTGATCTGTCTCCAGATAGTCTGGTGCGGGGGGGGGGGAGAGAAAGAGTGGTGCCCCCCATATTTGGTTCTGCTCCTCACACACAGAGAGATTACCCTTGAGCAGAAAACAGGTTTCTTATGCCCTGTGCAGTTCTGCAAGGATGGAAATTATCACCATACTAATATGCATATGGGAAATTACCTTAAAAGACAGACTTGATTATCTCTGAGGGAGTCCAGGACACCCAATGGCTGCAGCGTCTTGCAAATTAATCTGCACAGAGGTGGGGGGGGGGAATGACTGCACAAGTATAGCCCAACAAACTCGTAAATCCCTCACCAATACGAGGTTCCCTTGGAAGGTGCTCTCAGCTTCCACACAAGGCAAGAGACGCGTCAGAATGCGTTGTAAAATGTACCTACTCTACCCAAGGGTCGCTTTCGAAAAACCAAAATAACCATAGGCCAACATCATGCAGATGACACTGACCCCAAAAAAGTGTCTGTGAAAAGCAGCGAGTGAACTTTTCTGACCAGAGCAGAATAGTGCCACTGTATTCTGCTCTGGTCAGACCTCACCTGGAGTACTGTGTCCAGTTCTGGGCACCACAATTCAAGAAGGACACTGACAAACTGGAACGTGTCCAGAGGAGGGCAACCAAAATGGTCAAAGGCCTGGAAACGATGCCTTATGAGGAACGGCTAAGGGAGCTGGGCATGTTTAGCCTGGAGAAGAGGAGATTAAGGGGTGATATGATAGCCATGTTCAAATATATAAAAGGATGTCACATAGAGGAGGGAGAAAGGTTGTTTTCTGCTGCTCCAGAGAAGCAGACACGGAGCAATGGATCCAAACTACAAGAAAGAAGATTCCACCTAAACATTAGGAAGAACTTCCTGACAGTAAGAGCTGTTCGACAGTGGAATCTGCTGCCAAGGAGTGTGGTGGAGTCTCCTACTTTGGAGGTCTTTAAGCAGAGGCTTGACAACCATATGTCAGGAGTGCTCTGATGGTGTTTCCTGCTTGGCAGGGGGTTGGACTTGATGGCCCTTGTGGTCTCTTCCAACTCTATGATTCTATGATTCTAACTTTTACGGCCGTGTGTGTATACACCCTTAGAAACAGAGTGAGATGCAGCTGGTGTGTGTACCTTTCAAAAGCAGTCTGTTCCCCCTTCTTCTTTTTCACCTGTCAACCACATGCTGCAAGTACAGTTTAATCTAAATATATGGCTCTGACCTTTTCAAGATCACAAGCTGTTGCTGCGCAAAGATCAAAGCTTCTGGAGTTTTGAAGTGGCGGGGCGTCTTGTTTCTATTGTTTGTCCAAGCTAACGCACCTCTGTTGTGCATGCCGAGACAGTTCACACACCTACGGCTGCCCCCCAGGTGAGCACCCCACCCTCTGGGGATGCATGTGTGCGTCTTTTGTGTGTGGCGGGTGCGTGTGTTGCATCAGGCATGTCCAAAGTCTGGCCTAATCCGGCTCGCCGGTCGGTTTAATCTGGCCCCTGTGGCAGTATATGTCCTGGGGTAAAATCCTTAAAAAAAGCTCAACAACTTTGGTCGGCCCTCACACATGTTCACTTCGACAAATCTGGCCCTCTTTGAAAAAAGTTTGGGCACCCCTGTCTTACATGGAGGTGTGATCTCTGTAAACATGGGGACTGTCTGCGTACTCTCCAAACATTTACGTTTGTGAGCTGCCAAAATTGTGCAGCCGTCATAATACGTTTTTATTCAAGAGGGACAAAGATAGAATGGGAATAAGGTGTGGTGAGGGTGGTTTAGTTGCACCTGCGGTTGTTATGCCTTTAACTCCAGCAATCAATAAAGAAAAGTTTAACAGTTTAATGACATATTTCTTTTCAGTGATTGTACTAAGCAGGATGCAAGGGTTTGCCCCAAAGGCATCTTATTGATATTTAAAATAAGTTATTTTTCTTAATAAACAGCTAAAGGCAACAGGCATGGTGCTTCCCCAGTTTATCCTCACAACACCCCTGTGAGGTAGACTAGGCTGAGAGTGTGAGACTGGCCCAAGGTCACCCAGCAAACGTCATGTGTGAAGGGATAGCTCCTGATCCTAAGGGGGAAGTGGCATTGTCTATAAGCAGTCACACCTCACTCCTATTCCTTTGCCACATATATTGGATTGACAGAATCGTGACCCGTGTTTGTTTGTTTTTAGAAAGGATTCAGCAGCATTTGCACCAGCAAATAATGGATTTTAGGTAAGGGCTTTGAAGATAATGAGAAAAGTATCCACATGAGGACAATGTGAGGCTACCTCTTTATCCCTACCAACAAATGTTTGCTGTCCTGGCGATAAAGCCCATCTGAACCTTCTGTAAATGTATGTCCCTGATCCATTTAAATTCCATTTACTTCTTCATTGAAGTCTCGGAGCACAACAAGTGATTTTTCTCCCCTGATTATTTTACTACCTAAAAGGGTTCCAAAGGAGAAGCGATGTTGTCCACTGTTTCGACAATACACAAAAAAATGTGCCTAAGACTGCAGTTTAGGTATTTTGGGTGGGGTGGGGGGTCGGGGATTCAATTCATTTTGCATTTAAAGCTGAAATCTGAACTTTCTGAAGCAACGTGGGGACAGAAACACAGGCAAATTCGCACTTATCTGAATTTTGTGGTGCAGTTCTCTAACCAAAATGAAATCATTAAATGGCCTAAAATATTAAACGGCCTAAAATAGCCATTATTCCTCTGGTCCTGTTAGCTAATCTCCACCAACATCTCTCCAATGACTACCAGTATCTTTTGTCCATGAACAAGCATTCGTTTTTGTCCTATGTTGGCAAACGCTGAAACATTAATCCTTGAGGCCAGAGATAGTAATAACCTAAAAAAACAACACAACACCATCCTTACTGAAGACCCTCATTCAACCTTTTCCCTCTCTGAAACACTTGCTAATGATTTATTATTGACAAACTAGTTCCTGCCTTGACTCAACATCAAACTTTCCTTCAACAGCCTGTCTGTCGTAAGAATTTGTTCATCTGCTCTCATCTTTTGCCTGCAGGGCAATTGAGTTTAAAGTTGAACCACATGAGAGAAGGTAGCATTTATCAGCATTTGCGGTGATATATACGCACGCATATATGTCTAATATGTCCCCTCCCAAAAAATGCAATTTTTGTGTAGCTTGTCTGATACTTAACTGACAGCTAAGAACCTAAGAACAATTCTGTATGCGTGCAATGTGGGGAGGTGGGGGGGGCAGTGGAAATGCGCGAAAAAGATAATAATACAATGAAGTCATCAACGCCGGGGGGGGGGGGAGGTGGAATTCCTTCCCAATGATCAAAGGTTTTTAAGGCTGTCTGCTAATGGCAACACTTTCCTAAAACAAAACAGAAAAATCCCTTTGAAGAAGACAACAGCTGAGGGAAGAAGAAGGCTCCAGTGAATGTGGTTCTTATAATATGCAGCTGCAGTCAGGGGGGGGGCAGGGGAGGAGGAAGGGAGAAGCAGCAGCAAGCATGGCGTACCCTTGAAATATCAAAGCTTTCGCCGGGTGTTGTGGGTAAGCCTGATCCAATTCTACAGAAAGGTGCTTGCAATTAAGGTGACTTCATTCCACCAAAAATAACCTCTAGTCATAGACTCCGTATGCCAGCTGTTTTAGAGATCAAAAGGAAACACAGCTGAATCACGTCTTGCGCTTTTTGAGATACAAGAAACAGGGGGTAAAGGTGGGGACATTTAGATGGCTGACTTTAGCCAAGTTTTACTCGTGTCCCTGTTTCAGTTGGGAACAGGGGGAGTTGTGTGGGGAGGAAGCCTTGATAATAAAGAAACTCTTCATTGCTTAAGAGCACCGTCTGGTAGTTCCAAAAGGACTCTTTGGCATCAGGTCCGGTAGATAAATGTTTATCTTGGCGCCGTGAGATGGATCTGTAATTTTAAGGCCTAACGGCTTGATCACCCGGATCAAGAATTCAGGGCACCATACCACATGGAAACTATGGGGAAGCTCATGGCAATTTCCCCCTTTTTGTTTGCTCACCGTAACGTGTGAAGGCTTGTCAAGCATCAACAGCCATAAACTCTCCGTGTGCTTTGGGCTCCTTCAAATGACCTGCTTATTGATTATTTTTATAATGATTACGTTTGTATCCCACCTTCCATCCAAGGAGCTCAAGCCCATGTTCACAATTTCCCCCCTCTTTTGTTGTCACAACAACCCTGTGAGGTGGGGTGGCCTACAAAATTGTGACTGGCCCAGGGCCATGCAGTGAGCTTTCTGGTTGTGGGGATTTGAACCCTGGTCGCTCAGGTCCTAGTCTAATTCTCTAACCACTATACTACACAGCTCTACACCACACTGCTTATTGATTGTCCATCCTGACAGGCTTACACAAAGCTTATGTGGATGTAAGATTATATCCTGTCCTTTTTGAGGATTCTTTCTGATTTGTTTACAGAGAGGTTACACCACAAAGAGCCTTCTGCTTGTAGGGTGTTTATACATCTTCCCATGAATCATTTGTTTATTCCACACTGGTCAATGTATTTGCCTATCACTTTCCTAACCACAAAAAGGAGGTTTCTTTAAAAAAAAAAAAAGATTTGTTGCGCTACAGCAGCAGACAGCTTTAATCCACAATAATTGCACAAACCTCAATTTCTCGGTATGCACTTGAATTTCTTTGGCAAAATACTGAAAGTCTGAAGGCACCCGTTCCGTTTTTCAAACCCACGAGAGCATTCCTTCTTTGTTCCCCTGGTTCTCTTTCCAAAGTTGATACTGTATACTTCCTCAAAAGCGTAGATTACCACACTAAATAGTACTCATCATCATCAAACCTTTTATTGGCATCACATACAAACATCCAAAACAAATCAATACAGAATCACCACATTCGCTACTGAAAACGCTAATAAAATGGCTCCATATTTAGGGGCCATTGGAGACAAATGGTTACGGTCTGCATGTGAGTGTTCAGAGGCTACTTCATGTTGGACCCTCCAAGTGTCCCTATTTACAGTCCCGGATTTACAGAAGCCGTCCCAATTTCTGATTTGATCTCAGAACGTTGTGCTTTCCCTTAGGATGTCCCTATTTTCATTAGAGAAATGTTGGATGCCCACATTTTCATCAGAGAAATGTTGGAGTGTCCCTGTTTTCGTCAGAGAAATGTTGGCAGATATGGAAACGGGATTCAGAATAAGATGGACTGTTATCTGATCAATCGAACAATTACTCTGTTCATTCCTTTTGGTGTGGGGTGGACAGACCTCATGCTTGTGGGATCTATTTGGTCTTCTACTGGACTTTGAAGCCCATCAAATGAAGTCCAATGCAAAATGGCGACTCCAGGGTTGAGCCAATGACCCGCTGGACCCCATGCGCCATCCATGAGAGGAAGGCTGTGGCTCAGTGGTAGAGTGTCTGCCCTGCATTTATTAGGGAGGACTCCCCAGATAGGGCTGGGAAGAACTTCTCATGAGGTGACATCTACTTGAGGGGTGGGTGTAAAGGAATGATTCTGCTTTGTTTTGATGCAACGCTTTTCGTAGAACCATGACCTCAAAGGAATCTCATTTTTCTGCAAACCTTTTCGGTCTGGGTAGGAAATGTAAGTTGTTCTGTTTTTGCATATTACCCTCTCTGGCTAAAAGCACAGATAATTAAGATGCATGAGAAGTCATAAATGTAATGAAATATCACTGTCAAATGCCTAAAATTGGAGGAGGCTCCTTGGCAAGCAATCTGCTCGGGATGGGAGAAGCAGATAGGCGGAGAATTATATTTACTTACTTAAGGCTAGCAAAAATATCAAGTTTCACTTGTAAACATGCAGAAATACCTTCAGGTGTTGAAAGGTTCTCGCAGAATGATAGTTAAATAAACAGCTTGTAAAAATAATAGCAATAATGAAATAAGCTAGGAATTAAATAGCCTGGGGGTTGTCGTCGGGCCCTTTTCACAAATTCACCACCAAACATTCAGATAAATAGGTTGTCTTTCTTGATTCCAGGGCGGAAAGGGGGTCTTTCCCATTTTAATGAGCCTGCAGGGAAATCAGACAATTATAGTTCATCAAGAACTTGTCAGCATTATTTTCTGCTTTAATTGGCATGTGTTACTATCAGACTATCAGAGAACACATTGCTACTGACAAGAGTTTTCCAGAAATGGCCCCTGGGGTTAAAATAAGCAACACAAATCCTCAAAGCTTAAATTTCCACAGAAATTCCACCATGTTTTGGTCTCTCTCCTAGAGCTACGGTTCAGTCGCTAACCTCTGACATGAAATTCCGATTAAAGAGAAGAAACGTCCAAGGTTTAGCAATGTCTTTTTTTCCTCCCTCCCACTTCTAATTTAAAGAAGATAAACTGAACTAGCCTTGCAGTTTAACTTTATTGTCTTGTTTTCTGTGCGTTACGCTTTGGGCTAATTTATAATTATTTGGCATCTACAAATGAGCAACGACCTCTTGTTTTCTTTTCTCTGAGCGGAAAGGTCAATTTATATTAGGTCAACACACTCCTTTACGTACACACTGTCCCTTTAAGGCACATTCGAAACACATTTCCCCCCTCAGAGAATTCTGCGCACTGTAGTTTGCCCCTCACAGAATTACAGTTCCCAGCAGCCCTTAACAAACTACAGTACCCAGAATTCTTTGAGGGGGGAAATGTGCTTTGAACGTGCTTTAAAGTTATAATGTGTACACAGCGCCCAAAATGTGCAAACCATAAGAGAAGCCATGAAACATACTGCATAACCTTTGTGTCCGCAGTAATCTGTCTCAGGGGGCTCTGTTGAGAGGATAACATGAAGACCCTGTGTGGAAAATAATAATAAATTAAGGCCACTATGTGAGGTATGCAGCAACAATTGTGCTCACATGATTTCATCCTGATAAAGATTTGGGAGGCAAGCATGATAGGAATTCTAAAGTCAAAGTAATGGTTGGAACACATTATATTAAGTGGGCAATCTATTAACACTTGTATAAAACTATTTCCAAAAGTGAAAACCAGGACACCACAAAATTGAAGACCTGGAAGTTGTTGAGGTTTTTTCAAATACAAAAACAACCCACAATTTTTCGATTGACTTGCCAGGACAAAGCGCAACCTTTCGAAAATTTGTCAGTTCCGCCTTTGATATCCCAGTAATGTCCGGGAAAGGATATTACAGCCTGCCTAGGAATATTTTCACAGAGTCTCAGTATTTAGGCTCTTAATTATATTAGGTTAGCAGAAAACAATGGCAGTATTTAGAAAATTTGTTAATTGTTGGTTGATTTTTGTTACTGTACACATATGCATTTGCCCAGGTGTAGCTAACATGGTATGGACTACAACTCCCATCAGCCCTGGGCAGCTTGGCTAATGGTCATGGGTGATGGAAGTTGTAGTCCGCAACATCCTGAGGGCACCATTTTGGCTATTCTTAATATAGAGACATGTGCAGATATATTAAACAGAGTACCGTAGCCTCCAAAACACTTCAGTCTTTTTGCCGTACATTTGGCCAGGGTGCTTACCACTGAATGAAGGCCTGCAGGAAGCCACAATTTGACACGATGGGTTGGTTGTTTCGGTTAATAATAATAATAATAATAATAATAATAGTAGTAGTAATATATTACTATTCTCAGCAAAGTTCATCTACGCCAGCCTTTCTCAAACTTGGGTCCCCAGATGTTTTTGGTCAGGGATGATGGGAGTTGTAGGCCAAAAACATCTGGGGACCCAAGGTTGAGAAAGGTTGATCTACGCCCTAAGGGTTCATCTATAAATGTGTGGCAGCTGCATGAGTGTAAGGATTGCTGCAAACTGGCGTACTGCAGACATGGAGAAAACAATTCCAATTCATTTTTAAACAAGGTTTTATTGTGGTTTACATCTGTTGACCCCAGTTTTAAAAGACATGGTGCTTTTATGCATTGTTGTTGCTGCTGCTGCTGCTGCTGCTGCCTTCTAAAACACCAGCAAGTTACCGGTAATGTAAACAATTTGACAACTTAAGAGTTGGCATGGATGTGACACTGGAGAGCTACGATCAGATCTCCCAACTTTAAAAATAAGTAATAATAATAAAAGCAGTTGCTACTGGGGGAGACTGAGCTGGATTGGGGCAAAAGTGGTGGTGGGGGTTATATCCTCCCCCTCCCCATGCCATTACCTTGATTGAAACTGTCCTTCCCATCAAGCTGTGAGGAGCTCAAAGGTAGGGCTGATTAGGAGCTTTAGGAAAGTAGTGATTTTGACCAGGAAAATAGCAAATAAAGTGAGGCTTAACCCCTCTCCACTCCCCCAGTCTTGATCCAATCACCCACCTTCGCAACGGTTTAAAGTTTTGTTTAAAGGGGGGGATTGAATCATGGATTTCCCGCAACATGTCCATCATGACCCTCTGGATCTAGCCTAAGATCACTCCCCCCCACTACCACCATGGCTGCTTTGAAGTTTAAAGTTTAGCTGAGAAGGGTGGAATTGTATCACAGGTTGAGCTTTGAAGGAGGGAATTTAATCACAGATGTCCTACATCATGTCCATTCCGAACCTAAATGTTCAGCCAAAAAGTAAGGGAGGGAGGGTAAATAAATTTACTCGCGATAGATAGTGGGACGAAAAGATAAAAAATAAATTTATGGCATTTTATTTGGGACAAGGGGAAGTAAAGAATTTGGGGGGGTGGAGGGGGACAAAGATAAAAAAACAAGTGTCATGCAAGTTGGTCAGATAATTGTTCTGTTTGTTCATGTTGAACAGTTAAGCTGATTATCTCCGAGTTAAACAAAGGTCCTCAGGTATATGATGTCCATCTTCTTGTTTTCTCTGTCTGTAAGAGTCCTCTGATAGTGTGGTCAGATAGCACTGATCTGAGGGATGTTGTTATTGTTGGTAACTGGCTGACTCAATAGACAATGGAGTGCGCCTCCGGGGGTGACGTCAAACCACTTTGTTAGCAGCGCCAAAGGGACCTCCCCAGGGGGCAAGACTGGGCAGTGTGTATGGAGGTCCTGGGCTGTCCAGATGACAAGACCCCACTCTCGGCCTCGCTAATTGGTCCAAAGGAAAGAGCAATATGTCTGGCACCAGTTTAGCTGCAGGAGTTGCCAGAAGGAGGCGTGCAAGGCACCATCCAACTGCCTTGGGGACTCCACTCTGGATTTGTGTACATTATTCCTTAGCCTTTTCTTCTGAATATATCTCGCAAGGCAGCTGTTATGTACTGAGTTGAATAGGATACAAAAGGCAGCAGTCTGATTGGTCCACAGGAGCCACCCAATCCAACTCCAGGTAGAAGTGAATCCACAACCTGATTGGCCTACAGAAGAATCCCGGAATTAGCCAATCACGTGGGGCCCATTGTGTAAATAATGTATATAAAGCAGACATCCTGGGGGAACTTCCATTCCTCCTCACCACTATGAGCCGAATAAAGAGCATGAAATCCACTCTCGACTCCGAGTATATTTCAGCAGCGGAGGTTTAGGATCAGAGTCGAGGCTCGCTGACCTCCCGGAAAAGCAAAAATTCGACCTTTTCCTGTTAGGCAAAGATCATAAGGCGACCCGGATGGTTGCCAGATTCTGTGTACAGATCTATAGGCGCAGACCACCCCCTAACCCAAACTAGTTCATTAAGAAAATCCCCAAACTCGGTTCCATGGGTAACTCTGGGTCATCTCTCTCCGGTAGCTTATCTTAAAGTTTTAAGTGTCTATACACTTATCACATTTATAAATTTTAAATGTATTGTTGTACATTGTTTTAAATGTTTGTTTTCCTTCTGGGATTGTACCCCCAAGTGTGTTTTATAAGCTGGTCTCCGACCGAAATAAATTATCTATCTATCTATCTATCTATCTATTTATCTATCTATCATCTATCTATCTCTATCTAGGATTGGAGTCTTCCTTCTCTTAGATGAACTATGTTCCCAGGTTGATGAGCCCCATTTGTCCCTCACTTCTCCCTACAGCAGTGTTCCCCAACCTTGGGCCTCCAGCTGTTTTTGGACTACAATTCCCATCATCCTTGACCACTGGTCTTGCTAGCGAGGGATGATGGGAGTTGTAGTCCAAAAACAGCTGGAGGCCCAAGGTTGGGGAACATTGCCCTACAGTACGTGCAGAAACCTCCTGGTTGACCGTTGAACCTACTATCGGTCTCGTCCCCTCAACCCGCCAGAGCCTGTATTTGCCTGCAGGGGAAATCCCTAACTCTCTGAGGGTTTGAGACCCATCGGCTGCCCTCACCTGGTTTAGCCGGCCAGTCAAAGCTGTTTCCTGGGTGCGGCTGATGTTGCATGTTGTCAGCTTCTAGGAGCCACAGGTGAGAGCTGAGTGTGGAGCAGGACCAAAGGTGGACAGACTACCTCAGAACAACATGTCCCCATCCTGAGGTACTGCCCCTAACAGGTATACAATATGGACACAAATCAATTGAGCTGTACATTCATAATGATTCAGGTGCACTACTCAATAAGTGTAGAGTTTGGGTACACCCGAGCACACTGCAGATGAGCTGTACAAATCAAAAAGTGCTCAGTCTTTCACACAGAGACTTGTACGTGTGTAGAGACAGCTTGAACCTGTGTTTTCATATATTGTGTGAAGAAGCTCTAGGGAAGCAGCAATTTCACCTGTCAAGTTTTGGCGGGCTAATCCCTTTCACAGTTAGGCTTGCACACAGCCTATATTTGTAGTGACCTGTTCATTGAAATTCCTGCATTGCAGAGGGCTGGACTAGATAACTCTCAGGATCCCTTCCAACTCTATGATTCTATGGGATTGAAGTATAGTCCTTTGGAGTGCATTATAAATTGCAAGGCTTAGGAAACCAAGCTGATAATGAACAAAAGCCAGAATTGTGACACTACTGGGCGGTTCTGAGATCATATATAATGTTCTTTAGACTGTCTGCCACATCAACAGGATGGAAAATTTCTCTTGCCCTTTCTGTGTAGAATCTGAGGCCAGGGCTTTCAACGGGGAGTTTTTGCTGCATTAAGCACAGTCCTCAAGTCAAAGGTTGATGATTTAATAGGACAGAGAACTGTTTTTCTCGGCTGCTTTACATTCCTCCTCCCCTCTTATTGTTTGCAGTGTCAGGTTTTAAAGTGCTTGGATAGTTTATCCAGGAATATAGGAAGCAGCCTTATATTAGGTCAGGGCATTGCTTACAAACAGGCTTTGCTGACTCAGAGTTTTAAATTCCTGCTAATGAAGAACAGAACCAATATTATTCCCTAAGTGCAGTTTAGCTTTGTTGTACGCAAAATCTGCCCTTATTCCCTTATGGGGTATACAAGAGCCCTTTATAGAGTCCTTTGTAGGTTCTCCATCGGTAGGAGAAAAGAACAGAGGCCAACCAGAGAATATTGAGAAGCAAAACAGCTAGTAAGCCTGATCTTTATTAAAGCTGTTGCAACAGGGTGCTGCCCTCACACACAGGAGGACGGAGGAGGACCCAGAACCAAGGTGTGTCTGCCCTTATATAGACATTTGAAATTCCCTGCCCTGTAGCTCAAGACCACCCCTCCATACATCATACATACATCACAGAAAAGGCAGTCTACAACAGAAATTTGAATGTTGCTGTTTTTCCTGTCTGCCGGGTTATCTGAAAATGCCTTGATTGCCTTTCCTGGTAGTCTGCCCATTCCTTTGAGATGGTGATTACCCAATTCCTGAGACAATGCGAAGGTTCCCTCACCCCCTCCCTCCTTGCAGAAAAAACATTTGGTCAGTTGGGGAGTCAAAATGGTTTCAGGACGGTCTTCCTGTGCTGCTCCTGACAAGTGGTCCACATATCTACTTACGTGCTTGGTTGGTACATTTATGAACATTTATTATATATATAAAGGTAAAGGGACCCCTGACCATTAGGTCCAGTCGTGGCCGACTCTGGGGTTGCAGCGCTCATCTCGCTTTATTGGCTGAGGGCGTGGGTGTACAGCTTCCGGGTCATGTGGCCAACATGACTAAGCCACTTCTGGCGAACCAGAGCAGCACACGGAAACGCCGTTTACCTTCCCACTGGAGCAGTACCTATTTATCTACTTGCACTTTGACGTGCTTTCGATCTGCTAGGTTGGCAGGAGCAGGGACCGAGCAACGGGAGCTCACCCCGTCATGGGGATTCGAACCGCCGACCTTCTGATCGGCAAGTCCTAGGCTCTGTGGTTTAACCCACAGTGCCACCTGCATCCCATTATATATATATATAAGACCTTAATTTTTTTATTTCAGCTTCTTTGCAACACCCAAATTAAAAGCTGACATATCTCTTGGGGTCTTGCGTCCAACACAATCTGTTGCCTGGCTTTCTGGGGTCTTAAAGATTGCCGCTGGTTAATAACATAGGAATAGCTTGCTGGATCATGCCAATGGCCCATCTTGTCCAGGATGCTGCTCTCACAGCAGCCAACCAGGCGCTTGTGGGAAATCAGGGAACAGAAAATGGGCACAAGAGCACTCTTCCCTCCTGTGGTTTCCAGCTATTCGGAAGCATTGCTGGTGCCAACTGTGGAGGCAGAGCATAGCCATCATGGCTGGAAGCCATTGATAGCCCTCTCCTCAAATTTGTCTAGACCTTTCTTAAAGCCATCCAAAGTTGGTGGTCATCACTGTTTCCCAGGGGAGCAAATTCCATTGCTCATCTATGCTCTGCTGAAATCTTCCAACATTCAGCTTCATTAGATTGAATTCTAGTGGTATGAGAGAAGGAGAAAGGCATTTCTCTGTCCTTGTTGCACAGGCGCTAAACTACACTTAGGGAAAAAATACCAGTTTTGCCATCACTATTTTTGGCTGGGATTCAATCACTTCGCTCCAAATTCAGGTTGCACAATGGCAGCTGATTTGTTTTTGTTGTTTAGTCGTGTCTGACTCTTCGTGACCCCATGGACCAGAGCACGCCAGGCACTCCTGTCTTCCACTGACTCCCGCAGTTTGGTCAAACTCATGCTGGTAGCTTCGAGAACACTGTCCAACCATCTCGTCCTCTGTCGTCCCCTTCTCCTTGTGCCCTCAATCTTTCTCAACATCAGGGTCTTTTCCAGGGAGTCTTCTCTTCTCATGAGGGGGCCAAAGTATTGGAGCCTCAGCTTCAGAATCTGTCCTTCCAGTGAGCACTCAGGGCTGATTTTCTTCAGAATGGAGAGGTTTGATCTTCTTGCAGTCCATGGGACTCTCAAGAGTCTCCTCCAGCACCATTATTCAAAAGCATCAATTCTTCGGCGATCAGCCTTCTTTATGGTCCAGCTCTCACTTCCATACATCACTACTGGGAAAACCATGGCTTTAAGTATACGGACCTTTTGTCAGCAAGGTGATGTCTCTGCTTTTTAAGATGCTGTCTAGGTTTGTCATTGCTTTTCTCCCAAGAAGCAGGCATGTTAGCTGATTAGGAGGTCTTCAACAAACAAACAAACCCAACTTCTGCAAGAGACTGGATTTTGGGGGGGGGGGCGATGAGGACAGCGACAGGAAAATGCACTGGAAAAGCATGGGATGGAACGTGCTAGATGCAACACTGACTAACCTCCCTGTAAACAAATCAAGATGTGAATGCTCACTAAATAGGCAACTTTGCAAAGCAGTTGGGATGAATGTTCGGCAAACAGGCTGTCTAGAAGCACCGTGTTTGTTTGTTTGTTTGTTTGTTTGTTTGTTTGTTTGTTTGTTTTAAGCAGCTCAGGTAGCAGAACTTTGCCACAGAATCGTAGAATTGCGGTGCTGGAAGGTACCCCAAGGGTCATCCAGTCCAACCCTCTGCAAGACAGGAATGGGAAGAAACAATGGGAGCTGCCTTATGCTAGGTCAGACTAGTCATGCATCTAGCCTAATGTTGTCTGCTCGGACTGGCAGTGGTTCTCTAGGGTCTTTCCCCATTTTTATTATATTTCCAGATTTATAAACTGCCTAAGTTACCAGAGTGGTCTGCAATAAAAAAGTAAGATAGAAATGTAAACAATTACAAACCCATGAAACTACAGTGGTACCTCGGGTTACATACGCTTCAGGTTACAGACTCCGCTAACCCAGAAATAGTACCTCAGGTTAAGAACTTTGCTTCAGGATGAGAACAGAAATCGTTCGGTGGCAACGGGAGGGCCCATTAGCTAAAGTTGTGCTTCAGGTTAAGAACAGTTTCGGGTTAAGAACGGACCTCCGGAACGAATTAAGTACGTAACCGGAGGTACCACTGTAACAGGAAATAAACCCATTTCTACAATGGAATGATTATCAAGCCTCCCTCAGTGTTGGGAAACCTGTGGCCTTTCAGATATCTCCAAACCCCTCAACTCCAATCAGTGTGGCCAATGTCAGGGATATTGGAGTGCTGCAGGTCCCCCAGCGCTATGCTACTTGATATTTTCAGGGACTGAGAGGCGGGAGGACATTTCCAGGTGACCTGTTTATCAAAGCATTCATCCTGATTGCAAGAAGGTTAGACAAAACTGGCTATTCAGCAAGCGCCTTGATTTGTTTGGGGGCAGGGATTAGACCCTGTTGCATCAAACAATGCTATCCCACGCTTTCTGGTGTAATTCCCCCTGCCCCACTATCCTTATATTAAAAGGCCAATCTTTCCAGGAAGCAGGTTCGTTGCACAAGACCTTTCAATCAACTGTAATTTTGCAACCTGAATTTTCCAGCACGTGATTGAATCCGACTTGAAAAAACAGCAACAGCCTGGAAGTGCCCTGAGCCTGGGACTGTCTCTATGCAAGGCCTTTAGCTAAAGTTGCTCCAGTCCCCACACAAGGGGAGAGGGTTGCGTGGAATACTAGTGGGTGTTACCAAAAATGTCTTAAATGGATAGTCACATTACAGAGTTCCTTCAGGGTAGTCCTTGTTGTTTAGTCATTTAGTCGTGTCCGACTCTTCATGACCCCATGGACCAGAGTACGCCAGGCACTCCTGTCTTCCACTGCCTCCCTCAGTTTGGTCAAACTCATGCAGGTAGCTTCAAGAACACTGTCCAACCATCTTGTCCTCTGTCGTCCCCTTCTCCTTGTGCCCTCCATCTTTCCCAACACCAGGGTCTTTTCCAGGGAGTCTGCTCTTCTCATGAGGTGGCCAAAGTATTGGAGCCTCAGCTTCAGGATCTGTCCTTCCAGTGAGCACTCAGGGCTGATTTCCTTAAGAATGGAGAGGTTTGATCTTCTTGCAGTCCATGGGACTCTCAAGAGTCTCCTCCAGCACCATTATTCAAAAGCATCAATTCTTCGGCGATCAGCCTTCTTTATGGTCCAGCTCTCACTTCCATACATCACTACTGGGAAAACCATAGCTTTTACTATACGGACCTTTATTGGCAAGGTGATGTCTCTACTTTTTAAGATGCTGTCTAGGTTTGTCATTGCTTTTCTCCCAAGAAGCAGGCGTCTTTTAATTTCGTGGCTGCTGTCACCATCTGCAGTGATCATGGAGCCCAAGAAAGTAAAAAGATCCAAAAGACATTTTGGGTCATAATCATAGAATCTCAAGAGTTGCAAGGGACCCAAACATCATCTCATCCAACGCCCTTGCAATGCAGGAATCTCAGCTAAAGCATCCATGACAGATGGACATCCAACCTCTGCTTAAAAACCTCCAAGGAAGGAGAGTCCACCATCTCTCGTGGGAGACTGTTCCACTGTTGAACAAGCTCTTACTGTCAGAAGGTTCTTCCTGATGTCGAGTCGGAATCCTTTCTTGTAACTTGAAGCCATTGGTTACAAGAGCAGGAGAAAACAAGTGCGTTCCCTCTTCCATGTGACAGCCCTTCAGATATTTGAAGATGGCTATCATATCTCCTTTCAGTCTCCTCATTTTCCAGACTAAACATATCCAGTTCCTTCAACCGTTCCTCGTAAGGCTTGGTTTCCAGAGCCTTCAACTTAGCATCATGCAGAGTAGGCTCATTTAAATTAACAGTCCTAACTTCGTCAAAGTTTTTCATTCCAACGGGGCTCCTCTGCGAAAAAGTTTGCTGGATGCCACACTTTTGCTGCGTGAGACAAAGGATAGGTGGCCCCCCTCTCATTCCACATTACCTCGGGTTAAGAACTTAATTCATTCTGGAGGTCCGTTCTTAACCTGAACCTGTTCTTAACCTGAAGTACCACTTTAGCTAATGGGGCTTCCCGCGGCCGCCGCACGGTTTCTATTCTCATCCTGAAGCAAAGTTCTTAACCCGAGGTACTATTTCTGGGTTAGCGGAGTCTGTAACCTGAAGTGTCTGTAACCTGAAGCATCTGTAACCTGAGGTACCACTGTATAGAATCCAGCTGGACTGGCAGGGGACAGTGAGTCGCTTCCACTGCCCCAAGAGGCAGTTGGCTAGCTTAGGAGGTGGAGGTGAAATCTGTTCCCTGAGGTAGCTGTTTCACTTTGCCTAATGGTTGAGCCGGCCTGGAGCACTACTTTGCTTTATGTGTGCCTTATGATCCCAATACCATGGAAAAGATGTTAGCTGTCCCCCTGCCAAAAGTCTTAGAGTAGAAAGTGTGTGTGTGTGTGTGTGTGTGTGTGTGTGTGTGTGTGTGTGAGAGAGAGAGAGAGAGAGAGAGAGAGAGAGAGAGAGAGAGATATCCTACCCTCTGCATCCCTCTTTACAGCATGTTTTTGTTTTCAAAGCGGCAAATTAATTGAACCCCAGTGAGGATTAATTGCCCGCCCTTCCGCCCCAATGCATGTTGGCTGTGAGTTAGAGAAACAGAAGAGGCATCGGAAAGGTCTTTAAACGATTTAATTGTGGAAAATTAATTAAGGTGCCTTACCCTGTGGGCTGTTTGTTTGGATTCAGCCTGGGATTCAGCACGGCTGACCGAGAGATATTACCAGCTGATGGCGGTTTAGCATCCTGCAGGACTGCTTCCTGTGAGTCACTTCTGTGGCACCAGGGTGGGCATAAAAGCTGGGGCTGTTCCTTTCAACATCAGTCCTGCTTTGTGGATAAAGGGACGCTTCAAACTTCAGGCCTGCTAATTTGCAGCATTAAATCAGAAAGCCCGGCTCAGACATACACATGAGTAAACAAACACAACTTTGCAGCTTTGTGACGCCAGCGGCAAAACCAATATTATTTCCTAAAGCTTAGCTTACCGTTAAAAAAAACCAAAACACCCAGAAACCTAGTAGCAACCAACAAAATGCTGCTTGTGTATTATTTAAACAAGCTTTAATCAGAAAGTGTTCAGGGTGTGTTAGACCTGGAAGTTGTTGCTGTTCTTGTTTTAAAAATAATCCTGATGAAAAGAGATTGACAATGGCATCTTTCATGGGTTAACAAGGGTTAACTGTTCCTAACCTGCTGCTGCAGGCCTCAGACCCATCCTCTGTATATTTTCCTTATTTAGTGCTACACTTATATACCAACTTCTCTCTGAGGAGAGCTAAAGGTGGCGTACATGCTTTGTGCCTCCTCCCGATCTTATCCCAACAACAACCTTGTGAGGAAGTTTAAGATAAGGGAGAGTATGTGGCTCAAGGTCTCCTAGGGAGCCAGTGTGGTGTTGTGGTTAAGAGCAGTAGACTCGTAATCTGGTGAACCGGGTTCGCTTCCCCACTCCTCCACATGCAGCTGCTGGGTGACCTTGGGCCAGTCACACTTCTCTGAAGTCTCCCAGCCCCACTCACCTCACAGAGTGTTTGTTGTGGGGGAGGAAGGGAAAGGAGATTGTGAGCCGCTTTGAGACTCCTTCGGGTAGTGATAAGGTGGGATATCAAATCCAAACTCTTCTTCCCAAACTCTTCTTCTTCATGGTTGAGTGCAGATGTGAACTTAGGTCACCGAGGATCAACACTCTAACTGCTACACCGCATGAAATAAGAAGGGGTTTGAGAAAAAAGGAATTCAGGAAAATGGCTGCCTATTCGCTATACAGTCATACCTTGGGTTATAGACGCTTCAGGTTGCGTTTTTCCGGGTTACAGACCCACCCAAACCCGGAAGTACTGTGTCAGGGAACTGCCATCGGCTCAGGGGGGGAGAGGGGAAAAGCCGGATGGATTACAGAGAGCCCCCAAAGATCGTGGAAAGCAGCTCCTCCTCAGCGGAGGAGAGTAACCACGCCTTCAGTGGAGAGGAGCTTCAGGGCTCGGAGGAGGCGAGGCGGTGCCAGGACACTTTGCCTGGGCAAAGCGGGGAGGAGAGTGCTCCTCCGTTACCCACGCCCTCCTTGCGCAGTAAGCTTCCGCGCTGAGAGGGGAGGCACAGACTGGGCGTCAAGAAATTACTTTGCTGGGGAAAGTTTAAGGACCGCCCACTCATGGATTCTGCCAGTGAATGAGCCAGCCATGGGAGAGTGGTGCTCTGGACAGATAAAGTTTATTTTGGCATCAAAAGCAAGGCTTCACAGCCGAGCAGGGAGGCATTTGCCTGCTTGCTCTTGAGCAAACCCTTGGAACCTTAACATACTGGAACGGGTTACTTCCGGGTTTTGGGGGTCGTGCATGCGCAGAAGCGCTAAACCGCTCTTTGCGCATGTGCAGAAGCGCCGAATCTCAACCCGCGCGTGCGCAGACACGCTGCTGTGGGTTGTGAACACTGCAGGTTGCGAACATGCATCCTGCACAGATCACGTGTGCAACCCGAGCATCCACTGTATACCAGTAGAGATCCATGTGCTATTTAAGTTGCTTATGGCTCATGCCCCTCTCTTCCTCTGAGTTTCCAAACTCTTCCTCTGAGTTTCTTCTCTTGGTTTCCAAACAGGCTCCCTACGCCAGCTTCAGCAGAACCTGACTGCATCACTACATTCATTCAAAACATGGAAACACCCCCCAAGAGGCTTATAAGTCTACTGTTATGTACTGAGTTGAATAGGATCCAAAGTGCAGCAGTCTGATTGGTCCTAGAGCAATAGGATCTAAAATGCAGCAGTCTGATTGGTCCTAGAACAATAGGATTCAGAATGCAGCATTCTGATTGGTCTGCAGGAACCACCCAATCCAGCTGCAGATGGAAGTGAATCCACAACCTGATTGGCCTACAGGAGAATTCCGGAATTAGCCAATCACGTGCAGCCCACTGTGTAAATAATGTATATAAAGCAGATACTTTGGGGAAACTTTCATTCCTCCTCACCACTATGAGCTGAATAAAGAGCATGAAATCCACTCTCAACTCCGAGTATATTTCATCTACCTTGCACATTCAGGCCACATATTACTGAATTTCAGTGGCGCCACTCATTTGGCTCAGGGCTGAAGTGTCAACTTTAGCTGCTGTCCGTTTAGGTGCCGGGAAGTTAAGTATCCAGGTCATAGCCTCTTTTCCTTCCTTTCCTTGATTGTTCTGTTGCTGACTAGTAGTAAAATCTCTGCTGTGAGTGAACAGGAAAAGCTACAATGCTTCTTCTTTCAATTAATAAGCTCCTCCAATGTTCAAGGCACAACAATCCCATAGGAAATGTTTGCTGTTTCGCCTTCAGCGCACACAGAGACAATGAGCTGAGAGGCAGGCCCAGCACCAGAGCTCAGCCAGGTCAGGAAGTAGCCCTGCTCTGCCAAGTCTCGTGAAACTTTGACGAGATCTTGCTGGGAACTTATTCATAGGTGCCCACAGGCTGGTCACAGAAGGGTGGCAGTGGCACAGCAGCAAGGGGGTTGGGGCGGCAGTGGATGGGGAGAGTGGCATGTTCCTGTTTCACCTCAAACGGCAAAATAGGACAAACCACCTCACTCCAGAGCTATTTCAGTTGTGGAATGGCGGCACTGCCACTTCTGAATGGGAGTCAAGCTTGGCTGTCATCTGTGGTAGCTGTCCGCCATGTTTAATGACCCAGAATGCAGTGCCATGCCCTCCAACATTTCTCTGATAAAAATAGGGACAACATATTCCATAAGAAAACACAAAACATTAAAACAAAACTGACAGCTTCCCTATACAGGGCTGCCTTCAGATAAAAAGTTGTACAGTTACCATATTTACTCGAATCTAATGCTCACCTTTTTTGGCCAAATTACGTTGCGAAAATTAAGGTGTGCATTAGATTCAATAGCACATGTACAGTCGCCAGCAACTACCTTTTTTTGTTTGTTTCAAGGTTCTGAAAATTGGGGTGCACATTAGATTTGACGGCACATTAGACTCGAGTAAATGTGGTACTTATCTCCTTGGCTCAGGGGGGGGTGTCACATAACTTCATACCCTCTGACATTTCTCCAATGAAAATAGGGACGTCCCAAGAAAAAACGGGATATTCCGGGATCAAATGAGAAACCCTGGAAAACAGGTACACTTGGAGGGTCTGCAATACCCCACCAGATAGCTCCATAAAATCTACATCCTTTATACTTCTACAGTTCCAGTAGTGTCATAGATATATAAAATGAATAGATTTTATAGATGCACAGTCCCAGTAGGGACAAGACTATAGGTAGAACTTGGGCAAATTGGGCACCGCCCCCACAACCCCAGTCTTCCTTCAGCCAGTCCCTACCTGCCAGCTTTTCTACTGAATCAGTTTCCTCCTCCTTCGACTCAGTATTGCCCTTACAGAACTCAGCAGGGAGGAGGATAGGGACAAAAACTAGAATTAGTTGGTTCTGCTTGTCATTTTTGCCCCTGTCTCCACCCTACCACTCCAAATGGATAACAGCCACCACTGAGACAGACCTTAACTTGGCTGGAGGGGCGGGCATTGGCAGCCCCTGTTAGAATTCCTGCTCCATGATTGCAGTCATGGGATTTTTGACTATCACATGACGGTATATGTTTTGACTCCACAGAGTAGGAAGTGACAGAAACAGGATGTTTGTGTTACTGTGTTCCGTGAGGTGGGACTATTGTGCTTTCTTCTTTTTCTCTTTGCTGCCTGATGCTAGAGAGAGAGGGAGCCATGTTGCAGTGCTCCCTGTGTGTTTATATGTAAATAAAGTAGATTAGCCAAAGTGCTGAGTTGCTGAGGTCCGTTACGCATGATGCGCAAACTCTGTGGATCCCTAAGTGTGCCGGTGGCATCGGTCGCTGTGATGTTCGGGCTGAAGAAAACTTATGAAGCTCCCGAACGATCGACCAGGAGGGAGAGAACATGCCATTCGGGCATGTGTCTCTGCCAGGGTCCTACTCGAGTGTGGGCTGAGCTCCTGACAGCCCCATGCCATGGACCCCCTGCAGCCTGGTGCTGGCCCCACGGAAAGATGAGCACTCACAGAATCCCACCCAATCAGCTCAGGGTCCCAAACTCTGCATTGCCCACTAGCTGCCCCCCACCCCACCCCACGCAATGCAGATTGATCATTTGGTACTTCCCACAGCCCTTCTGACCAGCTGGGTTTTCGATTTCAGCAACATGTTTGCGGTAATAACCTTTGCCGGCTGATTGGGATTCATTCCCACAGATCTCTGGACGGGGTGGTGCGCCTGCTATTATTCTGCCAGGATCAGGAAGCCGAGTTTTAGAAAACAGCTCTTTTTTGTGCCTTGAGGCTTCGGCAAAAGTTAGCTTCTCCTAGTGCAGGGGTTGGGGGAGGAAAAGATGGCCAGGCCCAGATGCTGACAGATTTATCACTCCTGTCCGTGATTATAATGGGGTGATTACTGCCCGAAAAAGGCATGTGTAGATTCTGAAGGGCAACATCCATGTCCGTTTCATGGACTACTAATCGTAGGGAGGAAGCAGGCAGGCGGGCTGTGCATCATAACTAAGTAAGTGCTTGAAAGACCCGCCTTAAATAATGTTTGAAGACTGCGAAAGATTGTGGAAGAAAGGGATCAAGTTCACTGCATGTATGGTGTTAAAGGAAAATATAATGAAAATGATGTATAGATGGTATTTGACTCCTGTAAAATTAGCAAAGATATACCACAACAGTGATAATCTATGTTGGAAATGTAAAGAAAAAGAGGGTACCTTTTATCATATGTGGTGAACCTGCCCCAAGGTGAAAGACTTCTGGGAGAAGATTTATAACGTATTGAAAAAAAAATGTTGAAATATACATTTATTAAGAAATCAGAGGCCTTTCTTCTTGGAATAACAGGTTTGGAATTGCCCAAGAAAGATGTTCAATTATTTTTGTATGCCACAACTGCAGCAAGAATTTTGTTAGCGAAGAATTGGAAAACACAAGAAGTACCAACAGTGGAAGATTGGCAGATGAAGATGATGGATTTTTCGGAGCTGGCCGACCTGACTAGAAGAGTCCACAACCAGAAGGAGGAGGAGTACCAGGAAGAATGGATAAAATTTAAAGACTGTTTAGCTAAATACGTTAAGATAACCTAATTGGAAAAGCTTGCAAATACGAGATAGGCTTAGGACTTAAATATGTAAGGATAGGAATTAAGATGTTTAAAGCCAGATTAGAAGGAATGAAAGATGTTAAGTGATCAAGATAATTTTTCTTTGAGAAGATAGATTTTGGAAAACTGTTAAAATGATATATAATGAAATTCAACCAGGGGGATTTGAGGAAGTCACTTAACAATGTTAACAAGATTGGTTTAATTACAAATAGGATGTATGTTTGTTTGTTTGTTTTAATGTTTTTGGAAAATTAATTTTAAAATTTGAAGAAGAAAAAAATGAAAGACCCGCCTTTGTGCAGCTTCAGATCTTGCACAGGGGCTTCTCCATAGTCCAGACTTATTAAGCCCTCATCCTTTAAAAAAAAAGGTAAAGGGCACCTGGACAGTTAAGTCCAGTCAAAGGTGACTAAGGGGTTGCGGCGCTCATCTTGCTTTCAGGCTGAGGGTGCCGGCGTTTGTCCACAGACAGCTTTCTGGGTCATGTGGCCAGCATGACTAAACCGCTTCTGGCGCAACGGAATACTGTGACGGAAGCCAGAGCACACGGAAATGCTGTTTACCTTCCTGCCGCAGCAGTACCTATTTATCTACTTGCACTTTGACGTGCTTTTGAACGGCTAGGTTGGCAGGAGCTGGGCCAGAGCAACAGGAGCTCTCCCCGTCGCGGGGATTCGAACCGCCGACCTTCTGATCAGCAAGCATAAGAGGCTCAGTGGTTTAGACCACAGTGCCAGCCGCGTCCCTTCCTCATCCTGTATCACCAGCACAAAGTTAAGGCTATGTTTGGCCTTCCTTGTGCCTTCGTTCTCATTTTATTTCAGGGCAGTTATACGATAACGAGCATTCATCTTGCATTTATCATCGGTTGCTTGTGGGGTGTACAGACACCTTCTGGGTAATCATCTGTTCATTTCCAAGACTTGATCCCCCCCCCCAAGTGGATTTGTTACACGACAAAGCACTTTAATCCACTACGAATGTATGCTGTGTGATTGAATCACTCCCACAAAATTCTGGCAGTCTGCATGCTTGTCCTCTTTTTCTTCATCTGTGAATGGCCTTCCCAGAGTTTTCCCTCTGAGTGGGCATCCACAAAGGTATAGGCTTACCTGTGCAGGCACAGCTTTATTTGTTTCTTAAAAAAAGAAGCTCAAAAGCAACAGCAAAAGAACAGGAAAAACAATGGACCCCAAATGTAAAGGTAAAGGGACGCCTGACCATTAGGTCCAGTCACGGATGACTCTGGGGTTGCGGCGCTCATCTCGCTCTACAGGCCGAGGGAGCCGGCGTTTGTCCACAGACAGCTTCCGGGTCATGTGGCCAGCATGACTAAGCCGCTTCTGGTGAGCCAGAGCAGTGCACGGAAACGCCGTATACCTTCCCGCCGGAGCGGTACCTATTTATCTACTTGCACTTTGACGTGCTTTCGAACTGCTAGGTTGGCAGGAGCAGGGACTGAGCAACTGGCGCTCACCCCATCGCAGGGATTTGAACTGCCGACCTTCTGATCGACAAGCCCTAGGCTCTGTGGTTTAACCCACAGCGCCAGCTGTGTCCCAGGACCCCTAATGAGTGGTGGTTAATTCTAAACTAGTCTTTTCCTATTTTTTTGAAGGGAACAAGCAGTATCTCCACCTTGCAAAAGTAGAAAGTTAACTTTGGTTTGCCCACCAGAATCATCTTCCTTTCGCAGGGACCAGATTCAAAATTATGACTATGGCTTCACATGACTCTCTAATGTGCACATGAGCTTTCCCATTCATCATCTTCTTCATCATTTTATTTATACCCCACCTGAAAGATACCTGGAGTCGATTCAGCTCAGTACATCTGGCAGGGTTTCCTCAGCTATCCTGGACGGCTTCCAGCAAAATATAAAAAATAATAAAACGTCAAACATTAAAAACTTCCCTATACAGGGCTGCCTTCAGATGTCTTCTAAAAGTTGTGTAGTTCTCTATCTCCTTGACATTTGATGGGAGGGCGTTGCACAAGGAGGGGAGAGCCTTTGCTGGGAAGGCCCTCTGCCATTGTGGAGCAACACCACACAATACGGTATATTCATGCAAAGCTTTCCTGGTATTACAATGAATAGGGAGTCCCTCATACGTGGACGAACTCCATGTTCACACTTGAGCTTCTGCACATGTCAAAGAGCTCCTGTCCCAGTGTTTTCAAATTTACATCTTCCATTGCATATTTTTTGGGAGGCTGTATTTCAGAGGCTATATTTGCTGCCCTGGCTTCATTTCCTTCCTTAAGAGTTGTTTCTAGCGCTTATCTTTCAAGTATGTCAAGCCAATGTGACAGACTCCAGGTATAGGAGGGAGAGATAGTGCAAGTGTTTGTTGCTAAGTGTGCCAGTGTTCCTAAGACACCGTAGAGTCCAAGAAGGGGGCATGGGGATTTTTAATTGAAAAGACGAGCTTTATCTCCCTGGGAGTCACATAGACATAATGCAAATGTTTGCCTATCTGGTTCTCACTCCTTCACAAAGCCCTCCTGGTTTCAATGGGACAGATAACAGCACTGTGCGAAAAATGGCAGTTTCCTGGAGAATTCGTGGCAGGAAGGCAAACCAAGGTCAAAGCAGTCACACAGACAGCCCAGGGCCTCTGGATTTGGGGGAGGGCAAAAGCAAATTGGAAAAGGGCAATGGTGGGTAAAATGGAGAGGAGATAAAGGGCGAACGGAACGTGTACTGCTCCATCTCAAAAAGCAGACCTAGCTTCACCTGAGTGCTTTTTAAAAATGATGTCAGTCCATATGCTAATACTGTCTCCATTCAGATGCCATCTCCCAGGCTCATAGGAGTCTCTGACAACAATGAATCCTGTGTTGCTAAAAGTTCAGGGGTCACCAATTTCGGGGGGGGGGGGCGGATACAACAAAATCCACATTCAGTAAGTAACTACCCCCCAAAAGAAACTCCCCAATTGGTGCATGGGATGGGTTGGGGGAAATGTCATTGGAGCAAATGGTTTATTATGGTCAGTGTTATGTACTGAGTTGAATAGGATCCAAAATGCAGCAGTCTGATTGGTCCTAGAACAATAGGATTCAGAATGCAGCATTCTGATTGGTCCGCAGGAGCCACCCAATCCAGCTCCAGGTGGAAGTGAATCCACAACCTGATTGGCCTACAG
Source organism: Podarcis liolepis (assembly GCF_965112155.1). Classification (NCBI taxonomy): domain Eukaryota; kingdom Metazoa; phylum Chordata; class Lepidosauria; order Squamata; family Lacertidae; genus Podarcis; species Podarcis liolepis. The sequence goes on from NC_139556.1 coordinate 88,569,600, forward strand.
GAGAATCCTGGAATTAGCCAATCACGTGCAGCCCATTGTGTAAATAATGTATATAAAGCAGATATTGTGGGGGAACTTCCATTCCTCCTCATCACTATGAGCTGAATAAAGAGCATGAAATCCACTCTCGACTCCGAGTATATTTCAGTCAGAAGTCATGTGACCATTTATGGAACGTACTTTCAGTATCTGCTAAGGTCCATTGGCTAGTTGGGTTGCAGGGTGCTCTCCCAAGTTTGAACTGTGAGGAAAATCGAGCAGATTGAACTAAAGCTATCTAAACTTGGGGTGCATTCAGACGTGGGGGTACTGCATTCATTTTCCTGGTTATAATGCTAGTGCTTCTGTCCTGTTCTCTGATGTTACTTTCCTGCCGTGTTATGGAACTGTGGCTTTCCGGCCCCCTGTGCCAGCATGTCACACGGAATTTCATTCATATCAGTGGGGATGGTGTGGCATAACCATGAACGTTAGTGGACAACGTCACTGGTCCCCCACCCTCTCTGCCCATGTGTGCTTCTGTTCCCCCATGAAAACAGCAGGAAAGAACTGTATACAGGTGTGCCAAGCAGAGAGTTTTCAACTTTCATCACTTTACTCCTGTAATTTTCCAGGTTAAGAGGGCTGCAATTGGATCCCCCCCCCCCCCCAGAATCAAATAGCACGGAAATGAGTGCTAAGCATGCCCTATATTCCTTTGTTTTCCGGTAGTGGCTTTTATGTTTTGTGAAAACAGTTTCAAACAATTAAAATCAACAGCAAAATAATTCTATTGTATTGTTAAATCTGCTTTAAATAGGTGTGTGTGGTTTTCATTATTGCATCTTTCACTCAGCTGAAAATCACTTTCAGATTTTTTGATTTTTTTTTAGTGGGAAGTGATGCATAAATTCCATAAACCCAACCTGACCATAGCCCAAACCCTAAATATATTTCCTCTGCATTGAGCTGCTGAGTTCAATGGAGTTTGCTGCCTGGTGATTATGCTTTGCACTGCAGCCTTAGACAGGCTGTAAGTTGTCGCTAGAGTAGGAATAAATCAGAAATCGTAAAAGCAATATGTTACCTCATCTATTGCTATCCTGAGAGAGTCCTTGGGAATTCACTTTATTGATTCCAGCTGATTAACAGATCAGTGTCTTCCGTCTGATGCTTCTCGGAAGTCCGATGTATGAATTCTCATGTGCAACCTAGTCTCAAATGAGGCATGCCTGGGAGCTGAACAGAATAATGGTTCAGAAGTTGACCTGCAAGGGGGTATTTGCATTACAAACTTTGTGGTTGTGAGATTTTAATAGACCCAGAGGGAAATATCAGACGATTCTGACATTTACTACTAGACGTCAAAGCTAGCAGTTCCCCCAATAAACGTCCAAATGTCATCCTCATTTCTGGCTAAATGACATTTACTGGGCTACGGGTGTACATGTCAAAAACAAAGCTTCGCGATACAAGGATTTCTGACCCTTGGCACTAGGACTATTACAATGTTAACACTGACTGTTAAATGTCAACACTGAACAAATTTCTAACACCATAACTAAAGAGGTTTTGTTTTTACAAGGTTGGCTTTATTTTCTTTAAGATTTTGAAGTATACTTTTACCTAGGACATATTTACATACATACATCATCTAGGAATTTTGGGACAGATCAACAAGAATGTAGCTTTTAAAAAGAACAGAAGCTCTATTTTGTTTGTAAAAGGCAGGTCACTTCCCTGCTTGAAGAGATGATATCCTATTGAATAAAGAAACCCCATTACTAATAGGAAATATCTGTTCTAGAACAAGCAGAGAAAAGAAATAAAATACCCCTGCTTTCAAATATGAGACACTTGGGCTGCAAACGCACGACCAGTGCTTTTTTTCTGGGGGGGACGCAGGGGGACGCATACCCCTAAACATTTTGTGAATCTTTGTACTTTTGGCCATTTACTGTATTTATTTTTCCCAATTTGAACTATAAAATGGTGATTTTCTTGAGTCAAAATGAAAGTACCCCTATACATTTTTTTAAGGAAAAAAAGCACTGCACATGACTACACGTTTAAGGCACATTCCCCAAACCCACCCCCAAATCATGGGAACTGTAGTTTACTCCCAGAGAGCTACAGTTCCCAGTATCCTTAACAAATTACAGTTCCCAGGATTCTTTGGGGGAACATACTTTCAATGTGCCTTATGATGTACAGTGCGTACGCAGCCCTGACTTAGGCAATGTGGATAAAATACGTATTTATGGGAAGCCTGTGCTTAGGGAAATGGAGACTTTCAGAAAGAACAAATTATCATTGCACGGTGCAGGACGTGACACGGAGTGATCCTTTTTTCTGCTTTGGTTTTGGGTTACAGGAAGCCAAATAAGCTATGATACCATTTCTTTAGGCAGCTGGGCCTTGCCCCTGAGGCCAAGACTGGCACTGCCAATTTCCTTATTGAGTGCTGGGTTTCTGGGCCAAGAATAGATTTGTTTTTCTTAAGCAATTTCTCTTCCTCTCTTGATCCAGCCTCTGACGGGTCTCGAAAATATTTGGCAGTTCCCCCCACTTAGTATGTTTCTCTTTTCTGGACTATAGGGCTGTAGTTCTATTGGGTGAAGCTGCACAGATGCATAGCCTAGCTTTGGCAGAAGCAAAGTAAAGGGAGAGAGGAGAGCTTGGCATTGGGTGGGATGGACAAGTCACCTTTCAGTTCCTTCACTCACAGAACTTCTAAACAACTCAAGCAAGTAAGTAATAGTGCCAGTGGGCCTCAGAGATCCCTAGAATCATAGATTCATAGAGTTGGAAGGAACCCAAGGGCCATCTAGTCTAACCCCATGCGATGCAGGAACCTCAGCTATAGCATCCATGGCAGATGGCCACCCAACCTCTGCTTAAAAACCTCCAAAGAAGGAGAGTCCACAACCTCCCAAGGGAGTTTGTTCCACTGTTGAACAGCTCTCCCCTATTTTGTACAGTGGTACCTCGGGTTAAGTACTTAATTCGTTCCGGAGGTCCGTTCTTAACCTGAAACTGTTCTTAACCTGAAGCACCACTTTAGCTAATGGGGCCTCCTGCTGCCGCCACGCCACCACCACGTGATTTCTGTTCTCATCCTGAAACAAAGTTCTTAACCTGAAGCACTATTTCTGGGTTAGCAGAGTCTGTAACCTGAAGCGTATGTAACCCGAGGTACCACTGTACCCAGCTTCCATTCACTTTCCTTCTAGATGAATGACAACAGGTGTCTGTGAACACAGTCAATTCATTAACCACATGGTATGATCATTGTAAATGCAGAAAGAGAACCTACATTGGTAGATGAGTAATAATAATAATAATAGTAGAGGGACAAGGGTGGCACTGTGGTCTAAACCACTGAGCCTAGGGCTTGCCGATCAGAAGGTCAGCGGTTCAAATCCCTGTGACGCGGTGAGCTCCCGTAGTTCAGTCCCTGCTCCTGCCCACCTACCAATTCGAAAGCATGTCAAACTGCAAGTAGATAAATAGGTACCGCTCTGGCGGGAAGGTAAACGGCGTTTCCGTGCGCTGCTCTGGTTCGCCAGAAGCGGCTTGGTCATGCTGGCCACCTGACCCGGAAGCTGTATGCCAGCTCCCTTAGCCAGTAAAGCGAGATGAGCACCGCAACCCCAGAGTCGTTCGCGACTGGACCTGACGGTCAGGGGTCCCTTTACCTAATAATAATAATAATAATAATAATAATAATAATAATAATAATTATTATTATTATTATTATTATTATTATTATTTATTATTTATACCCCACCCATCTGGCTGGGTTTCCCCAGCCACTCTGGGTGGCTTCCAATCCAAAGATTAAAAACACATAAAAAACTTCCCTGAACAGGGCTGCCTTCAGATGTCTTCTGAATGTCAGGTAGTTGTTTATCTCTTTGACATCTGATGGGAGGGTATTCCACAGGGCGGGCACCACTACTGAGAGGGCCCTCTGCCTGGTTCCCTGTAACCTCACTTCTCGCAGTGAGCAAACTGCCAGAAGGCCCTTGGAGCTGGACCTCAGTGTCCGGGCTGAATGATGGAGGTGGAAACATTCCTGCAGGTATATGTGGTATGTTGGAGATAACTGGAAGAACTGAGGTTTTGCAGCAGCAGATGTGGAAATGCTGGTAGCCCTCTCCTGATGTGTCTCTCCTAACAGAAGGGACATTCAGTAACAACCAAGCATTTCCTGGGAATAAGTTAGCTGATGATCTGTGGTTTTAATTTGGTATGTGGTTTCCATTTTGTGTTTGTGCGTGTATAATTATTACTAAACGCTGAAATTTCAGTATATAAGTCTCTCTCTCGATTAAAAATAAATAGGAACCTTGCATGCTCCTCCCTAGTCAAGAGTGTATTTTTTGGTAAATCATTTTTCTCCAACATGGCTGTGCTGGCTGAGACTGATGGAAACTGTAATCCCAGATGCTTGGAGGGTGCCTGGTTGTCAATGGTTGCTGTAGTAAGATGGTAGTTGGAACAACTACTGGGAAGGGCATCTCGGCGGCAGCACTGCAGTCCGGTGATGAAGTACGTGAGAGGAGGCAGGTACAGGAGCCCGGAAAGAACAGCCTGGCGTGAAGCACTCAAAGGAGACTTCTGTGCGAAGGCAAGGTGTCTCAGCTCTATGCCCATATTTCACTAGAGCCTCCTGCTCTTAGTCTGTCTGCACTTGTATACGGCCTTTTTCGTAGAAAATAAAAGTTCAGGCCAAAACCAGAAAGTGCAGAGCTATGCAAAATATACTAAAATAACAGGACGGAATATTTGAGGACACAAATGAAAAGTTTGCTTTGGATTTGCTTCAGATTGTTGGTATGAGGAATCGGGGTCAATGCTTACTTTATCCGGCCTGGCTTCGCCTCCTCCGAACGGATTCTGGCTTTGGTGGTCTTGCTTAGAAGGAGAAACGTATTGGGTTGCCAGCATCTCTCGCCCTCTATCAACTCTCCCAGCCGCCATTTCTCCTCCTGTCGTGACCTGTGGCATGTATTGTGTGTGTCTCCGTATACTAGTGACCTTAGAAAACAGCAGGCAGAGTTTTCAATTGCTTTGTGACAGTGATGGGGAATCTGTGTCCTAATCGCCACACCCACCCAAGAAGTTGCAGGACTCAGCCAGCACAGGCCATGATCAGGGACAATGGGAGCTGTACTCCAACAACATCTGCAAAGCCACTGGTCCCCCTCATCCCTGTTTCATAAGCATAGATTGGAAAACACTAAGTACAGATTGTAGCTGTAAAGGCTTTGGCACCAATTTGAACATGGTAGTTTGGGGGCAGTAGACTTGGTAGCTGATGCTACCCAAGTGTCAAAGAGCAAGCCGGCAGTCAACCGCAGCCTTCGAGCTGGAGTTAAATCTTTATTAGCAAAAGCTATTTGAGCTCCTTGAGTTGCTTTGCCTGGCTGGAAGGTGTTCTGGAGCTGTTTGCCTAGATTGAGAGATGTGGGTGTTTTGAAAGCTTTGCATGGCTAGAACATTGCACAAAGGACAGGCCAGTGATCTGTGTACTTTCTCTCTAGTCCAACCCACTTTTACCTGTGACTACACCTACCATGGCAGGCAGGATCTGGAAGGTTGCCCTCAAAGGAATGAAAACCTTAGGTACATCAGTTTATCTCATCCTATGCCCAGATGATGTTGTGTGTCGAGGTCCCCTAGCCACCCTCAAATAAAACACAATTCACACAGAATTTTAGTTTAAGGTTTTTGGCATAATTTTGGCCACAACTTTATTAAAATACAAAAAATGTGAGTGGTTGCTTAGGCATTGGTTGCGACTATCTGTCCCTGCCCAGGGACAGACTGACATCCGCATGTCCGCGAAAGTCAGAAAGGGAAAACAATTTGGGGAGAAAATGGAGCTGGGTGCAGGCCCTCACCTCTCCCTAAATGCTCCCAGGGGCTCTTGCGTGGCCATAGCCCCTTGACAGGGGTTTGGACAAGAGCATGGCAAGCCCCTGAATTCCTTTAATGGACTACCCTTGCAGCAGCAGCATTGGAGGGGCAGGCACAGCCAACCACATCCCCTCCACCAACCAAAAATGAACCAATGCCTAACCGCAACCTTACAAGTTGTGATGATTTGCTACACAGTAGGCAAACCCAAATGGCTCCAGCCAATCAGCCAAATGGACAAAATTCCTACCAGGCCCCTGCCCCAAAAGCAGACGACCCCATGACAGGCATAGCAAGGTCAATGCGAACAACCCTAAATATAGGGAGGGTGCGTGGGTGATCCGATGTGTACAACAAAAAGGGGAATCTCAACGCTGCGCGCAGGAAATATAAAGCTAATAGGCTGTCAATCAGGAATGTTGTTGTTGTTGTTTAGTCATTTTGTCGTGTCCAACTCTTCATGACCCCATGGACCAGAGCATGCCAGGCACTCCTGTCTCCCACTGCCTCCCGCAGTTTGGTCAAACTCATGCTGGTAGCTTCGAGAACGCCGTCCAACCATCTCGTCCTCTGTCATCCCCTTCTCCTTGTGCCCTCCATCTTTCCCAACATCAGGGTCTTTTCCAGGGAGTCTTCTCTTCTCATGAGGTGGCCCAAAGTATTGGAGCCTCAGCTTCACGATCTGTCCTTCCAGTAAGCACTCAGGGCTGATTTCCGTAAGAATGGAGAGGTTTGATCTTCTTGCAGTCCATGGGACTCTCATCTCAAGAGTCTCCTCCAGCACCATAATTCAAAAGCATCAATTCTTCGGCGATCAGCCTTCTTTATGGTCCAGCAGGACCATAGCAACATTAATAGCAACATTAAAATCTCCCCAACAACCTAGAGGAGCCCAATCGCAAACGTGGCCATCAAATCTTACCCACCCAGCAACAGAGGGATAACTTGCTGGACCCCACCGCAACACGTGCTCTCCATGAAAGAGAACATGCTTTCTCATCTGTAGAGCCATTTCTCTCTTTCAGCTGAGAACTTCTGGCTTATCTCCACGCTCGTAAGTTTCTTGTTGAGTGTAATATCCTGCATCCCACCCCAGTCACAAAGGTGGGGGCGGGGCGGCTTTGGATGCCTGCGGGCCATATTCTCACAAGGGTGACCTTCTGGGGTTGGGCTGGGGGGGAGAAGTTAGATTCAATTCTCACCTAAAAGCCGAATCTACCAGATTTGCGCTTTCCAGAGGAAGATGAGAACCGGAACACAGTCACCCTTCGAAATTCACAGCTATGTAAATTTTGCAGCACAGTTCTCCAATCAATATCTACACAAATACGCAGATTAGGGGGAGTGTGCTATGTGTTATTTTAGGACTGTGCTGTTTGCAGAAATGTGTGCCTTCGTCAAATATGTGTTCATCAGGAGAAATAGCCTATGAAATATACTCAGAGTCGCAAAGTGATTTCATGCTCTTTATTCAGCTCGTAGTGGTGAGGAGGAATGAATGAATGTCCCCTCACAGTATCTGCTTTATATACATTATTTACACAATGGGCTGCACATGGTTGGCTAATTCCGGAATTCTACTGTAAGCCAATCAGGTTGTGGATTCACTTCTATCTGGAGCAGGATTGGGTGGTTCCTGCCAACCAATCATACTGCTGCATTGTTCTAGGACCAATCAGACTGCTGCATTCTGAATCCTATTGTTCTAGGACCAATCAGACTGCTGCATTTTGGATCCTATTGTTCTAGGACCAATCAGACTGCTGCAGTTTGGATCCTATTCAACTCAGTACATAACAGCCTAGGATTTTCGTCAATATTTTTTTAACACCACACATTAGCGCGGAATTGTGGGTGCCTGAATTTAAGGTTGGAAAAACGAGAGATGGAGACAGCCACAATGAATAGGTTCATCCATTCCTCAGTGGGACATTTCACTCCCTCCACCAACTGACCCTCCTCTCTCTCTCTCTCTCTCTCTCTCTCTCTCTCTCTCTCTCTCACACACACACACACACACACACACACACACACACATTTTTGCATGAACACCCCACAGAGCATTTCCACACACACACCCTTCTGCCACCGCTGCTTTCACTCAGGATAAGGCCTGGCTCCCCCCCCCCCCCTTGGCAGCAGTCGCACTGGCAGGGGAAATAGGGACATTCTGGGATCAAATCAGAAGCTGGGGTGGCTTTCATCATTCCGGGACTGTCCCTGGAAAATAAGGGCACTTGGAGGGTATGCATTTTCCACTGCCCACTCGCTTCTGGAACGTCCTGCATAGCTAGGACTTTTGAAATCTTGCCTTTAGAAAACCAAAAGCGAAATGATTCGGGTTTCACGTTCTGCCTCAAATTCCACAATGTGCCACACCGTTTCCGCATTCTGCAAAACCACCTTGGTTAACTTACCCAAATGTATGCCGGACGTTGATAATATCTCATTCAATGTTTTGTTGCCGTTGTGGAACCTGCATGTGGGTGTAGTCGTTCTAACGCTTGCTAGATATTTATCTGCGTTGGCTTTGTTTTATCCATGTGTGTTTGTGCTTCGCCCTGAGCCTTTGAGGTGGACTTGGCCACAGATCAAAACGGTCAGTCCCGTTTAAACGTACGCCAGTTTAAGAGTACACATTGGCTAGCATGGAGCATGAGCCCTACACACGCACACATTTTCTGCAAAGGATGTGTGTGTGTGTGTGTGTGTGTGTGTGTGTGTGTGTGTGTGTGTGCATGTCTTTTATTGGGGTGATTTACAACAAGCCAGGTGGGAACCTCGTAAGGACCCAACACACCTAAAATATCTAAGGTCAGTAGGCGCTAGGGCAGGCCCTCTCCTTTGAAGCAGTAGGGGGAGTGTGTTTTTAAACGACTATAAAGAGCAGTGAAGATGAGACATTAGCCTTGTCCTCCTTCCCCAGTACTTAAAAGAAGCGCGTGAGGGGCTGGGTGAGCATTTCCTGGTGTTTTAATGACAGATGCTCTCTGGACATCTGAGCCCAGCTGGATCCTAACTGCCAGGACATGTCTAGCTGAGGGAGTGCGCAGCGTAACCTTTTGCTGGTACGAAAATGCAGAAATACAAAGCTGAGAGAACTAATTACTTCTGTTTTGAGGAGTTAAAAGTTGAACGGCCGCGTTGCTATAGCGACACTCTTCTGTTTACAATACGTACTTGCCTTTTCCTGAGCAGTTATCAGGGCAGCAACTAACAAGAAACAGGACTCCCATCTCCCGCCTTCCACTGGGTCTATATAGAATTTGCAAGTTGGTTATCTGCTCAAGATTCTCTCCCACGCGTCCGAAATGTGTCGCTACGGATCATTGTTGGTGGCACCCATGGGTGTTGCTGTATTTTCGGAGGGGTGAGAGCGAGTAGGGCTTTTCTTTTATTAAGGCTCTAATTCGGTATTTCAGTTTGTAAAATTATTAATGGAAGAGGAAATACAGTAAGCCCACAACTTGTATACATTTAACTTGTGTGTATTCAGTTTAATGTGTGCGGCAATTAAAAAACATAAAATAAAAAGAGGGCAGAAAGGGGTTGGGGCAATCTCACCCGTCATTGAACCCAATGGGTTTGGGCTATACACAATTTTGTTTTTAGGTGTGATACCTGGAACATAACCCTTGTGTAAATTTACTGTATTTCTTCATTTATGTGTCTGTGTGTGTGTGTGTGTGTGTGTGTGTGTATGTAAAATTAAACAAAAGGACTAGATGGTGTGATTATCCCTAACAAGTAGGACTGTACATGTGTGTAGCGTGATTGTGCATAAATTGAGATAAGCATCTCCCATACATGCCTATAGCATAGCATAAGCGAAAGACCCACTGCACATACATATTTATTTTGTTTGAAGTATATGCTTCCATTTAGGTCATAGCCCTCATAAGGTGGAAGAAGACAACTGAAGGAGATCCAGCTGAGATGTAAATGGCTGGAAACATTAGGATCCAGAATTGTAAGGCGGTGCCAAGTACAGTGGTACCTCGGGTTACATACGTTTCAGGTTACATACGCTTCAGGTTACAGACTCCGCTAACCCTGAAATAGTACCTCGGGTTAAGAACTTTGCTTCAGGATGAGAACAGAAATTGTGCTCCGGCGGTGCAGCAGCAGCAGGAGACCCCATTAGCTAAAGTGGTGCTTCAGGTTAAGAACAGTTTCAGGTTAAGAACAGACCTCCAGAACGAATTAAGTTTGTAACCAGAGGTACAAATTCCTGTATCAGGGATCGGTGACCTAAAAACACACGGTTAAGCTGCTTGAGAGTTCCAGAAGCATAGCTGTCAACGTTTCCCTTTTTTTTAAGGGAAATTCCCTTATTCCGAATAGGATTCCTCTCAAGAAAAGGGAAAAGTTGACAGCTATGTCCAGAAGAACCAATAAAGTTGCCCTCCTTCTCTCCCTCCAATTCCCAGCACAAGCCTTCCACCTGGCTTGCTTTGGATCTTGTTTTCACAGTGCTTCTGGCTTGGCTGGAACCAAGAGTGAACCTCAAACTCCAAATAGGCAAAGTATTATATGAGAATAGAGCATGAAGGGGGGGTGTGTGTGTGTGTGTGTGTGTGTGTTTAGGTCTCACATTTGATACACTCCCTATGTCATACCCCCTATCTCCAACATTCCTCAGATGGAAATAGGGACATTCCTCACTCCGCCCCCCAACTCGCCCTTCTCTATCCCCCATATTTTGTGTCCACCCCCTCCACAGAGCATTTCATATCAGAAGAAGGGCCATCGCTTGGGACAAGTGTCAACTCATCCTCCTCCCTGAGCTAGGCAGCGATGGCACTGGCAGGGAAATAGGGACATTCCCGGGATCAAATCAGAAGCTGGGGTGGCTTTTGTGGTTCTGGGACTGTCCCTGGACAATCGGGGCACTTGGAGGGTATGTGTCAGGTGTGCGTGCAGGAGCCAGGCCCTGTGACCAATAGGACTTTGCAGGACTGGGGCCTTCCTAAGTTTGTTCTGAAGAGGCAAGGCCACACAGGTGAGGCCGACTGGTAACTCACAGCACCTGGTGGCAAGAGCCGGGAAGGGATATAAGGTCAGAATTTCCCTTCGGCTCTTTGCCACCGCAACACACTTCCTGCCTTGCTGCCTTTGACTCCTTGCTTCTTGATCCTTGGACCCCTGACTTTGTGACTCCTTGCTTCGTGACCCTCAGTCCCTTGGCTTCTTGACTCTCTGCTCTCTGACCCTTGGACTCTTGGCTTTCTGACTCCTGGCTTCCGGACTTAACGTTCCTGCTCCCACCATCTTGCCCCCGGTCCCGCCGTCCCCAGCTGGGGCTTCGATCGCCCATGAACCGGACCGTGACAGTATGCTTTTACCTGGCTGGAATGTGGCCTATGCAGGAAAGCAAGAGTCACACTTGTTGCTTCACTGTTTTGGCTCTGGCCGCACCCACTTTGGACCCTGAAAGATTGGCAATATAGGAATGTGATCTTTAGGCTGAAAAAGACTCCCTGCCCCTGATCCTAGAACCCACTCTAATTTTGTACAGGGATACCAGCACTGTGTGGGTTGGATAGAGCCAATACTCCTGCCATCGCTGCCACCCATCGTTACTCCCATGGATTTCGGGGGATTTGCTTCTAAGTTACTATGCTTCGTATGGCTGCTTCAGACATTGTGACAGAATGCAGGGAAGGAAATTCTCTCGGAAACATTGGCCACCAGCCATCTAGGCATTTCGCAGATCACAGTCAGTACCTTGAACTAAGCCTTTGGCTATGCATCTATCTATATATTTATTAGGTCCCAAATGCAAAATCACATATGCTTGAAATCCAAGCTGCAGTCAGGGAATTCAGGGTGTGATTCAGGAATCTTATCGGTCCAAGACTGGAATGCAATGCAGTAACTTGCTCAAGGACTCTGTGTGCTCAGAATCATTTTCAGGCATGGAGAGGAATAGACAGGGCCCAAGTCCTGGGCGGGGGGTTGCCTGGGCTGTAAGCCCACTACAAAAAAAAAAGAACAAATCAAGATATTAATTTGTACATCGTGTTTGACAATGTTTACTTATTCCCCCATATCCATACAGACTGTCCAGACCTTGTAAGAGCTTGCAAGATGCCTGAGTGGCAAATCTAGACCTGAGCTACACATTCAAAATCTGGCACATATAAACCTCAACCAGGCAGTCAAATCACTGATGTTTAAGGGGGTGGGGTGGGGTGCAACCATACTACTGAGCTGGATTTTATGTGCGGAAGCCAAACCCAGCCATCTTATCCGGCGCAGCCTGACTCCCTCCTCTGGCAACCTGCACAGAATTTTGCTTAACGGTTGCCATCAACTTGATTTTAATTAATTTTTATAATGAAATATTTTTAGAATGTTGGATTATTTGATTGTTTGATTATTTGATTGTTGTTAGCCGCCCTGAGCCCGGCTTCGGCTGGGGAGGGTGGGATATAAATAAAAATTATTATTATTATTATTATTATTATTATTATTATTATCCACGCAGAGAGGGTAGGTGTGAGGAAGACTGGTAGCTCCTGCTCTGTTCCACAGCAAACCCTGAAAAGTTCATCCAAACTGGGAACAAAACAAGGAACACGTTGAACAGTGAGCTGCTCGCCTAGGCCTTCTTTCAATATTGAGAGCTGGTACAAGAAATTCTGACTTCTAGGCTTGTGAGACACAGAGTGTCTCCCTGTGCAACATGGTTTCCCAGGGACTATGAGTTTCTGGGTTCCTTAGTTCCTGCTAACATTTCCTGTACGCAAGCACTAGGAGCTAACAAGCTGTGATATCTGACTGGGAGTAGGAGGCCGGAGCAAGGGCCTTTGGGGGGGGGGACCACGGTCAAGGTGGGTCAGCTCTGTAGATAGTATTTATCGTCCTGATAATATATGCTAATAAATGAATTAAGCCTCTGGTCTCCAGAGCGTATTGGAAAAAAGAGCACTCGAGACCAGTGATTGAGAATGGTGCTTAAAAGACATTTGTCACTTGTGTGTAGTTTATATATATATGCATTCTGTGCTGCCTTTTTGGGGGGGATAAGCAATAAATACCAATCAGCCAGCCAGAAATGTAAGGAGTAGTTTCTATGAAGGAAAGTGAAGGACACCAAACTATCCTCCTGTTTCTCAAGATAGGCAAAGGTTTATGTAGAAGGGGAGAAGGGGCACAGAGAAACCATGCTTTGGCATTGGCAACTGAGAGGCAGATGCCACCAAACAGCTTGTTTTGTTGTCTTGCACAATAAGGCCAAGTAACAAGTCATAAAAAGACTGTTCTTTTTAATGTGCTTAGCAATTTAGAATGTTATGGCTTTGTATTTTTAGAAGGGTTCGCTGGTTTAAATTATCTCCTTGTAAACTGCTTTGAGAGTTCAGCTGGGAAGTTTTCGGTTTTTTAAACTGAGAGCCAAGCAGGCACACACCAGCCCCCTGCGATTGTCAGAACATCAGCCTGGAAGGGTCCCTTGTTCACGGTCCTTTCCACTGTGGTGAGAGGGAAGGAATGAACGAACACCTCTTTAAATTATATGACTTCTAAATCTTCATCTGTGCATATGAATTAGCACGTGCCTATCTCACACAAATTTGTGTCCTCTTCTGGTGACTGCCCTGGCCTCAGGTGAGCAATAAGTCAGTCTTTGCTTACCTGCTGGCTGTGGCTGATGGGAGCTAAGAGCTGAAACAGCTGGAAGGCACCAGTGAAGGTGTAGCAAGAGCTACAATATGCAATAAAGAAAGCTGGCATTCGTTCTCTTGTTGGTTATGTAAATGCACTCAGTGCAGTTACTTTCTACATCTGCAACGAAGAAAGCTTCGTGGTGCTTTTGCTGGATTTAATTACTTGTTGAATCCTGCCAGTTGTCTTAAAGTCCCCTTGGCCACAGAGATACTTGTGACTGGCTGTTTCCTCACCTGCGGCAGTTTGTGGCTGCATTTATGAGACTTGAGTGTTTGTTCCTTGTGCCACAGCAGTGGTATGTGGTTGTGCTTCTGGGCCTTAGTTGTGGGAACATTTTGCATCGGTGAAAGCAAACCTGTCAGCGTTCTAAAGTAGCAAATGGCATAGCAATAACCTTTATTTTCTACATGTTACTAATGTGTGGCCTCAACCCACATGGATTTTTGAAGGTGTGTTGATTACACCTGTGGTTTTTAAAATGCTGCCCTAGGGATGGATGCCCAGAGAGTTGCTTTGTACCAACCTTCTGGCTTTAGTAGCGGTTGTGGACAAACCAATACATGTTGAGGAGTCTTTAAAATGGTCATTTATCTGAATTTATCTCTGGGTTTTGGAGTTTTGAATTGTTTTATTACTGAGAGCCAGTGTGGTGTAGTGGTTAAGAGCAGTAGTCTCGTAATCTGGGGAACCGGGTTCGCGTCTCTGCTCCTCCACATGCAGCTGCTGGGTGACCTTGGGCCAGTCACACTTCTCTGAAGTCTCTCAGCCCCACTCACCTCACAGAGTGTTTGTTGTGGGGGAGGAAGGGAAAGGAGAATGTTAGCCGCTTTGAGACTCCTGAAGGGGAGTGAAAGGCGGGATATCAAATCCAAACTCCTCTTCTTCTGATTGCGTATTATTATTATTATTATTATTATTATTATTATTATTTCTTCCAAAGAGCTCAAGATGGCATCCATGGTTCCCCTTTTCCCCATCATATTCTCACAACTAACATGTGAAGTTAGGCCGAGAAGCGGTGACTACCCCAAAGGCACCAATTGAGCCCCATGGATGAGTGGAGATTTGAACCCTGGTCTCCCATGTCCTAGTCTGACACTGGTTTTTTGAGGTGGAATAGTAGGAATTCTACATTGTTCCATGTTGTTTCCACATTTTGTACAGATCTGCTTGCACATGCAGCCGCTTCGTTCCTCCCTTCACACCAGCCAGCAAACTAACCAAGAAGGCCTCCGTTAAGCATCCGAACTATGTTGAACCTCTTCGGAAGAAACCAGGATATCAAACCAATTTCAAACCATGGTTTAATGTCCTTGCTTGCTCTGGAGCTGTCAACCGTTCTTTCTTTGTTTGGAGAAAACAAGGAGCTATATAAAACTGAAATACTTTTGTTTGCCTGCTTGAGCGAAGGGCCTGTCTGCATGGGGAAAGCTTCAGACATTGTCAGTTTTTTAAAATAAGTAAATGAAGGGGAGCCATTTCATAAAAGGAATGTTGTTTTCCTTCAGAGATGGGGCAGTTTCACCAGGTGCTATAGCTAATTACCTGAAAATAATGAGCTGCTGTCTAGGAAGAGGAAGCGACAGCAGAGCGGCTCCAATTAACTGATAAAAACCAAGGTCAGGGTGAAGCAATGGGAAAGGAATCCCAGAAATAGTGGGATTTTCGAGCCCACAGGAAAGGCGAGAAAGTGAAAGACCTTTTCTTCCAAATATGATCGGTTCACTGCTGTTTGCTGCATAGTGTCAATAGCCCCAAGGAGTGGACACTCTCCTCACCTAAGGTAGCAAACAAGATCATGGGATAATAATCAGTTGTATCTATCCATCTGACACCATTAAGACACTGCAGGTCAAGTGAACAAACTTCCTTCAACCAGTGGCCAATGCTTCATGAACTCCCAGTATAAATGAGGAACCTCAGACCTGAAGGCTAAATATGGGCCTCAGGTTTTGCCTCAGGCTAAATACCCTCCCTAGCTCCGCCCACTCTCCCTAGGCCACACCCCTCCTTAGGCCACACCCCTCCTTAGCTCTGCATTCAGAACCTCCCTGAATGTTTTTGTCTGGCTGGACGGAATGTGTTCTTGGTCTCTGATAAAGCCATTTGCTTCTCTGGATGGGTAGGGAGGGGTTCACGAGTTTGTGCAACACCAGTCTGCCATACCCATTGTTTTGCCCTTTGCCTCTGGCCCCAGCCACCCCTGGCATGTGGTTTCCGGATGACTGCCCAGCAAGAAGTCTGAAAAATATTATCCACCCTTGAACTACAATGGGTCTTGGTTTCGCCTGTGTAAACTTCTCCAGAAAATCTAGTTTCGTAGTTCCCTCCCTGTCCACATTGGTAACAGTGACCAATCTAGCCTCCAGACAGGATCCCTGAGGTTAGTGCCTGTAGCTTGTGCCTGTAGCATAGCAGGCAGGATAACAAGCTTTTGGCGTTTATAGTAGGCCTGCCCAAGCAAGATTCCTCACATTGTGTGCCAGTTATTGTCGGTGGTGCATAACTGTCTTCTTTTCAGCACAAAAGCAATGCTTGGATGTACACAGTCCACACTGTTATGCTAGACCTGAGTAATATTACATTAGACGTGAGCCAGACTGTGCTAGACGATGAGGTTCCTGGTTCTCAACCACCCACATCCCTAACAGAGTTATCATATAACCAGATATTACTCAAGGCACTAGATTCTTTTTAATGGAGATAGTCCACACACACCGCTGCAAGCCCCCAAGCAGTGGCATTATTACTATTATTATTTTATTAAACGTATTAGTCACCCTTTTTCCCCTTTACCAAAGTTACTCAAATTGACTTACAGCAATAAATAAATTACGCATTTATTAAAAGCGGCAGAAAGCAAAACGAAGAAAAATCTAAAGCTCATATTTTTATAAGGCGGTGTCTAAAACATCCCAAAACGGATCTTCATGTGTGAATTGGCCCTCAATGTGAAGTTGCAAATGACTCAGTTTGCAGTTAACACTTCATTAAAACCAACAGGGAAAGTTCACACTTCCACTGGGGTTGAGGGGGTGGGCATAGCCTGCTTCAACTTCGCTGACCTCTAACACAACTGCAACGGTTGGCATTTTATAATCCTAAAACTCTGTGAGGGGTTTTTTTGGGGGGGGGGGAGGTGGTGTGGGATTGTGTATTTCAAAAAGTAAGAACGCCGCCACCACGTGTGGCCGATAACCCAGCTTCAAAACAATGGCTATCATTTTGCTCTTTGAACTCCAGAGGCCTGAGCCGCTTTGTTCGTTTCTGGTTTTTCCCCCTGTGGCATGCTGTAATCCGAAGGATGTGACTTAAATGGATGAGAAAGGGGAAGGAGAGAATGTGCTGGTTGCCCTAGGACAGGGAGCTGGAACGTAATATCTTCAGGTCCAGTTCCAGCCTTATGAAGCTAGTCTCTCCTCTTTCTTTTTCTCTCAAGCTGGAATTCCAACCACGGACGAGCAGTTGCAGAAAATTAAGCACTCTATATAGAGCTAACATGTTGAAAGCTTTGTCTGCATGCAGCTATTCCAGGTATTCTATACAAATGGGGCACTAGGAAATACAAGCAAGTGGTACTTCCGTCCACTTAAAATGTTGCCTATCCAAGGCATGTTTACCCAGAAGTAAGTGTGCATAGGATTATGGTGCCAAGGATTTTAATGGGCAAACATGTAAGAATCCCATGTAAAGGTAAAGGGACCATTAGGTCCAGTCGTGGACTCTGGGGTTGCGGCGCTCATCTTGCTTTATTGGCCAAGGGAGCTGGCATACAGCTTCCAGGTCATGTGGCCAGAATGACTAAGCCGCTTCTGGCGAACCAGAGCAGCACACAGAAACGTCGTTTACCTTCCCGCCAGAGCGGTACCTATTTATCTACTTGCACTTTGACCTGCTTTCGAACTGCTAGGTTGGCAGGAGCAGGGATCGAGCAACGGGAGCTCACACCGTTGCGGGAATTCGAACTGCCGACCTTCTGATCGGCAAGCCCAGGCTGTGTGGTTTAACCCACAGTGCCACCCGTGTACATAACTCTAAATAATATGAGAAAGCCTTGTTAATTTAAAGAAATTAGGGAGGTAGAAAGATTGATTTACAACCTTGTGCAAATTAACTGAAACAAAGCATGTTTTCAATCTTACTTGTAATCCTGTACTCAAAACAAACGCGAAAAGTCAGTTGATCATTAGGGTGTCAGAAGCCTGCAGCCAATAGAAGGAATGATGTGCTCGCCACAATATATTGAGGTTCTACGAAGGAGAGTTATTCCAGAGCTGGAAAAGAGGTGTCCTGACAGTACTGGGATATTGCAGCAGGACCTAGTCCCCCGTCACACATCGAAAGTGGTGAAGAAATTCATGACAGAGCAGCAAATACAGGTACTTGATGTCTTCTGAATGTCAGGCAGTTTTTTATCTCTTTGACATCTGGTGGGAGAGCGTTCCACAGGGCGGGCGCCACTACCGAGAAGGCCCTCTGCCCAGTGGCGTAGCATGGGTTGTCAGCACCCGGGGCAAGGCAAGTAATTTGCGCCCCCTAACCCGTGGATTTGCGCCCCCTAACCCTAACCCCCAGATGTTGCGCCCGGTGCGGCCAGCCCCCCTGCACCCCCCACGCTACGCCACTGCCTCTGCCTGCTTCCCTGTAGCTTTGCTTCTCGCAATGAGGGAACCGCCAGAAGGACCTCGGCGCTGGACCTCAGTGTCCGGGCAGAACGATGGGGGTGGAGACGCTCCTTCAGAACATTAGTTAATACTCACATTTCACAAACTGACAACATTATTCCTAGGACATTTTTATTTTCATTGGAGAAATGTTGGAGGGTATGGAATTATCTGACCCCCCCTCTAAGCCGCCTGAAGGCAATTCTGTATAGGAAAGGTTTTCTTGAATGTTTATTGTTTCAATATGTTTTTATATATATTGGAAGTTGCCTGGAGTGGCTGGGGCAACTCAGTAAGATGTGTGGGGTATAAATAGTAAAATTGTCATTGTGGAACAGGACGGCCCTATTTTCATCGGAGAAATGTTGGAGGGTATGAAGGAGCAGCTAGAGCATGCTGAATGAAGTTGCTGGAATAGGAAATTAGGATTCAGTTTGCATTTAAAGGTAAGCCTACGTAAATCGCACTTTCTGAAACAATAAGTGAACTGAAACAGCGTCATCCTCTGATATTCACACTTCAAATTTCGCAGTGCAGTTCTCTAGCCAAGTACTATACACAAAGATGCATTTACTGGGGTAAAGTGTGCATTAAAATGTATATATCCATGAAAATAATATACAAGAAGACCTTACATTAGGAGAAACTTCATGCAAATGTGTGCCTCATTTTTTTTAAAAAAATGCAAACCGGTGAGGAAATGTGCAGAACTGAAGATAAGCCTAGAAAAATTAGAAATCGGGAGAAACTGAAATGGACTAATTTGGACCATCAAGAAGGCTGATCGCCGAAGAATTGATGCTTTTGAATTATGGTGCTGGAGGAGACTCTTGAGAGTCCCATGGACTGCAAGAAGATCAAACCTATCCATTCTGAAGGAAATCAGCCCTGAGTGCTCACTGGAAGGACAGATCCTGAAGCTGAGGCTCCAATACTTTGGCCACCTCATGAGAAGAGAAGACTCCCTGGAAAAGACCCTGATGTTGGGAAAGATGGAGGGCACAAGGAGAAGGGGACGACAGAGGACGAGATGGTTGGACAGTGTTCTCGAAGCTACCAGCATGAGTTTGACCAAACTGTGGGAGACAGTGGAAGACAGAAGTGCCTGGCATGCTCTGGTCTATGGGGTCACGAAGAGTCGGACATGACTAAATGACTAAACAACAACAACAACAAGTGTTGAAGGGCTCATAATCTGACTTGGTATAAGGCATCTCCCACTGTTCCCTCATGCAAGCTCCTTGGATCCTGTCCCGGGGTAATGCAACACATGCACAAGCTCTGCACATGAGCGCTATCCACTTTTAAACACATGGTGCTCGTAGGAAGAACCCAGCCCAACAGAGCCGTCGACTCAGCAAAGCTGCCCTCCCAAAACACAGATCTTGCCCATAATCAAATTTAATCCTTAAGGATAGATAAGCCTCTGCAATCCCTTTTACAAGGAGGCGCATGAACCACTGCCGCCGTGGTTTATGTGAACTCTTCAATCTGTAGCGGATTACTTCCCACAATAATGACAGGGCTGATACTGTCCTTGTTATCTGCCCAGCGCTTGGGAGAGGTCTGTGATTAGGAGGTTGCATGACAAGATAAACAATGGTGTGTGGCATTTGTTTGATAGCTTTCAAACTTGCCACTTTGCAGAGAGAGGATGAGCTTTATAGCCTGGAGGAGACATCGCCAGCATGTTCGCAGAGGAGGCAAAACTCTGCTGCTGCTCTTTCAGCTTACTTGAATTCGTTGCCAGAGGCTGCTCAGAAAGAGGGACTTGCAGAATTGGGTGGGGAGATACAGTAAACGGCATTTAGTTTTTAGAGGGTTATTTAAAAACACCTTTGGATGGTGCTTTTTTAAAAAGGGGGGGTACATATATCTTCCTTAAGAAATTATGTTTATTACACATTCATGGCCATCTGTGTTCATGATGATATTGGGATGATCACATGTGATCCCACTTTTGATACTTTTTACACTTAAAAGAGTTTTTGGGGTGGTCACGCTGCTTCACTTCCAGCCAGTGCACATCCTGTAACTTCCTGCTGAAATTCCGCAACTTTTGTTATGCCACAAATGTTCGGGTTTTATTTTTGCCCTGCTTTTGTTGTGCTGTAGCCCTTCCACACAGCAATGATGTGGTGCCATTGAGAAAGCATCGCAGAACAAACGAAAGCAGAAGAAACCCACCACTAATGGACCATTATTGTGGTCAGGAACAGGTTGCAGAATATACTTGCAATAACTCACCCGTCTGGAGTGACTCTAAATTTCTACTTGCAGGCTTTGGTCTTCCTCAGAGGAGCTCCTGCCAGGGTAGTGTACCTTGCCTTTGAGACTGTTGTTTAGAAGGCAATGAATGAATTGATGGTAATAACAATCATCCTCTAAAAATAAGCAGCAAGCCCCATTGAATATAGCAGATCCTCCAAGTGTCCCTATTTTCCAGGAACAGTCCAGGATCTACAGAAGCCATTCCAGTTTCTGATTTGATTCTATAATATCCTGCTTTTGCTTATTTTCACTGGAGAAATGCTGGAGGGTATGGAGTTTAGCAACCCCCAAGACCAGGACATAAGAAACTATACAACCTTCAGAAGACATCTGAAGGTAGCCTGTATAGGGAAGTTATTAAACAATTAATGTTTTGTTATATTTTAAAATATGTTGGAAGGTGACTGGGGCAACCCAGTAAGATAGGTGGGGTATAAAATTTTTATTTTTATTTTTATTGAATAGGACATCCCTATTTTTATCGGGTGGCGCTGTGGGTAAAACCTCAGTGCCTAGGACTTGCTGATCGTAAGGTCGGCGGTTCAAATCCCCGCGACAAGGTGAGCTCCCGTCGTTCGGTCCCAGCTCCTGCCAACCTAGCAGTTCGAAAGCACCCCTAAGTGCAAGTAGATAAATAGGGACCGCTTTATAGCGGGAAGGTAAACGGCGTTTCCGTGTGCGGCGCTGGTGCTGGCTCCCCAGATGCAGCTTCGTCACGCTGGCCACGTGACCCGGAAGTGTCTTCGGACAGCGCCGGCTCCCGGCCTCTTGAGCGAGATGAGCGCGCAACCCTAGAGTCGGTCACGACTGGCCCTGACGGGCAGGGGTACCTTTACCTTTATTTTTATCAGAGAAATGTTGGAAGGTATGATCCAGTGTGGCTTACTTCTGAGTACATAGCCTTGTGCTGCACGTGTGTGGTGCTTATATTTTCTGGTATTATATCCCTCACTTTGAATTTTATCAGGTTTAGATGCCGATATTCCCACAGGTCTATTTTATTTGCAAATTTTAAAATTTATATTGTTTTAGTATCATTTTACAATTTTACACCTTTTTTTCAGTCCTTTCTCATAAAAGTGTTAACAACAACAACAACAACAACAACAATACTGTTCAGGTCCAGCCCAAGACATTTTGCTGCCTGGGGCAAAGGACAAGATGGCATCTCTCAGTCCATGTGCATAATTCAATCAGACTAGGAGTTGAATCTTATTTCAGCTCTGGCAATGGGGCAACTTCCTCCACCAGCAGACTGGCTTAGGAGGTGCAGAGGACCTATGGAGAATGGTGAGGGAAACTGCTACCATTACCACCCCTTAGCATCTCCTGAGGCAGCTACCACACTTTGCCCAATGGCAGGGCCAGTCCTGATGACACCACGTATTCTCGATCTAGCATTGTAAGGACAATAAGTCTGATTTTATTACTATGAACTGTTTGGTGAACCAGCATGGGTAAACAGGGTTCTACAGCTGTTGCAATATAGACAAATGAACCCGGCGTTTCTTTCTAGTTCTTTCAAAAACAGCATTTTTGTCTCTCACTAGAGCATATATTTGTGCAGGTGAAGACTGATGCAACTCCTTCCAAAAGATACTAAATCACCCTGTTTTTTCGCAGGTCAGGTGCAGTTCAAATTGCCCAAGCAGGCGACCTCAACTTTGCCACTGACCTTAAATGTGACCTGAATGAAAGATAGTGACCTGAGTTAAGTATATAATCATGCCCTCTTGACAAATGGCATAGGGCAGACCTTGAAGGTTTTATTCCTATGCACTGTATCCAAGCACCTTGATGGAATTTTGAAACTCCAGCTCTGTGCGCTGTGTCACCAAAAAAGAGGTCCTCCCAGCCCCTGGAAAAAACAGCCAATTCAAGAGCCTTGTTTCAGAGAAGAGAGGCCTTGCTTCCTTGGCAAAGCCAGAATGGTGCCTTGGATTGCAAGTGTGCTGGGCCCGGGGGTAACCCGTGAAACGCGGTCCAGGACTGGACCAGAATCCAAGGGTTCCTTTAGGAGTCAGTCCGACAGGGCCAAGGCAGAACACAAGGCAAGGACAGGTACAGGATCTAGCATACAGCAATGTTGCTCCCGCAACCTGGGGCAGGGTCCGACAGCCTTTTATCTTTGTCGGGGTAGCGGCCGCTCCTGATCCCCTGGCAACTCGCCTCCCTGTTTCGCCCGAAGGTGAACACTTCTCCTGCAAGTACTCAGGTCTCTCCTTCTCTCAGACCTTAGTCTCTGCAGCTCGGGAGATGTCAGTGGGTTACCAGACCCAGGGGCTGCCTCAGCCTCTCCTGACCCAACTGGTAGTGGAGCAGCTGTAAGTGATGGCCCAGCTGAAGGCGACAGAGGTAATCCCTGCATCTGGAGCCAGGGCAGGCTCAGGCCCCTGACTCAGCCCAGCTGGTGTTTGTTGCAGGGGAACCTGTGCAGACTGGGACTCTTCAGGATCAGGCCCCAGACTTGGTTCAGATGATGCCTGAGGCAAAGGATCCAGGGCAGACCGAGTCTTCTCTGGTTCCAAGTCCGAGCCCAAGTCCCAGGCCATCACAGCAAGTTTAGATGAGATGTTAGCTTGGTTTGGGGACTGACTCCTCCATGATCGCCCTGATGGACAACTTTTATTATGAGAGAGTAACCGTGTTACTCTATTCCCTCAGTGGCTTTTGATGCCATTGACCTGGCCTGACTGTTTAGGATGGGTATTGGAGGCATGGCTGGGGGTGGGGTGGGGTGGGAAAATCCTCACTCTTGTCCTGATGAAGATTCCCTTGTATTTTCTCATCAATGCAATTTAATATTGATATCTTGTTGTGTTTTATGTGGAAATGGTTCAGTTTGGCTGTGTAATTTTTAATGTTTTATTTATGGTTTGTGTTTTTCTTTCATGTTGTAAGCCGCCCTGAGCATGGTTTGAACTGTGGAAATGTTAATAGTATAATAAAAATTTTTATTATTTGTACCTCACCCCTATTATTTGTACCCTGTCCCTCACTGTAAGAAGTGAAGTTACAGGGAACCAGGCAGAGGGCCTTCTCGGTAGTGGCACCCGCCCTGTGGAATGCCCTCCCATCAGGTGTCAAGGAAATAAACAACTATCTGACTTTTAGAAGACATCTGAAGGCAGCTCTGTATAGGTAAGCTTTTCAATGTGTAATGCTTTATTATGTTTTTATATGTGTTGGAAGCCACCTAGAGTGGACGGGGTATAAATAAATAAAATAATAATAATAATAATAATAATAATAATAATAATAATAATAATAATAATAATAAATAATAAATAAATAAATAAAGCTGGGCATTTTGTGACACCAGTCGCATGTTGCGGAATACTCTCCCAGGAGAGATTGCGTAAACAACATCTGATTGGGGCTGCAGAGAGGCTCACATCACTGAGCTCAATCTCCTGGTGCTAGGGAAGGGAATCTACACCGAAAAGTCTCTGCTGCAGGTAGCACGGCTCTGAGACTGCATCACCAATTCTTCCAGCACCTTCTGAGCCCCTAGCAGGATTGCCAAAAGGGCAATCCTGTGAGCTTTTTGTGGCTTAAGAAAAGCTTTGGCCAGCGGTAATTCCCTTCTCGGCTTAACCCGAATCACCATATTTTTGGTACAGTCGGGTATTCCAAATGGTTACTAATTTATGTTCACGGTTGATTGTGCCGAGTGTGCATGGTGCAGGTTCAAGGCCCTGTTGTTGAAATACGGCAAGTAATTAGCAGCTAACCTCCACAATGAGAATGGCACCTGCCGTGCCATGAGGCAATTGACGTAATGTGTTTTTCCACTGAAAATTGAAATATAAGATGCTGCTGAGGAACGAAATGTTAATTTCAGCCTGAAGCAGGTTGTAACAGTATAAGGCCAAGGAAATATAAGGCAATGTTCTACTGATGAGTCCTAATGAAAAATAAGTGGTATGGTATGTGGTCGTGTTTATAGGATTTGATTGTTTCCCCTTTACGATAATGCTGTATGAGATAATATTTCACAATCTTGCTCCAGTCATTAAAGGTGCATTTATAGCTCAAGGAACAGGGCAGAGAACAACATTTCTGTATTATTAGTTGTCATAATAAAACTTTATGGATCGATAATGCCTAACGATGGTCTTCATTTTAATCATTATGTGTGCATATTACTCATCAGGGTCATATACAGACATGGCTGACTCTCAAATTTGAAAGGCAATTGGCAAAACTCCCTCTGGCAGGAAGGTTCTTACCTCAGCAGGTCTTACATTATTGTGGTTGTGAGAAACAACAACAGCACTACAGGGTGCTGGTAGTACTTCTGAATTTCCTCCCCCTTCTAAAAATCCCCATGCAAAAAGAAAACAAGTACATCAGGGAGTTACTAGATCCTAGTGCCCACTGTGCTGGTTTTCTACTTGCAGGGACTTTTTCAACAATGTGATCACTCACCTGCTTTCTGAATGGATACAGTCCACTCTACCATCTCTGCATTACTTGATGTAATTTTTCTGCATAGATAGAGGCAGCTGTAGATTTTGCAGGAATGATTGCACAGCCACATGCGTAGACCAGCATATAACTTACTAAGCAGCAAGTCCCATTAAGCACAACAATACTTTCTTTGGAGTAAATAATAATAATAATAATTTTATTCTTTATACCCTGCCCATCTGGCTGGGTTTCCCCAGCCACTCTGGGCGGCTCCCAACAGAACACTAAAAACAGAACAAAACTTCAAACATTAAAAACTTCCCTAAACATGGCTGCCTTCAGATGTCTTCTAAAAGTCAGATAGTTGTTTATTTCCTTGACATCTGATGGGAGGGCATTCCACAGGGCCACTACCAAGAAGGCCCTCTGCCTGGTTCCCTGTAACTTTGCTTCTCGCAGTAAGGGAACCGCCAGAAGGCCCTCAGCGCTGGACCTCAGTGTCCAGGCTAAACTATGGGGGTGGAGATGCTTCTTAAATGTGCTGTTAAGAGGCCTTGAGTGGTGACCACCGACTCCAGTTCTCTTGAAGAAAAGGTCTCCATCGCTAGAAACAACCATGCTTCATGTTTTCATTTAAGTAAGGAATGCAGGGCTATATGAGATCCATTGAATGTCAGTCCAACACCTGAAGTTCTCCCTCATAATCTAATACCTTGCTCTGTCTGTTTCTTTGCTTTTCTCCTTCAGGAGATCTGGTACCTTTTCCCTGGAAACTAATAAATATTACTTGAAAGTCTTTCAGTGCATTTCAAAAAACAAATGTTTAGGGTTCCTCCGTGCTAGAGACCCAGAAACCGTTTATCTGTTGTACCTCCTACAAATCCAGTCTCCTGGGGGAAAGGGAGGTTTGCAACTGAGTGACAAATCCTTGCCTTTCATTGAGTTTCAGATCTGGGGTTAGGATTTAAGGGTATCATGGTTTCTCCATGTTACTAAGTATTCATTCTGATTGTTTTGCACAAAGCTTACCCGGAGGTCAGACTATGTCTAGTCTTCACTGAGCATTCTGATTGGTTTGTGGGGAGTTTATATGACAATGATCGTCTATCCTGATTTGCTTGTGCACTGTTTATAGGTCTTCCTGTTAATCGTTCATCCCACACTTTTCCGTGTACTTCCCAGTCACGGGATTTGTTGCATCAGGGCAACAGAGTGCCTTAATCCACTTCAGTTGTGGAAATCGAAATTTCTGGTGTGCCCTTCAATCTCTGCCACAAAATACTGACAGTCTGGAGGTGATGTCAGAATGGCAGTCATGGAAAGGTGAAAGGGAGTCAAGGAAAGGTTAGAGAAGGTGATATGAGAGGGCAAAAATTGGCAAGGTGTGCAGAGCTGAAGTTTAATTCAAGGTCTTCACCTAGGAGACTGGTGCACCATGAGCTTCTGAAGCATGTTAGTGTTAGGTTGTGGGTGAACATATCAGACCACACAGCAATTCTTCAAGCCGCTCTTGTTTATTCACAGGCCAGAACAGAACTGAACTGAAGGGTTCAGTCAGCCTGCTTATATAGAGCTCCAGTACAACGTAACTGTAACAATTTTCTAAAACTATCCAATCACTGAACCTCACTTTCAATCCCTTATTTGCATAACTATCCGCAGTATCCCCCTGCTGGCCCAGGGTGAGAACTTCAGTACATAACAGTTAGTATTGCTTACATCTCCAGAAAATGAACTTCCAGAACATGTGGGAGGACATAGAATCATAGAGTTGGAAGAGACCACAAGGGCCATCGAGTCCAACCCCCTGCCAAGCAGGAAACATGCTATAGATCCAGCGTGAGTCCTGTTGTCCAGTAACATCCTGATCTCTTCCTATTATCCTGTTTTCTTTGGTTTTATAGGAGGGAGGAAAAGGGCATAATTATGTGCACATCTATAAAGGGTGTTATATAAATGCAATCGGCAAGAAGGAATGTAATACAACAAGCATAGGAGGATTTTGACCCACTCCCCTTGCAGAATACAAAAAGTTGACTATGTGTTATTTGTTTTAGACCAGCTTTCCAACTCGCTTTCCAACAACAACAACAAAAATCAAAAGTGGGGGGGGGGGGAGGTTAGAGTCTCAGATGAGCTGCACATCCTTGACTGCAGCAATATGCTTAATCTTAGTTTAACCTTTCTTTTCCTGTTTGCTGTTTGCTTTGCCATCAGCGCCAGTATCCAATCGAGGCAGCACTGTGGGTCCATTATCTTTCGAGGGAGGCCTCTGAAATGTGTGTGTTGGCTTCCTAGCACCTGCGCTTGCCATCCAAACACAAGCACAGCCAGCGCTCGCTCACAGAAGTTGCCTTTCCCTTAGAAGTCCAGAGTGCTAATGCCTTCGACGCGAACGGCTTGCCCTAATTATTACTTTAAGCCTCAGAGGCATCAGCGGAGAAGATTCGTTCAGCCCAACGAGGCAAATGTTCTCTCTAAAAATACTTTGTGACTCGACCCAAGGTGTCTTTGCATGGATTAAGTCATGTTGAACCTAGGCCAGTAAACACTCGGCACTATTTATCTGAGCGCGGACCGGGAGTTCAGTGTGAATACTCCCTCGATGTGGGATTGCAGAGCAAATGTTCCAGAAATAATTGGGGAGAAGGAGAGAGGAAGGGCCCCTGAAAGGCATGCCTTTATGCCAGCTGCCTTTTTCTCATTATAAACTTTGCGATAGCAGCAGTCTCTCTTTTTTAAAAAAACTAAACACCAAGTTTATGAACCCAGTGTCTCCTTGTCTGGTGATAAGGAGAGGTCTCGAGAAACTTTGCTAATGATTTCCTGGACGTTGAGCTTTCCCTCAAAAACGAGACACCCAAACAAGTTCCCAGGAGTCTAAATAAGATAAATGGTTTGATCTGATTATCTGTTTTCTGTTTCTGTGTGTTTGTGCATGTGTTTTTTAAAAAATTGTACCCCGAGGAACCCTTTTCATAGGGCTGCCATACGTCCGGTTTCCCCAGACATTATTGGGATGTCAAAGGCGGAATTGATGTCTGGGGAGAATTTCCGAAAGCCGGCACTTTGTCCTGGATCTTAAGCAAGTCAATCGAAAAATCGTGGTTTTTTTGGGGGGGGGAACCAACTCAACAACTTTCGGGTTTAGCTTTAAAAAGCTTAGCAATTTCGGTGGCATCCTTTAAAAAGCTACTTTTCACAACACTTTTGCAAAGAAACCACCTTTCTGCCTAGGATAAGGGATGTTGCTCTGCAAATTAGAATGCACTCTAAGAATGCTTCTCTAAGCTATGGTTTGCAGCGAAAGATTGGGCAGCTTACCAACATTGCTATTTATTTATTTTAAAGCATAAATAAATATTTATTTTATCATCACTATTTATTTCAAAACATTTATAAAATGCTGGATTATTTTTTAAAAATATATATATATAAGCAGTGCGCAACATAAAAACAATAAACAAAAGAGACAGAGAAGTTTCGCTGTACAAGCTTCGCGAAGCTTTTTCGCAAGTGATTAATAAACGATGATAATATTTCTGCTGGTAGCTCTTCTCCCTTTAAATAGAGCTAATCTTACCATTGGGCCTTTGCTTGATTTGTTCTTTGCTGTTGGTCTCAAGGGCGGGGACCAGACAGCTTAACACTGTTTTAAAAATAGGCCGATGTAACACATTTCACGGCAGTGTAATTTGGCCCTTCGACACCAAAGCAATACCAAAAAATAAAAAAAACAGGGCGGCTAATGCCAAATGCAAACTATCTCAGGGCCAAGATGTCTGGAAACTAGCTGTCAAAAATGCAGTCCCTCATAAGGCAAGGAAACTTTTCTTGGCCTAAACTAAGGAAAGTGTCTAATTCTGCTCTAACCCAAACATCGTTTTCAAGAAAATATGTTACAGAGACCTGTCTGGTCTTCCTTCAAAGTGCCACCAGCCAAGTCAGAGAATAGTGGTTGATATTCGTCTGTCGGCGAAAACTCGTGTACCCACTGGATTTGGTGTGGGACGTGCGCTTTGCGAAACAAGAATGGTAAAGTGCTCCTATATACAATGTGCTCGGCACTCTAGTTATCCCGAATTTAGCTCCCCTAAATATAACTTGAAAGCATTCCTGAAAAATTAAAGGCTCAGAACGGCTGGCAGATGCAGAGCCGACAGAGTTCGCCCGCGCTTCTTCGTGCGTCGGACCCCAAACTACATGCTGCAGTGCAACACACATGTAATGGTAAGCATGTAGCTAAGGATAGCTTTTTACAGCAGGAAAAGCTGCAGCCAGTGAGGTCAACTGAGAACAGAGAAGGGGTGGGAAGGAGAGCACCTAACGTTTTCCCAGCATCAAACGTCCATCCTACCCACTTTAGCTTTCTTTGGGGCAGGGGGTAGAGTTGCCATACATCCGGAAATTCCTGGAAATAGCCAGAAAATGCCAGTCAGAAGCAGTGTCTGGGCGGAAATTGCTGGAATGTCCTGGAAAATCCAGAAGTCAGAAGTCTAGATTTTGCTGAGCTTCCTTAAAAATCGTTCAAAAACGATATTAAAATTATTATTTTTTTGCAAAACTAAATTTTGGCAACCCTAAGAAAGGTAAAGGGACCCCCGACCATTAGGTCCAGTTGTGAACAACTCTGGGGTTGCGGCACTCATCTTGCTTTATTGGCCGAGGGAGCTGGCGTACAGCTTCCGGGTCATGTGGCCAGCATGACTAAGCCGCTTCTGGCGAACCAGAGCAGCGCACGGAAACGCCGTTTACCTTCCCTATTGATCTACTTGCACTCTGACGTGCTTTCGAACTGCTAGGTTGGCAGGAGGAGGGACCAAGCAATGGGAGCTCACCCCGTCGCGGGGATTCGAACCGCCAGCCTTCTGATCGGCAAATCCTAGGCTCTGTGGTATAACCCACAGCGCCACCTGCGTCCTTTGGCAACCCTAGGCAGGGAGAATTCAGTGCACATTTGTGATGGCTTTTCCTGCTCCAAAAAGGGCACCTAATCATCCTTACCTGCCTTTTATGTATTTTTGTGTTTAAACGCCACAGTGACATAACACGTCTCGCGATAGATGTGTCCCTTTTAGAGCCCCACGCTGCTCTGGATAAGGAAGTTTTCCTCTTCTCAGTATTCAGTCTGTATGCATTTCCCTTCTGAGTGGCCTAGTATTTGCAGAATGGTTTCTGAGTACCGACAAGAAGAAAACTTCCTGAAATATACTCAGAGTCGCAAAGTGATTTCATGCTCTTTATTCAGCTCATAGTGGTGAGGAGGAATGAATGAATGAATGTCCCCTCAAAGTACCTGCTTTATATACATTATTTACACAATGGGCTGCACATGATTGGCTAATTCTGGAATTCTATTGTAAGCCAATCAGGTTGTGGATTCACTTATATCTGGAGCATGATTGGGTGGTTCCTGCCAACCAATCATACTGCTGCATTGTTCTAGGACCAATCAGACTGCTGCATTCTGAATCCTATTGTTCTAGGACCAATCAGACTGCTGCAGTTTGGATCCTATTCAACTCAGTATATAACACTTCCTGGTCCAGAGCAGCCTGTGGCAATGACAACCTTGCTGTGATTTCAACAAAGCGTGTTCTCCTTCATGGGGTCTAACAGGACACCCCCTCTTGGTTACTGGGCGGGACCATTTGGGTGGCCTTGACTGTGATTGGGCCAATTTGGGTTGTTGGGGAGACTTTGATGTTACCATTTAGAGCGTTGGGCCAAAGGTTTTATGTTCTTGGCACACAGCTTTTTTCAGTCTCTTTTC
Organism: Podarcis liolepis; assembly: GCF_965112155.1. Lineage (NCBI taxonomy): Eukaryota > Metazoa > Chordata > Lepidosauria > Squamata > Lacertidae > Podarcis > Podarcis liolepis. Next base: position 88,600,296 of record NC_139556.1, read on the forward strand.
ACTGTGTGCATCGGATCGCCCGCCAACCCTCCCTAATTTAGGTCTGTTGAGTTTGACCTTGCTATGCCTGTCATGGGGTCGTCTGCTTTTGGGGCAGGGGCCTGGTAGGAATTTTGTCCATTTGGCAGATTGGCTGGTGCCATTTGGTTTTTGCCTACTGCGTAGCAAATCGTCACAACTTGTAAGGTTGTGGTTAGGCATTGGTTAAAATTTGGTTGGTGGAGGGGTAAGGGTTGGCTGTGCCTGCCCCTCCAAGGCTGCTGCTGCAAGGGAATTCCGTTAAAGGAATCCAGGGGTTTGCCATGCTTTTGTCCGTATCCCTGGCAAGGAGCTAGGGCCGCGCAAGCCCCTGGGAGCATGCGGGGAGAGGTGACGGTATGGTGCCCAGCTCCATTTTCTCCCCAATATTGTTTTCCCTTACTGGCTTTCGCTGGAATCCGGAAGTCAGTTCTGTCCCTGGACGGGGACAGATAGTCGGAACCAATGCCTAAGCAACCACTCACATTATGTATTTTAATAAAGTTGTGGCCAAAATTATGCCAAAAACCTTAAACAAAAATTATTTGTGAATTTGTGATTTATTTAGGGGGGTGACTTGGGGACCTCAACACGCAAATCTGGCACCCTCGGCGGCTCAGGGAATAATTGTTGAGTTGGTATAGAAATCCCTTTGCCCTTTTGGATCTGGCTAGCGGGGAAAAGATACCAAATGAAAACATTATTAAATAATGTCATATGCAGAGCAATTATGAAAGTATGGGGAGAAGATGCAGGTTTCAACTTGTGTTTCTGGAATCACTTCACTATGATTTAACGTTGCCAGAAATCATTCTAATTTGGACTGTGGATTTATGAATACAGACCCTCCAAGTGTCCCTATTTTCCAAGGACAGTCCTGGATTGCCATCCCAATTTCTGATTTGACCTCAGAATGTTGCGCTTTTCCTTAGGACGTCCCTATTTTCATTGGAGAAATGTTGGAGGGTATGGAGTTTTCCAACCCTTGAGCCATCTGAAGCCAATCCTATATAGAGAAGCTTTTTTAAAAAATGTTTAATTTTTTTTATGTAAGGAATAACCTTCGAAAATATTTTGTTAAGCAGCAAAATCACAGGAAGTTGCACTGTCAGAAATTTGTGTGATTATTCTAAAGTTAAAGATTCCCGATTATAGATATAAAAAAATCAGAAGAGAAGCGAAATATGAAAATATATTTATTTATTTTTAAAGATGTAAACCCTTCATTTCACCTTACCTGGATCTCAAAGCAGCTTACAAAGAATAAACATGTATGGTACATATTGTAATAATGGACAAACATTCATAAAGTGACTATAAATCAGTTGACAGATGCAAAGTCGAAGGAAAGTTTCATTAAGATGATGTATTTGAGGTATGAAACCCTTGAAATTATTTTAAAATACACACATTAGCCAGTGTTTCCCAACCTTGGGTCTCCAGCTGTTTTCAGACTACAATTCCCATCATTCCTGACCACTGGTCTTGCTATAACTAGGGATGATGGGAGTTGTAGTCTGAAAACACTTGAAGACCCAAGGTTGGGAAACACAGCATTAGCCAATTAATGTTATTGGGAATTCAAAGAACAAAGAGCAGGTTTAAAGCACATCTACTGGCAATGTAAGCCGGAGGGTTATAGTCAAAGCAGTCTTAATTAATTGAATGTTCCAACCAATTACGACATAACCTTTTCTCCCGCTGCAATGCACTCCCTAAATTTCAAATATGCCCAAAGATTGAGCTTCATTATCTACAAACCCTGAAATCTGGGATCCTTTCCAAACTGGCGCCAAAGATTTGCAGTTGTTTTGCAGAGCAATCCCCATGTTTTGGGGAGAAATCCCCTTGTGCTAGTGCTAATTTTTGAACCTGTGCAAAAGGTTAGGTGAATACAGCCCATAAATTTTTGGAAACATTACTAATCAGACTAAAGGACAAATTGTAACTTTATACCCTGAAGTCCTGTTGTTGCTGAGACTGTTTCAACCATCTATATAAAAAAAAGGACATCAAAGATTAGCAGTCAGCTGGCGTCTCACCGGTTGCATATTGACTGCAAAACACTGGAAGAAATAAAGTTTACCTGCATAGGACAAATAGCTTCAAAGTGCCCAGTAAACTATTATGGTATTAAGTGTTTCTGAATACTGACAAAGTGTTTCTAGCCTAGCCTTCCTGACTGCAAAGATATATATGGATGTACAAATGATGCACTTTCATTCTTTCCTTTAATTCAAGTTCTTCATTTCACAATAAATTTTTTGTTTCATAAATTCATTAGAATCAATGAATCACAGAATTGTAGAGTTGGAAGGGACCGTGAGGGTCATCTAGTCCAGCCACCTGCAATACAGGAATCTTTTGCCCAACAAAGCCCATGGCCCTGAGATTAAGAGACTCATGCTCTTCCAAATGAGCTAGATTTTATGCATGTGTTTTTGCTCCTCCATTATGTAGTGCATTGTAGATTTAGCAGCCATATAGCTGCTTCCACCCACAGTTATTCTAACTTGGGAGTATTCTCTCGCAGTCGCACCTCACATGGGTGTTGTAGTCTTAAAGCTGTATAAACAAGTGCTTATAATGTATGCATGCTTATCTCATTCCAGCCTGTGCTTCACATTATGAGATTTGGCAAAGTAACAAGAGATGGTTTGGCACCAAAAGTTTTAAAACATAGTGAAGTTGCAGATGTTGCTGGAAGCCATAATGCTTGTTGATGAAAGTATGACAGATCTAAAGGCGCACATCTGCCAGATCTGTTTTTGTATTTATTTGTGTGATTTTCATAAAATAACAAAAAAGAAGGCAGCACAATTTGTTTCACCAGAAAAAGGAATCATAACGTACTAAATCTTTATTGTAGGCTATTTTTTATTATATCCAAATCAAATCAGGCGTAGAAAAACTCAACAGTTCCGGGGCAACCCTGATATAGGCTATAGACTGCCAGGTTGCTGATCCCTCCCACAAGAAGACTAGGAAAGCATTTTTAAAACCTGTTCCAGTTCACTCTAGAGAAATAAATTGGTATTTTGTTAGATGCATTTTTTAAAGTCCACTTTTCCTTCAGCTTCTGCGGTGGAACCTAAAAATTAATTTTAGCAGCCTCCTTATGTTGCATAGGTAAAGGTAAAGGGACCCCTGAACATTAGGTCCAGTCGTGACCGACTCTGGGGTTGTGGTGCTCATCTCGCTTTATTGGTTGAGGGAGCTGGTGTACAGCTTCCGGGTCATGTGGCCAGCATGACTAAGCCGCTTCTGGCGAACCAGAGCTGCGCATGGAAACGCCATTTACCTTCCCGCCGGAGTGGTACCTATTTATCTACTTGTACTTTGATGTGCTTTCAAACTGCTAGGTTGGCAGGAGCAGGGACCAAGCAATGGGAACTCACCCTGTCACGGAGATTCGAACCGCCGACCTTCTGATCGGCAAGTCCTAGGCTCTGTGGTTTAACCCACAGCGCCACCCGCGTCCCTCTTATGCTACATAACTAGCAGGAAATCAACTGGCGCACATTTTGAATATCTGCTAGAAAGGAAGTTGCAACAATAATAATGAAGACTGTATTCACATTAAACAAATTCAAAATAAGAATTGTTCTTCAGTTGTGCATGTCTTTGGTTTTGCCTCTTCTCTGTGGCTCTTTCTATTAAAATGTACAGGCCAAGGCTTTTGTTCTGGGTCACACTGCAATATCAATATCAACAATATTCTTCAAAAAAGAAAGAAAAATGTTCCAAAGAACTAGATTTGTCATTTATGCAAATAGGTAAATAGGCACTACCCAAAAGTTGACATTTCTTCAAAGCTAGGTTTCTCCTCTTGTTTTGACTGCAGGTCTTGAAAACACACATTTGACATTTCCATAGACATCAAAATAATTTTACCTTCCCTCAGAACTGCCAGAGCTGTTTTGGCAGATCAGAACACTCCACGTCCACCTTGAATTTCATATCGCAATTCTAAATGTTGAACATATCATATCATCCAACGAGATCAGCACCACTTTTATAAGACTGGTAATTTTACTCCTTTTTCAAGGAGATGACAAAACTGTTGATGGAAAAATCCAGAGATGCTTAAAAAAAAACCCTCGCACAATGAAAAGATATTTTTGAACATCTCCAATTGCTTTTTCTGTGTCATACTTGGTGAGTCAGACTTCAAGATAATCTCCGGACAGTTAATTCAGTGATATACTTAAGCTCTGCCCTTCTAGAAAAGGATACTGGCACTTAGTCAGCCTTTGTTGTTGAAGACTGAAATAGTCTTTAACCTTGGAACAGTTAAATGGCAGGTGGAAGATTCAATTACTCTCCAGATGTACCTCAACCCCGATGCAGAGAATATGCACCCCTGTGAGAATTTGGATAGTTTATAGCTTCAATTACCAGGTTAGCATCTATATTCAGATCTCTTGATATGAAGTAAATCAGCTCACCGTTATATATGGATGTATACATTTCCAGAACTCAGGTGAAGCTTTCTCATACTTTTAAAGGTCTCTACCAAAAAGACCAGCGGTCCATCTGGGTCACTATTGTCTATGCCAGTTGCACTGGCTGGAGCCAATGGATGTCATAGTCCAAGATACTTGGCTCACACCAGGTTGGTGACGTCTGGTCTACATTGATTGACAGTGGCTCTGGAAAGTTTCAGAGGGGTGTCTGTCCCTGTCCTACCTGGGAATGCAAGGGAGAGCAAAGAAAAGGAGGACGTGGGTATTTTCTTGCACCTGAAGCCTCTTTGGTATAGGTGGTACCAGGAAAGTCATGTCTGAGCACATACCCATCAGTTCACTAAATTAAGAATACTGTATAGAATGTCAGAGAAAGAATAGTTTCTGTCTCATGCGTCAATTTCACCCTGCTTTTCTGTTCTTGGATGCACAAAGCAACCTACACAATTAAACATTCTGTACCTGTTTACCATTGGGTTGACTAAGATTTCCACATCAGGGTATATAGGGTTGTGTCCTAAAGCCGCGATACCCATTGAACTCAACTGGGCTTAGTTCTTAGTAGATATGCATAGGATGGCACTATAAAAATAATTATGAAAACAAAAACAGCCGCACAGATTAAAATACTAGATGCTGCAGTGTGATAAAAACTCAAGAGCCAAAGGCTTGCTGAAACAAAACAGTTTTTGGTATGCTAAAGGGACATCTCAGTGTTTAAAGAGGCACAACAGATCTCCAAGGGATGGCATTGCATCATCTCGGCACCATCCCCAAAAAGACCCATCGTGGGTACCAGCTTTTGGGAAGACTAATGCAAAAATAAGCTTTACCCCACCTCCCAACACCTATTTTGCTGTTGTTTCCCTCGCCTTTCCCTGCCTAGGATAGCCTCTTCCAATATTCTGGACTACTGCTCCATCCTTTGTGTGGATGGGTCATGCTGGCTTGGGTTGATTGAAGTTGTAGGCCAAAACATTTGGAGAATCCTATGGCAAGTGCTTAAAGAAATGGGAGTGCCTGATCACCCCATCTGTCTCCTGAGAAATCTCTATGTGGGACAAGAAGCTACAGTTAGAACTGGATATGGAACAACTGATTGGTTCAAAATTGGGAAAGGAGTACGGCAAGGCTGTATATTGTCCCCCTGCTTATTTAACTTATATGCAGAATTCATCATGCGAAAGGCTGGGCTGGATGAATCCCAAGCCGGAATTAAGATCGCCGGAAGAAATATCAACAACCTCAGATATGCAGATGACACAACCTTGATGGCAGAAAGTGAGGAGGAATTAAAGAACCTTTTAATGAGGGTGAAAGAGGAGAGTGCAAAATATGGTCTGAAGCTCAACATCAAAAAAATGAAGATGATGGCCACTGGTCCCATCACCTCCTGGCAAATAGAAGGGGAAGAAATGGAGGCAGTGAGAGATTTCACTTTCTTGGGCTCCATGATCACTGCGGATGGTGACAGCAGCCACGAAATTAAAAGACGCCTGCTTCTTGGGAGAAAAGCAATGACAAACCTAGACAGCATCTTAAAAAGTAGAGACATCACCTTGCCAACAAAGGTCCGTATAGTTAAAGCCATGGTTTTTCCCATAGTGATGTATGGAATTGTGAGCTGGACCATAAAGAAGGCTGATCACTGAGGAATTGATGCTTTTGAATTATGGTGCTGGAGGAGATTCTTGAGAGTCCCATTGGCTGCAAGAAGATCAAACCTCTCCATTCTGAAGGAAATCAGCCCTGAGTGCTCACTGGAAGGACAGATCCTGAAGCTGAGGCTCCAATATTTTGGCCACCACATGAGAAGAGAAGACTCCCTGGAAAAGACCCTGATGTTGGGAAAGATTGAGGGCACAAGAAGAAAGGGATGACAGAGGACGAGATGGTTGGACAGTGTTCTCGAAGCTACCAGCATGAGTTTGACCAAACTGCGGGAGGCAGTGGAAGACAGGAGTGCCTGGCGTGCTCTGGTCCATGGGGTCACGAAGAGTTGGACACGACTAAACGACTAAACAACAACAAAGGTTGAAGATACCCAATATAGGAAGATGGGTGGTTTGGGTTCATATAGAGAATGTCAGGAGCTAGCCAGAGTATGAGTTGCGTTTGCAGAATCAAGACTGGGGAAGGCATCTCTTGTCATTGTTAGGTCTGAAATCAGGTCCAGACAGGTAGCAACTGGGATCAGGTCCAGGTGTCTCCTGCAGACAGATTTCATGTTAGTTGAAAGTAGATTGGCCATCTTTCAGTTTGCTTAAGGCGCTTTCCCTGGAGTAAACAAGACGAAAGTTAATAATCCCCTGGGACAGAGAGATTGGGGGGGGGGAGGGTTACAGTAGATGTGGGAGGGGGGACCACTGTGCAGGTGGATTCTAACAGGATCTCATGCATGCGCAGGACAGCTGTTTCCTTAAACGTTCCATTAAAAAAAATATTTAAGAACACATGCAGCAAGCGGGGCGCGGGGGACGGGACATTAAGCGAAGCCTTTTTAAAAAAGAAGCATGTGCTTTGTTGCAGAAATCCCTTGCGTAGTGATGGAAATGCTTGGAAGGAAAACTGCCCTGGGGTATAAAGCGTTGCTCAACTACTGGATTGTCTGAAAGAACCTGACCAAGACTGAAGGAGGCTTCCAGCTCCACTGAGCTAAAGCTGTTGCACTAACAAACATTCGTAGCCAATGTTTGCAGAAGCCAAGATAATAGTTTCTCTGGAACTATTAATTTCCTTCTTCCTTGATTTTTTGGAGGATTATCAGAATTAAATCTCATAGCTGAGGGACACGTTGTAAAGAGCCTGAGAAGTGCTTGTTGTCCCTGCTCTAAGTTTCCTGTAAGTACATAGGCTTGGGCCAATTTTGGCTATTAGTTAACATAACTTGCATTTGTTATCTTTCATAACACACACTCTCTCTCTCCGATATTGAAAAGTCCTGCGTGGTTTTAGCCAAAGTGAAGCTTTGCACTGCTAGTGCTGGTAGATAATTTATCAAACTTATTTTATCATGTCTTTCTTTCACTAGCAGAGCTAAAAAAGAAAAATAAATTCAGAATGAATTTTTAAAGAACAGGTCAAAAAGCACAGAATGTTACAAGGAACCTTTTTTTTTTAAGCGTCGGGGAAATCAGTAAATTCAATCAATGCTCAAGATAGGCAGATCCTCAAAGGCAGATGTTTGCTATGCAGCCGAAGTTATACAACTGTGGGGCCCGGAGGGCCTCTCAAGGGAGAGCTTGCGCAACAAGGGGCTTTTACACCACAGACAAAGACATAGAAATGTTAAGGACCATGCTCATTGTAGTTTGCCTATGGCTAGTGGAACTGAGCTCCATTTTCCATTGTCTCCGACTCTTCCTTCACTTGCGGAAGCCTCAGGCTGCAATCTTGCACAAATGTGGGCTGCATTCAGATGTGGGGTTTATAGTGTTCGTTTTCCTGGTTGTAATGCTTGTTGTTGTTGCTGTTTAGTCGTTTAGTCATGTCCGATTCTTCGTGACCCCATGGACCAGAGCAAGCCAGGCACTCCTGTCTTCCACTGCCTCCCGCAGTTTGGTCAAACTCATGCTGGTAGCTTCGGGAACACTGTCCAACCATCTCATCCTCTGTCATCCCCTTCTCCTTGTGCCCTCCATCTTTCCCAGCATCAGGGTCTTTTCCAGGGAGTCTTCTCTTCTCATGAGGTGGCCAAAGAATTGGAGCCTCAGCTTCAGGATCTGTCCTTCCAGTGAGCACTCAGGGCTGATTTCCTTAAGAATGGAGAGTTTTGATCTTCTTGCAGTCCATGGGACTCTCAAGAGTCTCCTCCAGCACCATAATTCAAAAGCATCAATTCTTCGGCGATCAGCCTTCTTTTACACTGCAGAACAGTTGCACGCCCTTCTCTATCATCCATCCAGGCAAGCAAAAGGCACATAATAGTTTGAACTGTGCCAGAGATTGAACCTGGAATATTTCTGCATGCAAAGCAGATGTTCTTCCATGGAGCAGCAGCCCTTGATTCAAGCTCTCCCTGATTTGCAATGTTCTTTCAGACTCTTTTGCATTGCGGCAGGGAAGCAACAACTGGCAGTGTGAGGCTTCTGGTGCCTCTCTTGTTCCGGGATTCTGGAACCTGATTCCTAGTGTGTCCTGTGAGCAGCTGCACCAGGGCTCAGGAACTGGCCACAAGCCCCAAATATGTCCAGTTGTGGCAGAAACAGAGCATTTTTTCAAAAAAGAAAAAAGAAAAGAAAAGAAACGCATCTGTTCTCTTACAGAGACAGAAGGCCAAATCTGATGGTTGGGAAGTTTTTAATGTTTGACGTTGTATTCTGTTTAATATTCTTTTGGGAGCCGCCCAGCGTGACTGGGGAAATATATTGAAATAATGAAGGATGGCTGAATTAGAATTGTGTATCTTATTTATTTGTGGAGTTTATTCCTCAGCCATTAGCCAAAAAGCCTTTCAGAATGACTTACAAAAAACAGTGTTAAAATGGTCCCTGCCTTCAGGCTCAAAGGCATTTCCTTAGTTTTAATTATGCACTGTGTGAAGAAGTATTTTCACTTGTTCCGAGTCTTCCAATATTCAGCTTCATTAGAAGCTTGGCAGGGGGTTGGACTCGATGGCCCTTGTGGTCTCTTCCAACTCTATGAGTCTATGATTCTATGATTCTTCTATGATTCTAGAGGTTCTCAGATTCCAATATTATGAGAGGGAGGAAAACCTTTTTCTTTCTACATCTCTGTCATGTGCCTTCCTTGTTGCCAGTTACCAGCCAATCAAATTTAAACACACTGTACAGTGGAACCTCGGTTGTCGAAAGTAATCTGTTGCGGAAGATCGTTTGACTTCTGAAACGTTCGAAAACCGGGGTGCAATGCAAAATCCATTGAAAAAATGGAGAAATGCGCCTTGGAAGCCGTTTGACTTCCGAGGTACGTTTGAAAACGGAAGCATTCACTACTGAGTTGTCAGCGTTCGAAAGCCGAAACATTTGACTTCCAAAGCGTTCAACAACCGAGGTTCCACTGTAATGAGTACAAGAATTTCCAGTTTAAGTGAATAAAATTATTAGACTTAACAGAGTAACTGTGATATGAATGCACTTCTACCTTCTCCTGAGCAGGCAGACTCAATGACTATGAGCCTCCTTCCACATGTTAACGGGAGGAGATGTGTAGATATCCGAAAATCTATCCCCACCCTAAATTGCAGTATAACTATTGTTTGCTGTTGATTCGGTTTAATTTAACGCTTATGTTGAACTGACCCATTAAACCCTCAGTGCATGTAACCTTCTATACATCGTTGTCTTGAGCAGGCTCTAACGTGCCCTGGATCTACAGGACCCTCTAAACAAATGCAATGTTAGCAATATCATTCAGGTTAGGATATATTGCAATTTGTATCTTCACTCTGTAAGGTTTAAACTGTGCTCAGGAGACAAAAATGAACTTGGCAAATTATTAGGGATGGGGGGAAACAACAGTGTCCTCCTTTAATGTCTGGATGAAGCACAGATGTTTCCCACTAACAGGGATAAAGTTTCACTGAGGACACTTCAAACTAGGAATAATTTGTTCCCCTACTATGTTTCTTGACTGATACGGCGCTGTAAATTGCACTGAATTGCCGTGCAAATTATTGGAGTGGTTTATGGCTTGTGTGACGTTTGTTGAAGATTATTTGCATGTGATTATTACATGTATTTTTGGACCGCTTCTTTATGATCCCAGACTAATCCCGGATTCCTGAACTGTATTGCTGAGGAACAGTTTGCCATCAGAATTTAGGCATGCCAGCTAGAGCAGCCTTTCCTAATCTGGTGGCTTCCAAATATTTTGCAGTCCCAGCCAACATGGCAGATGTTTTGGACCCTACTGCCCATTGGCTAACAGGATGTGCAGTTGAAACATCTGGAAAGTATCAGGTTGCGGAAGGATGAGCTAAAGGAAAGTGCAGTTATATGTCTGGTTTGGTCATAGAGTTACCTTACTAACCATTTGCTGCCTTTTCATGACATCCAAAATAGGCCGCTTGAGGCAGCTGCTGTGCTCTGGCTAATGGTAGGGCTGGCTCTTTATTCCACCTTTCTATGCAGCCAAAACATTGTGCATGGAAATTCTGCAGATGACTATCTTGCAACTGTTTTTTGACTTTTCTCCTACCATAAAATGAGGTCTTAGAATGGTTGACTTGTTGTCTCCCCCCCCCCCCATATTTTGACTACCACATATTTTGGGAAACGGTGTGTGTGTGTGTGTGTGTGTGTGTGTGTGTGTGTGTTGTTGGTTTGTGAGGGTTCTTTTTTTGTATTCTGTGTTTTTATATTGTATTTTTATGTTGTGAAGTGCTCTGAGATCTATGGATGAAGGATGGTAGACAAATTTAATAAATAAATAAAAATCTCCCCCCACTCTTGTGAGCTGCCTTTTACATGTGTCAATCACCTGAGGTAATTCTAACAACAAATGATTGACAGGTGTTCCTGCCCACCTGTCAAGTGTTGGAGCAAGTGGGTGGGGGGAAATAAAGAAAGATCTTGCCCATTGGCCCCGAAAGGTCCACCCCGCCCTCTGTCTTATAGGCTGATTCACCATAGCTCAGTTAGTTAGAGAACAGTGCTGAAAACGCCAAGGTTGCAGGTTCGATCCCTGTATGGGATGGCTGCATATTCCTGCATTGCAGGGGGTTATACTAGATAATCCTTCCATTCCATTTCTACAATTCTATGGCACTATGATAATGAAAAACAATATTATTTATTCTCCCCATTTAACAGATGGAAGAGTTGAGGTCGCATTGTGAGTTCAGGACAGAGATGAGATCTGAACTGCGTATTCCTTGTCTCACATCTAAAGGGCTCCTCATCCCCCAGACACTTTTGTTTTGTTGTTCTTCCAGATATCGTGTCTCTCCAGTAGGCAGTTTTCTTAGTGATTGTTGTAGGGGACTGTAAGACTGTTCTGAGTGTCTAGAACAGGCTTCCTCAACCTCGGCCCTCCAGATGTTTTGAGACTACAATTCCCAGCATCTTTGACCACTGGTACTGCTATCTGGGGATCATGGGAGTTGTAGGCCAAAAACATCTGGAGGGCCAAGGTTGAGGAAGCCTGGTCTAGAAGTTCTATCTGAATTATGCAGCTATTGCGAGGGGTGTCAGGTGTGGGTCTGCAAGCAGAGTGGTCATCTTTCTTCCTGGGTGAGTGCTCCTGTGCACCTAACACAAGGGTGGAGGACCATTGCCACCCCAAGGGCCACATTCTCTTCTGAGCAATCTTCCAGGGGCCACATCAACAGTGGGCAGAGCAAATAATGTGAATCTTACCTTTGTTTTTTCACACTCAGTCATTCCTCTCCATCCTCTATCCAGGCAAATTAAGAAGTGTGATCAGAAATCGCATAGGACAAGTTCTAGCCTGGCAATAACACCCTAGGAGGGTTCAAATCAGGGCTGGTGAGGGGGTGCCCTGGGAAGAGTTTCGAGGCCCAGAGAGAGAGGCCTGGCCTCTGAACCTCAGGTTCCCCATCTCTGATCTAACAGCAAGCAAGAATTCAGCATCTTCATACCAGGAAAAAAAGCCTTGACCTAATAAATACCTTATACCTGTGAAAGGCGCAAGACTACAGCTGAAATAAATATATTTAAGTAATTCTTGAGCAAGAGACAGGACAGAGGAGACACATTTGCCTAAGTGGGGAATGAGTGCATTAAAAATGGCCAGAACTGGAGGGGGACATGTTTGGATAAAATTATATTGGAACCGTTGTTTAAAATTAGCAGAGGTTGTTAAGCTTCTCTGTAGTTTGCATCTCGTCGCCTTCCCTCTCGACTGAATTTCTAACGGCAAAGAAAAGGCAAATGGAGAAAGTCGCAGAGTGCCGGAGGGGAAACGGTGAGGATATAAATGCCTAATTATGAATTTCCTGAATGTACAATATTACCAGGAGCAACTGGGTAAGATTAGTATTATAGTTTTAATCTCCAGCTGTTTCATGGAAACAAAGCTGGAGGGAAAAATATGACTAGGCTGTGGTGAGCACACTTCTGGAAACCTGCGTTTATATTTAACCAGGCAAGCAACTGTCGTTTATTTCTGCTGTGACGTGATGTGCACGCTCCTACTTTGTCCCTTATGGGATCCTGTAGAGAGTCAGTACAGAATGTGGAAATTATGCTGGTGGAAGCTGTTCTAAATGAAGCCCTTTCCTGTCCTTAAAAAGGCTCATAGCATTCTTATGCCAAGATCCTATACTTCTGATGGGGGAGGTTGCCTGAACTGAAGTCTTCTGTGCAGAGAAGCAAAAAGCAAATCTATAGTGCTAAAGGAATGTGGCCTGCATGTGGTCAGAACAAAATTAAAATAAAGATTTGCTAGGCATGAAAACCTGAGGTTTCAAAATTGCCAGCTATGCTAACTTGTTCACAGACTGGTCAGAATTGCTGGTTGTTACAGAATTGCTACACAACATGGCGGCTCTTTCCATTCCAAGGCACAGAAGCCGACCAGTTGACTCTTGCCTTGACGCCGATGACTAGTGTTGCCGGGTCGGGAGCATCCCAGACCTTGAAATTTCAGGGCCCCCACCTAAGGCCTAGGAATGGCCCCTGGTGGTGATGTGCAAGGCGAGCAAGAGAGGTCCCTGCCCCAAAGAGATTGCAACCTTAACATTCAGCGTGAGGAAAGTGGGGGCAGGGGGAAACAGGGGAAGAGCATGCAGTTATTTCACCTGTAAACCCTTCACTAATAAATTCAAAAAATACAGGTGTCTCAAAATGACTATTTCAGTCACCTCATTAAATAAGATGCTAATTCCTTCCTCTATCTTGTATATTATTTGCTATCTATTTGTCTAGTACCATTTGTTCTCTCTCTCTGTGTGTGTGTATGTGTGTTGTGGATGTGTGTTGCTAGGGAGAACTAATAAATGTAATTGGCCACCAGCATAAATAGAAATGGAGTGGGGGGGGGGTGCTTTAAAAGTAATGACAGGAATGAAGGCAGTTTCATTGCAGGGCTTATTTGATTTTTGCTGGATATTGAAGTGTTGTTGAGTTAGATGTTGCATTTACCCATCCAATGAGTCTTTTCCTTTTCCAGCCAAGGCTCAAGGCTGATTCATACCGTTCTTTCCGTGTCCTACCTCTGCAGGGCTTAGTCACCATGACAATTTTGGATTCCACTGCAAGATATTCGTCATCTGGAGTCTGTGCACTCCATCTAGTCACGTCTACCTTTTGCTCAACTTCACCACTGCTGGGATGCATTGGAAATGGACTCGATAAGGTAATAGAGTGCTTTTAGGATGATTCTGTATATATTTTTATATGTGCAGGCCTTTTCCATGTGTTTCATGGGCCTCGCTTCCTACTGTGGCAGCCTTAAAAATGCTTAGTGTTGTATTCTGGTCCGGAGTCCGATGCTACAGATAAAGCCGCAAGGCTGGAAGCTCATAGGCAGCTCCAAGTCAGCAACTTGCTCTGGCAAAGTTTGGGAGCAGACTGATGCCTTTTCAGCTTATGTCTCTAGACCACCTCCTCCAGGCTCCACCCCCTTGAGAGAACTTCTGTGCCTTAAAGGGCCAGCTCTGGCCTGACGACAGCATTCCTCCTTTGTTCTATAGTCTCTCGCCTGATATGCTCCCTCCGCCAGGGGGCTTGTGAAGTGTTGTGGGAGGCACCTGTTTCTTCGGGGAGAGATGTCTATGAAGGTCTAGTCTCTGGCCCTGGGAAGGTCCTCTGGGGTGTGCTGTCCACTGCCTCAGGTGCAATGGTCGTCTTCATGCTCAGTCGTCAGCTCTGAGCTGTGAACCCGAGCTGTCTAACCCTTGGGTGCACCTGCAGCTGCCAACTCAGTGCTCAATTCAGCAGTCACGACATTTGGGAAACGGAGGATTGACCAGGGGCACAATCTGACGCAAAGGGCACAAGTACAGTCATACCTCGGGATAAATATGCTTCAGGATAAGTATTTTCAGGTTGCGCTCCACGGAGACCCAGAAGTAACGGAGCGTGTTACTTCCAGGTTTCGCCGCTCGCGCATGCGCAGACAGTCAAAATGATGCCATGCGCATGCGCGGAAGCGGCGAAGTGCGACCCACGCATGCACAGATGCGCTGTCGCGTCTTACATTCCGTTCGGGATGCGAACAGGGCTCCGGAACGGATCCCGTTCGCATCCCGAGGTACCACTGTACCCATATTGCACGAAAAATAATAGATGTGTCTCAACATCCCGTTCCTAAATAAATGAAACTAGCCATCAGTCTTGGAAATGTGCTCCCAGAAGAAGAAAAATTAGTAAACAGCAATCCTCTTGCTGCTACTGAAGTGCCTGGAGCAAAGTTGGGGAACCTGTGGCGCTCCATATCTTGCTCTGGGGAGGGTCTTAGCCCTGTTTTGTAGGCATAGGTCCTTGGTTCAATTCCTGGCATGTCCAGGTAGGGCCATTCCTATCTCAAAACCCCGCTGCCAGTCACGTATAGGCAGTTCTGAGCTAGATAGACCAATGGGCTGTCTCAGTAGAGGGCAGACTCTCATGTTCCTATGATTTCCCATCCGCCCTAGCCAGTGTTACTGATGGTGTGGGATGATGGGAGCTGTAGTCCAGCAATGCCTAGAGGCCCACAGGCTCCCCATCCCTGACCAAAACTCTAGAGGAGCCCCTTGCTGAACAGCATTTTCAGACCTCCTGCCTCCAGAAAGCTTTTTATGGATCCTTTACCATTATCACGAAAGGATTCACCCAGAGTTCTATAACTCTCCATGCCAGAGACCCATCCAGCTTGGGTATTTCTTTTCATTTTGTTTCAACAGTATAATCACTGTGGCGTTGCATGCAACTTGCAATGGAAACTTGCTTCATAGCCGAGTTGAGATATCTACCTAGTTGTCGATTCTCCTCTCGGTTGCACAGGGGTTCGGTTTCCACCTATCTGTGGTAAATATGATTAAAGCCAGGGCTTTTTTTCCAGCTAGAACTCCAGTTCCAGCACCTCTCAAGTTGGCACCATTACCATGGTCAGAGAACAAGAGAGGTGTTCACAGTGAGTTCTGGCACCTCCTTTTTCCTAGAAAAGTTGTTGTTGTTGTTTAGTCGTGTCCGACTCTTCGTGACCCCATGGACCAGAGCACGCCAGGCACTTCTGTCTTCCACTGCCTCCCGCAGTTTGGTCAAACTCATGCTGGTAGCTTCAATAACACTATCCAGCCATCTCGTCCTCTGTCGTCCCCTTCTCCTTGTGCCCTCCATCTTTCCCAACAGCAGGGTCTTTTCCAGGGAGTCTTCTCTTCTCATGAGGTGGCCAAAGTCTTGGAGCCTCAGCTTCAGGATCTGTCCTTCCAGTGAGCACTCAGGGCTGATTTCCTTCAGAATGGATGGGTTTGATCTTCTTGCAGTCCATGGGACTCTCAAGAGTCTCCTTCAGCACCATAATTCAAAAGCATCAATTCTTCGGCGATCAGCCTTCTTTATGGTCCAGCTCTCACTTCCATACATCACTACTGGGAAAACCATAGCTTTAACTATACGGACCTTTGTTGGCAAGGTGATGTCTCTGCTTTGTAAGATGCTGTCTAGGTTTGTCATTGCTTTTCTCCCAAGAAGCAGGTGTCTTTTAATTTCGTGGCTGCTGTCACCATCTGCAGTGATCATGGAGCCCAAGAAAGTAAAACCTCTCACTGCCTCCATTTCTGATCAAAAGCAGACTTGCAATAAATTGCACTTTAAAGGTTTGCAGTGCTTTGGTTCATGCTGGCACCATGGTGACATAAGATTGTTGTTGTTGGTTTTTAAAGTTTGGAAACTGCACATCCAAGGAGAGCAAAAGGCAGCACCTCAGCTAATTAAAATGTTCCCTTCGTCCTTTTGGTGAATCAGAAACCATGTGAGGGGAAGTTTACTTGCAAAAGTGCATTAAGTGCTAACGGCCTAATTGGACTAGAAAACCAGGACAAGGATATACAGGGAGAGTAGAGAGTGTTCATTCAGTGGTGACATAATTTTCTTTTATGCTGACAAATTGGACAGAAGGGGCAGTCATTTGCCCCTTCAATACCCCTCAGAGGGTTAGAGAGGTTTGCGTGGAAACTAGTCTAACATACAAAGGTAGAATTAGACGTCCAGTGTGCCCGCTCATGCTTGCATCGGGGCCAAACACACCACTGGCATGTGGCCCTTGGAACATTGCCCAGAAGGCACTGTGGCCCTCAGGGCAAAAGAAGTTGACCACCTGTTTTAAGAGCACTTGTTGCAGTTGCTTTACATCCTTCATGATAATGGTAGCAAAGCTCACTGTAGCGTGTTGAAAGCCGATTTCCTCTTTGTATACACAAAGGCTTTTATTGTGTGTGATTTCGGCAGCTTGTTTCTTGTTGTTGTTGTTGTTTAGTCGTGTCTGACTCTTCGTGACCCCATGGACCAGAGCACGCCAGGCACTCCTGTCTTCCACTGCCTCCCACAGTTTGGTCAAACTCATGCTGTGGTAGCTTCAAGAACACTGTCCAACCATCTCGGCCTCTGTCGTCCCCTTCTCTTTGTGCCCTCCATCTTTCCCAACATCAGGGTCTTTCCATCAGGGTCTTCTCTTCTCATGAGGTGGCCAAAGTATTGGAGCCTCAGCTTCAGGATCTGTCCTTCCAGTGAGCACTCAGGGCTGATTTCCTTCAGAATGGATAGGTTTGATCTTCTTGCAGTCCATGGGACTCTCAAGAGTCTCCTCCAGCACCATAATTCAAAAGCACCAATTCTTCGGCGATTGGCCTTCTTTATGGTCTAGCTCTCACTTCCATACAGCTCTTACTTCCATACAGCTCGTTTCTAAAGCCACTTAATTGTTTATAAGAAGAGTCCCCCGAGTAGGTAGAACCAGCAAGTGGTCCAGATGTGCAGAGGTTCTCCTCAAGCATTAGGTCTGAAACACAGGGGGAGGATAACCCCCAGCCTTTAAACTTGTTTTCCAAAATGGCCAGCCGCAAACTATTTCCTCTGGACTCCAGATCAGGGATATGTGGGCCAGAAGTGGACTAATGAGATGCAATACCTTCTCTGGCCATTGTGTGAGTGGCACTGCAGCACAGCAGATCTCAGGCCAGTGGCTCCCTCTTCCTGACATCTTGCCCCAGTGATGTAGTGAGTAAGACCTTGGGACTATGCTGGTTGAAATCCTCTCCCCATGCCTTCCATATAGTGCTGATAGGCTGGCCATAGAAAGGCCCATGAGTGTCTAATCCTGTTTGAAGTCATCTAAGCCAGTGTTTCCCAACCGGTGTTCCGCGGCACACTAGTGTGCCGCAAGACGTTGCCTGGTGTGCCGTGGGAGGGAGGCAGGCGAGTCGGGCGGTGAGAGGCGGGGCGGCGGCGGCGAGGATCCGCGTCGAGCCGGGGGCGGCTCCGCGGTGGTGGTGCCGAGGTTTCTCTCTCCATTCTCCCCTCACACACACACACAGGAAATAACACAGGATCAGCTGACAGGACCCGGCCAATGGGGCGGCGGCGGGGCAGTGCGCGCAAAAGGGAGGAGCGCGAGACAGCGGACGAGGAGGAGGCCGGCATGTCCGGGCAGCAGCAGCAACAACAGCAGCAGCAACTCCCGGTGACGGCTCCTCAAGCCCCGGGCAACCCTACTCCCTCACCGGCCTCGGCCGCCCTCCTGCTCCACCCGCCGCCGCCTCCGCCGCCGCCGCCGGCCACCTCGGCCCTGCCGCCGCCCCCTCCTCCGCCCGCTATCGCCGCCACCACCACAACAGCCGCCGCCTCAGCTGGGCCCATGCCTGCCGGGAGCGGCGGCGGCAGCAGCAGCAGCAGCGCCCGGCGCCCTTCCCTCACGACGGCGACCCGGCCCTGAACGAGCAGGAGGAGGAGCTCAAGCGGCTCTACCCGTCCGTGGACGAGCAGGAGACGCCGCTGCCGCGCTCCTGGAGCCCGAAGGACAAATTCAGCTACATCGGCCTCTCGCAGAACAACCTGCGCGTCCACTACAAAGGTAGAGGGACGGAGGGAGGGCGAGGCCACCGCCATCCCCAGGCCCCCTCCGCCTCTTCCTCCGAAAGGCAGGCTGAGAAACTCCCAGGGAAGCTCTGAACGTCTCCCCCGAAACCGTCGGGAGGCTTCGGTTGTTGCCTTTCTCCGCCGAGGTCGGTGGACCCCGAGCCTAGGCTTCCTTCCCGCACCCCGCTTTCCGAAGACCGCACACCAGTTGGGTGCTTCACAAAACGAATTTCCTATGGGCTTGCTTCGCAAGACGACAATGTCTTGCGAGTTCCTGCTGGGTTTTTTTCCTCCCCCCCCCTTTTCTAAGCCGCTAAGCTGCTTATCAGCTGATCCGATCAGCAGATAAGCCGCTAATAGCGCTAATAGCACTAATCCGCTAATCCGTCAATGGGCTTGCTTCGCAAGATGAAAAAACCACTAGACGAAGAGAATTACAGAACGGATTCTTTTCGTCTTGCGAGGCACCACTGTATCTATCTATCTATCTATCTATCTACGTACACAACATACGTACACAACCGGAAATAATATCCATGCCTTCAAGAGCATGGGCTATTCTTCTACAATTCCCCACATCATATTGTTGTGAACAGGGATTTTCAACTCTGACAAATACGAAAGTTCAGAAAAGAGAAAGACTTCTTTGTGTTAATGAGGAGATGAGAGCTTGTTTGTCTCAAATTAGACCTAATATAAAAGAGATTACCCGGCAAAAGCAAGCTCACACCTCTCATTGAGTCTGTCTGTATAAATACATAAGGTACATATGTAAGAGGTTTGTTCCTAATTATATTTTGGGAATGATTCACGTTCTTATGTGGCTGCACTGTTATATACTTTATGGATGATCACGGGTTATATACCCATGATCATGATCATATTGTAAAGTAGTTGTGTTATATGTTTTAAACCAAGCACTGCTGGGAGTTGTTTGTTTTTGTTTCCCAGTCTATTTCTTATCAATAAAATATTCAATGTGGCGTGGGCATTTTTATATTCTGGAAGTGTGGCCCAGAGAAAAAAGTTTTGAGAAACACTGCAGTAGTGCTGGCTTAAAGTTCAGTGAGGTCATTTTAACACCCCACTGCTTTTCAATTCACATTTTGCATGCTGCTGTACACACCAGAGAGAGGATGGGGATGTCTTCACCCGATGTCCATTAACTACCGTATTTTTCGCCCTATAGGACGCACTTTTTCCTCTCCAAAAATGAAGGGGAAATCAGGGTGCGTCCTATGGGGCGAATCCAGGCTTCAGGAAGCTCTGCGCAACCCTCGGGAGACCGGCTCCGAGGGTTGCGCAGAGCTGCCTGCAGTCCCCGGCTCAGCACAGCTCTGCGCGGCCACCGGGAGCGGGGCGCGAAGTCCCGCCCCGCTCTGGATGGCGGCGCAGAGCTGCCTGCAGTCCCGGGATCAGTGCAGCTCTGCGTGGCCACCGGGAGCGGGGAGCGAAGTCCCGCCCCGCTCCGGATGGCGGCGCAGAGCTTCCTGCAGTCCCAGGATCAGCGCAGCTCTGTGCGGCCACTGGGAGCGGGGCGCTAAGTCCCGCCCTGCTCCGGATGGTGGCGCAGAGCTGCCTGCAGTCCCGGGATCAGCGCACTTCTCTCCATCACCAGCCCCACAAGCTCGGGGGACAGCGGGGAGGCAGAGCGTGCCTTCCCACTGTTCCCTGACCTGGTTCTTCCAGCCTGGGGGGGAAATAATTTTTTTTCTTTATTTCCCCCCCAAAAAACTAGGTGCGTCCTATGGGCCGGAGCGTCCTATGAGGCACAAAATACGGTATTTAGTTTCCCTGCGCCTGCAACAAACTACTATGCACGAAAATGTCCTATGTGCATGTGCAATTGCTGTGTCAAAGGTACACACCTTAGCTTGACTGCTAAGGGAATGTGGCTTATGCTTTCCAACCAGGTGGAAGCTGTTTTGAGGGGAAATGCTTCGAACGGCAGTCTTTCTCCTGAAACTACAGGATAGATATAGATTGCGGCTAACATCACGGCTACAACACCAGTAGGAGTTCACTGCAGCCAGAGTAAAGGGTAATGTGTACAGAGGCTTAATCATTATTTTCTGTTCCTCTGGTGCCTTTACAAGTCTTTATTGGCCTTGTGGTAGGCCCAGCTGCTGTCCATTTTATGACCCAGCAGAAGAACATTACGTTTTTGTGTTTGTATACAAAGAAAAACCCACTTCATGATAAGGTATTTTCAAGTTTACTTTAAAATCCAGCTTAATCTTCCATTTGGTGGAATGAATGCCAGCCAGTACTGGATCTCCTCAGCATTCGAGGGACCGGGAAGTACCCAACTACTTCAAAACATTTTGGGGGGTCTCCAAAATTAATACGAAAATGTGAAGGGAAAAAAAGGTGAGTTATGGAATTTCTCTGCTACGCAGAGTGATGGGCAATGAGCAAAACAAAACAGCAAAGCCAGGGGGCTTGCACAACACAACATCTCCTTCGTCTGCTGCCACCCCTTGCCCCAAACTCTAGAGCCCCACAGAACCCTTGGAAGCTGATTTCTGAAAGAACAGGGGGCTGAAAAGGAGAGGAAGGCAAAGTTCCGTTTCGTAAGAGGAAGGCAGCCCAAATGAATTACCAAACGATGCTTGAATGAAGTGATCGTGAAAAATGCCAACGTAATTTGCCTGCGGAAATCTACACTTGGGCACGGCACAGGAGTGGTTGGGGCACTGATGTGCTCCCATTTAGTGGGGTGAGGTGGGAACAAGGTGGGGCCACCCCATTGTGCCAGCCATTCCATATTTGCTTTGCCAGTGTGTCTGTGCAATCCCCTACTTTGCCACCTTCCTGTCCCGCCCTGTCCCAGTAAGCAACAGCAACCCTGCTGGTGGGAGGGTGGCAGTGCAGCTATCTCCCATTGCCCTGGCTGTTTCTGGTCCTGCAGTAAGCTTGACAAAGAGCGTTCAAAATGTGTACAACATTTGAAGCAAATAGAAAAGGCAATGAAATCTAGCACGGTTTCTTACTATGAGGAAATGAAAGCTAAGTCCCTGCTAGGACATCTTCAACCATGGTTTGATAACCGGCTGTCCGAACTGCACGGCTCGTTAAAAACCTATAGTGGAATCAGCAGTAAAATGGCAGGATATCGCTCACAACCCTTTCAATATTTGCAAATGAGACGTGCGCCTAATTGGTTAGTGACAAAACATGGCTCAATACAAGAGATAATAGGGTTTGAAAGCTTAATTTCTAAAAGGCAGACACAAAATTATAGGCACTTCCAGGAACACATGCCAGAACAAGTGGGATATTGGGTATTGGAAATAGACCCAGAGGTATGGAAATGGCTGTGGCAACATGTTTTCACCTTCAGGGGTTAACTGGGTATACACAGAAACAAAAATATGCTTTGTTGTATGCACCCTGATCTCTGAGCAGTGAGAGACCATGGGGGTTCATGTCCTTACCTGGCGGTGTCTTTAGGATATATGATTTTGTTTAAAGGGATACCCATCCAGAGCAAAGAATGGAAGCGTTCACACATTAACACTCTTTAACAAATTCTGCCTTCCCATCAGGATCCCAGGGGATCCCCACAGAGGCAGATTGAGAGCAGCATGACCCACTGAATGCCTAGCCTAGCAGGCACTGCAGGGCCCCACAACTATGACAACTATGAATTGAGCAAAACGGAAGATGAGAGGCCTATTGATCTCATCCTAGGATGTCATGACATCCAGCCAGGTGAGAAAGTGGGGGAAATGCCCACCCCCCTTCTTGAAGATCACCATCACTTAGTTGTTGCTATGGCAACACATGGCCCACCCCTTTAACCGTGCAATTAGGGTCCTTAAAAAGGTAAAGGACCCCTGACAGTTAAGTCCAGTCGTGAACAACTCTGGGGTTGGAGGGAGCCGACGTTTGTCCTCAGACAGTTTTTCCGGGTCATGTGGCCAGCATGACTAAGCCGCTTCTGGCGAAACCAGAGCAGTGCACAGAAACGCCTTCCCGACGGAGCAGTACCTATTTATCTACTTGCACTTTGATGTGCTTTCAAACTGCTAGGTTGGCAGGAGCAGGGACCGAGCAACGGGAGCTCACCCTGTCACAGGGATTCGAACCGCCGACCTTCTGATCAGCAAGCCCTAGGCTGAGTGGTTTAGACCACAGTGCCATCCGCGTCCCAATAGGGTCTTTAGCTGAGCGGTTAATAAGGCCTTTAGTCAAATAAAGGAACTGGTTTGGCTGGTTCAGCATCTGATGCTTTGAGATTCTAAATCCCAAGAATACAGAATCACATCCCTGGAAGGGTCCCATGGTTATCCTTCTGACTGATCCTGCACAGACAACCTATAGTAGTTTTTATGAGATGCCGAAGAGCATTTGGCAATATGGCCCGTATATTGTGGTCCTGCCCGAAATCCAAGTCTTTTGGGACAGTTACAATGAACAAAACCAAAGGTATAACTATATATGATATATCTGCCAGATAGTATTGCTGGAAGATAGATGAATTGTAATCCATTTATTAACAGTAGCACCTGTGATCATCTGTTTCAAATGGAAAAAGTAAGAACCACCCTAGATTATTGGATTTTGAAGAGTTGGGAGTTAGTGAATTTTGGAAGATTAACTAATATACTGTGGGTAAAGGAATGTGTGTTTTTTAAAAATGGAGTGTGTGATATATTGTGATAATTGAATGCTCTAGTGTGCTGTCAGTGTGTGTGCTTGAATTATAAAAAGAAATATGTTTTATATGACCGTTCTTCATTTTTTATGGTTTAATGCATTTATGTGGTGAAATATAAGTCACTTGGAAACTTTTTTTAGGTAGCAAGTGATTAATACTTAATAACAACAATATATTCAACCACATACACCATCGGGAACATTATAAATATGGTTTTCAGGAAGAATTTCTTAGTAATTGTAGAGGGAAATGTAAAAAGACAAGTAAAAAGGTTATAGGGGTTTATAGGTTTATGGGGAGGCATTGATTTTGATTTGAGGTCTGCACCTTAAAGAAACCCAACTCACCATCTCGGACCCCTAAAATTAATCTGCAGTATTCCTAGATCACCCAGACATGCTCTTCTGCATGTAATTGTGTAATTATAAAAAGTTTATAACAAATTAAAACTTTTAAAATATATGTTTAACAACAACCAATTTTTAAGTATGTTTTAGGCATGGGTTTCATAAAGTATAGGTAAAGGTAAAGGGACCCCTGACCATTAGGTCCAGTTGTGACTGACTCTGGGGTTGCTGAGCTCATCTCGCTTTATTGGCCGAGGGAGCAGGCGTACAGCTTCTGGGTCATGTGGCCAGCATGACTAAGCCATTTCTGGCAAACCAGAGCAGTGTACAGAAATGCCGTTTACTTTCCTGCCGGAGTGGTACCTATTTATCTACTTGCACCTTGACGTGCTTTCGAACTGCTAGGTTGGCAGGAGCAGGGACCAAGCAATGGAAGCTTACCCCGTTGCGGGGATTCAAACCGCCAACCTTCTGATCGGCAAGTCCTAGGCTCTGTGGTTTAAGCCACAGCGCCACCCACGTCCCTTTCATAAAGTATACAGCCACCTTAAAGGTTGCTTCTCTGTCATACCCCACATGCAGACAAAAAGAAAAGGTGCAGAAGAAAAAGGAGGAAATAATGAGGAAGGATGGAAGAAACAAAGGGAGAGATAGGGCAGCCATATCAAATATTCTGATATCATCAGGGCTTTTTTTCAGTCAGAACTCACCAGAACTGAGTTCTGGCACCTCTCAGATGGGTGCCCTTGCCATTATAAGAGAACAAGGGTGGCGTTCATGGTGAGTTCTGACACCTCTTTTTCTAGAAAAATAGCACTGGATGAAACTGAGTGTAATTTGATGCCAATAGGGCACATGTATAAAGGTACCCCTGACCATTAGGTCCAGTCGTGGATGACTCTGGAGTTGTGGCGCTCATCTCGCTTTATTGGCTGAGGGAGCCGGCATACAGCTTCTGGCGAACCAGAGCAGCGCACGGAAACGGCGTTTACCTTCCTACCCAAGCGGTACCTCTTTATCTACCTACTTGCACTGGTGTGCTGTCAAACTGCTAGGTGGGCAGGAGCTGGGACCAAGCAACGGGAGCTCACCCCGTCGCGGGGATTCGAACCGCCAACCTTCTGATCGGCAAGTCCTAGGCTCTGTGGTTTAACCCACAGTGCCACCCACGTCCCTTAGGGCACATGTATAAATTGTGCCAAGCCAAATTTTCAATCTCTTTCCTTTGTAAATTATGTAATCTGATTGAAAGGTGAAGGCTGGAAAATCTGCCTGTTGTGTAAGTGGCTTATTTTTTTCTTTCTTTTGCCAGGCAAAAGGAAGAGAAAGTCAGCTGCGCACAAGTCACTGTGACCTCGCTCTCTGAGTAATGGAGGTCATAATCCCCGCCCTCCAGTCTGGGTTCTGGGATCTCATCCAGAGACTTCTTAAAAGTTTTTTATGTGATGGCTAGGAACTTACTCATTTCTTTATCCTTTGATTAATTTGAAACTTCAGAAAACTTGCTCCGTTAACAATTTGATATATGAAACGAGGAGGAAGTTGAGGTTTTGAGAATGCTTTTGATTTCTGTGTCGAGTTGTGTGCTAACAACAGACACATGGAGGATACACAGTCCTTTGATCTAGGTGCTGCTCTGTGGTTTTGCTGCATTGGTGCTAGATAGGACATATCAATAGGTGAGACAAAATACTGCAATTGCTTATCTTCTGTTGGGGGGGAAAGCATGCAAAGTTTCAAATTTGCATGGCGGGCTTTTCCTCAGGCCAGAGTTAAAATATTCCTGCATTCACTTTCACGTGCTGACACCTTCCACAACACTCATTTAAAAAACAACAAATTTAAAATAAAGATCTGTGTGATTATATAATTTGCCTGAGGGGCACCCAAGCCATGTGAGTCGGTCGCAGCAAAAAACCAACAAAGGATATTGCAGTACTAATAAATACAAGATGGCGTGAACCTTTGCGTTACTATGGCATGAATTTCTGTGGGTTCTGGTATCCTTCTTCATGAGATTCATCTCACTCAAAGTGCGCATGCCCTTCAGAAAGTGTGTGGATTTGGCTTCTCACAAGCAGTGGAAATGGCAACCTTAAAACAAAACAAAAACACCCCCAATCTGTGTTTGTATTTTGCATGGGGAGCCAAACTGGTTTCGAAACCTTTTGAAATGCCCATTTTCATATGGCTCCCAGTTGTTTGCATGGGATGAGAGTGTGGACAGACTTCCATTGTGTCAGACCAATGTAACAGCTGCTTCATATTATTTTGTTGGTGGATGTTACAGGCCTCCTGGACACTGTTCCGAATGCCAAGGCACAGCTGGGATGTGCTGGGATAAGAGGGCTGCTCCTAAGCATGTTCAGAGTGCCTTTTCCAGGAAACTGTCCCAGTCCCACCCCCACACATCTGGGAGCAGGAGGGGTGACGTCTCAGGACAGCTTTTTTATTTATTATTTAAAAGAGTATGGTTAAGAACAAACACACTATGTTGCAGTTTCTTTTAATTTCAAATAAAAAACTATATAACAGGAGCATTGCAGACATTCCATATATACTGAGTCATGGGTTTTTTTAAAAACGCAGGAATTCTGTATCCACTTATACTGAAGTAAGCCACATTGAACTCAGTAGGACTTACTTCTGAGTGTATAGGATGGCATTGTTAAAAACTCCCACTTATGGGTTTTTTAAAAATAAAATATGCTACCCAATCCATACTTCCAGTTGAGAATAAACTTTTTCTTTGAACATAGTGAATGAACAGGCATAACTAAGATTGCTGCGCTACACACACAAAACTCTTGTGTTATTTTGGAAGAAATGACCAATTTGGTTTTCAACTTGCAGTTGTTGGGGCAATTATTCTGTATCCTCGTTCTGTCTCCAGCATGGATGGGCGGGTGAGATTAATGTTAAGGCACAGCATAACTAAACTGTTATTAATTGATTTTGTTTTATGTGCCCTCGAGGGGGATTATTGCGGGGTAACAAACCGCAAACGGGGTGTGGGGTGTGCGGCGGATGAATGGGAGAGGAATGAATTAGCGCATCCTGGGAGAATGCGGGGGGGGCGTGTGTTCAGAGGCGCCCCCTTCAGCCTCCCTCCTCTTCTTCGCAGTCTGATCCAATGCACGCTTGTACAGACTGAGAAACCTCCCTCAAAAAAGGAAAAAAAAGATTGCATTGGCATGCAGCTCGGACCTGCGCGCTCTTACTCGAGAGCAAGCGAGTCCAGCGATGCTGGTGAGGTGACTCTCCAGGAAAGGGCGCGTAGCATTTCAACCCCATCCTATGAATGCTCATTTGCAGGCAAGCGCCCTTCCCCAAGTTCAGTAAGGCTCTGCAAAGTGTGTCCCAGTAGGGTTTACTCTTGAGCAAAGTGTGTTGAGATGGCAGTCTGGGTAGACCCGCTTGCTCCTAGCATCATCATTTTACTATAATTTTTTTTAACTCCTCAGTCTTGCTGGAGGGGGAAAAAAGAAATAAAGGGAGCACTCCGTGCTTTATTTTTTAACGCAAGGCGGTTAATAAATTTGCAAAGTGCCTCTTCCCCCCCTCTCTCCCCCCCTCTCCTTTTCCTCCTCCAGGCTCTGGTTTTTCTGCGCCCGCCTCCCTCCTCAGCTGATTTCTTTTTTCCCCTCCCCCTCTCCTTTCCCACAGTAGCTTCTAATCCAGACTGTATGGTATGTGGGCTGGTCACAAATCCCCATGTGGTCCGACATCATTGACATGGCGGAATCCCCCACCAAACCCTACTGGTAGTTATTCCAGCTCGCTCGCCTGCCCGCCCAGCCACACAGCCCGGGGATTTACCGGACTTGCCCGCCCGCCTCCCTCTTCCGAAGAACGAGCAGGGCCATTCTCTCCAAGACAGCACCCCCGAGCCCCCGTTTCCAACACAAGGTAAGCGAAAAGGCTGCTCTTATTAGGCGTCTTTCTCTCCTTCCCACCCCCCCCCCCGTATCAATCCCCCCCAGGCTAGAAAATGCCAAGCGAGAGGCGGATTTCCCTCCCCTCCCGCCCCGGTTTGCAAATGCAAAGAAAAGATTCGCTCCGGGGCTTGTATTCTGATTGCAATTAAAAAAATTAAGACGCCGAGTTTAATATAACTCGGAAATACTGGAGCTTCTCTCCCCCCCCCACACCTCTCTGCCTTTTACTACTCCGAGTGGGTTTTGCTACGCCCCCCCCCACGCCTCTTCCCAATCCGGATTCCTTTTGTTTCCGAAGTGGAAACTCCCCGAGTGTGAACGGTGTGTGTGCTCAAAAGGATGCGTCTAGCCTGGGCTTGCCTTGGGGGTCGGGATCGGGAAGGCGGTGGGGAGTAAAGTGGGGGGGGGCAAAGGCTCCCCGGAGAGAAGGGGCAATGAGGGATCTCCGGAAAGTTTTGGGTTTTCTCTCTCCAGTTTGCTCCTTTCCCGGCGCCTTAGGATCTCTCCGATCCGTGCGCCCCTCTCTCCCTCGCCGCCTCATTGCCCAATTACTCCTCGTTTAAGTTACACCACTATTTTTTCCAGTACTTTCGGGTCCTTGCCTACGCAAACTCTCTGGAAGGAGCAACTAGGGTCTCACGGCTTGCTCAGTTCTTTTTATTTAGGGGATTGGAGATAAATGTTTGCTGGGGTGGGGGAAACAAGAAGAGAATGCGAAGTAGACTCTTTTGGAGGGGGGGGGGAATGCGTTTCTCTCCGGGTGCTCTTGGTTGGGCACCGATTTTCTCGCCGTTGCAAATTCAGAGTGGCAGGAGAAGTCCATTCCTTCTCTCGCTCTCCCCCCCCCCCGCCCATTTCCTGGAATTTGGCTTGGGAACGAGGCCTTGGATGCAAAGGGTTAGCGGCGGAGACGCGGGCGCCTGATATATATATTTTGTGGGTCTGGTTGCGTGGAATGGAGGAGGGAAGAAAACGGTTTGCTGCTGGTGCCGGAGCCCATCTGTAAGGGAGCCAGCCTGAGTGCTGGAGCTGCAATACGATTTCGTGTGTGTGTGTGCATTTTTATTTTTTTTACTGGGAAGGCGAGAGAGGGAGACAGACACACCATCATAACCTAGCAATCCAGACAGGCTCCTCGCCGCTGCCTTTTCTGCCCGGCTGCCCGCCCTTTTGCTTGGGCGCACTTCCTATCGTGTGCTTTAAACAGCGGCTTCCATCTCCGGCCTCCCGGCTTGCCCTCAATCCACATCAAACTTAAAGGATCGCATTATTTAATATATATATATATATATTTTTAAAAGCAACAAAGCAACGCAGGTTTCAGTGCAGAAAATAAAAATCAACAACACACCCAACCCCCGTAAAAATGGGATTTTCCTTGTCTCCATATGGGATCTTATATGTTCGTTCGTGAATGCAAACTGTGCCCCTCCCTGCCAACGACGGGGGGGGGTTGTGTTGCGCGTGAGTAAAGCGGGGAGGGCCAGACGGGGGAATGGAATCCGGCCCGCGCAAAGGCGAAGGTTTGGCCCGGGGTTCCTCTGCTGCGCGCCAGCGTCCCGCATTGCCTCGCAGCCCCCTTCTGGATGATGCCTCGGAGGGAGGAGGTTTTGATACCCTTCAGGTGGAGGCAAACCAGTCAGCGCTGCTGCTGCTCCTTCCTGTAGTTGCAACGCAGCCAGAGGTTACCCGGTCCCCCCCCCACGGTGTTTGCTATTAATTTTTGCGCTTTGGGAAGGCGAGCCGAAGCCTTTCCAAAATGTCTGGATCCAGGGGGCACGTTGGAGAAAAGAGACCGAGACACACGCAGACGTCTCTCCTCCAGCCCGTCCTCCCACCAGGCCCCTCCCTTCCTCGCTGACGCCACTGGCAAACGGAGCGGGGGGGCGGAGAAAGGAGGGGGGAAATTAAAAAAAAATATATCTGGAAACTTTTGATTTCCCGTGCCAGACGCTCTCTTCTCCTACCGCCACCCACCCCCTTCGAACAAAATGGCACATTACCAGGAAATGGAACGCTGGAAGAAGGAGGGGAGGAGGAGAAGAAAAACTTTGCGAAGCAAAAACTCTTGCTCCTCCCTCCCTCCCCATCCTTTAAAACATTTCACTTAATTAGCTCTTACTTTTATTTATTTTTGCTCCTCTGATGATGTGCTTTGCCATTCCGTCAAAGAGAAATTCGCTCGGACCGAGTCCAAAGAGTTGGGGGGGGAGCGCTTTCTCTGAAGGCAGAATCTTTTAATTGCACCCCTTTTTTCTCTCATTTTTCTTTTCTTTTCCGCCAGCAGTTATCTTCTGGCGTTTGTACAGTTGAGATCTTGTCTGTGGGATGGAAGAGGAAGGCAAAGGAGGGGGCGGAGGTGGAGGAGGAAGAGAAGACTCAAGTGTCAAGAATGTGCTTCTCAAAAAAAAAAATTGTGGAGGGGGGGCTGTTTGAAACCTGGGGGAAATGGTGTTTGGAACTGATTACTCTGGCTGCAGAAGTGTGTGGCTGGCTTGTATTGAGTCAGACCATTGAGCTTTGCAGTCTTTGGCATTTTCAGACCTACGACCCACCTACAAACCAAACATGCCTTTGGGGACCAATTTCTTTCGTTTTTTTACAGTATATTTTTGTATAGGAGTGCCGGTGCTGTCGTGACTCACCTGGGATCAGGCTGTCAGTTGGAAGGCCAGCTGGCTGCTACATCTTTCTGGGGTTGCAGGTTGGAGGTTTTTTGGGGGGGGGCGTTGAACCCAAATCTTTCTGGATGCAAAGTATGCACTGTGCCAATCCTAAAGAGCTTCCCCAACCATCTCCTTTGTATCATGTCTGCTCAGCACTGATCTCTCATGTAGAAGTGGTAATTCTAGGTGCAGCTTGGAATGTTTGGAATTTTTACCACTGATTTCCTTCCTACCGGAGAGAGAGGCCTCTACTTAGTGCGCTTTGCAGTTCCTCACTGTTTAGCCTCAGTGTCGTCTGCGCACCAGGGGATTCGCTTAAAGATTTGTTGCCCCGTAGGTGTAGAGTTGGGCCTGGAAGTGAATTCAAATCCTGACTTTGCTGAGTGACTGTGGGGATAAGATAATCTGCCTGCCTCAGAAGGAATGGGGAAATCGCTGCTAAACGGACCGTGTTTCTTCAGACAGAGCATCTTTTTCAAGCCTTCCGTTCATTTCAGAGGGGTATGGGAAGTGCAGTTGCAACAAGAAGCAGGAAATGGAGGGAATCTGGTGTAATTACACTAGGATGAAGTAGGATGAAGCCAAAAAGGCAAAGTTTTTTCTCAGATGATCCTGGGCACCACCTGTTTAAAACACATTTATATCACTTTAGCAGTCACAGCTTCCTCCAGATACTCCTGGGAACTGTAGTTTGCTCCTTGCAGAGCTAAGTCCCGGTGCCCTTAGACAACTACAGTTCCCATGATTCTTTGAGGGAACCTATGCGTGATAAAATGACACTGATTTAAATGTCTAGCTGTGACCAGTTGTTGATGTTTGTGGCCTGACTTTTTTCTTATGGCTTTGGTCTTCATACTGTTGCTGGGCGAGGGGGCAGCAGTGTTACTGAGTGTTCTTCCATATGAAAAATAAATAAATCCTGTTTTACAGATATATGAAGGACTGAGGCCTGTGAAACACGGATTCTCTACCAGGTTCTCCCTTTCAACCCCGTTTCCTCTTAGGCGGGGTCAGCAAACTTTTTCAGCAGGGGGCCGGTCCACTGTCCCTCAGGCCTTGTGGGGGGCCGGACTATATTTTGAAAAAAAAAATGAACGAATTCCTATGCCCCACAAATAACCCAGAGATGCATTTTAAATAAAAGCGCACATTCTACTCATGTAAAAACACGCTGATTCCTGGACCGTCCGCGGGCCAGATTTAGAAGGCAATTGGGCCGCATCTGGCCCCTGGGCCTTAGTTTACCAGCCATGTTCTTAGGCAGGCATAGGCAGACTTGGCCCTCCAGATGTTTTTGGGACTACAACTCCCATCATCCCTGACCACTGGTCCTGTTAGCTAGGGATGATGGGAGTGCTAATGACTATTTTCCTCTTCGTAGGAAGAATTGGGAGTAGGAAATGGACATTCATTTTCTTGGGCAGGGAGAAGACTGTTCTGTGGATTGTTATTATTATTTCCAAAAAGGTGGATTCTGGGGCTGGGGGGTGGGAACTTGCAGATGAGTCAGCTCTTGAGTGGACCCCAGGAAGCATATTTGTGGGAGGCAGACAGGTGGTGTTTTGATTAAAATAATAATAATAATAAAAAGTGGCATATTGTCATCGTTAGAATATTCTCCCATAATACTTGTGGGTGGCTGCTTCGCAGAATCATTCCTGTAATGGTGCTGTTGTTTAATTTATTTTGCACGGGGCAGAAAAAGCTGTCTAATTCACTCCACTAAAGCTTGTAAGCTCAGGGAACTTTTCCAATTATTCATTAGGAAGTTCATTTTTTTATTTGCCATAAGGGCATACCATCCCTTGTCATGCACATAGCTTCTGAGATGAAGAAGAAGAAGAGGTTGGATTTGATATCCCACTTTATCACTACCCTAAGGAGTCTCAAAGCGGCTAACAACAAGGCCAAGTGAAATGGGGTTTGTGGGTCTCATCCTCTTCCTTGCTTTTCTCCTGGGGGCGGTTCAATGTAAACAAGTAGCCGAAATGATACCGGGCAGAGACAAGGCCAAAGAGCTTAACAAGGCTTGAGTGTGTATTTATATCGTATGAAGTAGTAATCAAAGGCTAGGGAAAATATCCAGGCACCTAAAAATGTGGTGCCTAGGGTAGAAATTACCTCTTCCCCATACCTTGCTCATCATTCCTTGACTGAATGCATTCCATTTCAATTTCCCTTCATGTTTTGGTTTAAAGGAAGGTTTACTTTGTCATTTATTGACCATATGAAGCTTTAAAGAAAGACCACGGGTGCATCTATCTTAGTGTTGCCTACCGGGATTTTAGCCAAGGGACATTCCCACCCCTAC
This sequence comes from Podarcis liolepis, assembly GCF_965112155.1. NCBI lineage: Eukaryota > Metazoa > Chordata > Lepidosauria > Squamata > Lacertidae > Podarcis > Podarcis liolepis. The sequence continues at coordinate 88,632,684 of NC_139556.1, forward strand.
CTGAAGGCTGAAGCCGGGATCTTCTGCATTCACAGCCGACGTCCAGCCACTGAGCTACTGCCAATAAGAACTGTTTTGCTGCACTCAGCAAATTTCAAAACCCCTCTCAGTACTCTGGTTTGTGGGAAAGCCATGTTAATTTCAGAAGATAACAGCCAGCCTTTCCTCATTGTCGTATGGACAATGCACAGATTAGAAATTGATGGCTAAAGATAATGAACCCTAGTTTGATTTGCTTTTAAGTGAGTATTTAATTTTTACACCACAGCTCCCCTAGCAATTAAAAACAGGCTTTCCTAGTCTTGGGCTATAAAGTGCACGATTATAAAAGGGAATCGGACGACTGCTTCAAAAAAAGAGCCTGTCTTGTGCACCTGTAGCTAGTGTGACTCTTGTGTTCCTGAGGCAATTAGATATTTGGCATAATAGCTTTCCATTCTTTAAATCAGGGGTCGGCAACCTAAGGCCCATGTGCCACAAGTGGCCCAGGGGGGTCGTTTAACCGGCCTCTGAGCCGCCTGCTTGGCAAGTCCCCACACGCTGCGCTAAACCGTCACAGTGGGGACTTGCTTCTGCGGCACCGGAAATTGCATTTGCGCAGATGCAGACGCTGGAAATCGTGGGCACGATCCGACCCATGGAGGGATCTCCGCTGGAGTGAACTGGCCCAGGCGAGGTAAACCTTGCAGACCCCTGCTTTAAATACACTGGCTCAGTTGGCTCAGCTCAAGTAGGCAGGCTCCTGGAGAGGAGATTGTGGATTGTTTGCATCACCTTTGCTGCTACTGCTATGCTCTACACCATGGTTTGGCATAGCGTGTCATCCAAGTCTGTGGTTTGTCTCAATCCAGACGAACCATGAGCTGTAAACCGAGGTTTGTTCTTGACGCATCAGTGACTAGACCTGCAGGAGGCAACTTCCTATGTTTTTAAAAGCAGAAGAGGAATCCATGCATCACAGAATTCAACTTGAATTTGGATTGCTTTAGCACAGTATCTGCTTGCTTATTATTTCTAGGTTTTTCTGGCTAAATAATTATGATGAAGATAGTGGAATCATGGAAGTCTTTCCTCTCCCAAGAGAACAAGATGGTTTCTGACAGTATTTTCTGGGCAGTGTTGTTGATGTTCCTTCTTGCCTGCGCCATCGTCTTCTTGGTCACAGTCCTCTCCTGGCAGAAAGCTACAGAGAGCAATCCAGAAGTTCTATGCATAATCAGTCCAATAACTAGTGTGGTTGGATAGCTTGCGCTTCGAACATAGCTCATGTCTGGTCTCTCATGGAAACTGAATCACTTGCCATTTTTAAAATGGGTGAGCTCATCCACCGATCTGAGGTCATTGCTGGGATAGTGATGAGACATTTCTTTTATAAAATTTTCCAAGCCCATACCTGAAATGTTTATAGGCTGAACTGCAGGCATAAATGTCCTGCTTTATGGAGGCCAGATGAGCGGTGGCGTTCGGTCAAATTCGGAGTATTGTATTTACTCGAATGTAATGTGCCATCGAATCTCATGCGCACCTCGGTTTTCAAAATCTTGAAACCAAAAAAAAGGGGGGGGGGAAGAATTCGGTGGTGAATGTAAATGCGCCGTCGAATTGCACCCTGATTTCCGCAACATAATTTGGACAAAAAAGGTGTGCATGACATTCGAGTAAATACGGTAGTTTTGTGGGTGTGCCTAAGGGACACCGTTGCTCTTTTTTGAGACTCTACTCTTAGTATTTTAGAACTGGGGTTTCCTCTTGGCACATCTTACAGGAGGGCAAAGGAGTTTGGTAGTAGGGCTGCCATCTAGCTGGGATAGGTCAGTTTCTTCTAATGTGTATTTTTAGCATCTACTCAATGAAGCCAATATTTTAGTGTGCCAGCACATGATCTCTGGAACTCCCTGCCTGTTGTCCTTAGTTCCCTGCCTCACTGTACTGTTTTATAGGCCTGCTGAATACTTCTTTGTTTCAGCAAGCCTGTGCAGACACACAATTCAGTCTTTACCTTTGTTTTGCATGATGCTTTTTGTGCATATTTGATTTTTAATTGTGGGGCTTTTTTGTATTTCAGTCACGTTTTGCATATAGTTGGACTTGTGCACCACTTGTTCATATTTTTGAGCAAGTATTTTATAAATGTCAGAGTAAGGAAGCAAATAAACAAATAGCATCACATGACGCAGAGATGGCAGAAGCTATATGCAAAGAGGCATCCGTAATGAATAACTCGCCTGTTCTTTGAAGACATTATCCTTCATTAATCCAGTGGCCCTTTTCAGAGGTTGCCATAAGTGGGTGGCAGGCCACCTCCTCCTCTGTTCTGCTGATTCATAAATGTGGAAAAAAACAGCACCTCCCCCCTGCAAAATCAGTTGCCATAGTGAACCTTTTACGTCTTGTAGTTGTTTTGCAAGCTAGCACAGTTTGCCAGAGATAAGTTATACCATTCATTTAAATGATTTGTTTCCTCTGCTGTGCATGGATTCTGGCATAGTAGCCCATTTATGCCATTATCTGGTCAGGATTCTCAGGATATATTCCTTTAAAAAAAGTTGCTAGGCCTGTTTGATCCAGAGATACAAGGCAGAACGTTCAGGTAGTATTCTACCCATTCTACCTATTCATTGAGAAATTTGCCCGCTTCCATCTCCCAGTTGATAAGGGAAGCCACAGTTATGACACGCGAGTTAAGCAATAACGTTCTGTGTCTGTTTGCAAAAAAACAGGAAAGGATGAGAAGGACAATTCGGTTGTCAGTCACTGTCGGCATGGCCAGCACAGATCAAGGATGGAGGGAGATCCTAAGAGCTACAACTTTCTCATCTCTGATGGAAGGGATTGGTGATGCTCAACAGACTTCGCCAGAGAGCTATGTGTACAGGGAACATGCATGCCTTCTACAACATGCAGAGATGTCTCTGTAGATGAGTTGATGCTGAAAGGAGAAAGTCTGAAATACCACTGGCTATACCTGCTAGTTTTGAGAGTTGGAGTGAACTGTGTTTCTGTTGTTTTTAACATTAAGTGGTTAAAATGCATGTTCTCAGTTTAAGGCATATTTTGTGGATATTGAAGATTTTGATATATTACTTTTTGCACCATGAGGGATACTGGGTTGTGGTTATTTCGAAGGGAAGTTCCGATGAAGGGAGTAGAAGGGGGAAATGTTCCAGGTTTGAGGAACGACAGCAGTAACAGAACACTGCAACTCCTACTCAGAATTCATAGGAATTCATGAGTCATTGTTCTGGTAGATTGTAGCTTGGCATCGATGATCCTAAACTCATGACTTGGATGTGAAATCCATTTATTTCAGTAAAACTGGTGGTTGTGCTGTGATCTGTGTGGAAAGTAACATCTGAAAAGATGTCGCTTGCATCAGGAAATGCCTATCAAGGTATTGATAGGAGACTTCGCTGGGGAGAGTTCTCATTAAAATCTTATTAGAAACCTAAACATTTAACGGAGCAAATGGGTTGTTTAATTGTACCTATTACGTGATTAATGCTTTCCCTCTGTAAACATTTGCCTTGCCATATTGTCATTACCCAGTTGTTCGTAATTGTGCAAAACGAGTATTGTGTAATGCTTATTTTTCTTAATGTGTGCCAAAGTCATTTTGAAAGTTAAAAGCCTAAACTAGACATAATTTTTAAGTTAAGTGGCAGGTCCGTAGGGAAGGTAAAAGGGGGGGGGGAGTCCAAAATACGAAAGCCTGCAAAAGTTTTGCCATTCATTTAGTATGGGACTAGAACTTACTGAATAAAAGCCACAATTTACCTTGGAATTTCCTCTCTCTCTAACTGAGCAGAAATGGTATATGAGCTGTGTTGGACATCTCCATCTCAGCAGTAATGCAGGGTTGTGAAAAACCTTGACAGAAATCCTGGCACTCATTTTTTCAAGTTCTCTCTCACGTTGTACCAGCTATATAGAATTCTTTCTAATAGGAGTCTAGCGTATCAAAAGCTTGCTTGTTTATGGCTGAGGTTTAGTGTCACTGTGCGATCTGCCCCTAGAGACCAAAGGTATGTGGGAAGAGAGGAGCTTTTCAAACAACAAAGGGGAAATAGGAGCTGATAGATATACAATGATAACAGGCCATCTACAGGCAGGAATGTCCCTGTATTTGAAAACAGATAAAGTCTTTCAACATTCTCTCTTTCTTACTCCCCGGAATTTGGTGGATGGCTTTTTTCCCCTTTTCCTTTTTAAGAAGCTGCTGTCTATGTGTCTTATGTGCGGGAGCAGTAAATTCTTCAGAGTACCGGATGGCGAGAAAGAAAGATGGCTTTAAAGTGCATTTGTTCTTGAATTTGTAACACCACCCAGGAGAAAACATTCAAGCAGCAGCTGAAAGCACATTTATATAGAAGTCAGTTCTGCTGTAAACAGTGAGTTCTGTGCTGGGCACCACCTCCCAGGAACTTCTTGTGAATTAAATGTGCATTAAATGAATGAGAGATAGCTGGGCATGGGTGCATTTCCTTCCATGAAAGCTGTGTTCATTTTAAGGGGGGTTGGTGCTGGAGATATTCTTGATGGGTTGCTTGTTTTTGATAGCAATGGCTTTCCAGCTTTTCTGGGGAAAGTTGGGGCCAATGCAATTCTGGGCCTCATCAATAGGAGTATAGCATCTAGATCAAGGGAAGTAATAGTGCCACTGTATTCTGCTCTGGTCAGACCTCACCTGGAGTACTGTGTCCAGTTCTGGGCACCACAGTTCAAGAAGGACACTGACAAACTGGAACGTGTCCAGAGGAGGGCAACCAAAATGGTCAAAGGCCTGGAAACGATGCCTTCTGAGGAACGGCTAAGGGAGCTGGGCATGTTTAGCCTGGAGAAGAGGAGGTTAAGGGGTGATATGATAGCCATGTTCAAATATATAAAAGGATGTCACATAGAGGAGGGAGAAAGGTTGTTTTCTGCTGCTCCAGAGAAGCGGACACGGAGCAATGGATCCAAACTACAAGAAAGAAGATTCCACCTAAACATTAGGAAGAACTTCCTGACAGTAAGAGCTGTTTGACAGTGGAATTTGCTGCCAAGGAGTGTGGTGGAGTCTCCTTTGGAGGTCTTTAAGCAGAGGCTTGACAACCATATGTCAGGAGTGCTCTGATGGTGTTTCCTGCTTGGCAGGGGGTTGGACTCGATGGCCCTTGTGGTCTCTTCCAACTCTATGATTCTATGATTCCTGGCTGGTCTTGCGAACAAGATCCTGCAAAAGACAGAATGGAGTTTGCAGGGGAAGATTGGCGCATTCTGATGCCGAACCAGCGTGAGGCTGCCCAACGTGCGTTGAAAGGTGTGCTCAGTCCTAGAATATCCTCTGAAGCACCCAGGTGCTGAAATTGTTCCTTGGCAAACCGGGGTCTGAATGGCGCAGCTCAAGGCTTTTAAATGCTGGTCCTAGAAATTTGGTGGGATGTCTGCTCCAGGCAGCAAAATGCTTCAAGGAGGTGTAAAGCTTAAGTGATTGGTTTATATAGGATCCGGGTGTGTATCAGCGATGCAGGTTTAATGGGAATTGGTGGGACATACAGTTTATTGCAGTCGGAGCAAACAAAGTGTGTGTGTAAATGGAGTCGGTGAAGTCCGGTGGGAAGAACCGTGCAGTTTGCTGCCTTCCTCAGGGAAGCAGAGTTTTCTAAGGACATTGCACTGAAGGCAACGATTTGCAAGGATGAATTGCTCACCTGTGTAGTGTCAGAGGTTTTTAAAGATTAGAACGGCTGTTCCGAGTGTGTTTGTTCTGCGATTTTGCTAATAGGGTGTCTGAAACTCTGTCCGTTAAAGCTTAAGCCCCAACAGGGTGCCGCAACAAGCATCCATGCGTCTTTGCTGTATTAGATTAATAGGACTACGCTCGTGACATAGGGCTAATCTTCAAGTAGCAGCATTATGATATAAATTGGAAAATGTCGCATGATAATTTAAAATGAATGCCACTTTTCAATTTATGTAGTTTATATTGGAAGCTGCCCAGAGGGGCTGGGGCAACCCAGTCAGATGGGAGGGGTATAAATTATTATTATTATTATTATTATTATTAATTTCTTCTGGTACTGGATGCATTTCTGTGTTTCTGAAAGCCTCTTAAAGTTAGTCAGCACTCAAATTTCAGTTCTTGCAATCGACTTCCAGAGCTCTCAGGACCCAGCAGGTGGGTCTTGGTCCCACTGTGAGAGAATTCCTTGTACCAGGCTAGGCTGTGTGTGGAAATGAGACATAAATGACGGTAACATAGTAATGCAGAAATCCAGAATACACCAGAACGGTGGAATGCTTCTTTCAGGCCTGTTTTCTGTGGGGAGGGGACAAGGAAGGCTTTTTAAAGCCACTCAAGCACCCATGGATGTCATATTGGCGATCTCTGTCCTATAAGCTCCTTTGGGCCTCAGGAGTTGGAGAGAACCAATGTTTACCTGAGTCTGTTTGTAGTATAGCAGTCGTTGTTTTCTTGGCAAGCTGGGCAGATTTTACTGGCTCGTTCCCACTGCCTAGGAACTGCTGTTGGACAAAAACCGACAAGAATTTGATTTTGGCAGTGCTGCTGATCTCAAAGAAACTGGGGGTGGGGTGTGGTATATGTGCTTGTGTGCATACACTTTAACCGTCACAGCGAAGTGACATTTACTACTTTCTAGCTATATAATACTGTGCAAATGGAAAAGTGCGGCTTACAGTCCTTAATGGCGGTTGCCCTCAGTGGTACTGTGAATTAGATCAGTCTCGCTTCTAGGGGGGACAAAAAGCGAGGGTCAGTGACATGCCAAGGTTGCTGAATTAAGATGCAACAGTAAACCATGGTTTGGTGGTGAGACTCTGCGGTCGTCATTGTGGGATTGGTGTTTAGTTGGAATGGGAAAATGGCAGGGGGAGAAAAAGGGAAGAGACCTAGAAGCTCATCGTATAACAAAGCAGATAAAAATAGATTTCTAGATCGGGTAAAGGTACTGTTGGTATCAAGGCCTAGAGAGATTTGGACCAGTGACCTTTAGCTGCAGTTAATAGAACAGACACGTTGCACACACCAGAAGTCCACCCGACCTTCAGCTGCTATGGCTCATGGTCAATCAAGCTGCAGAAATGGCATGATGTGGGTTGTTGTTCCTGTGATGGCTTTTGGTAGTCTTGCAAGGTAAAGGTAAAGGGACCCCTGACCATTAGGTCCAGTCGTGGCCGACTTTGGGGTTGCAGCGCTCATCTCGCTTTATTGGCCAAGGCAGCTGGCGTACAGCTTCTGGGTCATGTGGCCAGCATGACTAAGCTGCTTCTGGCGAACCAGAGCAGCGCACGGAAACCGTTTACCTTCCCGCTGGAGTGGTACCTATTTATCTACTTGCACTTTGACGTGCTTTCAAACTGCTAGGTTGGCAGGAGCGGGGACTGAGCAACGGGAGCTCACCCCGCCGCGGGGATTCGAACGGCCGACCTTCTGATCAGCAAGTCCTAGGCTCTGTGGTTTAACCCACAGTGTCACCCGAAGTAGACGTGCTCAAATGGTAACTCATTGTGCATTTTGCAAGCTGCTTCGGGAAGAATGTCTCTTAAATCCCATTATAGCGCTGTTAAATTACAGTACTCTGCAGACTTCCTTGGCCCCTGCAGCTGCATATTTTGAGGGAATATGGGCAGTGGAGGAAAAGTCCTTTATTGGGGAATTGAACATAAATTTTTGAACCCTCCACTTTAGACGAGCAGAAGTTTCAGGAAAAGCGCCCCACGTTCTGATTGGGAATAGCAGACCCACTGTGGATTATATTCTGTTGTTTTAAAGCTATAGAGCAAGAATGTCACACCAATCACTCGCCTTGCTTCGTGTCTTCCCTGCGTGTTTTGGCCTGGCTGGAATCCTAGAATTGTCGGGTGGGGAGGGCCCAAGGGTCATCTAGTCTGACCCCCTGTGTCCGTGGAACCCTGATAATGCCTCAGGGTTGCATGGATGGAGAGAGGGTTGTAGACACTAGCTTGGACTCATCATCTCAGGGTCATGGGTTCAAGCCACACATTGGGCAAAGGATTCCCGCATTGCAGGGGGTTAGACTAGATGACCCTTGGACACCCTTTCAACTTTGCAATTCTACGATTGTAAGTAACGCTCAGATTCGTTGTTGCTCCGCCTTCTTTTTGCCTCTTGCCCGGCCACCGCTGGAATATGCTCCCTGGGAGGTGGCCCTCGGGGCGAAAAAGGGGTTCTCCTGCGCTGTTAGTTCAGGAGATTTTTCTGAGTGAAACAGTTTTATTCAGAGTGGATTCAGACTGTTGGAAAACCCATCTGTTTGATCATAGTTGGGACAACAGTTTGCGACTCTTAGCAAAAAAGGTGAGAGGTTTGTTCCGATGCCGGGGGTCAGATGACGGCAAGATTTTCATATGCTTGTTTCCACTGAGTCATCTGTAGAGTTCAGGAGGGGAGTGCTTGCAAACTGGTGTCATGCACTGGCAAGACGACTAGGAAATACTTTGTTTTTAAAAGCCAGCCTTCTTCTTCTTCTTCTTCTTCTTCTTCTTCTTCTTCTTCTTCTTCTTCTTCTTCTTCTTCTTCTTGCAAGGAAGCTCTTGCATGTTATAGTTGTGTAGCTGTGGAAGGTGTTATCACAGAATAAAGGTGTTGCGTATAGAGGCGCTCCTTGCTTTTAAAATGCCACCTTGAGAGAAGGTGAAATGACGAGGAGGAGGTCTCTCTGGGATGATGGCTTGTTCCACCTGCTGCCAACCGTTTCTTGTCTAAGATTTATGCCTGCAGTACTAGCACAATTCTGTATACAGTGGTACCTCGGGTTGCATACGCTTCAGGTTACAGACTCCGCTAACCCAGAAATAGTACCTCGGGTTAAGAACTTTGCTTCAGGATGAGAACAGAAATCGTGCTTCGGCGGCGCGGCGGCAGTGGGAGGCCCCATTAGCTTAAGTGGTGCTTCAGGTTAAGAACAGTTTCAGGTTAAGGACGGACCTTCAGAACGAATTAAGTTCTTAACCCGAGGTACCACTGTACAGTATGTCTATTTCTAAGGGAGTCTCACTGTGTTCAGAGTGACTTACTTCCCAGGTAAGCATGCATAGGATTGCAGCCTCACTGTTCTTAAACTTGTCTTCTATCCTGTCCAGTAGGCTCAGGGCATAGAATCATAGAATCATAGAGTTGGAATAGACCACAAGGGCCATCGAGTCCAACCCCCTGCCAAGCAGGAAACACCATCAGAGGACTCTTGACATATGGTTGTCAAGCCTCTGCTTAAAGACCTCCAAAGTAGGAGACTCCACCACACTCCTTGGCAGCAAATTCCACTGTCAAACAGCTCTTACTGTCAGGAAGTTCTTCCTAATGTTTAGGTGGAATCTTCTTTCTTGTACTTTGGATCCATTGCTCCGTGTCCGCTTCTCTGGAGCAGCAGAAAACAACTTTTCTCCCTCCTCTATGTGACATCCTTTTATATATTTGAACATGGCTATCATATCACCCCTTAACCTCCTCTTCTCCAGGCTAAACATGCCCAGCTCCCTTAGCCGTTCCTCATAAGGCATTGTTTCCAGGCCTTTGACCATTTTGGTTGCCCTCCTCTGGACACGTTCCAGTTTGTCAGTGTCCTTCTTGAACTGTGGTGCCCAGAACAGGACACAGTACTCCAGGTGAGGTCTGACCAGAGCAGAATACAGTGGCACTATTACTTCCCTTGATCTAGATGCTATACTCCTATTGATGCAGCCCAGAATTGCATTGGCTTTTTTAGCTGCCGCGTCACACTGTTGGCTCATGTCAAGTTTGGGGTCAACCAAGACTCCTAGATCCTTTTCACATGTACTGCTCTCAAGCCAGCATGCCTTGTTTTAAAATATCATTGCCCAATGCACACAGAAGGTCTATAAGCAACCCTTCTGTTCCTTCTCTGCCTTGGGTATATATATGAATTAGGGCTGGTTCCAGCTTTGCAATACAGTGGTGCCTTGGTTTGCAAGCGTCTTAGTTTGCATACGTTTTGGATTACAAACACGTCAAACCCAGAAGTGCGTGTCCCGGTTTGCAACCTTTTTTTTGGATTACAACCCATTTTGGAGGGGGATTACGAACAATTATTATTATTTTTTTTGGAGGCCCCATTGGCAAAAGTGCGCCTTGGGTTACAACCTGTTTTGGTTTACAAACGGACCTCCGGAATGGGTTACGATTGTAAACCAAGGTACCACTGTACTGTACTTGCAATTGATGGGTTCAGAATCATTTAAATATCCTATCGGCCGTTACAGCCACCTTATTATTTTTTTTAATTGCAAAATCTCTGGGAGGCGCCTTTTTTAAGGGTAAAAAACCCTCTCAAAGTGGGTTCCAGGGTGCATTTGTTGTATGTGTACAAAAGTGTGAATAAAAGGGAATTTGCTCGTAGCATATCGAAAAATTAAAAACCAGAAAATAAACTTACCGGTAATAAAGATATAGCAAGACAGAAACACATTAGAATCTAAAAAACAAGCAAAAGAGCTGTCTGGAACAAATGAAATTAATAGAACATACAAAAATAGGTAGGTTTTCATCTGTTGCCAAAAAGTATGCAACATTGGCACCAGTTGTACCTTCTTTGGGACGGAATTCCAAGATCAGAGGGCCACCACCACAAAGGCCCTGTCTTTGCTAGAAACAGAACATACTTCTACTAAAGGTGATAATTGAATGGGGTCTCCCAGGTATTAGATAAAACGCAGTATAAGAAAATACAGCAATAATAAGCAGCCATCTACCCAGCCCTAAAACTACTGTAGTAACACTGCTGATCTCCATCTGTCAGTTTATTGTGAGGAATTTAAACTTCATAGTGCTTCATGGCTAACGCGGCATTAGAATTCTCACTCCTGTGTACCTTTGTAAAGGTGTTGGTACCTGCACTTGCAGGACTAAATCAGGGGTAGATGATACAGAGCAGATTCAGCAACAGGCCTTATCTATGCTCCCTGCAGCTTGCTTTCCTCTTCCTCAAAAGAACCAGGATTCCTGCATTCTAGCGGGTTGGACTAGATGACCCTTGGGTCCCGTCCAACTCTAGGATTCTATGAAAAGCATAAGGTTTCGGGGTGGGTGGGTGTGTCACGCAGGGTTCTTCCATTTGAATGCTACAAGCGACCAAGAGAATAAACCTCAAAGGTCAGCAGGGATTGTGTCATCATTATATCTTGAGCAATTCCTTCTAGGAAAGGAAGTTGCCCCTGAGGAAGATATCCACTCAGTGGACCGGGCCTCAGTCAGCTGTATTGTTCCTTAAAAGTCTGCAGAGTTTTGTGGCATCTAAAAGTCCCCTGAAAGATTTGTTGTGGTGCAAGCTCACTTCATCAGATGGTCTCTTCTGCACAGAAATAAACCCGGGAGGGTTTATGGCCCTTCAAGAAACTTTCAAGAGCAGCTGGCCAGGGCTGCGTACACACCATACATTTAAAGCACCTCTCCACAAGAGTCCTGGGAACTGTAGTTTGCCTCTCGTGGAACTACAACTTCCAGCGCCCTTACCAAACCACTTTCCCCGGATTGTTTGGGGAGGCGGATTCTTTAAACATATATTGTGTACGCACCCTAGCAGTGTTATCTCTTTGGAAGCATTTACAGTGGTACCTTGGGTTACAGACGCTTCAGGTTACAGACTCCACTAACCCAGAAATAGTACCTCGGGTTAAGACCTTTGCTTCAGGATGAGAACAGAAATTGCGCGGCGGCGGTGGCAGTGGGAGGCTCCATTAGCTAAAGTGGTGTCTCAGGTTAAGAACAGTTTCAGGTTAAGAACGGACCTCCAGAACAAATTAAGTTCCTAACCCGAGGTACCACTGAAATATTTCTTGGGCACCGTCTGAGGACTGTTTTCTCCTGTTCCGTGGACTGGTTCCTCGCCCTCTCCCTCAACTTCGCTTGTGCGCCATCCTTGCTTCTGTTCTAATAACTGCAGAGACAACCTGTTTCCTGAGGTGGAGAGACAAAAAGTGATAAGGAAAGGAGCTTTACCTGATAAACGCCAGCCAGGCCAGGCCAAACCTTCATGGACCGGATGTGGCCGGAGGGGCTTGTGTTTCTGAGCGCCAAGACTGTCTCGATTACAATCTCTTTACACCACAATAGCTTACGCTTTTAAGTTTCTGTGCAGTGGCAAACATCGTGGTAGAAGCTGTGAAACCTTTACAACCAAAGTCAGTTCCTGTGAAGGGCAGTTGTGTGTTTGCATGCTCTAATGTTGGGATATTGAAAGCGTTCCTGTTTTTCCAAACGGGAAATGGGGGTATGTTGCTGTGTCATAAAATGTGCTGCCTCAAGGCAGGCCACCCTCACTTTTCCTAATAACAGGGATATATACAGTGGTGCCTCGCAAGACGAAATTAATTCATTCTGCGAGTTTTTTCGTCTTGCGAATTTTTCGTCTTGCGAAGCAATGCACCCTGGGTATTAACGGTTTTAAGAAAAAGGAAACAAACTTGCAAGATGTTTTCGTCTTGCGAAGCAAGCCCATTGGGAAATTCGTCTTGCGAAGCAACTCAAAAAACCAAAAACTCTTTCGTCTTGCGAATTTTTCATCTTGCGAGGCATTCGTCTTGCGAGGTACCACTGTACCCCCTTGCTGTGTCCAGGGCAGCTGTTTACCAGCTCCATCAGGTACGCAGGCTAAGACCCTACCTGCCCACGGACTGTCTCGCCAGAGTGGTGCATGCTCTGGTTATCTCCCGCTTGGACTACTGCAATGCAGTCTACGTGGGGTTACCTTAGAAGGTGACCTGGAAACTACAACTAATCCAGAATGCGGCAGCTAGACTGGTGACTGGGAGCAGCCGCTGAGACCACATAAAACCGGTCTTGAAAGACCTACATTGGCTCCCAGTACATTTCCGAGCACAATTCAAAGTGTTGGTGTTGACCTTTAAAGCCCTAAATGGCCTTGGTCCAGTATACCTGAAGGAGCGTCTCCACCCCCATCGTTCTGCCCGGACATTGAGGTCCAGCCTTGAGGGCCTTCTGGCGGTTCCCTCACTGCGAGAAGCCAAGTTACAGGGAACCAGGCAGAGGGCCTTCTCGGTAGTGGCACCTGCTCTGTGGAACGCCCTCCCACCAGATGTCAGAGATAAACAACTACCAGACTTTTAGAAGACATTTGAAGGCAGCCCTGTTCAGGGAAGTTTTTAATGTTTGATGCATTATGGTATTTTAGTATTTTGTTGGAAGCTGCCCAGAGTGGATGGGGTATAAATAAATTATTATTATTATTATTGCTCAGAAATGTTAAGCCCCTTTTGTTTTTGCACAAACTGCAGCGTGCAACTTTGGGGATTCGCTTTCTGAAGTGCACTGTCCACCCGGCTGCTTTTCTTCTCTGCCCACGCAGCTTCGTCCCCAGCTCCTTGTGCAAGCTGCAAATTCTGCAGAACTGTTTACCAATCCACTCACCCCCTCTGGCCCGCCCACTTGCTGAAATCTGCAAAACGTTATAAGTCATGGACACTCGGGGAGGGGGAAGACCCTGACTCGTGATGCCTCCGATCAGATGCGTAGCCCTGCAAGCTGTAAAAAAGAAGAAGAATTTGATTTTGTGTGTGTGCTCGTTTGCACACCAATATTGATGTGCAGGAAGAAACAGGGGGCGGGGTGTTGGCTCAGGAAAAGAAAAGAAAGAGTAAAAAATAGGGAGAAGAAGCAGCAATAGCTCAAGGCAGTTCTGAGCTGCAGCCCTTCTTGGAAAAGACAGATATGACCACAGCAATGCTTGCCTCGGTCTCCTTCCAGATTAGATTACTGTTAATGAAAACAATGCACTATCCACTTTGCTGTTAAGAAAGAAAATCCTATTAAAATGCCAGAAAGTTCAAATCTGTGAAGAATCCCCAGGAGGAGAGCACTTAGAAAAATGACTCAAATGGCACTAGAGTATATATTGTGTTAAGAATCTCAGCCGACATTAAGATGTACGCTGTTCATCCCTGATACTGTTATTTAATAGAATCATGGAATTGTAGCATTGGAAGAGATCCTGATGGTCTTAAAACCGGAGGGGGTGACTAGACAATACGACTTCTCTTTAAAAGGGGCTCCTGTCTTTGGAACACTTGCCCCAAAGAAGCATGCCTGGCACAAACATCATCGTGCAACAGGTTGATATGGCGGGTGCTTGTGACCTGCCGAGCCAAATGCAATAGCCTGTGGCCACCACCAGCAGGCCCTTAAAAAAAAAAGTTTAAGAGGACAGCAAAAACCCAAACATAACTTTCATTCTTCCTGCTTGCAAATGCTGTGAGCAAAAAAACGAAGATCATGGCCACTGGTCCCATCAGCTCCTGGCAAGCAGAAGGGGAAGAAATGGAGACAGTGAGAGATTTTACTTTCTTGGGCTCCATGATCACTGCAGATGGTGACAGCAGCCACGAAATTAAAAGACACCTGCTTCTTGGGAGAAAAACAATGACAAACCTAGACAGCATCTTAAAAAGCAGAGACATCACCTTGCTAACAAAGGTCCGTATAGTTAAAGCTATGGTTTTCCCAGTAGTGATGTATGGAAGTGAGAGCTGGACCATAAAGAAGGCTGATCGCCGAAGAATGGATGCTTTTGAATTATGGTGGACTGCAAGAAAGACCAAACCTCTCCAGCCCTGAGTGCTCACTGGAAGGACGGATCCTGAAGCTGAGGCTCCAAGACTTTGGCCACCTCATGAGAAGAGACGACTCCCTGGAAAAGACCCTGATGTTGGGAAAGATGGAGGGCACAAGGAGAAGGGGATGACAGAGGACGAGATGGTTGGATAGTGCTCTCGAAGCTAAGAACATGAGTTTGTCCAAACTGCGGGAGGCAGTGGGAGACAGGAGTGCCTGGCGTGCTCTGGTCCATGGGGTCACGAAGAGTCGGACACAACTAAACAACAACAACAAAGAAAGTGTGGGTGGGTGGGGGCTTTGAAGCCAACAACACATGGTTCAGCTTGGCGGGTCACAAGTTGTGCATGCATGCTTGTGTGTGCTAGGTGCTGTAAACTGTGGCTGAATAAAACATATCGGTCTTGTTTGGAAGAGGACACTGGTTGGGGGTGGGTGCCCTGTTTAAGCTGGAGAGAGGGGAATGCATGGAATTGTAAGATTCCCGGTAGGCTGCTTTGAGTCATCTTGTCTCTGTGCTTGTGTGCTGTGCACATGCATTTAGCGGGTTGAAATTTGATATATAAAAAATGCATTTAGTGCCAAGGTGATATTATGATGCCATCCCGTGCTGTATTGTGCAATCCTGTTGGGGACAATTTAGCTTACTGTGCAAATAGCAGCAGATGTTCCTTCTGGGGCTTGAACCATGCTGTGTTAATAGGTATTCTATTAGATGTTTGTGGAGCAGTGGAACAGAACTGTTATTGCATTAGGGCGTTAAATCATTTTAACAGGAGAGGAGCTCATGGTTAAATCTGTTTTTGTGAGCGTTCAATATGTTGCGGCTTCATTCACAAAAGTCTAGCGGTTTATGTAGTTTTCTAATGGTATGTATGGGGGGGGGGTGCTGGTTAATCCTCAGTGTAATAATGTTGTTCCTTTTACTTTCTTATTAAAGTCGGGGAGGGACCCACAGCAAAACAAACCCCACAGGATTTCACCACCACTGTTCTTAACTGGGCAAAGCATCATCACGTGTTTAACTGTATGTGTGTGTTTGTATGTGTGCAATCTGAAATGATAGGTAAATAATCATTCCCTATGTAACCTTAAACTTGCAGGTAGAACACATTTATTTTAAATATTTATAGGCTGCCTTTCCTGAACCAAGCCGACTTAAAGTGGCAAGCTTGTGATACAAGCAGAATCGCAGTAGCTTTACATTATTAAACATAAAAACATTTCTTATGAATAATCATTTATCGCTAAACAATTTGCCATATGCTCTAGGAGATACTTAAAAATGCATATGTGTTGCTGCTACAAAAGCAGAGAAATTCCTAGCTGATACATCTGTTTTTCCTTGCCACCAAAAATTCATCTCTTCCGCACCAGTTTGTCTGTATAAGGAACGCTGGAATGGGGCAGCCGCTGATAAGGTCTTTGCGGGTATATCATAAAAAGGACAAAGCAACAAACAGGGTGAGTTCAGTTTCCAACCCTGCAAATATAAAACTTAAACAGTATATCCAGAAGAATCACCCAGAGCAGCAGAGGGCAGGTGACTGCCAGGTTTAGGGGGGCCTTTTTCTCAGGCTGTCTACTCTGTTCAACAGCTGGAATCAATCAATCAATTTTTATTGTATATAGCCAAAAGGCCTTTACAATGGACGACGGAGAATAGAAGAAAACTTTCATCTAAAATCATGACACGCAACCTTTAGCAGTTTACAACACAAAAAAGAAATTTACAACATTAAGACTTGAGACTGAAGTGCATTCACATAGCTGGAACGGAGCTTCTTGGCTGCCAGTGCGAATTTGGCTACCTGGTGTGTAATATAAAAATGCTCATCTGCTAGGAGTTTCACTGTCACTTCCTGTGTGAATTGACCTGGAAGCCAATTAAGAATTGGCAATACAGTGGTACCTCAGGTTAACAGACGCTTCAGGTTACATACGCTTCAGGTTACAGACTCCTCTAACCCAGAAATAGTACCTCAGGTTAAGAACTTTGCTTCAGGATGAGAACAGAAATCGTGCAGCGGCGGCACAGCGGCAGTAGGAGGCCCCATTAGCTAAAGTGGTGCTTCAGGTTAAGAACAGTTTCAGTTAAGAACGGACCTCTGGAATGAATTAAGAATGTACCCAGAGGTACCACTGTATAAATTTTCCTCTGGGCATCACATACAGGGTGGAAATCAGCAGGTAGTGTGTGAGGTCCTCTTACCTGATTGCATCCATGTCTACATTTGCGATCCGTATGGGCAATTCCCCGGTATCTCCCCTCTCACTATGCCAGGGGCATCTGTTGAAATCTTAGTTCTACAAAGGCCCTGCGTAGTGATGGGAAGGTCAGTGTCTCAAGGTAAGGGGGCCTTGAGTGATGGGTCTTAATTTGGGGGTACCAAGTAGAGTAGCAGGCAGCAGTGATGGATGCTCTGTTTTGGTTGGCATCCAGATCAAAAATCCAATTTCTAAGGTCACGTGGGCTAAGGGCTATGTAGTTCTCCATTCGGAGATTATAAGACGTAATCTTATCAGGGTGGATAAAAATCAGTGATTAAAATAAAAATAAAAATCGGGTTTTTAAAATAAAATGCTTTTGGAGGAAAAATATTTCTAAAGATAGTTTTCTATTTAAGTTACCTTATAGTCCAAAGGCTATTCATCAGGAAATAAGGATTTAAGTTTTTCATGTGTCCTAAAACTCAGTCTGCTTTTTTTTTTTTACATCAGTTAACAAACATGGATACATATGCTATAATGTTATTGTTTTAGTTAAATAAATTGTTTAAATTGTTATTAAGGAAATGATTATTTTTCTCCTTCCAATAAAGTACCACAGAAAAGTTGCCCAAATATAAACATTATTAAACCTCACAATAATTTCATAATTATCTGTTTATGTATTTCTAACAGTATAGTCAAATCAGTAATTTTTGATATAACTGTAAAAACTACTCTGAAAATTTATTATTCCAAAAACGAAACCTTCACCTGGTTGTAAATATTAAGATTATACTAGCAAGAATGAGGCTTTCTGTAAAAAAACGATTTAAATCAAGTCTTACTGCCTACTGATTTAAATTGTGATTTAAATCAATTTTAAATCTAACCAGAAGAGCTTAGTAAGAAGAGTTTGATTCTGTATCTGAGATAGGCTAGATCAATTCTGGCTGCTAGGAAGGGAAGGCCCAACTCTGCTCTGAGATGGTTCCCAGTGTCCCGCAGGTAAAACAAATGGTTCACCTTCAACAATCAACACTGAGCTGCCTGGCCACCTTTGCGTTAAATGTTTCTTCTTTTTTTAAGAGCAGGGACTTTTGCAACATTTCGATGCCTGTCAACTCTGTGAGTGATTGCAGTCAGAACCACGCATGCAAATTTATTGTCTTGTATGACAGCGATACATCATGAGCGCAAATTGTGCCATAGAGTTGTGAAATGGGCAGCAATAAATAGGCTCTATTTCTTTTGCAATAAAAAGAAGGCATTCTAAAACTCAGGGGAATAGTAGAGGTGATGACAAAGCGTGTTCTCCTTCATGGAGAGCACGGGTTGCGGTGGGGTTAACAAGATACCTCACTGTTGCTGGGCGGGTTAGTTTGGATGTCCACCATTGTGATTGGACTCCTGTTGTTGGGGAGAGTTTGATGTTGCCAATTATTGATTGACAGCCTTAGGTTATATATTCTCTGCACGCAGCGTTGAGCTTCCTATTTTCGCTGCGTGCATCGGATCATAATTTTAAGGATTTTGCGTTTGACCTTGCTGTGCCTGTCATGGGTTCGTCTGCTTTTAGGGCAAGGGCCTGGTGGGAATTTTGTCCATTTGGCTGCTTGGCTGGTACCATTTGGGTTTTGCCTACTGCGTACCAAATCGTCACAACTTGTAAGGTTGCGGTTAGGCATTGGTTTTTAGAAAATTGGTTGGTGGAGGGGTATGGATTGGCTGTGCCTGCCCCTCCAATGCTGCTGCTGCAAGGGAATTCCGTTAAAGGAATCCAGGGGCTCACCATGCTTTTGTCCGCACCCCTGTGAAGGGGGTAGGGCCACGCAAGAGCCCCTGGGAGCATTTGGGGAGAGGTGAGGGTCTGGCACCCAGCTCCATTTTCTCCCCAAAAATGTTTTCCCTTACTGGCTTCGCAGGTTTGCGGGTGTCAGTTCTGTCCCTGGGCTGGGACAGATAGTCGCTAACCAATGCCTAAGCAACCACTCACATTTTGTATTTTAATAAAGTTGTGGCCAAAGTTATGCCAAAAACCTTAAACCAAAATTCCCGTGTGAAGTGTGAATTCATTTGGGGGTGGCTTGGGGACCTCGACACGCAAAGCTGTTGGCATAACTTACTGGCTTGCTTGGATATAGTTGAGCATGAAGTTGGTATCTTATGTGCTATGCCACAAACGTTTTTAGTAGGCTTCGCTTTTTGCTGACTTAACCTGTTTATTAATGCTAACGGTGATAACCAGCAGTTCATGACTTCAGCTCCAGTACCTTGTTTGTGCTTGTTAAGTAAACCTGAGAATGCTTCTTGTGACTCACTTCAAACCGATTCCGTGAGCTAAGAGACACAGCAAATGGCCCAGGTCTTCCTGATAAGGCAATGCACTTTTCTGGAAATGTAGCCTTGAAAGGAGAGGGGAAAAAATAAGGTCTGGTAAACCTGATTTCCTATTTTTGTTTAAAATGCACTTTGAAGTGCACGGCCTCCTGACAGCCAAGTTTCTTTCCTCTTTTTTTGGTTTCATGTTTTCCCCTCCCAAAGTGATCTCAGCAGGATCATCTAGGTCTGCTAAATTGCTTGGCGCAGCAGACAGGAAATGGATCTGTTTGTATAAGTTATGCAACCCTGCTAGGAAAAAAAAGAGAGAGCTCTAGGGAGCCACATGGGTAACAGAACCAAAGGGGATGAGTCTGATTGTTTAAGCAGCAGTTAATGTGGTTCGGAATAATAACCTTAAGAGGTGCAAATGAGAGAGAAGTTGTTGAAAATCACTGCACCATTGCAGCTGCTTCTAAACTGTGAATTGGCTTTTCAGCTTAGCTTCTGGGCTTCTTTGGAAAATAGTCTGTATAATGTTAACTGGCCTTCAAAGCTCTGAAATCTGGGTTATTGACAACAGTTAATTAACACAGGATCTGGTTCTGGATGCAATTGGGTGACAACTAACCAGGAAATCGGATTTGCCTGTTCCTGTGACTTTGTTGACGCGGGTAGCGCTGTGGGTTAAACCACAGAGCCTAGGACTTGCCGACCGCGGTTTGAATCCCCACGACGGGGTGAGCTCCCGTTGCTCGGTCCCTGCTCCTGCCAACCTAGCAGTTCGAAAGCACGTCAAAGTGCAAGTAGATAAATAGGAACCGCTCCAGCGGGAAGGTAAACGGCGTTTCCATGCGCTGCTCTGGTTCGCCAGAAGCGGCTTAGTCATGCTGGCCACATGACCCGGAAGCTGTATGCCGGCTCCCTCGGCCAATAAAGCGAGATGAGCACCGCAACCCCAGAGTCAGCCACGACTGGAACTAATGGTCAGGGGTCAGGGGGTGACTTTGCTTGGTCTATAAGAACAGGGGTGGCTAATTTCAGCCTTCCAGATGTTGGCCTAAAACTCCCTTGACTATTGGCCATGCTGGCTGAGTGAGGGCTGGTGGTGGTCGCAAACAGCATCTGGATGGCCACAGGTAGCTATCGCTGCTGTGGTTAGCAGGTGAGGTTTTTTACAGCATGCAGGAAAGTGTGCATTGGCCCCTGACAATGTCATCATAGGCAACCCTGGGTGGGAGAGCCAAGAGAGAAACTTGAGTTTGTGTGTGCAGAAGACGGGTGTCAAGATTTGCAAGGCCTGCTCTTGGGTATATTGAAGATAATGCTGAAAGAAAGCTTTAGGTGTTCTTTCTAACTATAGATTCTAGGTCAGGGGTCTGCAACCCGCGGCTCCGGAGCCGCATGTGGCTCTTTTACACCTTTGCCGCGGCTCCGGGGCGGATACTAGCGAGGGGAGGAGGCGCATTGTGCTCCCCGACACTCCCCACTGTGGCGGGCACTGTACTGGCTGTGACATCGCATGGGGGCGGTGCGTGCATTAGTTACGCACCGTCCCGACGTCACCTTCCCGCCTGCCCGCCCGCTACATTGTAAGGGGCATGTACGTTGGTCACTGCATTGAAGGGGAGTGAAGAACACACACACACAAAAAAGGTAACTTGTTAATTTAACGTTTATTTCTATGAGGAGGAGTAATTCTGAGGGGTCAAACAAAGAAATAATAAAAAAGTGACAAAAAAGTTATTTTTATAATGACGAGTTTTGCGGCTCCCAGTTTTTTTTTCTTCAGAAACGGGTCCAAGTGGCTCTTTTTTTTTCTTTTCAACTTAATTTTTTATTAGTTTTCATCAACCATACATTCCAATACATTCATTGTATTAATACATCTCATACATAACATTAGCTCTGTTGAGCTTTGGACTTCCTTCCTCCCCTTCGGTAAGTATCATATATTTTCATTATGTCACGTATTTTATACATTTATCTATTTGATCATACGCTGTTGAAGTTAATCAAATCCTGCCAGTGTCTTTAACCAAGTGGCTCTTTTTGTCTTAAAGGTTGCAGACCCCTGTTCTAGGTGTTCTAGGGGAATGAATTATTCCCTCGTCACCTCTGATAGTCTTCGTAAATGACAACCTCTCTTAATTACGCACAGTCCGCCGTGAGGTTACATAGGGTGTAGGCTTATTTTCTGTCTGTAGCAGAAGGGGCTTGTCCTATTTTGCTGATAGGTTTCAGTCACATCTTGGCAAATTCAGGTTGTGCAACAAATCTGCTTTTTTTTTTTTTTAAAGAGGAAAACACAAGACTTTTTGAAGTAAGGAAAGTAATGAGAAACCGCACCGGAAAGCATGGGATAACAATTGCTTGAGACGGCTTTGTAATGTTGTCAACAAATTGTGCTGAATGTATGCTCAGCAAATAGGCAACACAATATAAACTTCTCACAAAGTTTGTGCAAACAGATTGGGATGACTGGTCAATAAGCAAGTCATCTGGAAGCAACTTCAGCTCTGGTAAAAGTTCCTGCGTAAGAGTTTCGTTTTTCTCCAGTTACCGTGCCATTGCACAATTTTTCTGACGCTGACCAAAATCTATTGTTTTTACAGTGCCTATCTGAGCTGACTGTTCTGTTCTTTCATTCATCCGTCCTTCCTTCCTTAAAGCTTATTTGTGAGCTTCTGTTGTTGTTTTTTTACCATGTGATTTTAAAGAGAAAGGTCATTACCCTTCAGAAAGCGGGGGTGGGGGTGGGTGGGGAGGAGAAGTAACCCTTCGTGAGCATTCCTTCAGCTTATAAATTGAGGAAAAGAGAATAGGAAGCCAAGAAGACTGAAATTAGAGGTTCTTTGCAGGGTGGAAAAAAGTACTGCTATGCTGCTTAACTCCGTATCTAATAAAGGAGTTTTTGGCAGCACATAGTCTGATCTGCTTTTCTTACAAACTGCTATAGTATTCAATTTATTGAATGCAAAAAACATTTGTGGGCTCTTAAAATTGCCCTCTACCACATTCGCCCCCCCAAAGGTCCTCCAAACGTACCTGTGAAATGGGATGCAGCAAAGACAAGATGCTCCTCAGCCGAGCCTCACAGTCCCATTGAGGAGAGCATGCAGGACTACATATCCCATCATGCCTGGTGGGAACGAGATTCTAATGGATTTCATTTCCTCCGGAGAGAGGGAACTCGAATTGCATTCCTTTCCCCTTGCTCCAAGTTGGTCCTTGAGGGAGAGAGAGACACAAGCACACAGTGGCTTGAGGTGTGAGATGTGCAAGGGCACCCCCAACACACACACACACACACACACACACACACACGATACTCCCAACTCTGCCATTTGGAATTGGCTTCCTTTCTACTGAGATGTGGGGTCTGGAGGGGTAGGCCTGGCACTCGGTGGCAAAAGTAGGAGGGTCCCATTGGCAAATATCTTCTGCCTGTGCCTACTAGAGTGGTGTGTGGCAGAGGTGGCAACTGACCTGGAGGGGGTGTCCATGCTGCAAAACCACTGTTGGAAGAGGCCTGAATATCTGGTATAAAAAGGTGGTCCGCCATAGCCGGTTGCAGAATGTGGCACAGAGGGGCCATAGTTGACTTGTTTGAGAGAACCAGCCCGGCAGGAGTTTTGAGGAGAATGTAGACCTCGCTGTGGAGCTCTGCTAGGGTGTCATCACTGCAGAAAACTTGCTTCTCGCCTCCTCGCTAATTGCGGTAACGAATGCAGCCTCTGGTTCTCTTCCTGCTGTGCTGAGCGCCCCACTGTTTCCCTTTGAATGGAATTAGCGAGGTGCGGAAGGAACAGGTCACATGAAATTCTAGCAGCGCAGTGGGGCAGCCATGGGTCTGTCCGGCACCGAGTCACGAAGAAGGGAACCACGCTGTTAAAGGAGCAACATTCCGTTTATCCACCTCCACCCCGCTCCCCGAAAACTGTATTTCACAACACTTCTAATTCGTTCAGCTTGATTCTTTTTCTGTTTTCAATTGCGTCAAACCATGTTTTCGGGTTCTTCTTACATCCTTTGATTTATTTCCCCTTTTTGGACTGCAACATGATCTGAGCCTGCTCTTATACTCTGGGCAAATATTAATAGAATTATGTAATGCACACAAGTCAATATTGTATTGACGCTCTGCAAAGTGGCTGGTAAATAGGACTAAAGACCTGTATGCATAACAGCCAGCCTGGGTGTTTGTGTGTGTGTCGCCAGGTTATAATTTAAGAGCTCGGCTGTATCAGGACAGGCATTTAATCCAGTATCCGGTTGCCAGCAGTATCCAGCCAGCTCCTTCCAGGAACCACATAAACAGATGCCCACTTGTGCCGCAATCGATCAGTGCCTATGGCTGTTAACCAGAAGGTTGCTGGTTCGAACCCGCCCTGGGATGGCTGCAGGAAGGATTATAGACCCTTGGGATTCCTTCCAACACTACAGTTTTAGGAGTCCATGAAGGCGATAGGAGAAGATGCCTTATAACATCCTTCACCAACCTACTGGCTCAGGCTGGACAGCATTAGGTTGATGAAAGCTACCACCTGGTCAGACTATTGGTTCTGCCCTTTTCCCATTAGCTATTGGATCTCATAGCCATGGCTAGACCTAACCTCAACTAATCTGGCCCATCTTGTTTTGAAGGCCATCTAAGGTGGTCATTCTCACCATTTTGTGATACTGATTTGCCTAAGTTTGTCCTTATGTGAAATCTTTCCCGTTCGTCTAAGCTGCTTACAAGTATTACAGCAAGAGGGGGAGAAAAATATCCACCCACGCTTTTGTCATTCATGATTCTATATACCTTTTATCATGCTTCTCCTTTAGTTGCTTCCCCCAACCCTTGACTAAAACAACCCAAATGTTTTATCCTCCATTTGCAGGGAAGATGCTCTAACTCTCTGTTTGATTGCCCCCTCCCCAAATATGTACTTTGAGATGGAGTATTACAAATGCAATGTCACCAATAGGACAGAATCACAATTTGGCGATTTTTTTATTTTTTATTAATTATCAATCGCTTCTGTAAAGATTCCTAACACTGAGATTATGTTGGCTTTTTTATTATTATTTAGAAAATGTTGTCTTGCTACTGGGTTGACTTTTCTTTGAGCTGTCAATCCACCGCAGTCTCAAAATATTCTTTGGATGTGAATTTTGTGGCAGCATGGACACCCACAGTATTTTTTCGGTGGGGGGGGGGGCAGAGAGAAAAACACTGAAAACGGGAGGCAGCCTAATCAGACCCCATCCGTGTAGAGATTCCTGCACTGCAGGGGGTTGGACTACATGACCCTCGGAGTCCCTTCCAGCCCTCAAATTCTATGATTCTATGAGTGTGCATATATGAAATTAGGAGGTTTTGGCCCAGCATGCATCACTGTACCCTTCAAATGTGATTTGCTGCATGTGGCCTGTTCACCCAGTATGAAACAAACCTCAGTAAATTGGTCCATAACTCCCCCTTCATTTATGAATAAGTTTAATTGTTCTCATCCCTGCACCAGATCACTGGCATAGGAACTTTTGTCATTGTGAAAGCAGCTTATTCCTGCCTCTGATTTCTGTTTTTGAAATATCATTTCATCATTTTTAATTTGTATACCGTCTTTCTATCAAGGCGGTTTACAAGCTGAAGAAACAAAAAATGTACATCTTGTAACAATCTAATGCAATACAAAAATGTGATGATAAAACATAACTTTAAAATAGGCAACCTACATCAAAAAGTAACGTTCAACAATCATTAGAATAGTATAAAATAACAATAACATATAAAAGTTAAACAGAAATCCACTCAACGGTTACAATAAATAATTTCTAAACTATTGTCAGTAAAACAACGGCAAGCCACAGTACATAAAATAATACAATACAAATTGAGAAGCAGAGACTAGAGGGTGGGGCAAGGCAGGTGGGAAGGAGGCCTTGCCTGATGGAGTCTCTCTATTATGCTGTAATTGTTACTACAGTGGTGCCCCGCAAGACGAATGCCTCGCAAGACGGAAAACTCGCTAGACGAAAGAGTTTTCCGTTTTGGAGGTGCTTCGCTAGACGAATTTCCTATAGTGTCTTGCGAGTTCCTGCGGAGTTTTTTTCCTCCCCCCCTTTTTCTAAGCCACTAAGCCGCTTATCAGCTGATCCGATCAGCCGATAAGCCGCTAAAAGCCGCTAATAGCTAATCTGTCTAATCCGCTAATCTGTCAATGGGCTTGCTTCGCAAGACGAAAAAACCGCTAGACGAAGAGAATCACAGAACGGATTCTTTTCGTCTTGCGAGGCACCACTGTATACCACAACAATAGCAACCATAAAGGTTCTGCTATCTTTGCAGTCATGGGATAAGTTCGCCCAAGAACTTTTGACGCTTTCAGAGGCTGCTATACGATGCCTATTTAGCGAACAGCCAAACTCGATATAATAATTTCTTGATTTCTTCAGCCTCAGAAATAGGAAACCATTAAGCAGATTGAACCAAGCTGGATGTGCTATAAAGGCATCCTGATGAATTGGGAGCTCTTGAATATCTTCCGGTGCTCATTTCTAGACCGCGTTTTGTCCATGATTGCAGATATGGGTGCAATTTGGACTTCAAGGCTAGGAAGGAGCCACATGAGAGGGACACAAAAGCAGTAAGCCAGCCGATTTCATGGCTGAAAAGCTCTGGGACTCCACAGGCATGAGAGCGCATCTTTAGTCAGGTAAGCTGGTGTTAGTAGATGCCTCCTCAGTCTGTTTTGATTAGAGCAATGCACTGTGATTTGTTTTCTTCCTGGATCCCATATTCTCACGCTCTCTGTTTACAGCCTGGCTTCGGCTGGCTTCTCTCAACGCCCCTCTGTGTTGCTGCTCCAGCATCTTGGGCTGGAGGAGGAACTCGAAGCGACTTACTCTCTGCTCCTGTAGCCATTGGTTCTGCAAGCTCCTTTCTCCTCTTCCCTATCCAGGAAAGGCAGCACCAGAGAGCAGAAATGTCCCACCGTCCATCTTTTCACGTGGGGCAGAGCAGCAAAAAGGGTGGAGGGAATGTGTCTTGATTTATTGCTCCTTAGTCTCCGTTTGCCAACTGCCTAGTGAAACTTCCAGGCGTCCAGTTTGGGCTGCAGGCCAACTCAGGGGTGGGTGTGACGGCCAAGAATCTTCTCACCTCTTGAGCTTCCTTGCATTTCCTTTTAAGCAGATACCAGTGGGGCATCCAAAAGTCTCGGTTATGGGAGATGCCCATTTGTAAAAGCGGGTCCAGCGTTGCAGAGGGAGTTGTCCTTCTCCATATCCGTTAAAAGGCCCAAGCGAAAAATCTGCTGCTGTCCGGGATTTTTGACTGGCTCTTGTTTTGGGAAAATTTATTGCTTTCTGCAAGAGGGGCGCTTACTGCTGTTTGCTTCTGAGCTGCTTGAAAGGCAGAAAAGCAAGATTTTGCACCACAAACCATATCCTCTCAAATAATGCAGCATAGTTCATTCTTACAGTGCTTCTTGGAGCTTGAATATGTCTTTGGAGTGAGCTTCTAGGCTGCTTCTGTTGCTGTATTTAGAATGGGAAACACAAAGTAGTCTGGGAGGGTTTAATGCATAAGCTGTTGCTAAAGTATTCTGCCTAGTGCTAGAAGAGTCTCTTTTCTTCCTTCATTCTCCCAGGCTATCCATCATTCCTCTCCCCCCTCACTGTTTACATCCAATTTGCATACGCTATTCTTCCCGTTTTAAGGACCAGCTGTCTCTATTTACAACACTACAAATATTACTGGTGGTTTGAACAATATTGGGGCAAGTTGCTTCAGTATATCTGGTTCCCCAGTAGACATCAACAAGTTGACTTGGCCAAAGCAGGTATCATGACTCTTAATTGTCCTTCCCTTTTATCATCTTTACTGTTCTGCAGGTTGTTTGGAAGAGCTTCTGGGTGTTTCAGTACTGACAAGGACAAATAACTTTCGCAGAAATTTAGCTAACGGTTTAAGGTGTTAAGGCCAGGACTAGAGTCAGCAATTAATATAACAACTGGAGAATATACGCCAAAGTAGTAATCTTGCGCATTTGAGGGGTTTAACAGTATTCGGTGAAGTTTTTAACCCGAGGAAAAAACATATATTTCTTTTACCTCCTAATGTGATAGGGGGAATGCGGTCCTGAAAGAAACCGTTATCAATGGTGGCAGTGAGCCGAGTGTTCGTTTTTAAAAAAAAATAAAATGCTGTGTTAACCAGGAGACAGACTCATGAATTTAATTTCCCACAGGTCTGCTTTGTGGACACTTTATGTAGCAATAACAACAGAGTCTTGTAACACCTTAAAAATTAGCACATTTATCGTGGCACAAGCTTTCATGGATCAGAGTCCCCCAAAAGCTTGTGCTGCAATAAAGTTGATTAGTCTATTAAGGTGGTACAAGACTCTGTTTTTGCAGAAGCAGGCTAGCACTGCTGTCTGCCTGGAAGGCACCAACAGGGACTGCATAACCCATCTCAAGATTTGCCTTGTGTTGGGACTTTTTAGTGTAGAGAAAAGGCTAGTACGAGGCAACGTGACCAAAGTTTATAAAATAATGCAAGGCATGGGAAAAGTGGATGAACGCCAATGCCCCCCTCAGTCCTGCCTCATAACATTAGAACTCATGTACATCCTGTGAACCTGAATATTGGAGGATTTAGGGAACGGAAAAGAAAGTACCGTATTTTTCACTCTATAAGACACACTTTTCCCCCTCCAAAAATTAAGGGGAAATGTGTGTGAGTCTTATGGAGCGAATGCAGGCTCCATGGCTTCAGCGAAAGCAATGTGAAGCCTCCGAAGCGCAGCGGGAGCTCCTGCCACGCTCCGGAGGCTTCAGGCGGCTATCCCTGAAGCCTGGAGAGCGAGAGGGGTCGGTGCGCACCGACCCCTCTCGCTCTCCAGGCTTCAGCGAAAGCAACACGAAGACTCTGGAGCACAGCGGGTGCTCCCACCGTGCTCCGGAGGCTTCGCTTCGCTGGAGAGGTGCTGCACAGCTTTCCCTCCCTGCGCAGCGCCCCTTCAGTGAAGCGGGAAGAGAAATGGAAGGGGCTCCGTTTCTCATGCCGCTTTGCTGAAGGGGCGCTGCGCAGAGAGGGAGAGAATTTTTTTTTGTTCTCCCCCTCTGAAACTAGGTGTGTCCTATGGTCGGGTGCATCCTATAGAGTGAAAAATATGGTAGTTCTTCACGAGGCACGTGGTTAAACTGTGGAACTCACTGCCCCAGTAAGCAGTGATGGCCTCCCAACTTGTGTGGTTTTAAACCCAACAGCAAACTTTTTTAAGAACATAAAAAGAGCTGCTCATTTAGTTCAGCGGCCAATTTAGTTCAGCATCCTGTTGCAAACCCAAATTGCAGCGCCTAGAACGATGCCATGGGAGACAGGCTCCAGGATTAAGTAATTGGAGCCTTCTGCGCTGATTGTTAACAGCAGCAGCAGAATCGATGATGGATGCGAAGAAAAGGCATGTGTGGAAAAGAAACCACAACACAAGGAGACTCTGAAATTTGCATGATGCCCCTATTCCTCCTCCACTGTTGGAGACAGTAAGGCTATGAATATAATTTGCTGGGAATCACACAAAGTGGTGGTGGTGGTTGTGGGGAAGTACTGTTGCCTTCAGGTACTGCTTGGAGATTTCCAAATGGCATCTGGTTGGCCGCTGTGAGAAGAAGATGCTGGAACAGATGGACCACTGGCCTGGTGCAGAAAACTCTGCTTATGTGGCGCACGGTGACAAATGTGGCGAGACTGGACCACAGGGAGCTGCCTTCTGTGCCATGTAGATAGCCAGGGCATTGGCAATGGGGCTGAATTACAGTGGTACCTCGGGTTAAGTACTTAATTCATTACGGAGGTCTGTACTTAACCTGAAACTGTTCTTAACCTGAAGCACCACTTTAGCTAATGGGGCCTCCTGCTGCTGCCGTGCCGCCGGAGCACGATTTCTGTTCTCATCCTGAAGCAAAGTTCTAAACCTGAAGCACTATTTCTGGGTTAGTGGAGTCTGTAACCTGAAGCGTATGTAACCTGAAGCGTATGTAACGTGAGGTACCACTGTAATGGCAAGATATGGAGCCTGTTTGTTTGGGATGCTTCTACATCAGGAGAGAAAAACAAACATAGTGATGTGTGTGTGTGTATTTAAAGCAAAGGTGGTAGTTTCTTTTGCTGTTCATTTATATTTTTGTCTGAAATGCACTCTTGGAAAAGTTTCTTTGGGAAAACATTTCAGTGATCTTAACTACCAGGCTGGATTTAGTTGTCTTGCCTTCATGTTTGAAACTTTCCAGCAGCCAGAGATGTACTTCAGACAGACTCTTTCCTTCCATGTGAAGAAGAAGAGCTAAAAACCTTACTTCCCTGAAGTGTGTTGAACTAATTAAAAAGAAATTGTGGAATATCAGCTGTTGTCTTCTTCCCTACAGAGCTGAAATTCCTTGGCTCTCCAGTGAGATCGACAAGACGGGCTTTCAAGTCTCGTGGGTTTCCTTTCAGTGGGATCAGCATATTTTGCAGCAATTAAACGCACCTTGCATAATTATTTCAGGATTGATTCCTCACTGGCAAACTTCCCTTCTGCTAGTTTAATGATGGAGTATGGGAACCCGACGGAAACGTGCAGGCTCAACACTTTGTTCCCCAAAAAAGAGAATATTTTTCTCTGAAAGCCTAACCTAGAGCCCAGCCATAACTTGCCCTCCCCTCTAAATCTTTCCCTTGCACTGTTCCTGCGAAGTGGGGGCTTGTGTATGATTTTATTAACTACTGCAGGATTCAGTAGGAATATCAGTATTGCTTGATGCCACCAATTTGCTTTATTTGAAAGATAATTTTGTTTCACATTCCACCTCCTTTGACTTTGCTCTGCGTCCCGCTGCCTTCAAATGGTCAAAAAACAAAACATTCGAAGTTCTGGCACAGCCCTAACATTGGTATCAGAATAAATCATTTTTAAAACTATCCACTGTTTAAAGTTCAGCTTGTTTCAGGGCAGATAACTAGTGTCTGTGTGTGGATGTAATGAGTGCAATTCTGTCCACTTCTACTCAGAAAGAAGTCCCATTGAATTCAGCACACAGCTTACTCCCAAGTAAGTCTTTAAAGGATTGCAGCCCTAGCACATCTCTTTCATGTCTTTCTAACAATACTTTGAATACACGACTGTTGTCTGTCTGATGTATTGATAACATGTATTTTTCTGACCAGTCATAGGTTAACATTAACCTCAGATGTTGGTTGTTCTTAATATAATGCAGTGCCCCCCCCCAAAAAAATCACTCAAATTTCAAATGCCTAAAATGATATCTTGAGTACCGTTATGATAAAAATTATTTCTGACTAAAAGAGCATGCCAAAATGTTAATTTGGCACAATGTTACGCAATTATTCCACTGGCTTGTAATAAAGAATGACACTTTGTGTAACAGAGGAAATCTCTGCGAAAGACAAAAAACATATTATGTTAACCAATTGTGTTGAACTAATTGGCCCGAACAGTGAGCAGTTGTCTTTAATTCCTGCCCGTACTAACTTTTCTGATGCTCCACTGCTGGCTGTCGCTGAGTGGCAGAGATGCCAGCTTTCTAGGAATCCCTTGTCTACATTTATTATGCCGTTTTGCTCCCCGTGCTTAATATTCACCTTCTACTTGCGGACAGGAGAATATCCCAAATGCTCTGTGCTTCTTCCCATGTTTCTTTAGCATGAACAGCGGCTAAACCCCAGTGTAGAGGGACAACGTCATGCTCTCCAGATCAGTCTTTCTCAACCCACGCAGGCTAGGAATGATGGGAGATGTAGTCCAACGACCTCTTGGGGGATCCAAAGTCGACAAAGTCTGCTCCAGACGATTTGGACTCCCAACTCCCCTCAGATCTGCTCAGTATGGATGGTGGGGGTTTGAAGGGGGGGGGAACACACCCTTTTTGTGGGTGATCTGTGGTCTTGGTTTTTACGTGGTTTTTATTGTGTGTGTTTTGTTGCACACCACTTCAATATTTTTTTATGAAATGTGTGTGTGTAAATAAATATAAGTGGCAGAAAGAGCTGGGCCTGTATATGTGGCCAGAAACCTGGGGGTGCAGATAGAAAATACAAATGATGTCGTCGTTGTCGTCATCCCCCCAATATGTGTGGTATGCATCTGTGCCACTCCTATTTCCTAAAGGTGTGCTTTCTTAATCTTGTAAAAGATGTACTCACAAACCTTCAGGAATTCCTGCTGAGAATTTCTGAGGTTTTTTTTTCTTGCCCCTCCTCCAGAAGGCCGCTTTCAAATAATTTTATCTGAATATTCCCCAACTTTTCTACTGCCATTGCCTGCCCCTCAAATGACACTAGATCCAGGATGTGAAATAATTGCCTGGCTGCCAACATAGTTTCCCAACCCCCCGTTCTGCTTCCAAATGGGTTGGAGCATTTCAAGAGTCCAGTCGCACACTACTGTTTTAGAAAAGGGTGGTGTTAGAAACTCAGATATATAAGCTAGACGCAATACATCGATACTTTAAGGACCCCCTCTTTCCATATGAACCTACCTGGTCCCTGAGATCATCTTCTGAGGCCTTCCTTCGTGTACCTCCTCCTTGAGAGGTCGGGAGGGTGGCAGCGCGAGAACAGGGCCTTCTCTGCAGCGGCTCCCCGTCTGTAGAATGCTCTTGCCCAGGGAATAAAGAAATTCCTTCTAGTAGCACCTCAGAGACCAACTAAGTTTGTTATTGGTATGAGCTTTCGTGTGCATGCACACTTCTTCAGATACACAATAGCCAGGTGCATAATGTGCTTTGCGAATTTCGAACGCTGGAAAAGGGATATGCGTGCTTTGTAATGGACTATACATTCTAACACGGGTCAGCAAACATTTTCAGCAGGAGGCCAGTCCACTGTCCCTCAGATCTTGTAGGGGGCCGGACTATTTTTTTTGGGGGGGGGTAACGACGGATTCCTATGCCCCACAAATAACCCAGAGATACATTTTAAATAAAAGCACACATTCTACTCATGTAAAAACACGCTGATTCCTGGACCATCCGTGGGCCGGATTTAGAAGGTGATTGGGTCGGATCCGGCCCCCCGGGCCTTAGTTTGCCTACCCATGCATTATAAGGTAGATTAGCCTTAATGCAAAAGTGGTGAAGTGGACCTTTCTTGTCAGAGGGAGAAAAAGTACACCCACTTTTTTCTTACTAATAAATATAGACATATTTATGGAGCCCTGAGGAGCTGTCCCATTTATTTCAATTCAAGATGCTTTTGCGTAAAGGTAATTTGGCCGACCGCCCTCTACTGTGATCTTTGCAAATTAATAATAAATATATAAACCTGCAAGTCCCACTGAAACGGCTGCTTCCGAGTAGATGAATCAAGGACTCGTGTGACAGCCTATTCATCTCCACCACAATACTCTGCTACTGTTTCCTCCAGCCGGTTTGCATTTTTACAAAATTTATCATTTTAAAGCTTTGCAAACATTCAGCATGTGCAAGAGGGAGCTGAAGTCTATAAATAATATCATTTTCTGCCGGGTCGCTGCATGCTATAAAGGCAGTGCAGTGAACTATTCTCATGCAAATTGTCTGCCAGCCATATGCTGGTGTCAGTTTCAGAAAGAAACGCTGCAAAAATGCATCTAAAAATACATTAATAACGACAACCGTTCCCAGTGTCAGCCAGGGGCACACCCCATACTTGCAAAATGCTAGCTTCTATATATAAAGCTGTTTGAGCCCTCGTGGCTGTGTCAGATTTAAGGCAACGCCGCAGCAAGAGAACAAACGGAAATTTGGGGGTTTCTGTAGCCCAAAGTGCACTGAAAGCCGCCTTTACACCACCCTTCAAGCTCATGATGTGAAATATTTCTTAGGAATCAGCAGTTGCACAATGCCTGCCTATCTGTGTTGTGAAAGTGTCTGGCTAATAGGCTTTTTAACATTCCTCGAATAACAAAAGCAGCGTTTTTAATGCCAAGGCGGTAAGCAGAAAATGCGTGAATTACGCTCAGGCTTTGTGGCAACCCATGTGGAGTGCAGTGTACTTCTTAATCCAGAAATGACTCTGCGCTGGAAGAAGGCAGAGCACTTCCTCTCTCTTCCTTAGCTGACACAGAGTGAGCCCCGAGTCGCATGACTGCCTCATCCTGTAGCAGCTGTGGTTTTCAGAGTCTGTTGACATCCGGGCATGTTAGCCCCGTAGAGAGGTGCGCATGCATGTTGAGGTCACATGCAGGCTTTGGCACAGATTGGGCTTTATTGTGCCGCTCTGCACCTGCCCTGCACTCGAGCGGCTGCATGCGCAAAGCTGATCTGTACCTGGCATATGGCAGTCTTGCTGTGAGGTGCCCCCAAATCCTAGGTGGGCAAGGTTCCTATGCTTCCGTTGAACTTGAATCAAAAGACTTCTTAAAAACTCTGTGCTTCCCAAGTCTTCCTGTTCGTTTGCTTACTTGTGGCTGTATACTTTATGAAAGGGACGCGGGTGGCGCTGTGAGTTAAACCACAGAGCCTAGGACTTGCTGATCAGAAGGTCAGCGGTTCAAATCCCCATGACGGGGTGAGCTCCCGTTGCTCAGTCCCTGCTCCTGCCAACCTAGCAGTTCGAAAGCACGTCAAAGTGCAAGTAGATAAATAGGTACCGCTCCAGCGGGAAGGTAAACGGCGTTTCCGTGCGCTGCTCTGGTTCGCCAGAAGCGGCTTAGTCATGCTGGCCACATGACCCGGAAGCTGTACGCCGGCTCCCTTGGCGAATAAAGCGAGATGAGCACCGCAACCCCAGAGTCGGCCACGACTGGACCTAATGGTCAGGGGCCTTTACTTTCAGATCTGAAATATGTTTCCCAGGACATAGGGTTTGATAGCTGTATATGTCATTTGGGGTGGGGGCGATTGGTGTGGTGACACTGCAACCGGGCAGAAAATGAGCAGTAAGGTTCCTTCTTGGCTCTGTTACACTGTTTGCCGACCTGGTGCCCTCCAGCTGTTTGGGATTAGGGCTGCAATTCCCACCATCCCTGTCCAGCACGGGGCTGATCACATGATTTAAAGCCACATGCTCTCTCTTCTCTGTTTCCCCACCCACCCACCGGCAGTATGGTAAGGATAAAACTAACCTTGTTTAGGGCTGTTTGCCGTGATAGCTGACACCACCTGCGGTCACATCCACACAATGCATTTAAAACACCATTATTCCACTGTTAGAGACTTGGGAATTGTAGTTTGTTGAAGGGTGCCGACCCACCAAGCTACAGTTCCCAGCACCCTTAACAAACCTCAACTACCGGGGTTCTCCATGAACGTTACAGTGGTTATAATAGTGCTTTAAATGCATTGTGCAGGTGTGGCTCGTGAAAAGCTTTTAGAGTTGGCAGAGTGTGTGTGTGTATATATATATATATATATATATATATATATATATATATATATATGCTTTCGTAGATTTTCACGGGTACAGGAATGCAGGTTTTGGTGTCTTCGGGTGTCTTCCCGTGTAAGAGTTGGGGTGTCTAGGCGACGTTTCGACGAGGTCTCACTCGTCATCTTCAGGCTGGTGCTTTCGGCTTCTTGTTACTGGAACAGAGCTCTGTTCCAGTAACAAGAAGCCGAAAGCACCAGCCTGAAGATGACGAGTGAGACCTCGTCGAAACGTCGCCTAGACACCCCAACTCTTACACGGGAAGACACCCGAAGACACCAAAACCTGCATATATATATATATATATATATATATATATATATATATATATATAAATGCCAAGTATTATGATGCGCGCCTGTCACATTTCTTCCCTCTACCTCATTTGTGTTCTCCACTGCTGTCAAAATATAGCTGTTAAACCCCTTGGGGGCACGGGCCTGTCTGTCTTCTTTTGTTGCTTTCCAAAACGCTTTGTGATGCGCTTGTGCCCTGTGAATGCAGGCGCTGATATGATTGAGTTTGCTGTGACTGAGACCTGTCAGGCTTCTCGAATCAAGCTGCCAAAGTCTACTGCATAATTTGCTTCTCAGGCAGCAGCAGGGAAGCCATAGTTTGGCTTTTATTTACTTACCTTGGGCATTTGGGTGGCTTACAACAAGGTTAGAAGCAAGCTGAAAATACGTAAACAGGCCAGCAGCAAAAATGCATAACCGCAGCATGAAAAGTAGCAAAGATGAAAAGGTTAGGACTGGAGCAGGTGGAGAAGCCTGGGAAAACTGAAAGACACAACATCTAATTCACAATAGAGCATCATCATCATCATCATCATCATCATCAATATATACAGCCCTTCATCTGTAAATCTCAAGGTGGCTCGCAACATAAAATTACAACATAGAAAGGCTATGTGAGCTGTTCTCAGGAAAGCATTCTGTAGTTGGGGTGCCACCACTGAGAAGATCCTTTCACCCTAAAGGGACATGGGCCTTGTTCCATGTGGCACCCAAAAAACAGCTTCAGAAGGAGTTTGTAAGGTCTGCCATCTGTAGAAGGGGTCCTTCAGCTAAGTTCTGTTTTGGATGCAGGCCATTATTTGTAGTAGCCATAGATTGTTGTTGTTGTTTAGTCGTTTAGTTGTGTCCGACTCTTCGTGACCCCATGGACCATTGCACGCCAGGCACTCCTGTCTTCCACTGCCTCCTGCAGTTTGGTCAAACTCATGCTGGTAGCTTCGAGAACACTGTCCAACCATCTTGTCCTCTGTTGTCCCTTTCTCCTTGTGCCCTCCATCTTTCCCAACATCAGGGTCTTTTCCAGGGATCTTCTCTTCTCATGAGGTGGCCAAAGTATTGGAGCCTCAGCTTGACGATTACCCAGCCATAGATTACTCAGCCATAGATTACCCAGTTTAAATAAGATAACAAATTATGTTTAGCATGGACCAGGAAGGGGGTTTTTTTTGCGGGGGGGGGGGGGGGAGACATACCAGGACTCAGGCATGTCCCAGATAGCCAGACCGTGACTGAATTCGGAGCAATAAAGCGTTTTGTGGATGTGACAATGCCCCCAAAAGCAGATTGCCTTTCTGTGCTCAAACTCGGGGAAGTATTCTCGTGAGGCTTGA
The DNA here is from genome assembly GCF_965112155.1 of Podarcis liolepis. Classification (NCBI taxonomy): domain Eukaryota; kingdom Metazoa; phylum Chordata; class Lepidosauria; order Squamata; family Lacertidae; genus Podarcis; species Podarcis liolepis. The sequence goes on from NC_139556.1 coordinate 88,668,846, forward strand.
GAACTGCTGTAGCTCTGTGGTTAATTTTTGGCGTCTGTGGTGAAGAGGAAAAGGTGTCTGACAAGACCCTGGAGAGCTGCTGCCAGCCTGTGTAAACAATACTGAGCTAGATTGGCCGATAGTCTGACTTAGTGGGAAGGCAGCTTCCTCCTGTGTTCCTAACTCCTCTCCCCCATTCTTAAAATGTGTGTGCTTTTGAGAAATATATTTAAGGTGGCGGAGGAAGGAAACGATTTCCTAAATACTAGGCATACAGAACTTGGCAGATGCCTTCAGCTATTAAAGCCAGAGGCACATGAAACCTCCCTCTCTCCCGGTACCACCTTTTCATTTTAAGATGGGGACCGATTGGATAATAAAAACGATTTTTCCGTCTCTTGTACACTTTCCCTGACTGACTTGCTTAATTTAAGGTCTTTTTGGTCAACCCTTCTTCTCTCAGATACAAAGAGGACCTCAGATCCTGCCCCCTTCCCTTGCCTTGGGCCACCGAATGACAAATGAGCTTGGTGACCCTGTCACTTCCACTTGTGTTCGACAACAAAAACCAACTTCCTGATTTCCAAAAAACCATTCTAAGTCTGGAGCGGCCTCCACGCTATTTCCTGTGCATGCAGGGGGAGGAACAGTTTTGAAGTTACATCAGCAGGAGGAGGAGGAGGAAGGATGTTGGCATCATACCGAGCTATTGTGAACTGTTTTGTGCTCAAGGTGTACCAGGTGTGCAAGGACGAGACCAGGGTGGACCGCTTCAGGTTGCAGGTGACTTAATGCCGTCCTTTAGAATAAAAATGGGTACGTAATTGGAGGAATTTGACCATTCTAAGGGAGAACATTTCTTCCTTCTGCTCCAGCTATAGAGTCCCCCAGCCAATGTTGCGTAGAGGTCGTTGTTGATCTAGAAGTGGATTTAAGCCATGAAGCTCACCTTAGGCTAGTCACTGTCCCTCACACTAATCCTATCTTCTAGGGTGGTTGTGAGCAGTGTTAGAAACTCAGGGTATATAAGCTAGGCGCCAAATGGCTCCTTAAATCAAGGTTGCAGTCGCCAAAATGGGAGGTCTACTTGCCATTTTGGAGCAAGACGACTCTAAATTTTTATTTTTCAAAGCATAGATTGGCTCTGATTGATTCTCAGTTAAACCTCTGGCTAGTTCAGATGACCACCTTGAGCTAGGTTGGAGAACTTAAAAAGGAAAAGTCACGTGATCCAGGGTTGGTCCTCATATCTATGGGGACACAGACCATTCATAATGTCAGAATTGGAGTGGATTTGATTTAAATCAGTCAATTTAAATCACGATTTAAGTCACTAGTCATTAAGACTTGATTTAAATCATTTTTTTTTTACAGAAAGACTCATTCTTGCTGGTGTAATCTTAATATTTACAACCAGATGAAAGTTTCATTTTTGGAATAACATAGACAGATACAGTCGTACCTCAGCTCCTGAATGCCTTGGGAGTTGAATGTTCTGGCTTCCGAAAGATCAAAAATTGGAAGTGAGTGTTCCGGTTTTTGAGCGTTCTTTTGGAAGCTGAATGTCCTGCAGCCAATCGGAAGCCATGCTTTGGAAGTCAAACGTTTTGGAAGTCGTATGGACTTCTGGAATGGATTCTGTTTGACTTCCGAGGTATGACTGTCATTATGAAATTATTGTGAGGTTTAATAAGTTAACCGTTTATACTTGGACAACTTTTCTGCTGCACTTTATTGGAAGGAGAAAAATAACCATTTCCTTAATAACAATTTAAACAATTTATTTAACTAAAACAATAACATTACAGCATATGTATCCATGTTTGTTAACTGATGTCGTTAAAGAATAATAAGAAAAAAACCTTACACTGAGTTTCAGCACACATGAAAGACTTAAAACAAATCCTTATTTCCTGATGAATAGCCTTTGCACTATAATGTAACTTAAGCAGAAAACTATCTTTAGAAAGATTTTTCCTCCAGAAGCATTTTATTTTAAAAATTGAATTTAAATTTTAAAAAAACTGATTCAAATTTTAAAAATTGATTTTAAAAAAAAATTGATTTTTATCCACCCTGGCCAGAATAGTCTTCACCACTGTGAGCAGGGCAAGTGAAGAAGACAAGCTACAATTAACATGATTAACAATAACGTTCACCGCTCCTGCTCAGCCTGCACAGAAAAAGCATTCTACAGTATTAATGTGCAAAAACAGTCCACGGATCCCCAGCCAGGCATCTACCAGATGGTGGAGACTCCTCTTAGTTGCAAGTGGTTGAAAGCCAGGTGTAAAATGCGCCTGGCTCCTGGCTAATTTCGAACACTGATTGTGAGGATAAGATGTCATGATGGGGAAGAGCCATGTTTACAATTTCTGAACTGCTTGGAGGAGAGAGGAGATAGAAAATTAACAAGGAAGTGTTGGGAGGGGAGAGGGCACTGAATGCTGTGTCTCAAAACAAAACCCCAGATCCAAATTATCCCTCACCCCACCAGTTTATTTAAGAAATGTAGGATCTTGCTTCTATGTTTTGATGCTGGATTTCTCCAGAATTTTATAGTTAAGGATTTAACTCTGGCCTCAGTTGAATGTCCAAATGGACGCACACAGCGCAAAAGATTTTGGCTGATATGTCTTTGGAGTATGTCAGAAGATAATACCACCCAAAATGTAACCCGGAGGCCTGACGTGAGGCAGCTCAGCTGGGATTCCCCTTGTTGTCATATTAAGGAGATCCTTAGCACGAGCAATTGTAGGGCACATAATTTCAATGGGAAACCTGACCTTTTCAAAAGATTTATGAGGAGGAGTGTCAAGGCTTGTTAGAAACACTTGTGAATGTCCCTCAAATTCTATAACTCTGCTGGTTTATGAACTTAGCAGTTCTGCTTTGCATACTGTTGGCGGTACTTTCCGAATCAGTGGTATAAATAGATTTCTTCCATTTTGGGCTTTTACATTCACATCCTCTCCTGCTTTTGGGGTGCAAAACTGGTTATGGTGAAGATTTAAAAAATACAGACCAAAAAGTATAACCATATGCTTTCCCTGGCCATCAAAATAGTTCCAAATTAAACTATTATTTCTGAACAATGACCAGTCTTTGGAAGATTTTTTTTTGGGGGGGGGTGTGAAGGTTCCTAAATACTTTTATCAGATGCTTGTGCAGTATGTTTTGGTGACTGGAAGATGGCGTTTTAAAAAAGCTACTCGGAGATGATTGGCGAAAGTGGTGATTTGAGGTAAAAAACGGTGATACTAGGTTTCTGACTTGGTTGATTTGCCTTGTTGTGTCTGAGTGGCTGGAAGTGTTTATCTTCCTTTATGAAAAAGTGATCCTAGAGTGTTTTGATATTTGAAAATTCCAAAATGGATGGCCACCTGTCATGGATTATTCAGCTGAGATCCCTGCATTGCAGGGGGGTTGGACTAAATGACCCCAGGGTCCCATCCAACTCATTCTTAAATTCTATGATTCGAATATTTATTTTGAGCAGGTCTTCTTCAATTAGTGCTTGCTCTGGTTTTGTATGCATAACGCTGAAGTGTTTGACTTCAGGTTGTTCTGGCTTTGACATAATCCCCAAGGCAAAAATGTAAAGGGCTCAGCTGTTTTGGTTGGACTTGGTGTCTAAAAAGTGCGCCCAAAATGACACAAAAGGAGGTGGTATGAGCAGACTTAACAGAAGCATAAGCAAAGAAAACCAGAAACCCTTTAGGAAAAATCCTAAGATGTGGCTGTGGAACACTGGTTTAATAATAATAATAATAATAATAATAATAATAATAATAACAACAACAATAATAATTTATTTATACCCTGCCCATCTGGCTGCGTTTCCCCAGCCACTCTGGGCGGCTTCCAACTGAATATTAAAAACAGTACAGCATCAAACATTAAACATTAAAACTTCCCTAAAGAGGGCTGCCTTCAGATGACTTTTAAAAGTAAAATAGTTGTTTATTGCTTTGACATCCGCTGGGAGGGCGTTCCACAGGGCAGGCGCCACTACCGAGAAGGCCCTCTGCCTGGTTCCCTGTAATCTTACTTCTCGCAATGAGGGAACCGCCAGAAGGCCCTCGGCGCTGGATCTCAGTGTCCGGTCTGAACGATGGGGGTGGAGACGCTCCTTCAGGTATACTGGTTGACAGCTGGGTCCCTGAGCAGCAGCAGTCTCCACTGCAACATTTTGTTGCAGGTCTCTTGTGTAATATGATGGGCTTTTTTTACCTCACCCCATGCCAGGCAAAGCCATGGGTTGGTGTTCAGCTGAGTTTCAGCCTGTTTTTCTTTTGTAAGAAAGTCCGCTTGAGATTGTGGTTGCAAGAACATGCAGGTGCAAGGAGCGCTCCCTGCCAGTGGTTTTGGGGAGGGTGTGTGGATCAGTGGTAAAGGCATGTAGAAGGTTCTAGGTTTGTCTTGCGTCTCCAGGTTCTCCTGTCTAGAACCTAGGAAACCAGCACTGAACAAACACCACCGGGGGGGGGGGGCAGGCCTAAAAAACCACAACTGTACAAAACATGGAACTTCAGTAAAATAGTTTGAATGACCCTCGTCAGCTACTGGCCGTTGTCAACACCACACCAATGGTCTGACTTCGGTAAAAGGCAGTTTCCTATGTTAAACATTTTTAAAACGTGCACCATTTCTGTGCATTTTGTGCTGCATTTTCTAAGCACTGTTGTGCGCGGTCAGCCTGGTTGGTGTCATTTTTTAAATACTTGATCTTCCCATAGAGCAGGGGTCAGCAACCTTTTTCAGCTGTGGGCCGGTCCACCGTCCCTCAGACCATGTGGTGGGCCGGACTATATTTTTTTGGGGGGGAAATGAATGAATTCCTATGCCCCACAAATAACCCAGAGATGCATTTTAAATAAAATCACACATTCTACTCATGTAAAAACACCAGGCAGGCCCCACAAATAACCCAGAGGTGCGTTTTAAATAAAAGGACACATTCTACTCATGTAAAAACACGCTGATTCCTGGACCGTCCGTGGGCCGGCTTGAGAAGGTGATTGGGCTGGATCCGGCCCCTGGGCCTTAGGTTGCCTACCCCTGCCATAGAGGTTGTGGGCACGCATTCTGCATCTGAGCAAAGCAGTTAGCACCTGCTCTTCCTAGAGTCTTGAAAATGAGAAACGGTAGTTAGATGCGCAACTCCGATCTGCGGTATAAATATCTTGGGAAACACAACTTCAGCTTTATTGGTATTTCGCGCAGGAAGCAAGTGAAGCGTGACTGACTTCAGGTGGTTGGCATTTGAGTAATCTGATTATGAATCGCAGCCTTGGCATTACTGATGCTGCAAAGCTGCTGGAACATGAAGCGGTGGGAGTGTTGGGGGGAATGACTATAACCCTACGACTTTAGAAACCATGTGATGGGGCTTAGGTGGAGCTGTGCTTCATCTGTCAATGAACAGCTTCCCAAATGGGACAGCCATTTGAGCTAGATAAGAAACTGTGAACCGGGATAGGGGTTTGCTATTTATAATTGTGGTTCAAAAGGACTACCACCTGGTAACATTCTTGGGCTGTGTGTTCCGTGATTCTGATCTTTCGCGTTTCTGCTCAGTTTCGAAATGCAGAGGAAACCAACCCAACCCTCCCAGGAGTCATTAGACCAGCCATCTGTAAATTGGTGTTTTGAAGTACAGCTCATGGTTTTTTGAACTATAACCTGGGTTTGAAGGTAGCTGGGAGCCCCCAAAACATATGGAGGGCTCCAGTTTGGGGAAGCTATGTTAGACCAGTGAGTGTTTCGTCTCTGTCTTGACATAAGCCAGGCATAGGCAAATTCCGGCCCTCCAGATGTTTGGGACTACAATTCCCATCATCGCTGACCACTGGTCCTGCTAGCTAGGCATGATGGGAATTATAGTCCCAAACATCTGGAGTGCCGGAGTTTGCCTATCCCTGACGTAAGCCCTATCTGCACCATCCCTTTAAAGCAGTGTCCTATCATTTCGAAACAGTCTTAGCTTCCCCCAAAGAGCCCTGGGTGCTGTAATTTGTTAAGGGGACCGAGAGTTGTTGGGGCACCCCTATTTCCCTCCCAGAACCAGTGTCCGAAACTCCCACTGCATTTTGCAACAGGGAATTTCATTAGCGCGAGCAGTTTCTGAGCTGTGTGCCTAAGATTTCAGATTAAAGCTGCAGAGTAGAAGGAAAGGAGGGGCTTTTTCTGCCTCCCTACTTCTAGCTACTCTCTTGAAGACTGGAGAAGAGACCCTCTGAAGAATATTAGGGGGGTGAGCAGGGGAAGGACTAGACATTCCATTGTTGCACCCATAACCTAGGTTTAAGGTGCCATTTAGCTCCTAGCTTTCATATCTCAGTTTCTAACACTGCCCAGAACCACAGTTCCCAGGGTGGTTTAACAACCAATCCTCCTTCCCAGGGATTTGTGGGAAGGAATGGGGCCTCCTAACAACTCTCAGAGCACCACGAACAAACTACAGCTCCCGGAATTTTTTGGGATAAGGCACAACTGCTTAAATAGGTTTTTGTATTTTAATATTCTGTTGGAAGCTGCCCAGAGTGGCTAGGGAAACTCAGCCAGATGGGCAGGGTATAAATAATAATAATAATAATAATAATAATAATAATAATAATAATAATAATAATTATCATTATTCCAACCCCCTGCAATGCAATATTTTGACCAATGTGGGGATCGAACGCATGACTCTTGAGATGAAGATCCTCACGCTCTATCAACTGAACAATCCCAGCTTCCCCAACTTTGCCATTCATATCAGTTCGTGGGCTGTACTTGCACACATTGCGGGTGGGGAGAACCTTGCATGCTTCCCCCCCGTCTCTAACAACTCTGTGGATGAGCAGCCTACATAAAAGCAGAGAACAATATTTCTAATACCACGGCTGCTCATTTACGCAGCCTGCCTTAAAAACAACAACCACCCCATCACCCTGCGGTTACGATTCGGAACCGTTTTAAACTGGCTGTGCCGTTCCTAAGCAGTTTGCATCCTGAATATAGCCCCCCCTCCCCTCCCACCCCATCGGGCAGGTTTCCAAATCTGCCTTCTTTGGCACCTCCTCAATTGATTTCTCTGCTTTGCACTTTTCTCTCATGGCAATAAAGGACAGGAAGCTGCTTCGGGGGTAAGGATGTCTTAATAAAGGCCTTTAATTCCCTTGAACGCAGATGGACCTTGTTAAGGTTACTCCATTGCTCATTAAGAAACATGAGCTGGTAGCTGCTGGGGGGGGGGAGAGGCGAGAGCTGTGAAGTCATCAGTTTTAAGCGGACAACAAAGGAGCGCGAAGGCTTCAATTGAAAGCACGTCTAATGAGTTCACAAGATCAGCTGATGAGTCATGCACACGGGAAGACATGACGCCAGAACTACAGCATCTGAATTAATTACACACACACACACACACACACACACACACACACACACACAGCTACTTCGAATGCAGCACGATGATACTTCGTTTTTGCCTGTAAGCAGGGCAGTGTGGTGTAGTGGTTAAGAGCGGTAGTCACATAATCTGGGAAACCGGGTTCGCGTCTCCGCTCCTCCACTTGCAGCTGCTGGGTGACCTTGGGCCAGTCACACTTCTGTGAAGTCTCTCAGCCCCACTCACCTCACAGAGTGTTTGTTGTGGGGGAGGAAGGGAAAGGAGAATGTTAGCCGCTTTGAGACTCCTGAAGGGGAGTGAAAGGCGGGATATCAAATCCAAACTCTTCTTCTTCTTCTTCTGTAAGTAGTTTAGCCGGAGCGTAATGGAGCATCAAAGGTGGCGATCGGTAGACTCCTGAGAATCTGCACTTATTCTTTTCTTAAAAAAAGAAAATGATAATAAGGTTTGAAAGTGGGTGACGGCTGCTGTGAAACTTCAGAAGCCACAGGTGTTGCTGGCTGCCTGCAGTTCCACTGAATGCCAGCTGCCGGCCGGACACCACAGAGATCTGCTGCTCTCAGGTCCTTCTTGCCCATGGCATCTGGCTGATTTCCTGTGGGCGCACCTGCTTGCCTACCACGAAACCAGGGTGCTGGGCTACATGGACCTTTGGCCTGATCCTGCAGGCTCCTCTTCTGCTGTTATGGCTGGAAGCCCAAGCTGAGTTTGAGGAAGCTGAGGCAGGGGGCTCGGTTTTTTGGGAGCTGCGTGTAACAATTTCCTTATATTTCCCTTGGCTGCCTTGGTGCACATTCTCTTGGCTTTGCAAATGGCTGATGAAGGGCTAGCCAGCTATGAGAGCTCCGACACTGCAAGGTGTTTATATGTGTACTGTCTGTCTGTCCCTCTGTTCTACATTTTAGTGAAAACACTTGCTCCTGTTAAAGTGGTGCAGAATGAATTGCAGCCAATTATGTAAGCAATAGGGACGCAGGTGGTGCTGTGGGTTAAACCACAGAGCCTAGGACTTGCTGATCAGAAGGTTGGCGGTTCGAATCCCTGCGACGGGGGTGAGCTCCCGTTGCTCGGTCCCTGCTCCTGCCAACCTAGCAGTTCGAAAGCACATCACAGTGCAAGTAGATAAATAGGTACCGCTCCGGCGGGAAGGTAAACGGCATTTCAGTGCACTGCTCTGGTTCGCCAGAAGCGGCCTAGTCATGCTGGCCACATGATCCGGAAGCTGTACGCCAGCTCCCTTGGCGAATAAAGCGAGATGAGCGCTGCAACCCCAGAGTCGGTCACGACTGGCCCTAATGGTCAGGGGTCCCTTTACCTTTACCTATGTAAGCAAAATGTGCACTCGTCAGTAGCCAAAGGAATTGAATCCGACATGTTGGAAGTACCCTTTTGTGGGTGGCGGGGGGAGGCAGAGGGGGCCGAGGTTGCATTTCCGAGACTGGCATGCAGTTGTTAACATGCTGAAACAGAAACCCAGCGTTGAAGAAAATGTTGACGCTGTTCCAGGCGCTACCCAAAGTTGTGATGCTGGCATGTTGAGTTTGGCTGTTGGGCTTGGGCTTATCTTGGCAGGCTTGACAAAGAGGGAAGAAACAGGGTGGTGGGTGCAGAATTCTGGGTACCTGGGTTGGAGGAGGGGCAGTGTCCCCTTTCCCATCCTGACCTCAGTGGAAGCTGGCGAGGGCTTGGATCAGTCGAGGGACGATACCATAAGGCAGGGGTCGGCAAAGTTTTCGTGGCTTGGGCCGGTTCAAACACTATTTCCGGCACGGAGGAGGCATGCGCAGCTTCCCATTGGCTGCAAGAGCTTCCTGCAGCCAATGGGAAGCCAGCCAGCGTCACAGAAGGCGGTCCCTGCTTTGCTCCGCGCTGATTTAGGCCTTAGGTTGCTGACCCCTGCCATAAGCGATACCACCAGTGAATTGTCTGGGGGGACTTTTGGTGACTGGTGGGAAGCTGGATCATTGGGGAGAGGGATGAGCAGATGGATGCCTCTGCCTATTCCAGCTGGGCCTGGTATTGGGAGAAGCCTTCAGATAGCTTTGTGACGTGATGAATTAATGGGAATGTCAGGGCGGTGTTGAAGTGAAGTAGATGCAAAGCACATTTTTCTTACTGAAGAAAGAAAAAGCACATCGGCCGTGTCTTCAAACATCTTAGCTGAGACTTTTTTCTCTCCCCTCCCCAAGTTATCTTAATGTTGGCAGTAACCTTTCACCTTTAATAGTGCCCCCCACCAAAAAAAATATGAAAATAAATGAAACCTGCAGCCAGCAGCTCTCATAATGTGCCTTTTGAGCCTTTGATGCCTCAGTAAGAAATACTAAGATGTGAAATTCTGAGCGCTGAGGCCTGTTTTTGTTTTCTGTTTTCTCCTTCGAGGCAGTGGAAAAAAGTGGCTCAGAATTCATTCAGCATGAGGGCATTTCCTTAGCGAGAGAGGATCTGCGCAGCTGTCTGCAGAGGCCTGGAGGGCTTCCCTGGAACATGAGGCAGCACTTGCGACTCCGTCAACGGGGCTTTAAAAAAAGCAGGCTTTTTTTCGGCCGGGGCTGGGGGTGGCGGGTTGGTTGGTGGTGACTCCGGGATTCACTGGAAAGAATTTGCCAGCCTCTCCCCCCCCCCCACTCCCATCTGTTTGAGGAAACAAATGGATATTGAGGGCTTTTGAGAATAGCAGCCTTTCATTTCGTTCGACGGCCGCTTCATTTCTGAGCTGGCTGCGCGCTGAGGTCATTGGAGAAAGCTTGGGCCTTGATCCGGGCTCTCCGGGCTCCGAAGCTCAGCACGTTGTCGGTGCCCACGTGCAAAGGCCAGGAAACAGGAAAGGTACTAAATCAGGGGTTAGCAACATTTTTCAGCCGTGGGCCGGTCCGCTGTCCCTCAGACCATGTGGTGGGCCGGACTATATTTTTTGGGGGGAAATGAACGAATTCCTATGCCCCACAAATAACCCAGAGATGCATTTTAAATAAAAGCACACATTCTACTCATGGAAAAACACACTGATTCCCGGACCATCTGTGGGCTGGATTTAGAAGGCGATTGGGCCGGATCCGGCCTCTGGGCCTTCGTTTGCCTACGCCTGTACAGTCATACCTCGGGTTGAAGTTGTTTCAGGTTGAGCGTTTTCGGGTTGCGCTCCGCGGTGACCTGGAAGTAACGGAACACATTACTTCCGGGTTTCGCCTCTTGCGCATGCGCAGACGGTCAAAATGACGGCATGCGCAGAAGCTGCGAATCACGACCTACAGATGCGGGTTGCGTTCGCTTCAGGATGCGAACGGGGCTCCGGAACGGATCCCGTTCGTATCTAGAGGTACCACTGTACTAAATGATTGGTTTGCTTCCTGCTCGAAGAAGAAGAAGAAGAAGAAGAAGAAGAAGAAGAGGAGGAGTTTGGATTTGATATCCCGCCTTTCACTCCCTTTAAGGAGTCTCAAAGCGGCTAACATTCTCCTTTCCCTTCCTCCCCCACAACAAACACTCTGTGAGGTGAGTGGGGCTGAGAGACTTCAGAGAAGTGTGACTGGCCCAAGGTCACCCAGCAGCTGCATGTGGAGGAGCGGAGACGCGAACCCGGTTCCCCAGATTACGAGACTACCGCTCTTAACCACTACACCACACTGGCTCTTCGCTCTTATTCTTGCTCAGCTGGTGCTTTTCTCCTCCTGGAAACACCTGCCAGGTGTTGCTGCAGCAGAGGTCGCTGTATTAGGGTCAGAGGAGCGATGCCACCCCATCAACTTTGTACTGCCCCCAGACACCTCCCTCCTTATTTATAAGCAACCCAGATAGCAGAACCAGCCACCAGCTTCTTACTCCCTAGTGTGACATCAGTTAGGGCTGGGCCACTTAACCTTGCTGTTAACAATGCAGTTTTTTTCCCCTGAGTCAGCTTTCACGTTTCCAGATGGCCATGGAGACACACCTCCTCTCCAGAGATGATCAAGGGCCTGCAAACTCAGCCTTACAAGGAACCGGGGTGGATTTGATTTAAATAAAAGTAGTTTTTACAGTAATATCAAAAAAATTACTGATTTGGTTATACTGATTTAGAAATACATAGATAGATCACTGTGAAATTATTGTGAGGTTTAATAAGTTAACTGTTTATATCCGGACAACTTTTCTGCTGTGCTTTATTGGAAGGAGAAAAATAATAATTTCCTGAATAACAATTTAAACAATTTATTTAGCTAAAACAATAACATTATCGCAAATGTATTCATGTTTGTCAAATGATGTGGTTAAACTTTTTTTTTTTTTAACCCAACTTAGACTGAGTTTCAGCACACGTGAAAAACTTAAAACAAATCCTTATTTCCTGATGAATAGACTTTGGACTACAATGTAGCTTAAATAGAAAACTGTCTTTAGAAATATTTTTTCCTCCAAAAGTATTTTGTTTTAAAAATCCAATTTAAGTCCAAATAATTGATTTAAATAAAAAAAATCGATTTAATTTTTTTAAAAAATAAAATTAAAAAATCAGTGATTTTTATCCACCCTGTAAGGAACGCTTGAAGGAGCTGGGCATGTTTAGCCTGGAAAAGAGGAGACTGAGAGGAGGTCGGTTTCAAATATCTGTCACATGGAAGAGGGAACAAGCTGGTTTTCTCCTGCTCTGGAGGGTAGGATTCGAACCCGTGGCTGCGAGTTACAAGAAAGGAGGTTCCGACTAAACATCAGAAAGAACTTTCTGTCGGCAGTAGAACAGACCGCCACGAGAGGAGGTTGTCTCTCCTTCCTTGGAGGTTTCTAAGCACAGGTTGGATGGCCATCTGTCATGGATGCTTTACCTGAGATTCCTTCATTGCGGGGGGGGGGGGGTTGGACTAGATGACCCTTGGGTCCCTTCCAACTCTTAAGATCTTGTGATTCTATGACTTCACCACAGCCTCATGAACTTGTACGTATTCCCGAGTCTCCTTTACTAGTAAAGATTTCTTTGATTCATTGACGTGTTTGGTTCAGTGCCAAGGGAGAACAGCTTGATGTTAAGGAGAAATCACTGGATACCAATACCGTACATGAACTTCTCTCTATTCCACCCCCCACCCCCTTTGTGCTGTAAAATCATTTCAGGTGTGCCGTTCAGTATTTAACACGGATGGGCCTGTGTTTTAACTTGGCACCCGAAGCAACGAACAGGTTTTGACTTGAAGGCAGCTGCATAGCTTTTGGACTAAATGTTGCTGCGGAAGTGTAAGCAGAGTGGGGGGGGGGGGTCGGGGAAGACAGTGGCATCAGTCTGGGCTTCAGCCCCTCTGCAAACATTATTGCCTTAATATGATTACAGTAAAAGTAGCACCGATACTTTAGTACAGTGCTTTCAAGTGTTCAAAGCACTTCCCGCGCATTCACTAGTCGGAATCCTTAGCATGACCCTGTAAGTTAAGTCTGTGTTATTCTGTCTCGAAAAGAGCATGGAACGCACTCAACAAACAGATGACCATGGAGACTGTTTCTAGCTCCACACATCTCCCCACACAAAATCCCTCCTGCATCCCCTGTTTCAGCATCTTCTCCCCCCCTCCATTTTTTTAATTCATTTTATAACACAAATAAACAACACAAACAGAAAAAACAAACAATACAAACAAATTCTTGTCTTATCCTTGTTTTTTCTAAACATTGTTAGGTGAGCTTCCCCAAGTCCCCCCATCTGATTTTCATTTTACCTCATCTTTAGGAGTTTACATATATCATAATTTTTAACCATTTTTTATCACACTTACTTTTACCATAAAAATCTTCACATTTTATCCCTTACATATTAATACTATTTTAAAATACACTACCTTCTACTTCTAACCCTACAGCCTATATCCACTTCCAAAGCTATTCTAAGATTTAAATATTAACATATTTTTTCAAATATTCTTTAAACTTCTTCCAATCTTCTTCCACCGCCTCTTCTCTCTGGTCCCGGAGTCTCCCAGTCAGTTCCATATAGTCTGTTTCAGCATCTTCTTAATGATCACCTGAACCACTAGACTTGGTTCTATGCAGTCAACTAATGGAGATGGGAAGGTCTCAATGCTCCTAGAGCAGAGGTCGACAACCTAAGGCCCATGGGCCTGTTCTGGCCCATGAGCTTCCTGGAACTGGCCCACGGCCGTTCCATTGATCGGTGTGGGAATTCCGTGCTCCACCCCCCCCCCCGTGGCCCCATTTTTTCCCTCGCCGCGGGGACGGACTTCCTGGTCAGAAGAGCGCCTGAAATAGCTTGAGCCCACGCATAGGCATGCACGCTCCAGCCCACCAAGAGGTCTGCCAGGGAGTGGACCGGCCTGGCTTCAAAAAACGTTGCCGACCCTGTTCTAGAGGAATATCCGTTGCAAAACACATTAAAGCTTTTATGCAAGAGTGATTCTCATTTCCAGTTCTTCCAAGAAAAACCAGTTATTGGATAAAGCCAAGTCACTATTTTGTGACGATGTGGAAGACGAAACGGTTTTGGCTTACCATGAAATAGTTGTCTTAACTCTGTGTTGGGCAATACATTGTATTTTGTGCCCCTCTATGTATTTATTTGAGGTGTCCTCTCCTGTCATCCTGATACAGTCAGTCAGTTATTGGTTTCGAAGGAGGAGTGGCGTCTTGGGTCTTCCTTGCAGGTTGGACCTCTCATAGGTACATAGGTAAAGGGACCCCTGACCATTAGGTCCAGTCGTGACCGACTCTGGGGTTGCGGCACTCATCTTTCTTTATTGGCCAAGGGAGCCGGCGTACAGCTTCCGGGTCATGTGGCCAGCATGACTAAGCCTCTTCTGGCGAACCAGAGCAGCGCACGGAAACGTCGTTTACCTTCCCACCGGAGCGGTACCTATTGATCTACTTGCACTTTTGTGCTTTCTAACTGCTAGGTAGGCAGGAGCAGGGACCGAGCAACGGGAGCTCACCCCGTTGCGGGGACTCGAACCGCCAACCTTCTGATCGGTAAGTCCTAGGCTCTGTGGTTTAACCCACAGCGCCACCCGCGCCCCCATAGGAACATAGAAGCTGGCTTATACCAAGTCATTCCTCCAGTCCACCTAGGTTAGTATTGTCTATACTGACTGACAGCAGCTCTCCAGGGTTTCAAAGAGGGCATACTGGGGGTTGAAGCTGGGACTTTGATTCCTGAACTTCAGCCCTTCTCACTTCCCTCACTATTGATCTTGCAAACTTTAGCCATGCTTCCTTCGGTCCTCTGACAATTCATTCTCATATAACTAGTTCTTGTTTGCTGTTCTGGGTGCTAACTTCTTAATTAAAATCGGCACTTTCGGGGTCCGGCGCGAAAACTTTACTATACAAATGTTCCACGGGTCCCCTGATGTTAATTACATACCCTGGATTTTTCTGAGGCGGAAAAACACGGAACAGTGAACCCTTTGTGCTCTTTCGCAGAAATAATGTTACTGTCAGGATGTGAACAAGGTGTTAATCCTATGTCTGTGGGAGATGATAAACAGATTTTTTTAAAAAAATAAAAAACCCTAAACTTCCAATCTCTCTCAACTAGAGTTGCTGAAATGCCTTTGACTGTTTCCTCATTAGAAACATGGATTCCTTTTCTGTTCACCTTGAAAGTTCCCAGTGCCGAAGTCAGAATTTGAGGGCAATTTTTCCACGCACAAAGAGACCATTCATTGGTTCGGTAACCAGTAACTACTGGGGGAATACAGCCCCAGTGTGGCCGAGTGGGCATACGGATGGAGGAGCATCTGTTTCTTCTGGCTGCTTGCCACTCGGTGGATTTTCAGCTAACCCAACAGTGCTTGGTTGTGTGTGGAAACACCCCTCTCCCCCCTTAAACCTCCGGCGGAGTTGGTTTTCTAGTTAAATGTCACCCATTAGATAGGTGTGCTCCTTAATCACTGCAGGCAGAGCTACACACACATTGGTTTTTTTTGTTTTATTTTATTGCAACAAGCCAGTCTTCCTCTCGATTCTCCATTGCCCTGATTATCAGCACCTTGGAAGCCTCTGAGCCAAAGGGCTTTTGAATTAAGCATGCCGATAACAGTTTTTAAAAGGTGAGAGTTATCCTTGCAAATTCTATCCTTCAGCTGGGGCTTAAAGAGGAGATGTTAACTCGCCTAAGGCTACTTTATCTGCTGGAGTGTTAGAACTGCTGGCCACACCAACACAGTTTCTTGCTTTTCCTTTTTAACATTTTTGTTGATTTTATTAAAAATAAAAAAATTGGCAACTTCCGTATTTTAGGCTGGGGCTAAAGAAGGATGCTAGATCTGAAAAAAAGGGATGCATTTGCTATCTGGCTTCTCTCCTGAATCTCTCTGCATCAGAAGTTATTTCTGGTGCGCAGTGTCCCAGAAATCAACACGAGAAAACCAAACTTCTTTGCTTGTTGATTGCAACACACTAAAGCAGCACAAGGGGCTGTTTTCATCCTTTCTTTTCCTTCTTCTCGGCCCTGAAAGGCCTTCGTTTATGTTTCAGCCCGAAATCCAGGCAATTAGAGCCCACAAATGCAGCATTTACAGTGCTTCAACATTTCCACTGGGTGAGGAATTCCTCCAGCTAGTAGCCAGAGGTGCTCCATTCTAGGGGATGCCCCGAAATCTCTCTGTGAATGGCTATTGTGGGACGCCTGGCTTGAATGAGAGACTTGTGTGAAGTGCTTTCCCACAATAATACAATGTGCTACTCACTGTCAATATGACTACAGCCATAGGTCAGGTTAGCAGCGAGCGATGTAAAAGAGTTTTTGCACACTGAGAGAAGAACAATTGCGCTGTGGAAAAAATTGTGCTGTTGATCTTAGTAAATTTTACTTCTTTAATAAAAACATGTTGCTTCATTATCCTGAAAGTGGTATTAAATATTTTTTGTTGTTGGGGGGTGGCGGGGCGGCAAAATGATACGCTCTTTCAGATTTGTGTCTGCGTGTAGCACAAACCAATTTTTATGTGTTTGCCCGAACAGATGATTTGCACGATAAAAGCTGTTTGAAATTTGACCTGTTCCCTGCTCAGAGAGCATTTCCAGGGTTTGGAAAGTGTGATAATCATGTGTAGGATTGTACATAATTTGTGCACATGGCTCAAGAAGCCATAACTGCTCCCCCCACCAAAGCGAGAAGTAGATTAGCTTGGAATTGGATGTTTCTAGCTCAAGTTGGGAAGAGGAACCACATTCCCCCAAGCGACTCAGCATATTCAGGACTTATTTAGTGTTCTGTGTATGCTTTAGAATGAAAATTCTCATTTAAATGCAGTATCATGAGAATACAGGGCCCCCACTGCATATTAGGCAAATTGAGAGAAAATATGCATAGGATATTGTGCCAGAACAGACATTCCACATGAATCCATTATTATTTTTTACACTCTTCTTTTTGCTTAAATGCAGCTGCTGAGACTGTAGTATTGAAAGGAAGAACCAGCACCTAGGGGGAGGAGAGAGAGGCTTATTAACTCTCCTCTGTGTTCTTTGCCAACACAAAAATTACTCCTCCAAAGCTGTTTTTACCTTTCCTGGGGATAAGATACAGGTACAACGTGTCTCCTCCTCGGAGAAATAAAAATAGTTGGTGAGGGGCTGTTTCTATATTCAGCAGGAAAAGATTATGGGTAAAGGTTTCAGAATCTTCTTCTCCAGTACAGTCGTACGTTGGTTCGTGAACACCTTGCAAGTCGAACGTTTTGGGTCCCGGATGCTGCAAACCTGGAAGTGAGTGTTCCGGTTTGCGAACTTTTTTTGGAAGCTGAACATCCAACACGGGTTCCGAATGAGTGCAGGAAGTTCCTGCAGCCAATCAGAAGCCGCACCTTGGTTTTCGAACATTTCCGGAAGTCTAATGGACTTCCGGAACGGATTCCGTTTGAGAACCAAGGTACGACTGTACTCTCCCGTTGCAGCCCCAGTGACTGTTTTGGGGAGTGCAAGCAAAAAGGCTGTAAAAGCATCATGGAACTATGAACATATTACATGTAATACTGCTGTCTCTCTTGTGTGCTGTTCAGTTCCCTGTGTGACGTTGACTTGGTTCACACAAAATTCTAGGCCAAACTTTGGCTTAGCACGAATAGGCAAGCACACGGATACACAGACCAGAAATCACAACTGCTCTGCTCCCACTGTGCTGTCCAGAGCTAAGCCATGGTTTGGCTTCATATTACGTGCAAACGCAGGCTGTGTAGCCAAGGTTTGTTCTTGGCTTGCCACTTGTGGTTTGTTTGAGGGAGACAAACCATTAGGATGGCTTCACATGTCATGCTAAGGGAAACCGTATCTCAGCAGGAACAGGAGAGGAGTGAAACAGCCATAATTTTTGCTTTGTGTACCCATGGTTTGGCTTAGCATTATGTGTGAACTGGGCCAACATAGTATTGTGGCTGCGGTAACCCAGCCAGAAGGGGGGGTATAATAATAATAATAATAATAATAATAATAATAATAATAATAATAATAATAATACCACCAGTGAGTCTGAATTGACCACCAGATTGATGTTTGCTTCTGTTTGGAAATACTAAAAATGCTTATTCCTCTGTTCTCTGGGTAAGATTTACCTGTTGTTCAACTATTTATTAGTCCGGAGTGTTTCCTGTGCATTCTGCACATCAAAATGTTTATATGCCACTTCAATTGTTGAAAACTATTGCTGCTTTTAATTTTTTTGTTTTTACTGCTCTGTGGATAGGCAACAGAAACTCCAGTTCGAAGAGAACCCTTCTCTGAATGAGTCAAGATTCCCCAAGTAGCACTAGTTCTTGCTGTCTTGATTATTGGATCTTGTCGGAGGTGTCCTACCCTGATTAATTTGGTCTGCCTCATGAAACAGGACACTCTTCTTTAATGCCACTTAAAACTAATCTCCTCATTCTTGAGATTCCCTTTGTCTGGTGTGCTTGCTAACTGTACCTTGCATGTCCTGAGCTACTCTAGCAGCGACAGAATTTATTGGAATGTCAGCTTTCCTCCTAATTACTTTGACCTTTGTGAACTAAACTCATGGGAATGTCAGACACAGAACGGAGCTCAGCTGCAAAATGAAAAGGGAGCAGGGCAAAGCTCCAAAGTGGTGCTGTAAACTTTGCTTTCAAATAAGAGAAAATGGGAGATCGGCGGCTGGAAGCCCCAGCACCCAATCTGCCCCTTCAAGTGTTTTGCTCCAGTTGGTAGAGGCAAAATAATTGAGAATGGTGGCTGTGGCAGGAATACCTGCTAGCGATCCGCTGTGTAGGAAGGAAGAGGGGAATGATGTTGGCTCTCTTCAAGGTGAGTCAAGCACACTTGGTGGGTTGGTACCCGTCTGTCTTGGGAGGCAATGGAGGTGCTCCTTTGGGGGTGAAGAAGCATCCATTGGGGGTGAAGGGAGCTGTTGGAAGGTTGCAGGGCCTGCCGTGGCTGTAGAGAAAGATGCGGGAGAGATATGTTTCGTTGCAGCCAGGGAAGATGGAGGCGTCCGGTTGTGCTGCTGTAGATGTACCATGGTGTTTCTTATCTGTATTGAAATAGATGGCTTTAAAAGGGGATTATTTACTTGCTTGCTTGCTTGGGGCTGCTGCTTCCACTTGTCTTGCTTGCCAACTCCACCTACCCACAAAACTCCCTTCCAAACTCTCCTCCCTTGGCACCTTACCTGTTCTGTCCCAGGTTGCCCCAACGTTCCCTTCTCACAGCTTGGCCAACTCATGCTCTCACCATGCTGCTGCCATCACTGGCGGGGAAAAGAAGCCTGCTTTTTAAAAAATCAAATAAAAAAATAAAAAACTTATATTTAATTAGTTCGTTTTATAAAATTTATATATCGCTTGATTGCAGGAAAAAAACCCCTCAAAGCAGTCCACACAGAAGATAAAACAATAATATTATCACTTTTTTAAAAATCCAATTTGAAACACACAGAAAGTTTTAAAACCACAAGAAAATAAATTAAAACTTGTGGCAGCTTTCAGGCTAAAAGAGCAGTCAAATGCACAAGGGCCTAAAAGGGAGTCCTGCTTTAATCAGGCGAACACACTGTGTAGCCCAGCAGCCAATTCTCACAACCAGATAGATGACAATGCGAAGCCTGCCAGCCAGACATTAACTCAGTGGTATTTGCTTGCTCATAATACCCATCAAGGGGACGCAGGTGGCGCTGTGGGTTAAACCACTGTGCCGCTTGGACTTGCTGATCAAAAGGTCGGCAGTTCGAATCCCTGCGACAGGGTGAGCTCCCGTTGCTCGGTCCCAGCTCCTGCCAACCTAGCAGTTCGAAAGCACGTCAAAGTGCAAGTAGATAAATGGGTACCACTCTGGCGGGAAGGTAAACGGTGTTTCTGTGCGCTGCTCTGGTTCTCCAGAAGCGGCTTAGTCATGCTGGCCACATGACCCAGAAAAACAGTCTGCGGAAGCGGACAAATGCCGGTTCCCTCGGCCTTTAAAGCGAGATGAGCGTCGCAGCCCTAGAGTCAATTCACGACTGGACTTAATTGTCAGGGGTCCCTTTACCTTTACCTTAATTCCCATCAAATAATATACAGAGACATACTGCCCATAGTATTAGAGGTACTGTTGTGACTCACAGCCATTGGTAGATATATCTTTCGTGAACTTGTCTCTCAAGATTTGCTGCGTCAGCATATGATTAAATAGCACGATCCTTTAACTATCATCCGCCTTGTGCATTGTTTGCATATAATTCCTAAATGTTGTCATCTATGGGTTCCTGTTGAAGACTGATATGTTTATTATTGACAATTCATAATGCAGAAATGCATCCTTTGTTTCTTTGTAACGCTCCCTCCAGGGCAGGGGTGGTGGTGATTTACAAATAAATCAATAGATATTTTGTTGCCACTTCAGTTTCCCTGATTACCTTTGAGTTTCAGCAGAATAAAAGCACCCACAAACTTTTGATATCGTTGACCTTTTGCATGGAGTCCTGGATATTTGTTTTTCCTAAAAAGCAACACAGTATTTGTCTGAAGTTGCTGGTTTTATGGTCTGTGTTTGTGTGGGGTTTGTTTTTTTAAATATAAAAAAGCAATGTCATCTGAGGAAAAATGGTAACTTTTCAGCAAGATGTTCTTTATGCTAATTGCTGCAATTTACAGAAGATAAACCCTTTTATGTGGGATTGTTACAAATAAAGCGGTTTTGTTTGGATGCTTTCAAATTAATCTGCCGTGCTTGCAATTAGGTATACAAAGAGTTCTTCTAGGGTTAAGGAGGCTTTGAAGTAGATGTGATGCAACTATGCTAACGAATGCACATCAGACAAGAAGACAAATTCCAGGCTCTTTTGTGCCTTGACCATCCAGCTGTGTACACACCTCTAGTCACCCATGCCTTATCTAGAGCTTTTTTCTACATGAACCGTTATCGCCGCTCCTCCCTTCACTCAAAACAGCAAGCTGTGGCACGAATCTGTCCTCTATGCAGATGTGCTCTTTGTTGCTAAATTAGGACTTTCTTTTCCTCTTGTTAGATTTTTGGTGAAACAAGTGGCAAAAAAACCCCCCTTCCTGTATCTGCATTCATGGGGAAACTTGATTTTATGAGCTGTTAATACAGTGGTACCTTGGTTTGTAACCCTTTCGGATTACAACCATTTTGGATTACAACCATGTCAAACCTTGAAGTGTGTGTCCCATTTTTTGATTTACAACTCATTTTTTTATTTTATTTTTTGGGAGGCCCCATTGGTGAAAACACGCCTTGGGTTACAACCTGTTTTGGTTTACAACTGGACCTCCGGAACGGATTATGCTTGTAAACCAAGGTATCACTGTATACAGATCTTACTTTCTGACCAGTCCTTTGTCCTGGGAATTCCATCCAAAACAGGCCGAGTTTTGCAGATCTGTTGGCTGCCCGTTTTAGTTGGCGTATGTCTTTCATCATTAGCCTCAGTTCTCTGTAGTAATTTCCTAGTTCTGCAAGTGAGAAGCAGCACCATAATTTCAATAATACAGTGGTGCCTCGCAAGACGAAAAGAATTTGTTCCCCAAGTCTTTTCGTCTTGCGATGTTTTTCGTCTTGCGAAGCACGGTCCGTCGCAACTGCGCCTCTTCAAGCGGCTTTTTTTTTAAAAAAGTGCAAGACGTTTTCGTCTTGCGAAGCAAGCCCATAGGGAAATTCGTCTAGCGAAGCAACGCAAAAACGGAAAACCCTTTCGTCTAGCGAGTTTTTCGTCTTGCGAGGCATTCGTCTTGTGGGGCACCACTGTATTAATAATAATAATAATAATAATAATAATAATAATAATAAATTATACCCCGCCCATCTGGCTGGGTTTCCCCAGCCACTCTGGGCGGCTTCCAGCAAAATATTAAAATACAATAATTCATCAAATATTAAAAGCTTCCCTAAACAGGGAGTAAATTACCGCTGTTTAGTATAGGATCAATAACATGCCTAGCTGTTGATTGTGAGGCTGAGCATCTCTGCCATTGTCGAGATGTAACAGGCTGGGCGCAGACATCCTGTCGCTTAAGAATTAATGGTGACCGTTGACCTCTGTGAATCACATTGTCTGTTTATTGTATTTAGGAAGCTCTTTGCCGCCCAATCAGCTGTGTCCTGTAGGTGGTTTATGAAGGATGAAGTGGTTCATACAGAGGAATGGTCTTATTCTGTCACGTTGCCATGTGACTCAGTTCTTGTCTCCGTCTGTCTTATTGGGATCTATTCCTAGCAACTTCGGGTGTGTCAGGAAGTCTCCATGCATCTATAGTGCGTTTTGGGTACCGAAATGTTAATCAAGAGACTTGCTATTTAAAGGCAAGAGCCTCCTTGGGCTAGGAAACTCAGCTCAGTTGTTTTATTTATAGCAGGCAGTGTGTGTTGATGTCGGATGAGTCTGTAAAGAAATTGTTCTGAGGACAAGCAACTAGAAGGCAAGCAGTTCCAGAGTCTGACCCGTGAGGTTTTGTGGAAAGGGTAAACAGAGTTGTACACGGCCCCCTCCTCAAATTCGGATTGAGGTTGTGCTGCTGTTTTCACAATCCAAATATCTCCCTTCCTTTGGAGATTTAATTTGGATTCATGTTGAGTTACATAAATTGTTATTATTAGCTTTTCCAGTCAAAATTCGGACATGGAAGTGAGGAACATGTTTTGGCATGCATTAAGAGTCAAGACGTGTGTTTTTCTAGGAAACTTGAATTCTTATGTATGGTATATTATGGGACTTGAAACATCCTTGCAACTCCTAACATAAGCTAACACTTAACTCATTCATTCAGGTTAACTGGCCATAGATGGACATTTCTTAGATAAATGCTGCTCTAGTCTGTTGGATGACTTGTCTTTCCCCATATGGATCTAATAAATATTTAGTGGTTGTTGACATCTTGAGTTAATTTCAGAGTCTTCCCCCCACAAAAGGCACATCATTTAACTAAAGAGCTGTAGGATATTGCATTATCAATTTGACACACAGTTTGATTACAGTGAGGGTCAAATGGCAAGAGTATTGGCTTAGGATGGTTCCAACTTTCAAAAAGTTGGAAGCATATCTTGACTTCCTGGGTCTACAGCTTAAGCTTAGCAATATTATGAAAATTCCCCCATATGCCATGGATTTAAGTGGGTTAAGATATATGAGGATTAATTGAAAATTAGTATTTCTTATACATTTCCAGTCAAGCACAAGGAATGCATATAAAATCTGAAAGTGAAACCAAAGCTTTAACTTGTTTCAGTCTTTTGTAAGCATTTTGCAGCTCAGGCTTTGTTTTGTTTCCCTGCTACCCCAAAATGCAGTGGAAAATGTAATCTGCCCCTAGAGACTCAGCTACTTCCCTGCATTTTTAATTTTGTTGTTCCCAAACTTGCCCTGTAATTGACAATGCTGTTAGCAGATTTAGTTTAGCTTTTGCCCAGAGAGCGTAATGATGGCTGGATTAGTGTCCCACAGGTGAAGTATTTAACGTAGCCATCTCTTGTCAGCCTTTTAACCTCCTAGAATCTCCTTAATGAACTTCTATAGAAAGCCAGAAGTAAATTGGAAATTCATGTGGTTTTGACTGACAGACCTTTAGAAGGAGAGAAAGAGAGAAACCTTTTTTTTTTTTTTTGCAGACGCTTCCATCAATCATGCGAAGGAGAGCGCTATCATAAGCATGCCAAGCGGTTCTTGAATATGTTATTAGTGAATGCCTAATTTATTTTTCTAAAGTTGGGCAAATAATGGAATCATGCGCTTCCACACCAACCCTGGAAAACCATATTTTAACATGTCAAAAGAAAAATAAGTCACAAATGTAAAAACAGAACAAAAGCCTAACACGTGTAATCTGTGGTTTTGCAAGAGGGACTTGTAAAAGCAAGGCTGTAGGATAGACTTCTCTTGTCCTTTGTGCCTCTTAAAGTGGAAAATTGTGGATGTGGGGGATATAGAAAATTAAATGACTGGAGCCTCTTTGTGGGGCTTTGATAGATGGGTTGAGTGAAGGTGATTGACACTTGAGCAAGGAAATGTTTGTTTATGTTTTGGGGCAGAGAGGAACCAGTGAAAGATATGAGGTGCTCTCAGATTAAGAAAAATAAAAAAAGCAAGTTCCATTCTGTAGACTTTGAATACCACTTTCAAAACGCCTGATTTCTGTCTGCTTCAAAGAATTCTTTATTTTGTAATCTTGCCAATATTGATTCAGTCACTGCTTCCATGTTGGATAAATGTCGTCTTTTGATTGGTTTCATGTCTTAACTTCTCGTTCCATGCAGCACCTGTTCTTAAGACAGACTTCCTGGTTCCAATCTTTTTACCCCAGTCCAAAGATTACTGTGGTGTATTAGAATCATAGAATCATAGAATCATAGAGTTGGAAGAGACCACAAGGGCCATCGAGTCCAACCCCCTGCCAAGCAGGAAACACCATCAGAGCACTCCTGACATATGGTTGTCAAGCCTCTGCTTAAAGACCTCCAAAGTAGGAGACTCCACCACACTCCTTGGCAGCAAATTCCACTGTCAAACAGCTCTTACTGTCAGGAAGTTCTTCCTAATGTTTAGGTGGAATCTTCTTTCTTGTAGTTTGTATTGTGGCAGCTTAACCACGATGGGCCTGTTATTCAAGGGGGAAATAAATTGTGTAGTCTAGGGAAATGGTCTTGATCTCTAGAAACTTCTACTGGATCATGCACTGCAGGAGAAGAGACCAGAGATGGCTTAATGTCAAAGTTATAATACGTTACGTTCAGGCACTAGGTGCTGGAAGTATATAAAGTGCTTTTCTGGTTCTTTGTCGAAGTATCTATTTCCTTAACCTGTGGAAGGACTTCATTTGTGTTCTGCGGTGTATTTGCTAGAGAGTCAGGATTATTGCCTTGTAAACCAGTGTGAAGGCACAATTAACATTGAATTTATAAGACCTGTTCTTGAAAAGTTGCCAGAACTTTTCTTTGATAGTTCCAGAAGTGTTGGCGAGGGTGTCAGCATTTACAGCCTGAGAACACTGCATTGCCTGGTGTCATCCAGGAAGTCTAGCTTTCTAAATATTTGAAATATTTGCCAAAGCATGCTTAAAAGTTCTCTCCTTCCCCACATTCCTTGTGGCTCTGTAAATAATCTATATTGTGCGCCCTCCATTTTTAGGGGTGCACTAAGTTTGAAAAAGAGAGGCTTTTCTAACTCTTCTCTGCTTGAACTGTTATTTAATGATCATCAGTGGTAAATTTGTACTTTGGGAGGGTTAGCTGGCATTTTATTAAATTTTGTTTCTATTATGGTTGAGACATTTGTAAAATCATGTTTGTACTTCATTGTGAGCATTTGAAATGTTGCAACCTGTCCGAAACCTCGGGATAGGAGTATGGGTGCAAACTTTTAAATCTAACCCCCTCCCCCGCATGCTTTGCAGATGTTTTTCAAGGCAAGCTGCCATGTCGGAATTCAAAGTATATGAATTATAAAAAGTTGGGCAGCAGGTACGTTGACCATACCCTGACCTTGTCTTTGATATCTGAAGACAGTTTCCAGGTATCCCTGCTGAGAGAGGTTGTAGGTTGGCGACAAGGGAGAGGGCCTTCTCAGTGGTGTCCCCCCATACTGACTATGGAATGCTTTCCCCAGCAAAGCCCACCAGACATCAACAGTAACATACAGTGGTACCTCGGGTTAAGAACTTAATTCATTCTGGAGGTCCATTCTTAACCTGAAACTGTTCTTAACCTGAGGTACCACTTTAGCTAATGGGGCCTCCCGCTGCTGCTGCGCCGCCGCTGCGTGGTTTCTGTTCTCATCCTGAAGCAAAGTTCTTAACCTGAGGTACTATTTCTGGGTTAGCGGCCTCTGTAACCTGAAGCGTCTGTAACCTGAGGTACCACTGTATTTTTAGTCCTGGCTTAAGATCTCTCTGTTCTCCCAGACTTTTGAGAGATTATGATAATCGTGTTTAGTGCATCTGTGTGTGAGAGTGTTGGAGGGGGTGGTATTTTATTGTTAAACTTGGTGGTTTGTGTATAAGTTGCCTAGAGATGTTTTGTATTAGGATACAAACTGAATTATTATTATTATTATTATTATTATTATTATTATTATTAAATATGCTTGTGTTTTTTACACACACACACACACACACACACACACACACACACACACACGACAAAGAAGCTTTACCTAAGGAATAAGGTGCATGCAACATTTTATGGCATTGTGCTACTATCTTTAATAGCCACTCATACGTTAAATTGCATAAAAATGATTAATATAGAATGTTTCTCTGACAAAATCTCCTGAAAGTCGGTTTAAATTGTATGTTTTAATTTAGAAAAAAATCAGAAACTTGAAAATTCTCCCAAACTACTTTGAAAAGGACCATATATATATATATATATATTTAAAAATGGTGGGTGATTAACAGAGCTATATAGTCCCACCTTATGCAGTGCTGGAATCAGAACACACTGTTCCCCCATCCAATTTGAAATCATTCCGGACCTGTTTTAGCTTTGCAAATGTGCTAGCAGTTTTACATAATGTACTTGTCCGAGAGGCTAAAAGGGTCCTCTGAGACTAGGCTTTAGGTCATTCAGAAGTCTGGGTAGTATCAGGGGGGCGGGATGGGGATGATAAATTCACCTGTTGATTATCTGATGCAGGAACAACAACAGCAAAATCTGCCCACAGATCTTGAAGCTAGTTGCCATGAGTCACAAAATCTTATTGGTACTGAAGTATGAATGGAATTCTCAAACGTTATTACTCAAGAGTTATACATGTGTGTTTTTCTTTGACGTTTAGGAGGCCCGCTGAGGAAAATTCTCCATGAATGTACGTCACAATGATGATGACCGACCAAATCCCACTGGAGTTGCCATCGTTGCTGAATGGGGAGGTAGCTATGATGCCTCACTTAGTCAATGGAGATGGAACTCAGCAGGTCAGTAACTTCTGAAAGTGACAAGTTGAAGAGCCAATTGACTTACTTTGAATATGCCAATTGACTTCCTTCAAAGATTTGAGAGATTCTGCTACACCACACGTACTTTTCTCTTTGTCTTATGTGCAGCTCATGCCCATATTAAGAAATAAAACATGCCCTTGTTTTAGTAAGAGACTCAGACATGAACTCTGAGGCCTGTGAATTAAATAATATAGCATATGACTCACTTAAGGTATGCTGCATTGTCCAGATTACCTTGTGGGTAAGATTACCTTGTGCTGCTGTGGCCTCCTTTGGGGGGAAAGTCGGGATATAGAATTAAGAACTAATAACAAATAACGGATGTGCTTACTGTTTTTGGTTCTTTAATTTATATTGTACTCTGGAATTTATATTGTACCTGGAATTGCTCAGAATGGCTTGCATGTGGTTTTGAGCAGGTCTCCCAGTCAACCAGTTTGCAAGACTCTCATTCAGCTGCAGAACTGGGTCATGAATTTGGACTGTTCTAATGTAGACGATAACATACTCAAATGCTCATAATACCCTTCATGTAAAGTAGACATTAGCGTGGTGCCGGGAGCGAGCCACAGTAAGTCACACCGTGCGAGTTGGAGTTAACTCTTTATTAGCAAATACATGATTTGCACAAATCTTGGTGGCGTGTTGGGCCTAAATGAGCGCAACAACTCATCTCCAGTAGTTCTTTCCCGCATGAGGCAGTTGCTGAGGCAACTGTTGCCTCCCCAAAGTCCCCTCCTCCCCATGGTTTCCCCCTAGCAATTGGAGACTGTGTCTGTGTGCAGCCGACCTCGCCTCCGCCCTTTTCATGCCTCTTCTGGTTCTGGGAGGCCAGAGGGAAGGGGAGCTTGTCGCGGCAGGAGGGGGAGACACCCCTGCCTCTTCACCAGCCTGACACACTTCTTCCTCTTGGGCCTCCCTTCCTGCCCTGCTTCAGCCTCTGCCTCTGATTCTGGATTTTTCTCTGCCCCAGGTTCTCCAAGATGACTAAGCCCTGTTACCCCTTCACCTTCCAACACCTCCTCTTCCCAGTCTTCTCCTGCTGACCACTCATTGTTGTCTGACCACCACTCTCTGGACTCGGAGCCTTCTTGCCTTGGGGGTTCCCCAGCTGGTTCTTCCCATTCACATACAGTGGTGCCTCTGGTTACGAACTTAATTCGTTCCGGAGGCCCGTTTTTAATCTGAAACTGTTCTTAACCTGAGGTACCACTTTAGCTAATGGGGCCTGCCACTGCCGCCACCGCGCAATTTCTGTTCTCATCCTGAAGCAAAGTTCTTAACCCGAGGTACTGGGTTAGCGGAGGTATTTCTGGGTTAGCGGAGTCTGTAACCTGAAGCGTCTGTAACCCGAGGTACCACTGTAATGTGTGTTTTTTTGTGTGGAGGGGCAAGTTCCCATCCAAGCCTGTACCTGTTTTTAGCCATGTTGCTGCATCACAAACCTTCAGGCCATAGAAAGTACATTAGTGTTGCACACCAGGAGAGAACATTTTAATTTTTCCTGATTTACATGTATAAATGGCCAGTTTTGTGAGTGAGTGAGGGTGGGGAGGCTTAAACACAGCAGGGTTAAAATAGTCATGAGGGTGGATAGAGGCGGCGAAGGGAGAAAATGATCATTACAGTATTCTCATTTTGGAACATCTGCATTGCGTGCTTCTCTTTATTCAAGCAGTTTGCCAGTCAGACAATGGCAGATGGTCATTCCTCATTATTCAGAGATGATCAAAGAGGACCCATTCTGTCTGACGTCAAACTTTGCTTCATAGTCCCTGACTAGAATACTACCTTGTAACTGTACTGCATAAAGATAAATTAGGAGGGTGAACAGCAGAACCTTCTGTACCAGTGAAACAGGGCCTTAAAAAAACCCTAGTAATCTGTATGTGTTTAAAGAAATCTAGATGGTGTAGAAACTAGATGGTATTAAAATGCATAGGGGAAAACATAAAATAATCAGTTTGTGGGGGATGTTCTTGCAGTAGACTGAGAGGAACATATTTATACAGTGGTACTTTGCTTCCCAAACTTAATCCATTCTGGAAGTCTGTTCCAAAACCAAAGCGTTCTAAAACGAAGGCGTGCTTTCCCATAGAAAGTAATGCAAAATGGATTCATCCGTTCCAGACTTTTAAAAACAACCCCTAAAACAGCAATTTAATATGAATTTTACTATCTAACGAAACCATTGATCCATAAAATGAAAGGAATAATCATTGCACTGTAAGGTAAAGGTAAAGGGACCCCTGACCATTAGGTCCAGTCGTGACCGACTCTGGGGTTGCGGCGCTCATCTCGCTTTATTGGCCGAGGGAGCCTGCATACAGCTTCCGGGTCATGTGGCCAGCATGACTAAGCCGCTTCTGGCGAACCAGAGCAGTGCACGGAAATGCCATTTACTTTCCCGCCGGAGTGGTACCTATTTATCTACTTGCACTTTGACGTGCTTTCGAACTGCTAGGTTGGCAGGAGCAGGGACCGAGCAACGGGAGCTCACCCCGTCACAGGGATTCAAACCGCCAACCTTCTGATCGGCAAGTCCTAGGCTCTGTGGTTTAACTGTACTATAAAATAAATAAGACAGTATTGTAGATGATAAAAATTTAATTCCCCCTCCCCCTTAAGTGCACTGATGATAGTCATTGTTTAGATGGGGGCTTTTATCCATTTCTGTGGTCACACAATCAATCATCAATCAATCAATCAATCAATCAATCAATCAGTAGCTGAACTGGGTTTCACATAGTCACAAAAACAAAGTCACAAGCCACAGTCACAAGTCAGTCCCATAGAACGAAGAACAAGTCACAGTCTATTCCAACTCTATGATTCTATGATTCAAATAAATGAAAAAGCCACACAAACAAACAAACAAAAAAAGCAAATACAAAAGTTCCAAATATCTCATCTTTATTGCGTGGGTGCTCGGGACTCAACAGCCAACAGGAAGCCTCTGATTAGCAGCGACAGACTCTATTTACAAATGAAACACACTCAGCAGGAAGCGGAACATGTTCCGCTTCCAAGGCAAAGTTCACAATCGGGAACACCTACTTCCGGATTTGCAGTGTTCTATTTCCAAGTTGTTCATAAACTAAGCTGTTCTAAAACCAAGGTACCACTGTGGTTAGAATTACAGTATGGTAGAATTGGAAGGGAAGTCATTTAGGCCAACCCTCTGCACTTCAGGGACGCGGGTGGCGCTGTGGTCTAAACCAGTGTTTCCCAACTGGTGTTCCGCGGCACACTAGTGTGCCGCCGGACGTTGCCTAGTGTGCCGTGGGAGGGAGGCGGGCGAGTCGGGCTAATCCTCCGACGAGCTCCACCTCCAGACCCATTGCTCAAATCCTTTAACCCAGGAGGGCGGGGAGGGGGGGGGGAGAAACAGAAAAAAGAAAGGGTGGAAAAAAAGAAGGGGAAGAGAAAATATTTTTTTAAAAAAAGGAAAGAGAGGGGAAAAAGCGAGGGATGGAGGAAGGGGAATAAACAGAAGGGGAGAACAATGAAGAGGGGCGGGGCTTGGCAGGCAGCAGATAACTGGGGAGGGGGGCGCGGCTGGCGGCGGCTCAAGGCAGGAAGGGAGGAGCTGCCTCGCGGAGAGTCTTGGGCTGCAGAGATTTCCCGTTCAGGAGCGCGGGAGGCCACGCCGTGGATGGGAATCTCCTCCTCCTCTTCCTCCTCCTCCTCCAGGAGAGAGGGTGGTCCGCCCCACCGAGTCGGGACTGCTCAAGCGTGGGAGCCTATAGTTAGAGCTCAGCTCCTTTTCTTGCCTTCCCCGCCCCCCCACGGAGCACATTTTCCTCGCCCCCCAACCCCCGCATGTAGAATAGAAGCCCTCCAGCCTCCACGGTGCACAAACTCTCCCCTCTGCAACGAAGCGCTTTGTTGCATATCTTTGGTGAGGTTTTTAGGCAGTCTTGGTGCACCTTAAATCAGCGCTAATTGCGCCTGGACGCAGTATTTACTTCCGAGTAGGCCCCCTTCTCCCCCCCCCCGGTAGCACCTGACGTTGCTATTCGTATCATCAGGTTTGTTTGTTGATAATTTAATTGTTTTAAAAGCATCATGCTAAAGAGATCTCTCCCACCCCCAGACCCTTGGGCAAAACAGAAACACACACATACACAAACACAGAGATTGAGCCCTGCAGGTTTTATGAAATGAATGGATTCTGAATGCCTGTTTCAGTGGCTTGTCCGCCTTAGGCTGCTGGGCCAGACACCTGTTACACGGTGCAGTCCGTAAGCTGTGAGCGCTGCTACCTGCCGCCGAGACCACGTAACGACAGTCTTGAAAGACCTACATTGGCTCCCAGTACCTTTCCGAGCACAATTCAAAGTGTTGGTGCTGACCTTTAAAGCCCTAAGCGGTTTCGGTCCAGTATACCTGAAGTAGCGTCTCCGCCACCATCGTTCAGCCCAGACACTGAGATCCAGTGCCAAGGGCCTTCTGGCAATTCCCTCACTGTGAAAAGTGAGGTTACAGGGAACCAGGCAGAGGGCCTTCTCGGTAGTGGCGCCCGCCCTGTGGAATGCCCTCCCATCAGACATCAAAGAGATAACCATTACCTTCTATGCTGTTACTATTTTTTTATTTTTTTTTACATAAGTAAAAAGTGACCTTTCCCCATCTGGCATGGTGGTGTGCCTCGAGATTTTTTTCATGAAACAAGTGTGCCTTTGCCCAAAAAAGGTTGGGAAACACTGGTCTAAACCACTGAACCTCTTGGGCTTGCCGATCAGAAGGTTGTTGGTTCAAATCCCCGTGACGAGGTGAGCTCCCGTTGCTCTGTCCCAGCTTCTGCCAACTTAGCAATTCAAAAGCACACCAGTGCAAGCAGATCAATAGGTACCACTGTGGCAGGAAGCGTTTCCTTGCACTCTGGTTTCCGTCCCGGTGTCCCGGTTTAGTCATGCTGGCCACATGACCCAGAAGGCTGTCTATGGACAAACGCTGACTTCCTCTGCCTGAAAGCGAGATGAGCACCACAACCCCATAGTCGCCTTTGACTGGACTTAACCATCCAGGGGTCTATTAACTTTTACCTTTTACCTTACTTCAGGAATCGCAACTAATGCACCATCCAACCTCTGCTTAAAAACCTCCAAGGAATTGAAGTCCATCACTTTCTGAGGGAGTCCATCCCACTGTTGGAACAACTCTTACCATCATAAAGTTCTTCCTGAAGCTGTTTTCATACCAGTAGGGCCTCCTCAGGCAGGGGCATTTAGCAGTTCTGCTACTTGTTTTAACTAGAGAGGCCAGCAACCGAACGTGGGACTTTCTTGTATGCAAAGCACATGCTCCACCGCTGAGTCATGGCCCATCATTCTGGTCTCGGTCACTTTGCTCATTTCCTGACCTTCTGCAGCTGCTCATTGCATATGGTCCAGGGCTCTTTCCCCCCTTCTCCTAGCATCAGATGGCTTTTCAACAAAGGCAACTTCCTGATTTCTAGTTAAATGGATGCTGCTCCAAACATAATCTAGAGGCTTGCCAATTAAAACAACCCAATACTTGCTCATCAGATGGGGAAATAGCCGAAATTTAAGCTAAGTTATGCAGATAGCGGAGAAGAAGATCTTTCCATGCTCTCTCTCTCTCTCTCTCTCTCTCTCTCTCTCTCACACACACACACACACACACGTTATTAGTGCTAATCTGCAGTCTGTCCTGTCTTGTAAATGGAACAAACTGACTGTTTCTAATGGAGAATACAATGATGAAGTCTAATTTTAACAAGCCTCAGCTGCTGTGCTTGAGATGTCCCCCAGAACTGAGTCAAACCAGAGGTAATATGGGACAAGATTAAAAACCCAATGTAGTTGAATGCAGACATTCAGTACAATTCCATTATAACACAGTACAGTGGTACATTGGGTTACAGATGCTTCAGGTTACAGGTGCTTCAGGTTACAGACTCCGCTAACCCAGAAATAGTACCTTGGGTTAAGAACTTTGCTTCAGGTTGAGAACAGAGATTGCGCAGCGGCGGTGGCAGGAGGCCCCATTAGCTAAAGTGGTACTTCAGGTTAAGAAAGGACCTCCAGAACGATTAAGTGGTACCTGGGGACTTGAATGGCTTGGCTCCTAAGCCATTATTTTTATTTCAAAATATAGTCCGGCCCCCCACAAGGTATGAGGGACAGTGGACCGACCCCCTGCTGAAAAAGTTTGCTGACCCCTGGTAGATAGATAAAGCAACAGTTTTTGGTTTGTTTGTTTTTTGAAACTACAGGTTGTGTGATGTTCAAAATCAGTGTTCACAGTTAGCCAGGCACCAGGTGCATTTTGCCCAACATGGTGGTTTTTCTCTCTGCCGTGTTCACTTTCTTGAACGCAGTGTGATTTTTTGTTTTTTTTGAGGGGAGGGGTGCTGGTATGGAGTAACATTCTGTGCAGGTTAAAGTTGTTTAGCCCAGAATCTGGTTTACTCACTCATCCGCTGTTTGTGAGAAAGAAACCTCGGGGTTTGAGGCTTGGGGAAGATTCAGTGGTTGTTGTTTTAATCCTTTGCCACTTTTAAGATCTTTGCACAATCGTTGTGAAGTCTGAAGAGGACTTTCAGCTTTGTGGGGATGTCTCAGGTGAGTATGTTCAAGCGAGCACACTCGAAAAACCCTCTTCAGACTTTCACGCCAATTGTGCAAAAATCTGAAGAGCAGCCTGCACACCTGGGGACGATAAAGGCGGAGCTTGCATGTTTTACAGCTATCAAAACATTGTTTTCTATTGGCCCAATGCCTAACAGTAGCTGGCATTTAGGTTTGGCTGTCTTCATCAGCACAGATCACTTTGCTGTGGCCTAACAAACTTGAATGGCTGATCAGGTGCTTAAGGGTTGGCTGTCCTCTGATGGTTGCAACTACTGGAATGCAATACCCAGCGCAGCATAAGAGAGAGGAACACAGCCAGCTAGGAGGGCAATAATAATAATAATAATAATAATAATAATAATAATAATAATAATTTGGACCTGGGCAGGACATGCAGATGGAGATCTGGGAGACTGTATCTGGCAGAGGAATTGCAACAGGAAACTTACACATACAACACACTTGAATATTTATGGTGCACTCACACCTGAAAGCTCTTTCCAGAGTATCAAGTGAATCTGTGTAGGTTGAAGGTGTGTGTGTGTCTGTTTCTGGAGCCCATGGCCACGTCATCCTCCCAACTAGTTCATTGCATCCACACTGGAAAACTGCAGAGGTCTTTTAAGGTCTAGCTGGAAGGAAGATAAGCATCAGTACACAATAAGCCTTAATTTCCTTCTGTTGCCGCAGCATTCTTTCCTTAATTTTTAAGTGAACACTCCATCTTTTTGGGCTAATTATAACGTTCAGAAACAATGAATTCCCTTTTAGAAAGAGCGAGAAGGAACAACAACAACAAAAAAAACCCACACAAAATTACCGCTTCAGCTCGCTATCTCGGAAAGTTAACTTTGAGCCTCAAAGTAGTTCCAGGATGCAAAATATTGTTTTGGAAGACTTGGGAAATAAATCTTCCAAGTGAGCCTGCTTACCACCAAGGCATTCTTGGTCGCTGTGTATAAACAAAAGGGAGCACAATACACCCCGACATTATTTGTCCCAGATGGAGTTCTAAACTTGGCTCCTTCTCCTGCGCTGATGTCATGGTGTACCAGCAAAACTCCGGAGTTAAGAGACGTGCATTGCATCCATTTTATTCCTGTGTGATTGGTGTGGGAGGGGAAGGCTCAGGGGGTGTTGGGTGGAAAATTTGTTTCATGGTTTCCCCCCCTTCCTTCCCCCTCCCTTCTCTGTTCTTGTGAAGGACGGTGGTAAGGAATGTGGGGCTCATGCCAAGGAAGAAACAGCATTGAATAGTGGGGTGTTCTTGGTTTTGTTTTTATTCTTCCCCTCTCTGAGTACCTGTATATAGCTTAAGAGGAACCGAGAAAGGGCTTTCTGGGTAGTTGATGTGTTTGAATAGCAGAGGGGAGGAGCGGGTTGTCAATGCAGAACTTTTAAAGCAAGATACAAACATTCTTGCTTTTTTCAGAGTCTTACTCAGAGCACAGCTTTGTGGGGATTTCACAGTGCAGCAAACCAGAATTCCAGAATGTGAGGAGCCTTGTATTAGACCGGGCCAGGCCTGTGGGTGGGTTAAGAGAGACCAAGCCCTTCATGTTTTCAGACAGGGTCCTCTTCAGCAGCGCTCTTGGAATGGCCACAGTTTTCTTCCCTTCAAAGCCTCTGCTGCCCAGATCTGGATTCCTGAGGCCAGGTGGCTTGAACAAAGTTGAAACAAGGCTGGCATCCTTGGACCCTGGCCAGGGTCCCAGTGGCCTGACACCATTCACTGCTCTGCTACATTCTTTCGGGAGGGGGAATCCCCCTTCAATTATTTTCTCGCCAAGCTAGGCTAGATCCAGCCACCATTTGAATTTCTGACAGGGCTCCCAATCTGGGATTATTCCAGGGCAATGGAAGGAATTTCCAGCAGTAGTTGGACCCAGTTACCCAGTTCTGCCCAGACTGCGTGAGGTACCTACCAGTGGGCACTTTGCCCACAGCCCCCTCAGAGGGCTGAAGCTGAGCTGAAGCCTGAAATGGCAGCAAGCCGAAAGTCCATCTCTATTGACCAGGGAGAAGACCAAGCTGCTAATATTTATAGCACACACCCTACCCCACAGCCCAATAAATGACTTCAAAATATTGGCTCAGCAATAGCTTCTGACTCCCACTAGTTACTAGGAACAGCAAATTGCTTTCTTTTTCCTCAACCTTTGGTCTCTGCTGACTTAGATTTGCAGATTTGTACTTGGATGTGCAAATCATCTTAGTTTGAGGATCATGGGGTTCAGGAGGTAATTCAAGGACCACCTCTCCATATGAACGGACCCAGACCCAGTAATCCTCACCTGAGACCCTTCTTTGTGGGTCTTCTCCATGAGAGGCCCAGAGGGCAGCAACGCAAGAACGGGCCTTCTCTGTGGTGGCTCCCCATTTGTGGAATGCTCTCCTCGGGAAAGCTCGCCTGGCGCCTTCATTACATATCTTTAGGCGCCAAACACATTCCTCTTCTCCAAGGCCTTTGGATAATGAAACAATCTATGGCAGGGGTTGGCAACCTAAGGCCCATGGGCCACAAGCGGCCCATGGGGGTTGTTTAACCGGCCCATGGACCCCCGCCGTACACTATGGGGACCCCCCCCGCCCCCCACTCGGTCGGCTCCCGTGTGCCGCGCTAAACCAGTATAGAGCAGAGTGGGGACCGCCTTCCATGCCACTGGCTGGCTTCCCATTGGCTGCAGGAGCTTCCTGCAGCCAATGGGAAGCTGTGCACGCCTCCTCTGCGCTGGAAGGAGCACCGGAAATAACATTTGTGCATGTGCACGCACACACACTCCGGCCCACTGTGGAATCTGGGGGACCGTGAACTAGCCCAAGCTACAAAAACTTTGCCGACCCCTGATCTATGGCCTTTCAAGCTGTGGAAGGTATTGCTTTTGTTACGTATTGCTTTTTATGTTACGTATTTTTATACTGTAAATGGCCCTGTGATCCTCAGATAAAGGGCAGTACAGTGGTAGCTTGGGATGCGAACGAGAGCCCCGTTCGCATCCTGAACGCAACGTAACCAGCGTCTGCGCATGCGCAGGTCGCGTTCTGCCGCTTCCGCGCATGCGCGTGACATCATTTTGAACGTCTGTGCATACACGAGCATCAAAACCCGGAAGTAACGTGCCCTGTTACTTCCGGGTTGCTGCGGAGCGCAACTCGAACACACTCAACCCGAAGCACATTCAACCCCAGGTATGACTGTATATAAATTTAATAAATGAATAAAAATAAATAACAAGAGCCACCCCTTGAGCTACCATTTTGCACTGGGTTCTGGTTGGTGGACCTCAGGATTCTGTTAAAAATCACAACAGTGGAACAGGTGCTGTAATCCTGAGGCCCACTTACATCTGTTTATTGAGCATTAATTTTCAGTCCGTGGGTCAATGTCGTCCGCCTTCCCCCAAGTGAGCTGTGCTTTGACTCAAGGTGGGTCAAGCAGTGAAATTGCCACCCTTTTAGGAAAACAAGCGCTTTGTGACCCGTCTAGTCCGGCATTCTGTTTCCTGCGGAAAGAAAAGACTTCTTAAATAATGATCGAAACCTGCTGGGATGCTTTGAGCAGAGCATGTTTATAGTTGAAGCTGCTTCCCAGGTGCCTATGGGAAGCCCCCAAGCAGGGCTCGAGGGCAAAAGTGACTGGTGTATAGAGCCATTTTTTTCCTTGAAAGAGAAGTTGGCTGGAGGTGAAATAGTAGGAGGTACTTGTAGCAGTTGGGTAGCAGAGTGAATTTTCACTCCTGACAAGCTGCATCTACGGATATTCCATCTATTAAAGGCACAGGAGGCCTGGTGATCCTTACAGTGTATGGTTTAAAGTTTATTAGTGGGTCCCATGTTGCAGGTTGCCGGAGATGAGAGAAGCCAAAGGCCGCTGGTTATAGAAATCTTATGCAACACAACTTGTGCTGCTTATGCTCCCATGGACTAGCACCGGGCGATACCTGGTTTTCAGCATCGTGATATATATCACCAGCTAAACATCGCAATCATATCACAAAGTCTGAAATAAGGACGGAACTATGTAGAGGCAAATAGTAGGGTTGGGTGATAAGCTGGTTTTCAGCTTCATGATATATCACCATAAAGCAGGGGTCAGCAAACTTTTTCAGCAGGTCCACTGTCCCTCAGACCTTGGGGGGGGGGCGGACGGACTGTATTTTGAAAAAAATAATAAACGAATTCCTGTGCCCCACAAATAACCCAGAGATGCGTTTTAAACAAAAGCACACATTCTACTCATGTGAAAACACCAGGCAGGCCCCACAAATAACCCAGAGATGTGTTTTAAATAAAAGGACACATTCTACTCATGTAAAAACATGCTGATTCCCGGACCGTCCATGGGCCGGATTGAGAAGGCGATTGGGCCGGATCCGGCCCCCGGGCCTTAGTTTGCCTACCCATGCCATAAAGCACCGTGATATATCACGACGTCTGAAATATGGATGGAAGCTGGCTTTCAACTTCCAGCCCTTTTTTATGTCTATATTTTAGTTTATTGCCTCAATGAGGAGCCATATTTGGGTGGCTGATCTTATGTGTGTGCTCTTTATTGTTTGATTATTTTTAGCTGAATGATAACCCGTGGTTATGAGGTCACACAACATCGCTGGGATTAAAGTAAACGAGATAAGGGTAGACCACCCACAATAGGCCACCCACAGTGGCAGAGAGTGGAGGTAGCATGCACCCAGAACCTCACCAGTTAGCAATCAATGTCTGCAATAATGGGGAGAGAGGAGGCTCCCCTGCCCCACCAGGTCATCTCACCCCACCCCAAAATTGGAACAGGAAGCCAAATCCCGCCACCTGTGTTGGACAAGGTCTGGTCTAAGACAGAACCACGCTTGCCATGGAATTCTAAGCTGCCCCAGGCAAGATGGCTTCTGCATGGATTTATAAAATGCCAACTTAGAGAGGTAAACTAACAGAATCCTAATCCTGTTTTTGAGAACCAGACAATAGTCGCAGAGACTTGAAACTGGCACATTGCTAAATGGGAGTACCTTGACAGGAGGATAGAATTCTTCCTGCCTACAATGCCAAGTTGGGCCTTGCCAACTGTAATGATATATGGAAGGTTTTTTGTTTTTGGCATGTTTGTTCTTGTTTAAACATGACAGTTCCTGTGTTCTGGCTTTGCCTTTTCCTAGTGTTTTCCAAGAAGCGGAACCTGCCCACCAAGTTCTATGGGCCTCAGCAAAATGGACTGTTGGGGAGATACACAAATCTTTTATCCCTGGGCAGCCAAGAGGCAGGAATCGCTAGGAACTTGATGCAGCCGTTTGTTGCTCATTCCAGCGATGCCCTTGAACCGGACCCTCATACCTTCCCCTGCATGTCACTACCAGTTAATCCTGTGGGAATGTGGTTGCAGTGCAGCAACATCTTCTTCCACCTGTCCATGGCCCAGTCTCTGCTGAAAGAGAAACTTTGTGTGTGTGTGTGTGTGTAGGCTGCATTTTACCTCATGCAGAGCACACATATGCATTGCCCTCCTTTGAGGCCCTGCAGTATGCAGCCTTATTTTCTTGACTTCACTCTGTTTTCACTTATAAGCTTTTTGAGTGCCGTATTTTTCCGTGTATAAGATGAGGTCTCCACCCCCTCCCCAATTTTTTAAGTTTAAAAATGTGGGTCGTCTTAGAGCAGTTAAATATATAAATAAATACGGTACTTGCCGCCATACACGCTCTGGCAGGTGAAGCTCCTCACAGTGGTGAGTCGCAGGGCCTCCTTATTCTGCATTCCTCCTCCCACTCAGCCAGGAGGGAGGCTGAAGGCGGTCCGTTTGTGCTGCACTGAGTCTGGGCGGTGGCTTCGCGCAATCGGTTCCGCACCGCTCCAGTTGGCTGTGGCGATTGAAGATACCTAACCCCTCCGCGCCTTTCCCTCGGGGCCTCCTTAGCCTGCTTGCCTTCCCCTACTGAGCCCGCCCTACAGCTGGTGGTGAGGCTGCCAGTGATCCGTTTGTGCCACATGGAGTTTGTGGCCGGCTACGCACGAGCGGCGCTGCCGCTCCAGTTGGCCACGGCGATTGAAGTAATAACACCCCTCCGCACCTTTCCCGTCATAGAAACCTTGCGCCCCTCCTGGGTAATGGCGCTCCCCCCCAAAAAAGCTCAACAACTCTGATAGGTGGCTTGTTACAGGTGCACGGCTGTCAGCGTTGGTACGGCAGGTGAGCTATTTTCGTCAACAATTAAGCTCAATCTCCCCCCATTTTCTTAATTTGGAGTCCCCAAAAATAGGCGTTTTCCTATACCTGGGGGCATCAATACACGGAAAAATACGTTATGTGTATGAACCCTGGCACATGGGGACTTTGAAGCTCTGGATTTAATAACTCCCCCTGCGCCATGTGGCCATGTCCTCCCAGGTTCCTGCGCATAAGCTTTGCATTGTTGCTACATTCCTTCTCTTCTACCTAACAAGTGTGAGCTGGAAGTAGTAAGGAAGTGTTAAAAAGAAAAGTCACATAGCAGTTTCCCGTTTGCTTTTCTTCGTTCCTACCTTCCTGCTGGATGCTTATCCTTGTTGGAGCTGCCTGGGGAACAAGCCACAGTGGACTTAGTTGTGTTGGCCGGGTGTTGCAGCAGCAACTGGGAAACCTGGAGCTGTCATGGAACATGGTGGAGGAAAGGAGAAACATCTAGTCCAAACCCCTGCAATGCGGGAATCTCATCTAAAGCATCCTTGACACATGGCACCCAACCTCTGCTTAGAAACCTCCAAGGAAGGAGAGTCCACAACCTCCCGATGGAGTCTGTTTCATTGTCGAATGGCTCTTACCGTCAGAAAGTTCTTCCTGGTGTTTACTTGGAGTCTCCTTGCTTGTAACTTGAAGCCATTGGTTCAAGTCCTACCATCCAGAGCAAGAGAAAAAGCAAGCTTGCTCCTCCCTGCACATGAGAGATATTTGAGGATGGCTATCCTATCTCCGGTTGCCTTTGTCCATGGAGTTTTATTGACAGGCTACTGGAGTGGCTTGCCGGTTCCTGTTCCTTATGGAAGTGAGAGCTGGACCATAAAGAAGGCTGATCGCCAAATAATTGATGCTTTTGAATTATGGCGCTGGAGGAGACTCTTGAGAGTCCCAGGGACTGCAAGAAGAACAAACCTATCCATTCTGAAGGAAATCAGCCCTGAGTGCTCACTGGAAGGACAGATCCTGAAGCTGAGGCTCCAAGACTTTGGCCACCTCATGAGAAGACAAGATTCCCTGGAAAAGACCCTGATGTTGGGAAAGATTGAGGGCACAAGGAGAAGGGGACGACAGAGGACAAGATAGTTGGACAGTGTTCTTGAAGCTACCAGTATGAGTTTGACCAAACTGCGGGAGGCAGTGGAAGACAGGAGTGCCTGGCGTGCTCTGGTCCATGGGGTCA
Organism: Podarcis liolepis; assembly: GCF_965112155.1. Classification (NCBI taxonomy): domain Eukaryota; kingdom Metazoa; phylum Chordata; class Lepidosauria; order Squamata; family Lacertidae; genus Podarcis; species Podarcis liolepis. The sequence continues at coordinate 88,709,566 of NC_139556.1, forward strand.
CGAAGAGTCAGACACGACTAAATGACTAAACAACAACAACAAAATCCTATCTCCTCTCAGTCTCTTTTCCAGGTTTGTTTTGGGAGTGGTGTTTTTGTCTGGGAACGATAAATTTAAGCCCGCCAGATCAGAGCAGCAGTATACAGAGAGGTGACTGGCTGAATCCAGGGGCTTGCACTACCAGAACTCAGTAGCCACAACTTGAGTCTGGTGGGAACTGAAAAGCTATGGTTTGGGTGTTCATCATCTCAAGAGCATGACTTGCCGGTTAACCTGTAGTCAGCAATACACGGCAAGAGATTTAAGTGAGGTCTCTTCCTTGTCAGATTAGTGTTCTAGCCTTCCTTTCACAGGAAGCAGTGGAAAAACCCCACAGTTGGGACTGTGGTCGGCTGATTATAGCGTTGGAGCAAAATCGCGTTCCATTTTTCCGTTCAGAAATGGCTGCTTTAGCTTTTGGGAATACTGCAGTTTCATGGCAGAACAGCAGAGTTTTCAAGTGATTGGGGGGGGGGGGAGAGAATGCCTCCAAAGGAAATCTGAAGGCATAAATCTTTTTTCTTTTCTTTTTTTGCTTCTGAACTCCTTTTGTGTTTAATAGAATGTTGCAATTCTAAAGTGAGGAATTGGAATGGCTGTCTCAGTGGCAGCACCACCACAAAAATGAAAGAGGGTAAGCTTTGCCAGAAACTTGCTTCATAAGCTGCCCTGGTTTTTGGAAATGGCTGCTTGGAAAAACTTGCATCTGGTATCTCCCAGCTGCTGTGTGATGTGTTGGAAATAGCATGCAACCTTCATAATTGGATGCTTAGGAGCTAATTTGTAGGAGCCGACATCCCTTTGGCCCCCAAAATAAAATATTCAAGGTACCCATGCCCTACCCACAAAGTTGATGGGCACTGCCATTCAAATGATGTTTGTGTGCTGCATCTTGTGATTGATTATGTGGGGGCAAGGCTTACCTGTCCATCCGTCGTTCCCTTACCCCTATAGTTTATTCAAGTTGACACCCCTGTCTGGAGGTTTGTCCCATTCCCATGAAATCCATTCTGAATTTATTTGTTCAACCCATTTGGCGAAAGGGGATGCAAATAGGCTTAGAGCATACTCCGTGAGCATGGGCCATGGTGCGTCAGAGTCCCTCTGGGTTACCCTATCTGGCAGTGGGGCAAATCTGTTGATTGTTCTGTGCAAACAAGAAACACAGCAGCAGATGTGCATCTCAGTTTCTTGGTAGGCTTCTGTATCTGAAAAAAACCCCATCCATGAGCATTTAATCCTATGGTAAACAGGAGCAGGAATGAAATGGCTTTTGTCTTGACTTGCTTAGATGCGATTTGTTGAGCGAAAAACATTCACACCCTTGTGCACAATAAACGAGGGAGCACAGCCCCTGTTAGGTTAGAAAAAATATTGGGATCATACCTTTGTGAGGATGGTTCTCTTAAAAAAATAAAATCCTCTTTTTTTGCCAAATGAAACTTTGATTCTACTGTAATAAACAAGCAGTGACATGTCTGTTAATGGACTGTTTCAAGCCACAGATGGAAGGATAGGATATTTGAATATTTTATCTGTATTAGCCACACATATGATATCACTGCATATGCAGTCTAGCTGCATGTCCGAAAAGATTCTAGCAAAACCTTTTCCCCAGAATACTAACTTTGAAGGAGCAAAGAGTTCTCTCTCTTTTTAAAATAGAGAAGTTACTCAAATATTCAGTCCTCTTTCCCCACAGTTTGAAGTAGTATGATCCAATTAGGACTTAAGCTCTCAGTCTCCTCTTTACCAGGTTGAATATACCCCAACTCGCTCAAACGTTCCTCATAAGGCTTGGTTTCAAGACCCTTGATCATCTTGGTTTTCCTTTTGTGCACACATTCCAGGTTGTCAACATCCTTCTTAAATTATGGAATCCAGGATTGGACACAGCATTCCAGGTGTGGTCTGACCAAGGCAGAATAGAGTGGTACTATTACTTCCCTTGACCTGGTTACTATACTTATGCATCCTAGAATGGCATTTGGTTGTATCCAACCAAGTCCTACATAGCTTTTTTTTTTATGCCACATCCCACTGTTGACTTCTATTAAGCTTGTGGTCTGTTAAGACCTCTAGATCCTTTTCATATGTACTACTAGTAATCCAAGTGTCCTTCATCTTATATTTGTGCAGCTGGATCTTCCTGCCTAAGTGTATTAGAACCTTACATTTGTCTGTGTTGAAATCTATTTTGTTAGTTTTCCCCAATTCTCCACTCTGCTACGGTCATCTCGAGTTCCAACTCTGTCTTCAGATACTGTACTTCAACCACCAGTCAAGGACGATGCTCCTGGCTCCTCAGTGCCACCACTTCAGGTGGTTGGAGAAGGTATTGCAGCCTCGGTCCAGTATACCTGAAGGAGCGTTTCCACCATCGTTCTGCCCGGACACTGAGGTCCAGTGCCGAGGGCCTTCTGGCGGTTCCCTCACTGCGAGAAGCCAAGTTACAGGGAACCAGGCAGAGGGCCTTCTCAGTAGTGGCACCCGCCCTGTGGAACGCCCTCCCACTAGATGTCAAAGAGAAAAACAACTACCAGACTTTTAGAAGACATCTGAAGGCAGCCCTGTTTAGGGAAGCTTTTAATGTTTAATAGACTATTGTATTTTAATATTCTGTTGGAAGCTGCCCAGAGTGGCTGGGGAAACCCAGCCAGATAGGTGGGGTATAAATTGTTGTTGTTGTTGTTATCAACCAAACTAGTTTTATAAAACTGTTTGAGCCACACTCCTCAGCTGGAGCAGTTGTCCATTCCTCCCTGATGGTTTTGAGCTCTGAGGACAGGCAGACTGTTTAAACAGTGTTCTTCCCTGCAATGGTGAAATAAATGGAGCGACTGGAATTCTGAACACCAGCACTGCACACTGCAACATTTTATTCCATGTCACTCTCTAGTAGTAGTAGTAGTAGTAGTAGTAGTAATAATAATAATAATAATAGTAATAATAATAATCTATTAAGAAAAGGCTTAAGTGTAATAGAATCCGCCAGCATCTTAGACTCCTTGCATCGGAACGGCTTGATGCGAAAACACATTACTGTCGCATCAGTGCTGGTTGTCAGGGAAGTGTCATAAGACTCTCTCCTCCCCAACTGTTAGATTGCAGTGGAGGAATGGAATCAGCAAAGGTCTTCTCCCTGACCTCAGTAAAACAAATAAGCTGTCTTTTCTTGATGGAACCTAGCTGGCATTGAATCGCAGGGATGACTGGAGACTTGTGAAGGATGACAATGATTTGTGTGCGTGCACACCTTTGTGTGAGAAACTGCTAGAAGTGGAGATTGAGCATTAGGATGCTGGAGCTGGTCTTGAGGTGGCTCGCTAAATTACGGCCTGGTTGCCATGGTGACTCAGCAGGCCCGAATCACACAAGAAGTAAAGCAGCTTTTCAAAGGACGTGGAAGGCCTTTTCTTCTTTTTCTTCTTCTCGGACTGCTCCATTTGCACCCGACCAGTTTCTGAGATTTCCAAGGACGGCAGTAGGTGAGAACGCTCCTGAGCATGTGCAGAATGCAGTTCCTTCACCATTGAAGGGCGGAGGAGGAAAACGCTTCTGGGTGACATTGTTTGAACCACCACATCGAATGCTGAATGGGAAGGTCTTGGGCGGTTGAGGTTTCCTTTCTGGAGAACGGAGCCCTGGCCATCACATCTAAAAAGTCCTGTGACTTGAAAGTTACTGAAATGCTAAACAACTTAAAAATAACATGCATGTCTTTAAGGAGCGACATGTGTTTTGATCTCCTCGGCTCCCTTGCTTTGTTTTGAATGGTACGCTTTATTTTGAGGAAGCTATGACCCTTGTGAATAATGCATAGAAATTTGGAGGCTGGGAGGCAGATGTCTTTCACTGCTGATGGAGCCGAGGTCACAGATGGACTGGCCTGGCTTTTGTCGGTTTATTTTTATCTCTTCTGGGACTCTGATTGTGGTGTCTTTGCTGTCCCTGTCTGCCCTGATCAGTGTCTTTAAGAAAGGCTCGTTGCAAACCTCGCATCATGGGCCACGTTTCCATTTCCTCTCCCTCCCTTCCTTTCCAGAACTTATAATTTTAACACTGACGGTGGGTTCGTGCAGAAATCACTGCCCCCCCCCAACAAAGAAAGCTTAGAGATGCAATTCTGTAATTTCTTAACGTGCGCGCCGTTCTTAATTTCCAAACATCTTCTTGATGTTCTGAAAGGGGGTCTTTTGCCTTTATTATCAGTGGAAAGATCATCAGGCTTAGCGCTAAACATAGCATGGTACCTTGCAGTAATGCCATAGTCTCAGAAGGACTTAAGGAATTTTGACGGGGGGGGGGGCTGCGCTCTCTCTCAGTCTTGAGCACCGTGGAACCAACGTGGCAGAAAGAATTTTGTGTGCCTTGAGCTGAAGATCAGAAACGGGGGCTGTCTGGGAATCAGGCCTGGAGGCGGCTCAAAACCATTGATGGGTTTCCTGTATCAAGGCCTTGGAAACCGCTGTACCTTTTTGGGAAGATGCTGGAACTAAAAGGCTATTGGAGATGCCTGACTGCTGCCAAGAACAGCAGTCCTGTGCCATTGGTCTCTCTGTCTGCTAATGTTGCTGCGAACGGCTGTGCATACACACCACCCATTCATGCAGCTAAGTGACAAAATGCTCTGCGTGATGTCACTCCGGTTTGGAGTTCCCCCGGCTGCACTTTAATTGGTTGCTACATAGAATTGTACGGGACACGGGTGGCGCTGTGGGTTAAACCACAGAGCCTAGGACTTGCCGATCAGAAGGTCGGCGGTTCGAATCCCCACGGCGGGGTGAGCTCCCGTTGCTCAGTCCCTGCTCCTGCCAACCTAGCAGTTCAAAAGCACATCAAAGTGCAAGTAGATAAATAGGTACCGCTCCGGCGGGAAGGTAAATGGCATTTCCGTGTGCTGCTCTGGTTCGCCAGAAGCAGCTTAGTCATGCTGGCCACATGACCCGGAAGCTGTACGCCGGTTCCCTCGGCCAATAAAGCGAGATGAGCACCGCAACCCCAGAGTTGGTCACGACTGGACCTAATGGTCAGGGGTCCCTTTACGTTTCTTTTACATAGAATTGTAGAATTGGAAACAATGAGAAAGGTCATCTAGTGCCCTAGAGTTTTTTGGGTTGTGTTGTGGGGAGGAGAACGTAAAAGTCTTCCTCTGTCCCCAGGTGCCACTAATTCACCTTGGGGGCTTGAAAATGGCGAGGACAACTGGAGGGCGATACAGGAGGTGTGCATGTTTTTCATGCAGAAACCTGGCTCACTCTTGTGGGATTGCTGTCCGGTTTGCCCATTTAGCGCAGATGGCCCATTTCTTCATTACTGCAAATGTGTCCCCATTGCCTGCAAATGAATCTTTTAACTAGAAACGCAGGGAACTGAACCTGGGTGCTTTTTGCATACTTCTCTATAGTATTAATGCTTTGCTTCCCACACCTCCATAGAAGTGAATGGCAACCATGTTGGTTTGCAAAAGGGGAACGAGGTAGATTTTGCAGATTCCACAGGACAGAAGCTCAGCCTGTGTCATGGACTGGCTGGATGTAGAGGAGTGGGGAGGGGGCAGCAGCTGGGAAGGGAAGCAGCTTCCCAAGGGAAAGGCTCAGAGCCAGGAAATTGATGGTAGGAAGGCCATGAGTGGTAAGAGGGAGAAGAGGGAGCAGACTGGGAGGAGGAGGAGGTGTCAGAAGCCGAATAGGTAACAGGGTTTAGTGAGCAGGAAGAGGCTGGGGCAGAGAGCAGTCAAGAATCAGAGGCAGTAGCAGAGGGGGCCCAAGCGAGAGAGATGAGGCAGGCGCCTAAAGAAGCCAGGGGGTCTCCCCCTCCTGCTGCGACCAGCTCCCCTCCCCCTGTCTCCCAGAACACGAAGAGGAATGAAGAGGGTGGAGCAAAGAGAGACAAGACGAAGGAGCCTCAGGTTGCTGGGGATGAAGCCTTAGCCCCACTGGGAAGAGTTGCTGTGATCACTAGGCCTGAGCTGCTTTGGTTTCTTTGAGTAAAGAGTTAGCTTCACCAACATGGGTGTGTTATGGGGTAACATTGAACTGGCTTGCAGAAGCTAATTGCGCCCCCAGATTTTGTGATGCACCCCCCCTTTTTCAAGTACCCATATTCTGTTATCGGACCCTTTGACTCTGCAGGATCATTTGCTTCGGACTCTGTAAACTTTTGTGCCATTAGGATATGACCCTTTCAGACACTGGTGACTAAAATAAACCTAGACAGCCTCACGCTGCGCTCAGGATACTGCTGCTTGCTAAGATGTGCAATGTAAACAGTAGCTATAGATAGCTCTTTCCTCCTTGTTTGTGTTTGGAAGCCCTTAATACAGGAAGATGCCACGTCTTTTGAAAACGGCTTTTCATGTCAGATGTTCTTGTGTGCAATGAAAAGGGCGACAGCTGTGACTTGGGTGGTGGTGGTGGGAAGCCTCTCTAGCATTGCCATGTCAGAAAGCAGTGGACACGGAATGGATTCCCGCCCCACACAACGTTTTTTAAAAATCAGATTAAATAAAGAGAATGAAAACTTACGCATGCATTAGCTTAGCATGACTATAACTCAACAAATGCTGTAGCGTGTTTTCTTTGGAAGCTTTCAGTCTAGGTTAACCGAGAGGAGATCATGTTTGCAGTCTCTGAGAGCAATAATCATGTTCTATTCCACTGAAGCAAAACTAACAGTGTTCCATGTTTTTAGTCATTCTAATCATTTTTCCAAATCTGCGTTTAATGGGCCTGGGGCAACAACATGCACGCTGCCTCTTTCACACACCAGTTTTGTGTGCTGACATCTTGTAGTGAACTATATAACCAAGCGTTATGAAACAGGTTAATGCACGTTAAGGAGATAGTGCGCCCCGCTAAATCTTGCAAATAATTGCTCGTATATGGGGGGGGAAGAGAGAGAAAGATTTGGGGTGTTTTATGACGCATAAAATTGACTCTGGACGTGCTAAGTGTGGTCAGGGTGTGCTCCCAGGCACCTGCACACCACCCATTGGCAATCTTCCCTTGTGTTCATCGAATTACAAGATTACTAATGGGTGGTACTGAAAGGAATGAGCTTGCACGAGATCACCCTTCCACGAACAGGCAAAATTGCAGGTTGTGGTTTGCGATGATGGAAGCGGAGGTGCGATCTCTGTTACGCCGCTCGTGCAAGCAGGCCATTTGAGTGAGCAGTCATAGCTGTGCAAAAATACATTCTGCAGCAGTCCCCCCCCCCACTCCCGATAGCATACTTTTGCATGTATGTGCAATAGTGACATCAAAGTGCATTGCTCTCTACAAAATGTAAGAGGGCAGTCCCATGCCCTGAAGAGCTGGCAGTCTAGAATTGGACACAGGTGAGACTGCAGAAGGAGAAGGGAGGAAGATGATGATAGCAAGACAGAACAGGGATGGACTGTGCATTTATTTAGTTAGGTATACATTCATACCTCGGGTTACAGACGCTTCAGGTTGCGTGTTTTCGGGTTACGGACGCGCCAAAACCCGGAAGTACCGGAACAGGTTACTTCCGGGTTTTGGCGCTTGCGCAGAAGCACTAAATCTCACTTTGCACATGTGCAGAAGCGCCGAATCGCTACCCACGCATGCACAGACGCTGCACTGTGGGTTGCGGACGCTGCGGGTTGCGAATATGCCTCCCGCATGGATCACGTTTGCAACCTGAGCATCCACTGTACCTTCCTTTCTATAGCCTTTCTGGGGTTTTGTCCTTAATAAAATTTCTCTCCATTTCCCGTCTTTCTTCACACTATTATTTGTTATTACCATAGTACCATTGCTTCCCTGGCTTGTTTTCTGCTTAGCATCAGTTTTAAAAAAATAAGTCTCTCCCCCTCCCCCCCCCCAACTGTTTGGTCTTGGCTTGCCTTATTGCAGATTTATATTTTGGCTTGACGGAACATGTGTGTTTTTATTTCAGGTGAGACTTTTGTATTCTAACATCTTCTATTCTGTTGTTTAGTCACGCTGGCTTTCTTTTGTATCCAATATTGTTATGTCATGTATTTCTGTGTTTTTATATTGTAACCCTCCCTGTGATCCTCGGATGAAGGGCAATATAGAAATTTAATAAAAAATAAATAATTCCAGGACTTCTTTAGTTTAGCTTTCCCTAAGCTGTTGGCCTCCCAAATGTTTGGGCTACAACTCCCTTCATCCCAGGTCATCGGCCATGTTGGCTGGGGCTGATGGGATTTGGAGTCCCAACAACACATTGAGGGTTTCAGGCTGGGAAATGATGATTTAGTTAAGTCCCCCAGTCCCCACCCCCTTCATGCCTACGTTCTGGAGAGAATGCATACAATTCATGGATATCTTCTTTATAAGATTCTGACACCAGGTTCTTTATTTTGGCAGGTCATTTTTGTCCAAGTTAATCCAGGTGAAACTTTTACAATAAGGGGAGAAGATGGGACTCTTCAGTGCATTCAAGGTAAGGAAGCCTTTATTAAGAGAACATTCCTGTTTTTATGTGGAAAGCACATGTCTGCCCAATTAATATCCTTGGCTGATCACCCGTGGATCCATTGCTTTCGCTCTGTCCTTTCACCAACGAAAATAAAGCATTGTTCACGAAGGTGCATCTGACAGCCTTAAATATTTTCAGTTTGCCAAACTTTTAGAGGAAGCGTGGATGACTTGCAGTTCAGCTTCGCAGCCCTCGAAGACACTATTTTATTTGGAACTGGACCACTGCTCCATAAGAGAGTCCCTTAGACAGGTGCATGAACTTTGAGAAGGTCCTGTTGCCTTTGGCATGGTGGCTGGGCTGCTGGACTTCCTTGGGGCTAGCCCAGAAGCTGCAGAAGGTGCAAGATGTGGAGGGTCAACTGCTCACTGGGATGGACTAACCCCATGATATTACACCAGTGCTGAAAGAATTGCATGGGATACCAGTTAGCTACTGGGCTGGTACTGGTGCTCCAAGGGCTATGCAGCTTGGGACCAGGATGCCTTAAAAAGTCATCCATCCTCTAGGTCCCCAACTAATTACTGTGTTTTGCAGGAGAGGGCATCCTGCAGATGCCATCCTATCAGGAAGTCTACTTAGCACAACATCAGATTTGAGCCTTTAGTTGGGGGTCGCACCAACCTACCTTTAGAACTCCTGCCCTCCCCATTGCATACCAGATGTGCTCCTTCTATGAGAGCCAGTGTGGAGTTGTGGTTAAGAGCGGTGGACTCGTAATCTGGTGAACAGGGTTCGATTCCCCGCTCCTCCACATGCAGCTGCTGGGTGACCTTGGGCCAGTCACACTTCTCTGAAGTCTCTCAGCCCCACTCACCTCACAGAGTGTTTGTTGTGGGGGAGGAAGGGAAAGAAGATTGTTAGCCGCTTTGAGACTCCTTAGGGTAGTGATAAAGCGGGATATCAAATCCAAACTCCTCCTCCTCCTCCTCCCCCCCTTCTTCTTCTTCTTCTTCTTCTTCTTCTTCTTCTTCTTCTTCTTCTCTGCTGTCTTTTTGGAGTCTGCTACATGCATTCCTCCTTCAACAAGTCTTCCAAAATCTGTACCTCACTCAATAGCTGCCTTGGATTTGAATTGATTTTGTGCTGTTCACCTGTTTTTTATATATGTATCTGTTTTATATATTCTGCATCGCAAATCACTTTGAGGTGCCTTGTGGTAAGAGATTCGTAAACGAAACAACAGTAATGGGAACATCTTGAGGGACAAATGTTCCCCAGCCGTTGTTCTTGTCCATTTGGGCAGAAGTTGGGGGTCTTTGAGCAGAGTGTGGGCAGCCATCTTTTGGAGGGCTTCCAGGCAGAAGGTTGACCTAAAAGGCACCCTCAACTCCTTGACTCCATAGCAACTGCCATGGAGGAAGGTGAGGAAGGAGGTAATGCGGTGGAATGGCTAGAGTGCAAGTCTTTAGCCTGGGAGACCTGGGTTCAAATTCCTCTTCGTCATGAAACTTAGCTGTGCCAGTCACTCTCTGCCAAATGGACTCACTGCACTGGTTTGTTGTGAGGGTAACATGGGTGGTTCAGACACATACATTATGTGGATGTGGACCTTCTCTCGTCATAAAAGCCATCCCAGACTCTTGTGATCATTACCCGAGGCTCTTCTTTGTGTGCCTCCTCCACATAAGGTGTGGTGGTTGGCAAAATTAGAATGGGGCCTTCTCTGTAGTGGCTCCCCATTTGTGGAATGTTCTCCCCAGGGAGGTATGCCTGGAGCCTTCATTATATAATTTTTAGGCGCCAGGCGAAAACGTTCCTCTTCAACCAGGCCTTGGGCTGATTCATATTCTTCAGTCTTTTAAATGCGTCTGTGGGAAGTGGGGAAGGTTATTGCTTTGTTGCTACTTACTTTTTTATCTTGTATTTTATTCTGTGAAACGCCCAAAGATCTTGTGATAAAGGGTAGGATAAAAGGATAATAAAATCCTCATCTTACCTCATCTTTAGGGACGCAGGTGGCACTGTGGGTTAAACTACAGAGCCTAGGACTTGCCGATCAGAAGGTTGGCAGTTCGAATCCCCGTGACGGGGTGAGCTCCCGTTGCTCGGTCCCTGCTCCTGCCAACCTAGCAGTTCGAAAGCACATCAAAGTGCAAGTAGATAAATAGGTACCGCTTTGGCGGGAAGGTAAACGGCGTTTCCGTGCGCTGCTCTGGTTCGCCAGAAGCGGCTTAGTCATGCTGGCCACATGACCCGGAAGCTGTAAACCAGCTCCCTCGGCCAATAAAGCAAGATGAGCGCTGCAACCCCAGAGTCGGTCACGACTGGACCTAATGGTCAGGGGTCCCTTTACCTTTTTTACCCAGTTTAGCATACAGGAGGTGGGCATTTGATGTGGCAACTTTAGGTGGATGCCCCCCAGCTTTGACAGTCGGGAATCACAAGTTTTATCAAACCTCTGTCTTTAATAATATCACCCATTGTCCCTAAAGAGAGACGAGGAAAACCAGTAAGCAAAATGTCAGGTTAGATTTTCTTCACTATGGCCACATCTGAGGTGTTGGATCAATATATAATTCATGCCTAATGCTGAAGAAAAGCGCATTTGTGCTTCTCACTGTAATGGCGAAACTTTCCCAAGTGAAGCTCACACCTTCACCACTTTCATTTAAAATAAAAATGCTCCCTGTAACATTGCCAGTTTTGGGGGAAGGTGGGTGCTCGCAGTCATGCATAACTCTGTGTGAGTCATTCATGGTAAATAAGTCCACCCAGGGGCTATGGTGTTTTATACTTTATTTTTCCCCTCCTTGCTTGAAGCCAGTGATCATGAAAGCAAGAAAGCTAATCATTTGTGCTCAGTATTAAGAAAGAAGCAATTCATTCGTGACCTGCAGTCGAATAAGCTCATCAAACGATTTCCATTTGTGGAGTGTGTGTGTGTGTGTGTGTGTGTGTGTGTGTGTGTTGTTTTTTTCCACCTCACCCTCCCTCCCTATTAAGTAGAAATGAAAAGCAGCAAATTGAGATGGCTTGGACTTGTGACTTACCTATTGATGTCCGATGTTCAGAATCCACAGCCCCAGGCCCTAGTTGTAGCTCCAGCCGTTGCAAGTTGACAGAGTTTTCAGTATTAAGGCACTTGCGTCTGGCTTCATAGGAGAATTTACCTGCATCACAAGATGCAGATCTGCTGTTGCAGAAGCCTTGATTAGTCACCTTTGCTTAAAAGCCTCTAACAATTATTGTTATTGTTATTATTTATTAAATTTGCATACCGCCCTCTATCCCCCCAGGTCTCAAGGTGGTTCACAACATATATAAAATCACAAAATAAATATTAAAACCAAAAACAACCCAGTAGTGTCCCGTCCCCCCCAAGAAAAACACACCACATTTTAAAAGGGCGTTGGAAGTCAGTCAGCCAAAGGTCTGGGAGATGAGGGATGTTTTTGCCTGGCGTCTAAAGGTGTATAATGCAGGCGCCAGGCGAGCCTTCCTGGGGAGAGCATTCCACAAACGGAGCCACTGCAGAAAAGGCCCAGTTTTGTGTTGCCACTCTCCAGAACTCTCATGTAGGAGGCACACGAAGAAGGGCCTCAGAAGGTGATCTCAGGGTCTGGGCAGGTTCATATGGAAAGAGGCGGTCCTTGAGGTATTGCTCTTTAAGATTCTATAGGTCAATACCAGCGCTTTGAGATGGGCCTGAAAACTAATTGGTAGCTAGTGCAGTTGGACAAAGGAGAGCCCACCGCCTCCATAGGCCGTTTGTTCTACAGTGAGGAAAATCTTAGCAACATTCCCTTCCTTGTAATTTGAACCAGTAGGTTCTGGTGCGGTATCTGAACACTGGGAGGCTGGCTTGTACCGTTGTCTGCTATCCTGTGCTCAGATCCAACGCATTTAAAATTCCCATGGCTGCTGCCCATTTTAGACAACCAGAGCAACATTTCAGAAATGTTGTTAAAGGCCTAACGGTGAAGGGAAGCGCAGTCCAGGTATTGGGGGGGGGGGGGAGGGAAGGCCAAGCCCCTACCCAAATGGCAGAGCTCTCCACCTCAATCTCTGGCCCCCTGTGCGTAGCTCTAAATAAAAACGTCCATGTGCGCACATTCCATTTACGCACATGTGTTTAAGATTATGACATTTCTGTATAGAGTATTTTTATTGAGTCTTTCTCGGTATTCTTTTCAGTTCTCGGTCTTGAAAAGCCGGTGACATTCTCCGATCAGTCAGATCCCGGTCTCAGTTGGTAGTCTGGCTGTAGTGTTGATTGAATTTTAATGGGAAACATTTGTGTTAGCGTTTTGAGTTTCGGTGCTCCCCTCCGTTCTAAACGCTCGTTCCCTTCAAGGAGAAAGTCAGCGGTGTGTTGAAATACGGGCAGAACGGGTTGCCTTTTCACTAGCTGCAGACCGGCCTGACTGGCTGCCACCCAGCGCGTGCCATTTTTATTTTATTTTTAAACCTGGCATTAGAACCAGACAAAATGGCTGGTGGAGATAGAGATAAATGAAAGGTTTAATGCATGTGTCCCATTTATAGCCTAGCTGCCTTAACATGAAACTCACGGTGGTGCATATATAGGGTTATAGGTTCTTATGCGTGCTGAGCGAAAACTTCCATCCCATTCTGTGCTAGGCACAATCATGGTTCTGGCTTATGTCAGCACAATGCTAAAACTAACTAGGGTTGGTGGTTCACCATCAATCACTTTCCAGTCCCTTACCTCTGCACCTGTCCCTAGTAACTTAGCAGCGTGAAAGTGGAAACAGGATGTCTGTATAATTGTGCTTTATGGGTCGTTAACACTAAGCAAAGAGTAGCAGCTCTTTATCCCTTGCCAAGGATGATATCTCTTGTTGTAGAATTGGGTAGTGTGCTGCTCTCCTATTTTGGATCCTATCTTTCTGTGAGGCTTGTAGGATCTTGTCAGTATGCTAAAGGTGCCCTTTACAATGCAGTAGGATTCCTCCACCCCTCGTAAATGATTACACAGCCGGAGTTTCCGGAGTACAGTAAAGAGCAAGTCATAAAATATCTGCCATGTGTCATTTTCCTGTACATGAAAGTGAATCCTGAAGCTTATATGTTTTTAGTGCCTTACTGGGGTTTTTCCTTCTTCTTAAGTGCAAATCTTTTGAAAGGGGATTTGCTTCCCTGAAAACCCCAAGGACAGTTTATCGTTAACTTTTAAGGAGAGGCTTTTGCCCGTCGATCTTGTTTCCCTCCCGTTTCTTCCACAAAATCAAGAGTGCAGTGGTACCTTGGTCGTCGAACGGCTTAGCTCCTGAACAAATCACCTCCTGAATGCCGCAAAGTTAGTGTTCTGGTTTGCGAATGTTTTTCGGAAGCTGAACGTCCGACGTGGCTTCCGATTGATTGACGGAAGCCCCTGTAGCCAATTGGAACCCACACCTTGGTTTTTGAATGGTTCTGGGAGTAGGAACAGACTCCTGGAACTGATTAAATTCGACAACCAAGGTACCACTGTAAATGCAAAAGGATTCTCAAGTCAGGAGGTGTCATCCTGCGCCTCTGCTGCCACCCATAACCATCCCTGCTCCTCCCAGGTATTCAAATGCACCCCCCAATACCTCTGGATTAGCAGTGGTGACAGGGATGAGATGATGCCTCCCTCTCTTACCTCCCCTTTCCATGGTCACCCCAAGCAGTGTGCCCTCAAACAAGCCACAACTTCATTGCAGAGTTCATTGCACCGGCCATTATTTTGGGTGATGATAGATTGGAGAGCAGGGGAACAGAGTTGGTGGGAAGCCAAAGATTTGACGCCTTTACTCATCCTTCTTAAGAAAAGTAGTGTGTTTTGGCTGTTAGGGTGTGGCAGGACGAGTTTGTGGTGGTAGAGGCAGACAGGGCATGTGGGGCATCTTCTTGTCCTCATCTTGGTCACCGTGGAAGGGGAATCCCAGGCGTCGGAAAGCTCCCCTGCAGTTTGGACTCTTCCAAACTTCCTGACTTCTCTGAGCCCAGTTTGGCCCAAAAGCCACACAATCGCTAATCAACTTGCCGGGTTTTTCTGCTTGAGGCGCTTCATAATAGTTCCAACAAATTATTTTGCACACGCATTATAGGTTGAGATCAGATCTGTGGTTGTAATGAGGAATTTGATATCCCAGGACAGAAATGAGCAGAACATATGAAGTAGATGATAGCTTATATTAACAAGAAATGTATTGAACAAATGGTGACAAGATGAATCACCCGTACCTCTGCAACGCATAAGGAACAATGCCGCCTAGCAATGATAATACTGATTTTATTATAGAAGCTCAAGTAGTAACCACATTCTGCAAAGAAGGATTTCTCCTGCCCCCCGCTTCCCGATTTTGGTAGAATTACCAACTTTATAGCTGGCCTAGGACCTTAGTGGTGAAATTGCTTCTCTCCAAACATAAGAAGCTTCACCTGCTAATTTCTAAGAGAAGTTGATGGACAGGGAGGGAAGATTCTTGACGCCCCCCCCCCAACAAGAAGCAATTGGTGAATGATTCAGAGGACACCCTCCCTAGTGTATTAGACCTAGCAAACCAGTCCTCTCCTATTCCCCCCCTTTAAATTCCAGCTACCCCAACTTGTGCATGCTATTGAAGCTCAGTGGGGCATTGAGGTACATCACCAAATGCCATTGGTGTGCTGCTCCCTCAACATTCCTGGCATATTCTGATGGCCAGCTGGTTTCAGGACAATGTCAGTACCTGTCAGTAGAGCAGTAGCTGTAGTGAAAGACTCCTGGTGGCTAATATACTCACGAATTTGATGGGCAGTGTCTGATAAAAATCACGTTATTGGCCTATTCAAAACCTTTGCCAGATTCTTTCAGAACGTAATACTGCACCGCAGGCTTGCAGCAGGCAATACAGGTATACAGCTGTAATAATAATGAACTATTCCCCTGCACAATAAGGATGATGGTGATGATGATGATGATTATTGATACCTCGCCCATCTGGCTGGGTTTCCTCAGCCATTCTGGGCGGCTTCCAACAAAATATTAAAATACAATAGTCCTTCAGATATTAAAAGCTTCCCTAAACAGGGCTGCCTTCAGATGTCTTCTAAAAGTCAGATAGTTGTTTATTTCCTTGACATCTGATGGGAGGGCGTTCCACAGGGCCACTACCAAGAAGGCCCTTTGCCTGGTTCCCTGTAGCTTTGCTTCTCACAGTGAGGGAACTGCCAGAAGGCCCTCGGAGCTGGACCTCAGCGTCTGGGCTGATCAATGGGGGTGGAAACGCTCCTTCAGGTATCCTGGGCCGAAGCTGTCTAGGGCTTTAAAGGTCAGCACCAACACTTTGAATTGTGCTCAGAAATGTACTGGGAGCCAATGCAGGTCTTTCAGGATTGGTGTTATGTGGTCTTGGCGGCCACCCCCAGTCAAATACTTGCAGGATAGTTAAAGAGGCCCTGAAGCCATTAACCATTGGGTGATGTGAGCCCAGCAGAGACCCTTTCTACACTGGGACCAAGTCTTCTTGGGGAGGTAGTCCAATGCAGGCAGCAAACTCCACCTAAGGCTTAAATTCTGGCAGGAGACAGTCATCCCTTTCACTCTCCCTTATGCATTGTTTGCTTTCTGCTTTGACTGAGCATGTGTGAAGGGACAGGTTGCCTGTAAAATGAGGAGAGGAGATAACTTTGGTAGATCTCAGCTGCATCTGGCAAAATCTCCTCTATTCTGCTGTTTAGCACCTCTGTGTGCCTGGGTGAAAGGATCACTTATATCTTGGTTTAATATGCTGACATACTATTGACCAAACTTGTCCTAAAGCAGTCGGACATTATTATTCCTTATAAATTTTCACTTCTTTCTTTCACCCCATGGCTCTGACTCTGATGGTGTTGTTTTTTAAGGCAGATGGTCAGACATAAAAGTTCCTCGCAGCTACCTAAGACTTTCTCCCCATGAAGTATTTTTCGTCTTGTTGCTGCCTCAACACATAAATAACCTAGCAGAAAAACCATTCTTGACTCTTTGGCTCTGCTCATTGATTCTGTTACAGCAAAAATAAGCCTTGCACTGATTTTTCAGTAGAATTTTATTATGGGTTTCCACCTTGAAAGAGAGAGAGAGAAGTGGGAGGGATTGGTAATAGTCTGAAGAAAATGGAATCTTGTTTATCTAAATAGCCTTGGAACATCAGAGAATTTGAATTAGCAGCATACTGCGAAGAGTCTTCCCCTTTCTCTCTGCCTTTGATTGCATTCCCATCTTATCAAAAATAAGCAGCTCATTTGCTAAACTTGGAAAAGCAACGTCTGTCCAGTTTATCATTTGTCATCTTGGTGATTGCCTGATTTGCTAGTGCAATTAATTTTTTCTTGATCCTTTTGTTGATCAAAATTTACGCTGTATCAGATGCCTGGTCTCCAAAGCTACCTTGGAGATCTGGAGCCCCAACCAAACAACATGTGATTGTATTTGTCCTGTGCTCCTATCCAAATGGTCATACTGTGTTAGCCAAAATATTTATGTCTGTTCTGTTTGCAGACTCCATATCATTCTTTGTGGGTTTCTTTTTTTAACCAGGCTTGTGTGGTTTATTCCTTTTTGGCAAATTATCTTTTCTAGCATTTTAAAATCCCTAAATTTTCTTCAGCTGGGTCTGCCTCATTGGAATAATCACATCAGGACACTACCTTATTAAAACAAAACACACAGTTGCAGCTCACTACTAATTATACATCGTTCTTGCTGAGTTTAGATATTTTTGTGAGCAGATTGACTTTAGCTTGGGGTGGACCAACCACTGTATTAGCAAGAAGATTTATACAACATTATGTTATGTAGATATTGCATAACATTGCAGGGTTAGACTTTCCAGTAGTGTTCATCTGATTTTTTGCCAAAATCCATTCTATCACTTTCCTATTTTCCCCAGCATTTCCACACCCGAGTAAACCCGAAATTACAAATCTGCAAGACTGTCATGGTTTTTTCTTCTTCTTATCTACTAAAAGCACATTAGTGAAACCTGGTTGGAGCAGCTCCTTTTGTGACTAGGCAACGGCGTTAATGATTGAACAAGGTGATCTGCTGGGTAGCTGCTTTCCGGTGGGGCTGAATTGTGCTTGAATTCTGGTTTTGGCGTTCTATTTATTTATCAGATGTTGAAGAATATTCCTTTGAAGATGAACATGGATGTTCAACATGTGTCTAGTTCGAGATGGGCAGCATTACAGCATTTCCTTATGCATTGTGGCGTTGTTGTTTTTTTTTAATAGTAGCACCTTAGCAGTTGCCAGTGCGCTCCACAATGAAACTTGAAATATAGGCTAGCTTGTTAATGCGACAGATGCATACAGAAGGATGCTTTTTCTTGCCATGAGGATACATTACTTTGTCTCTCTATCTCTCTTCCGTCCCCCTTTTCAAGGCTTAAGTTTAAGCCTGGCGAACTAATCACACTCGTTGCTTGATGCAATTGCCCAGTGCTAGTTAGCTTTAAAAAAATAATAAAAGCTGCGAAGTTTGATTTGGCTTACATTAATCTTTTCCAAATATCTCTGCTTGGCTGCTGTACAGTACATATTCGAAGACTGGGTTGGGGAGGGGGAGGATGGATATTCTCTGTGTGAATGGAAATGTTTTTTGGAACTCTGGAATATGGAAACTTCGAGCATAAAGTCTATGTGAAACCATAGATTATTCTGTATGTACCTAGTAGCGACCAGCACATTCATCGCATTGGGCTCCTTTCCAGGACGTTCGCAGCTTTTTTTCATTTGTGGAAAGGAGGAGAAGGAGGAGGAGAGCAGGACTGTGCGCTGCATGTGCTGCGCACTGACTGCTCCAGACAGTCATGTATGTGACCTGGCAATCAGCATGATTTCCTGCTGACGTGGCTTCCCACAACTGGAGCAGAACAGAGCAGCTACAGTGCGCTGCTGCAGAGGAGAGGGGCAGAAGGATGAATCACTCACAGGATGAGAAATAAATTTAAGACTCCGCAAACTTTCTAGCCGTCCAGGTTTAGTAGGCCGGTCAACATGAAGGCACCTTCTTTTTTTCCTTCGTTTGGGCACTGTGTGTGTGCGTGTGTGTGTCCGCACACACACACACACACACACACATGCGCACAGTCAAGTGGAGGGGAAAAAATAAGGTGTTTGCTTAATAAATGCACTCCCTTCTGCCAATGATTTTTCGGTCGTTATGGTGACTTGCCATTAGGAGATAAATTTGGAATGGAATTTCCCCTACTGTTCGATTTGGATAATACGGTCCATTAGCCCTTATGTCATCCTCAGTTTAGTGTTATTTTCTTCTTCCTGTCGCAAGATGTCGCAGAGATTCAGGCAGCGTAGCCTGGGCTCCTGACTTTGCACTAGTATTATTTTTAGTAGTACTATTGGAATTGTAGTAATTTGGATACTGATTCATACCAAAATAGACTTCTGCCCATCGGAGCAACTTGCAAACGGGAGGGGGCTTCCAGCCTGAGCTCTGCAGTTATTCACCGCTGTGCTGTGCGAATCCATATCCGGGTAGGTCAGGGAGAGACTCCTTCTCTGAAACCTTGCACAGCTGCTGCCAGCCAGTGTAGACTGTATTGAGCTAGCAAGACCCCAATAGTCTTGACTCAGTGAAAGGCAGCTTCCTGTGCAACACTAGCAGCACAGGTCCCCCCCCCCAACAGAAAGGTTAGCAGATTCCACGAAGGCATAGTCTGTAGGACCTCTTCTGCAGATAATTAACCAGTGCTGGAAATTAGCCAAGGGACGTGGGTGGCGCTGTGGGTTAAACCACGGAGCCTAGGACTTGCCGATCAGAAGGTTGGCAGTTCGAATCCCCGTGACGGGGTAAGCTCCTGTTGTTTGGTCCCTGCTCCTGCTAACCTAGCAGTTCGAAAGCACGTCAAAGTGCAAGTAGATAAATAGGTACCGCACTGGCGGGAAGGTAAACGGCGTTTCTGTGCGCTGCTCTGGTTTGCCAGAAGTGGCTTAGTCATGCTGGCCACATGACCCTGGAAGCTGTACGCCGGCTCCCTCAGCCAATAAAGCAAGATGAGCGCCGCAACCCCAGAGTCGGCCACGACTGGACCTAATGGTCAGAGGCCCCTTTACCTTTGCCTAGAAATTAGCCAGGCATATTTTTGCGACTGGCGTGGGTCCAGTTGTGGCCATGTGGAGCCCCCACATATCTGCAGCCAGCAACCATGGGCTGATTTGCTCCTAAGCATTTAATTGTTGGTGGTGCCATGAGTTCCAGTATCTTCTGGGAGATATCGATTCCTGCATTCCCCAATCGCTCTTCCATCTTCCTGGTCTTCATATAGGTACTGTATGCAGATTACATGTTGGGGAGAGCAGTCTCTTTGTCTAAATATTTCTGCTGCCTAATAAATACTTCTTTTGCCAACAACCCAGAAATACAGTCAGAATCCACTTGGATGACTCAACTTAAGGTTTGGGTGTTTTGTTTTGTTTTAAGATGCTCTGTGTACTCTTTTTGAGCACAGCCAAGCATTTCTGAGTTTGCGCTGCACTTTAGGCAAATGCATAGTCCAAACCGAGTTGATCCACAGGATTACGGCGAAACCCTCGGTTAAGTGCTTTGCTGGTTGAGTGCCAAAGGTGCCCAGGACCTTACAGGATGGGACCCTTGGAAAAGCAAATGAAGATTGTAAATCGGCTAGGCCTGCTGTGCTCGAGTCTTCTGTTCTTTAGATTAAGGTTGATCTCAGCTTGTATTATAATACTGAGCGGGCTGACATCAGCTTTTGCTCAAAAGAGAATATCTTTAGCCAGACATAGGGGGCAGTTCGGTCTCTGCGGTGGGCCCCCTCTAGAAAGCTTGAGCCATATGGCGCTGGCTTATTTGTCAAAGAACCTGCTGTCCACTCGGATTTAGTTGAAACCATCAAATTACAGTAAGCAAAGACCTCAAGTTAGGATGGAATAAATAGCTTGGGTCAGTAGTCTATTTGTGTTTTAACCTAGTCTCTAGTTTAGACATTCCATTGCAGGAAGCCTTTTATCATGGGGATTGTATGGTGCGTTCTGGAGAAGGGGCTGCGTCTTGGCAGAGAAGCTCTCTAGGCCTGGCTGCGCAAGCTCCGCAAACCATTGGAGTCGTCTTGTGATGTCGGGATTTTGGTAGGATTCCTGCATTATTTTACCAAAGGTCGAAGGCAGCTGCCTCGTCAAAGCAAACTCTCATATTCTCCCCAACAACAACTGCTCACTTAGGCATGTTTTATTAACTTGGTATGTCTTCCATTGTGCCTCTTCTTGGGGCCTATTTTTGCATTCACATAAAACAATCCACGCAGCTGTTTTAGTCTTCTGTAGCTGTGTGTTAATTTTGGGGTGGAAAGTTGGGTTCAACCTAGGCCTTCACAACTTGTGTGACCCCACCCTGCCACACCGTGTATCTTGCTAGCTACTTATTTTTTTTTAATGATATTTATAAAAATTTTTCAGACAATAAAAAGTTGCAGAATTAAAAATAGGAAATAAGAAAAACGTAACAATAATAAAAAACAAAGAAATACAAAAATACAAAGACGAAATACATAAAGAGTAAAAAAGAAAACAAAGTTAACAAAAAATCAATATTTTCATGTCTTATATTTCATTTACTTATTTCCTGACCTCACACCCCCCTTTTTTGTATTCCAGTTCACATAGTTAGTTCAGCAAATCCTTACCCTCTATCATTTATCTTTACTTATTATCTTAACCTATTATAACTATATATTTCCAGCCATTATCAATCTGTATTTACATATTCTTGTTAATCTTTTTACCAATACCACTTATTTTCAATCCAACATCCCTTCAACATTCATTAATTTTACAGTATTTCTGCAAGTAGTCTTTAAATTTCTTCCAGTCTTCTTCCACCACCTCTTCTCCCTGATCTCGGATTCTGCCAGTCATTTCTGCCAGTTCCATGTAGTCCATCACCTTATCTTGCTAGCTACTTAACCCACTGCCTCTTCCAAACCACCACTGCCACCCCTTCCAGGTATGCAGGGATGGTTAATTTATATCCTGGTGGTTATAATGCAAGACTAGTGGGGGATGCACTTGTAAATTTACTTATTTGGTTTTTCAGATTAACATTTTACAGTCCCATATCCAACATATAACATAGAAATAAGATTCCAAAGTATCTCCTGGACCTCCTTCCTCCCCTTTGTGGGTCCCATTGTTAATCATTTCCTCCTGCATCTTTTATAAGAACCCAAATCTTTTACATCTCCATTATGTCCAAAATTCACCATCAAACTACAAGTGCTATTCCAATCCTACTAACGATTTTAACTGTTTGCAATGATTTTTTAAGATAAATTATAATTTCCCTCCATTCCTTATTAAAATTTTGGTCTTCCCGATTTCTGATTCTTCCAGTCATTTTTGCCATTTTGGCATAACCCATCAACTTAATCTTCCATTCTTCTTTCCATCTCTGGGCCAATAACATCCACACAGCTGTGGTTGCATACATAAATAATCTTTTCTGCTCCATTGGGATTTCGGCATCTAGAAAGTGGGGGGTGCATTTGCACTTGTAGGCCTTGAGTTTTGCAACTGAAAGCCGCTTGTGGTTATCTTTTTTTTTTAATGTTATAATCAGTTTGTGCAAACATGTGGGTTTTGCCAGGGCACGGTGTTCATGGAGCAGTCATTGAACCGGTCAGCATGCCAAAGCAGTCAACTTACGATAGGTGTCATCATGACATTGGCAAGTCAGAATGGCTGTGTGCATCAGCCTAAATGGCCTGAGAGTTGGCATTCTGTGTTCATCTTGCTGCAGCGGCTGCTTAGCCTGATTTGCTTGGAGATAACCCCCTGAATTGGTTGCTTGTGATGTGCCTAGAGGAGTCCACATGGTGATAAATACTGTGCTCAGTGGTAAGGTAAAGGTAAAGGGACCTCTGACCATTAGGTCCAGTTGTGGCCGACTCTGGGGTTGCGGTGCTTATCTCACTTTATTGGCCGAGGGAGCCGGCGTACAGCTTCCGGGTCATGTGGCCAGCATGACTAAGCCGCTTCTGGCGAACCAGAGCAGTGCACCAAAGCTCCGTTTACCTTCCTGCCATAGCGGTACCTATTTATCTACTTGCACTTTGACGTGCTTTCGAACTGCTAGGTTGGCAGGAGCAGGGACTGAGCAACGGGAGCTCTTCCCGTCGCGGGGATTCTAACCGCCGACCTTCTGATCGGCAAGCCCAAGAAGGTCTGTGGTTTAATCCACAGTGCCACCCGCGTCCTGTGCTCAGTGGTAGAATGTGCTTTTTACATGTGGAAAGGTCAGACCCAACCCCTGACATTGGGTATATCAGGTTAGTGAAAGAGCTGAAACCTTGGAAAACTGCCGCCAAAGTAGGTAAAACTGGGTGAGATGGACCGATGGTCTTACTTAGTAAAGGGCATTCATATACAGTGGTACCTCGGGTTACATATGCTTCAGGTTACATAAGCTTCAGGTTACAGACTCCGCTAACCCAGAAATATTACCTCGGGTTAAGAACTTTGCTTCAGGATGAGAACAGAAATTGTGCTCCAGCGGCGCGGTGGCAGCAGGAGGCCCCATTAGATAAAGTGGTGCTTCAGGTTAAGAACAGTTTCAGGTTAAGAACGGACCTCCGGAACGAATTAAGTACCTAACCCAAAGTTAATAAAAGACGGATGTATAAGTTTCTGATTGTGTCCTGGCCCCTCATAATAAGGAGAGGTGAGTTTGCAAGCCTGAAAG
The DNA here is from genome assembly GCF_965112155.1 of Podarcis liolepis. Lineage (NCBI taxonomy): Eukaryota > Metazoa > Chordata > Lepidosauria > Squamata > Lacertidae > Podarcis > Podarcis liolepis. The sequence goes on from NC_139556.1 coordinate 88,732,751, forward strand.
TGTGTAATGCCGTAGTTTAGCTTTACCTGCAAAGGCAACAATGAATTGTTGGGAAGTTTAGCTTTACATGTGAACACTTAGGTTTTATTTCAGTTCCTCTGAGAACAAGAGACTAGGCCAAGATTTCGTGGGAAAGATACCTGAAGAAGGTGGTATGAAGGCACTGTGGAAGTGAGACACACACAAACAACACATTATCACCTAACAAAGTGGGTGGGGGAGAAAACCTGGGTGCCCTTCTCATCACGTTTAATGGATTGCAGGGCGACACAAACTGGTAGGAACACAAAGCTTTTAGCTAAAACGAGCTCTCCATGTTGGTGTTTCTGTCTCTGCCAAACTCAAATCTATTTCTGGGTTCAGCAAACGCATTCATTCCACACATGATTTATCACCGAAGCTCATAAAAATACAGGCGGAAAGCACACTTAAAAAAGAAAAAAAGAAAAGAATATATGGAAATGGACTCGATTGTACCAAAAAATAGTTTTAAAATATTCTGCCTAAGGGGGATGCTTCTTTTTCTGATTCCAAAGCCTTTGCTTCAGATTTTGGATGTGGTCACTGAGTGTTTCATATTTCATAGGCACATATTATATAATATTGTGGGCTTTTCTGAAATTTTAAAATTATAGTGAGTTGTGTGTCTTTTAAAAAGAAACTGCTGGTGGTGTTTAGTTTAGAACATGTAAGGGGTTGCTGGATCAGGCCAGTGGTCCTTCTCGTCCATCATCCGATTCCCAGGTGCCTATGGGAAGCCTGATAGAAGAAATTGGGTGCAATAATGCTTCGGTATTTCGCAGAACACTGTCTCTGACCAGGAGACAAGAGCACAGCCATTGTGGTTCATTTAAGTCAGGGTGGCTTAAATCAGCAGGAAGACAAGGCTGGTACAAAATAATGGATTTAAATCAACTTTCCCACTGGTACTATTTTATTCGTTTCCCCATTCAATGGTGCAAATTTGGCCACCAAACTATGTTAATTTATAACTGACTAGAGTGATTTCTGCTGCTTCGTTTGTACAACCAGATCTTGAGACTATCGCATTGTACATCTTGCATATTTTCAATTTTTTTTACCTGCAGAGGGGAATGTCTTTAAAACATTCTGCCTTGGGGGTTTTCTTACATCTAGCAGCTGTTGGAGTTTATGAGGCAAAGTATGGAAGGCTAGGAACTCACAAACTGTACTATTCTGTAAAATCATACCTCATGTTACGTTTGCTTCATGTTACGTTCTTTCAGGTTATGTCCCGCGGCGACCCGGAAGTACTGGAAAGGGTTACTTCCGGTTTTCGCTGCTCGCGCATGCGCAGAAGTGCAAAATGATGTCATGCGCAGAAGCAGCAAATTGCAGGCCGCGTGTGCGCAGATGCGCCGCTGCGGGTTGCGCTCTTTTCATGTTGCGAACGGGCCTCCGGAACGGATCCCGTTCGCAACCAGAGGTACCACTGTATTCTGCTCTTTGTAGCAGTGCTCCTTTTTGATTCAATCAGGCCTTAGATTACTGCGGGTCTACTCTAGAATATGACTCTGTTGGATACAGCCAAATGCCGTTCTAGGCTGCATCAGAAGAAGTTTAGTGTCCAGATCACGGGAAGTAACAGTACCACTCTATTCCACCTTGGTCTGACCACACTTGGAGTATTGTGCCCAGTTCTGGGCACCAGAATTTACGAAGAATATAGACAATCTGGAACGTGTGCAGAGGAGGGCTACCGAGATGATCAACAATCTGGAAACCAAGCCTTATGAGGAACAGTTGAGGGAGTTCGGTATGTTTCGCCTGGAAAAGAGGGGGCTGAGAGGAGATAGGATAGCCATCTTCAAACATCTGAAGGGCTGTCACATGGAGGATGGAGGAAGCTTGTTTTCTCCTGCTCCGAAGGCTAGGACCCGAACCAGTGGATTCAAGTTAGGAGATTCTGACCAAACATCAGGAAGAACCTTCTGACAGTAAGAGCAGGTGGTGGACTCCTTCCTTGGAGGCTTTTAAGCAGAGGTTGGATGGCCACCTGCCATGGATGTTTTAGCTGAGATTCCTGCCTTGCAGGAGGCTGGACTAGAGTCCCTTCCAGCTATGACTGTGATTCTGCAATTTTCACCCTCTGTGAGTTCAATGTGACTCAACTCCCAAGTAATGCAGGATTACAGCTGTTTACTTTAAATGCACCGGCTTCGAAAAGATGCTAACTCAGCATAGCTGTGAACCTGGCATAATCTTTTTTTGAATGATGACTCGTACGTTTGAATTTTGCCAACTTCCCCTCCCCTTGTAAACTAGATATTAAAAAATCCATAAGTAGCAAGAAGCATTTTTATTTCCCCTGGGATGAAATGACATACATGTTGAACGTTTGAATCATTCAGCTGCCAAGTTGAATATATTTAATTGGTGACTAATTAGTTAGTAGAATTGTGAAATGAAATAGGAAGAGAGAGAGAAAAAGCAGCAGAACCTGAAACCTATTTGGGTTAAGCTAAAACGTTGCTTTACTTGTGCATGAGTATCGAGTAGCATGGGGTATAAAGTACGAGAATATCATATAATTTTCTTGGCTCCCTCCCCTCCCCCTTCCTAAAATAGCTGGTGTACAGACTTTGCCATCCTGTTAGGTGGTGCCTGCTGCTTTTAGGTCTAGAGAATTATAAAATTACTGTGTTTACTTCTGGCGCCTATGCGTAGGAGGCCAGAAGGATGTTGACTGGGGAAAGGGCTGGAACTGCCACCGCAACCAGCATTGTCTTTTTGCACTTGTGTAAAATGTCTGCATGCTGAACTTTTGAGAGATGCCTTTCCTTTGCAGTAGGGAATGTGGGGCCCCCCAAATATGGGACATTTACAGAGGGAACTTCTCTATTTGAAGGCGTCCTTTGGTTGGCATGCTGCCCAGTCCAAGTTCTGTTTTAAGATATTGTAGGGAAAGCCAGGTACATTGAACCTGCCCATCAGGAGTTAGCACCTGGGCAGCAGACAGGATTGTATTTCCTGTTGCAATGTGCATATAATAATAATAATAATAATAATAATAATAATAATAATAATAATAATAATAATAAATTATACCCCGCCCTCCCCAGCCAAGGCCGGGCTCAGGGTGGCTAACAAGCAATAATAAAAACAAGTTGAATGAATACAACTTAAAAACAAGATTAAAATACAACATTAAAACATTGACGTATTAAGATGCAGCCTCATCACAGGAGAAGAAAGGAAAAAAGAAAGAGGGGAAATCAAATTGACTCCAAGGCAAAGGCCAGGCGGAACAACTCTGTCTTACAGGCCCTGAGGAAAGAAATAAGATCCCGCAGGGCCCTGGTCTCATGAGGCAGAGCGTTCCACCAGGCCGGAGCCAGTGTTGAAAAGACCCTGGCTCTGGTTGAGGCTAATCTAACTTCCTTAGGGCCCGCAACCACTAGGGTGTTGCTATTTATGGTCCTCCTTGGGGCATACTGGGAGAGTATCTGCATCCTTTTTGGGTGGTTCATTTTGGTTGCATTTCATCTCCTGTTGGTAATATGGAAAGAGCCACCTTACTACAAAATTACTTTTGCTTTACTTTAAACAGCAATAACTGGAAAGTTAAATGTGCAAATGATTTCAAAAGGCCAAATACGCCTAATTGTAGGAACAACAGACAGGGGTTTGAATTCTTCCTGTTGGGAGTGTTTCAGGCAAACTTTCTGCGGCAAATTTACCCTCTTAAGACGTTGCCGTGATTCTGTCTGTATCTCTGGTGCATTTGACTCCTCATATTTAAAACTCTTGAATTTTGTAAGCTGTTCTGCTCTGCTAGTTTGCTCTGTTTTCTGAAATAGTGCTTTTATTTTGTTGTCTGTATGTAATTTCGTTAAGCAATTTTTGAGCGATTTGGAGAGAGAGGGTAATAAACAAACAAACCCTGCCGCCGCCTGTGCAGAATGGATTGCATGATTGTTAGGTGCCATATTTGCAGAGGCAAGGAATTGCAATAATAAATGCATGTTGCAGAGTTGTGGTTATGTGCTGAGCTCGCAGCCGGAACCCAAAAGTTTCAGCTGTTTCTCTGCAGATGCTGAAGTGGTGTTTCTGTTTTGCATATCCCTTTAGTCCCTATACCCTATTGTAACTTAATATATGCATATCCATCCACTGTTTACTCTTGCCTACAATTCCCCACTTCCTATTTCACATTTTAGATTGTAATCTTCTCAGGGCAGGGACCTGTTCTGTACTTGTGAAGTCGCCTTTACATGAATGGGGCCATAATAAGGTAAATAAAGGTCTAATGTTGGGGTGCAGTGAGAGATATGTGTAGACCGACAGCTTGCATAGTGTAGTGTCCTCCCTCTCTCAATCTCTGGGTGGGTGCACGTATAATCTTTCATGCCCCCCAAGGATGCGTGTTGTTGGTTATGGTGGTGATGGGCAGACATTTTCCACGTACAGCCCTGCATTGTCTTTCCTATAACTTTTTCAGCAGGGGGCCGGTCCACTGTCCCTCAGACCTTTTGGGGGGCCGGACTTTTTTTTGGGGGGGTGAATGAATTCCTATGCCCCACAAATAATCCAGTGATGCATTTTAAATAAAAGCACACATTCTACTCATGTAGAAACACCAGGCAGGCCCCACAAATAACCCAGAGATGCATTTTAAATAAAAGCACACATTCTGCTCATGTAAAAACATGCTGATCCCCAGACCATCCATGGGCCGGATTGAGAAGGCGATTGGGCCGTATCCGGCCCCCGGGCCTTAGTTTGCCTACCTAAGCTATAAGATAATGGCTGTCATTAAGAAGAAAAAAGAAGGGATTTCCACAATGAGATCCTTTGGGGATGAAACCTTGCTCATGAAGTCCATGTGACTGGGATAGTTTGTGGGCTTTGCCCTCACCCAGCTACCTTCCAGATCAGGGGTGTATGTAGCGAAAGTAAAGTAAACATAAATGGTCAAGATTAGCACCTACCACAGCCATATGTAACTAGCCCTTGGGACCCTCAGTATGTACAACCCCCTCTATGTTTCAGGGGAAGCTTAGTACACTGGGGAAATGAAATGCTGGATATTAGTTTCTTATTCAGTAAGAAACAAGAGTACAAGGAGGTGAAAGAGCCAAATGGACTATTTTGGAAAGTTTCTCCCCCTAGATATTATAGCATAGAATCTCTTTTAGATACTCTGAGCTAGATTTAATTAATGAAGAATTACAACTTAATTGAAGTGTTCATGTTTAACCAGTATAGCTGATTACTTAAGTTAAGGAAGTAGAAAGGTGTCTGATGGAATTGCCGTGTCTCGTGTTGTGCTACTTTCAGTACAGAAATTTAGTAAATAAAATGAATGAATGAATAAACAAATAAAAACAGCTTGGCCCATGGGAAAGGGAGCCCACCCCAAAGACAGCTTCCTTCCTTCTCATTACCAGCCCTCTCACTGCAGAAAGTACTAATATGGGTTTTCAGGCTGTTCTCTTTGGAGATGTTTTCTTTCTTCTCCTTTGCCCTTGTCCTTGGCCTCCCTGCCATCTCTTTCGGCTGTGGTGACCTCCTTCCCCTCCATGTGATGTTATCAAGGCCTTCTACTAACATGATGACATTGTGCATGCCTGTAAACAGAACCATATGCATCGTCACAGCCAATTGGAGTCAAACAGACGTGTTGGCAAATGAGGTCAAGGGTAGTAGGTTCCAAGAGAGCCAAAGAACAGAAAGGCGCTGATGTCATCTCACAGCTTGAACACGGAGGGGTTTCTCTGTACTTCTTCCTCTATTTCTCCCTCCCCCCCCCCCCGAAATAATTTGTTTGGCTGCATCAGATGTGCCGATTTTGTGGAGGATGCGGAAAGTCCCAGCTCTTTGCGCAGCACTGTTTCCTAGCCTTTTTTCAGTGTATTTTCCCTGTGGCAAGCATGCTTCGTTTGAGCCAAATAAGCAATTGCGTTTTCATTTACTTTTGCTTATGCCTTGAATAGTGATGCTAAAAAATAATTAAAGCACTTTTTTCATTTCGCTTGGAATAGGGACCCATAGGTTATTCCGTTGGTTCCCAGGAATAATGGTCTCAGAATGAGCACTAACTAATGACGTTTGTTCCTCTGTCGTGTTTAGTAGGAAAATTAACTTCCAGAAAATTAATTGCAGGCATGGTTCAAAGGGTTCAGATGTGCTTGCTGTTGAATCTGGAGTACTTATCAGATAATGGCTTTATTGAGCTACAAGCTAGATGCACAGAGATAAGCCCAATTCATTCAGTGGGGGAAAAACAAAACGGAAGCAAGCCCTGTTGTAGTAGTACATATGCATACTATAATAACGACAATTGCTTGCAATTAGAGGATAATTCACGTAATTTGTTGCTTTGATCTCTACTTAACAGTTCAATTGTCTTTGGGACTTAAATAAACATTTTAGCTTGATTGTCTGATATTCCCACATGGGAACACACAGGGAGAATTGTAGGTCAGGGTGCAAACTTGAATCAAATTGTTCAGTGTTGATGGGAGCGTGTGGGGATTTTATTAGCACTGGGCTTTTTCTCCTTAGAACCATGTGATTACAAAATACCAGGAAGAACCTGTTAAATGTCAGCTTTTAAAGTACCATTGATTTCGAAATATAATTGTACTGGATCTCAAGAGTGCTGTTTCAGATTTCAGTGCTATACGCGTTCAGGAGATTCATGACGACATGGTTCAAAGGGGCTTATTCATGGATATATTGGAGTTTAAATTGTCCCCATACAGAGTATTTGTTCCTGTTACTTTTTATGTAACTCATAATAACTGGAGATGAAGTTGCTCCTCGGGAGTGATCAGATGTTGTTTGAAATACCTGGAAGAGGAACATCAGTTGTGGACCATCCATTAAGCGCTCCCAGCTGGCTCTACACAAGCCAGACTTCTGTGCCACACACATTTAAGATTTGAGTTCTACCTGCAACAGGGATGAGAAACTTGTGGCACGCCAGGTGTTTTTGGACTACCGCCCCCTTCTTCCTTGACCAGTGACTGTGCTGCTTTGAGCTGATGGGAGTTGGGCTCCAGTATCATCTGGGTGGTACAGGTTCTAGAACAAAGGCCTAATGATTTTCAGCATTCCTGTATTGAAAGTCTAAATTTCTCTTAATGTCTTTGGAAGCTCCCAAGCATTGTCCACCTTTCCATAGATGGTTAGCCCCAGATATATTGGTGCCAGAGGGATCAATCCACAGCATTTCTCTCAATAATTAAGCTGGTTGTAATTAATTTAGACTTATCTCTTGTGAAAGAGAAAGGAGCAAATGAGAGTAGGGCAAAACATGCATGATGCCCCAGTGGAGCACATCTCTCTGGGTCCCATTCTGTTCCTCTTCATGATATCCAAAATCTGGTGCCTGAGGTAGCCACCTCACGTTGCTTTGTGAGAAGGCCATCACTATCTCAGTATGCTGGGTGTTGCTTGCTTGTAGACAACGTTTATCTTATCCCAAGGCCTTTTAAAATGGAACCAGTCCAGAAGCGGAAATCCACAAAGTGAAGCAGGTCTGTGTGTATTTTATATCACAACTGTTTGCAGAATATTTTTAAGGTCAAAATGTTCTGTTGAGCAAAGAGTTAGCTCAGGCTTCCCAGCCCTCACGATCGATTTACCATGTTGCGTTCTGCCCTGGAAGATTAAAATTTAAAAGTTTGTGGAAGATGAAAAGAAGAGCCTTCAGTTTGTAACAGTACAAATCAGTCCTAAATTATGGGTATTTTTGTGTAGCAAAAGAACAGATCTTCCAGTTGAGTTGGTGGGATTTTTTTTGGTGGGGTTTTCTGTCAGCATTTGTGAGAAATTGGTTATTGGATCAACTGTGTGTATGAGGAATTACTTAATACGAAGTCAGCACTTTGCAGAAGTTGACCATTAGAACATTGCACATATGGTGGGCGGGGTGGGGGGGAGAACCCACCAGCAACAGTAATAACAACCCCACCCTCTTGAAAAAATGCACTTTGTATGCCATGCCAAGATTCTTTGGATGGGAAACTATAAGGAATGCATTCCATCACAAAACTAAGCCTCCCTATTTTACCGAGGGAAAACTATAAGTGAGCAGAGGAATCCCTTGAAGTGGGGCTTGTTTATGAGGGTGGGTATTACTTAAATCTTGACAGTGTTTTGGAATATGCCAAGAAGCGATGGGGAAGGTGTTTCGGTTGATTCTTCTGTCTCTGGGTGTTCAAAAAGCCTTTGATAAGATCTCTCTTCCCTACCCTATTCAGAGCCTACGGAAAGAAGTCAAGGGAGGTGGCAATGGGAGAGTTTGTAGGTTATTTTTTCTTTTGCAGAAAAGCCTTGGGGAAGCAATTCAGATGAGGGGGCTCTGGCTCTGGGGAGATGAGGGGGTTATATCACCCTTGGTACTGGCAATCTTCATTTGCCTGGAGAAAAATATCCAAATCTTGGAACCTCTTTCATATTGAGACGGAAGTCGAAAAACACTGAAAGGTCCCCAGAGTGTTTGTTTCTATTTGCAGCAGGGACCTCAGTGACATCTTTTGTACCCCTAACTTGGAAAAAGAAGCTAAAGATGAGTCATGAATTTCCTGGCTTCCTGATCAAGGCAGAACCATTGGAAACAACTCCGTGGGCTGGCCAATTAAGAGAAGGATGCTTCTCTGGGAAAATGCTTTTAATGCCACCCACATCTTGGAGATGTTATGGCTAGATTTTGTTAGAACGTTCCCGTTAGGGAAAAGGCCATGAAAATAACTGATAATGGGGAACTTTGTGGGTTTAACGGGATGATTAGATAGCCAGCTGTATCCACAAACCAAGACACATTTATAGCATTGTGTTAGACACCCCTAAATGTTTTGATCTTGTTCCACAGTGGATAGTGGAATGCAGACCTGTATCCATGGGGAATTGCAGCTGGGTTAGAGACTGTTCTGTATCCCATAAGGGCTAGCCTGACGCCTCTAGGAAGGTGAGCTTGCGCCTAGGACCACAGTCTGAGAACAACATCTTCAAGGTTGTTCATTTTCATTTTTTCAAATGCACTGGAAAATTCACAGCCCACTTTTCAACAATTTCAGTTCTCGGAAGTGCTATTGGCAGAGTGATGAGCAGCAGATACTAACTCCCGGTCAAGGGAAACAACCAAGGACCAAATTTAACGCACGCTGCTAATGGCTGTTCCTGGATTGCATGCAATCTATCGGCTGCCCATGCATTGGTCACCTCCAGATTGAATTACTGCAGTGCGCTGTATGTGGGCCAACTCTTGAGTTTGGTCTGGCAGCTGCAGCAGAATATGGCTTAGTGGGGGCTCCATCACTGCCAACACAAAACGTCTTGCTTGTGGGATCTGCAATAGCAGTCAGTTTGCTACTGGGCCAAGTTCAAGGGGTTGGTACTAAACATGTATTGCCCCTATTTTATTTTGCACCTTGCCTCGTAGAGGTGCTGCGTGCTGATTAGCACCCTAGTAGTAGCAGCAGCAGTAGGAGCAGTAATAAAAACACGTACTAGTCTCTACATTCCTGTTCCATTTTACGATGTTCACAAATGAAATGGAAGGAAGCTGCAGTGTATACGTGTGCAGAAACGGGCTCAGTTACCTCCTTCCCCTTCCAGCAGTAATGCTTATTTGTTATCTTCCCTGCACTTCGTCATTTCACGGTAGCAGATAAGTCATGGAAGCCTAAATGTCACCTTTGCATGGAGAGAGTGAGATAAAATGAAGGACGTTTCACGTTATCGCTGACATTTAGACAAACATGTTTGTGAATCAGGCCAAGAGTCCTGTTTGTAACCTACAGTGTTGTTGATTCAGGTTTGATCTTTGAAAATTACCTCTCCCTTTTAGTGGTTGTTTTCAGTGTGTGCAGACGAGAATGACAGTAACTGTGTCATATTGCCCCATTGGCAAGGCACCTGTATTCTAAGAACAGCACTGTGTAGATCCTAGAGGTGTCTATTTTTGAAACTCTTAATAATCCCATCTCTATAGCTCTGTGTTCTGTGCTATGTAACATAATGGTTTGCTTAGAGCAGGGTTTCCCAAACTTGGGCCCCCAGCTGTTTTTGGACTACAATTCCCATCATCCCTGATCACTGGTCCTTCCAGCTTGGATTGATGGGAGTTGTAGTCCAAAAACAGTTGGAGACCCAGGTTTGGGAAGCCTTAGTTTAGAGGAAGGATAGCATTTGGGCGGGTGGGGGAGCAACATCTGTATGTCACATGGAAGAGCTTGGAGAATGGATGCAATATAAATGAAACAGATGAAATGGAACACGTTTAGAATTTAAAGCCACTTTTAAAATTCTTGTTTAAACATAATATAAAAGAAGAGTTCAATCAGTGGGTTAGAGAAATATGCGGCAATATGGGAAACAAAAACTCGTAGGTGTCACTGAACATTTCCATTCCCAGTATATTTTCTTTCTTTCTTTCTTTCTTTCTTTCTTTCTTTCTTTCTTTCTTTCTTTCTTTCTTTCTTTCTTTATCTCTCTCTCTCTCTCTCTCCCTGCTGCATCTCATCAGTCTTTTAGAAAGTTGAAGAAGAAGCCTAATGAGTTCCTGGAATCTTAGCAAAGCAGAGATGCTCTGTCTCCCTTCCCTGCTAAAATGGCAGGCCATTCTGAAGCAAGGCTCTCCAGACTTGGAGCCAGACTCCTTTGGATAAGGATGGGGAGGCTGTGGAACCATGGGACAAGTCAGCTGGTGGGCACACTCAGTGATGGGCGTTTGCCAGATTGTAAAACTGTGTGTGTATGTATAGGACTTTCCAAGTCTCTTTGTGGACTTGGTGTGAGTATGTAATTTGTCTAGGAATGTGGACCTGTATCGTAATGCCAGTAGTCTTCAACCTTTTCATACTCAGGACCCTCTTTCAACCCATTCATGCATTTTTGAACCATCTTTTTCTTTACCATGTATTTTTACATGGTGGTAGTGCTGCTGCAGCAACCCACCTGAGATCAGACCATTGTGGCCTGACAGTGGCTCCCTCCCCACCAACAGAAGACCATGCCATAATGGTTGCGTATCATGAGCATATCCCATCAGTGGGATTTAGTGTTTGTGTTGTCAGATAAAGGTTCATATCCGCACTCTGCCACGAAGCTAACTTGGGTCAATCATATATATGCAGCCTAACATCACTAGGTTGTGGGTGGTTAGGTCCAAAATGGGTTTGAAGTCCATATTGTGAAATCAGTTCAGAATTTTTGACCTGGCAGTATATGATGAATGACAATGTGTGCACGCAAAAATCACGATAGGAGAAAAACCATGTGGCCAGCCAATGCCTCTACATAGCTCCATCCTTATTTCAGACATTTTGTTATATCAGTATACAGTGGTACCTTGGTAGTTGAGCTGCTTGGCTCCCGAACAAATTGGCTCCTGAACGCTGGAAACCCAGAAGTAAGTGTTCCGGTTTGCAAACGTTTTTTGAAAGCCAAATGTCTGACACGGCTTCCACTTGAGTGCAGGAAGCTCCTGCAGCCAATCGGGAGCCACACCTTGGTTTTCGAACAGTTTCGGGAATCGAACGGACTCCTGGAACGGATGAAGTTTGAGAACCAAGGTACCACTGTATTGCAATGTTTAGCTGATGATATATCGTGATGTTGAAAACCAGATATCGCCCAGCCCTAGTGGATGGGTAGGAGACAGTGAACCATGTACACTGCCTTTATCTCCCTGGAGAAAAGGGCAGGATATAAATGAAAGAAAAGAATAAAACTCTTTGGTGATGAGCCTGTGACCTTTGATCCTCAGGAAACCAGTTGTGGGTTGTTTCCTTCAATTCCCCACAGAGCGGGATGACTACTCAGAAAGGCATTACTGGGGAAGAGGGCAGAAATGGGCAGCCATTTTGTAGACATACCCTTGGCGACGCAGCTGCGTCCTATTGGCCGCTTGAGAAAAAATAGCTCTCACCTCAAGTTGGCCATTGCCTTCTTGCACGTCGCGTAAAACAAGAATGCTTTGCACAGATCTGGTATTGTTTTAGCGGCGGCAATCACGTGACCCATAATATTGTACCATATCTGCCGTAAGATGATACCACTTGTTGCATTTTGGTCTCTGAAGAAAGGGGCTTTTCGAAGTCCTCTGCCGGCAGAGAGACAACCATCTGGAACGGGGACACAAAGGGCTTCTGTGCTCGGTTTTGTACAGCTCTACAAAGGGTGTAAGCTGAGCTGTGGGTTGGGGACAGTCCTCTGAAATGGGTCTTGTCTTGGGTTGCAGTTCAGGTATGTTGGAGGGCGGAGGGGGTGCATTGCCCACCGAAGTCTACGAGTTCAAGGTTGAAACATAATTAACATTTCGACTTGGGAGCGGGATACGTTGAGTAGGAATTCGGGGAGGTTTTAATGAAAAATGGAGTGACATTTCCACACTTCGGCTAATCCCAGCTCCCCTAAACCTGTTAATAGACAAGAGGGTTCCCCCCCACTCCTGTCTGATGACAGATGCAGTTTCTTTTAAGTTTCTATCTTATCTTTTTATCACTGTGACCAGAAAAAGATTCACGATGGCGACGTTGTTTCACTTTAGCCGCACTAAAATGAAAATTAGCTGCACTCTTCCTGCTCCGGAACTTCCTAAACACATGATGCAAAGGCGGGAGTTCACAACATATCCATTTATACGTTAAATAATCGAGACAAAGAGCTCTTGCTTTAGGGGCACAGGAGGAAGTTAGGGCAGGGTGGGAGGGGATATGGTCACTGGCCTGAAACCACTTATTTGGAACTTGCCCCACTAAAGCAAATAAGATGGTAAATGGTTTACTTGAAGGTTGTCCCCCAATCAAATTTGATTTAGTTATTTTTTTGCTTTGATTTTTTTTTTTTTGAGGGGGGGAACAGGGCATAAAAAGTTTCCCTACAAACGTAAGAACTTGTTTAACATTAAAGGTTGGTCCATTCAGCCCAATGTTGTCTTTTAAGGCAATGGATCTCCAGGATTAAAATGACTGTCGGTGGCTTTTCAGGTAAGAAGCTATTGGGTCATTTTAATCGGGCGATGCCAGGGATTGAACCTGGAGGCTTCCTCATCTATTTATTGGGTTATAAGTTGTTTTAAATTGCTTTTAACTTTGTGCTTCGATGCTGTAACCTGCCTTGGGACCTTAGGGAGAAAGGGTGGACAGTAGGTAGATGGATAGTTTAGTTTGAGGGAGCTGACTCTGCCTAGAAGCTTTGAGGGCCCGATCTTGGCTACCTTGACAACTTCAGTACTTCCTCCTTCGCTCAGCTGCTTGGAGCGTGGTGCTGTCAAGCGTGGAGCGTGATGCTGTCAAGGTCGCAGGTTTGATCCCTGTATGGAACAGCTGTGTATTCCTGCCTTGCCGAAGGTTGGGCTAGAGCAGGCATGGCCAAACTTGGCCCTCCAGCCATTTTTGGGACTACAATTCCCATCATCCCTGACCACTGGTCCTATTAGCTAGGGATGATGGGAGTTGTAGTCCCAAAACAGCTGGAGGGCCAAGTTTGGCCATGCCTGGGCAGGAGGGATCCTCAGGGTCTCTTCCACCTCTGTGATTCCATGAATCCTTGCCCAACATAGAGCCAGGCTAGCAGCTTTCAGGATCCGTGGCTGCCCTGGTGGCGCAAAGAGAGCTGCTAGATTCCCTCCATTCAGAATGCTTCTCGGCGTTTCACTGAAGGAAGGGAGAACATTCTTTTCCTTTCCCTCTTTTTCTTCTTTTGGAAAAATTCAGTAGAGCGATACTGAAATGTTCCCAAGCACTGTGGCATCTCCCTTGATAAAGCACATTGCAGCTGAATAGGAGAGGTGTGGCATAGCTTTGTCTGCGATTGGTTTGCTTTTTGCGAAAACGTTGCGACACCGAACAAAACAGCTGTATTCATTACTAATAGAGGCATTTTGACAAAACACCAGCCTGGACCTTCCTCTCCCTCCCCACAAGGAACAGATGTGTACAGTGCATTGCCATTTCTCCCTTCCTCTCCATCTCCCCCCCTTCCCTTTTTTGTTTATTTATTTATTATTATTTTACTGGATACAGCTGCAAGCAGTGTCATTCTCTTCAGAATATTGTGGTTGTGGTGTTTGCAGTATAGCTGTCAAGAAGGATAAATTTATGATAACGGTTTGATGGGATAGTTATGCTGTGACTCAGTGTGATCTGTCAGCTGAAAAAACCTTAAGAGAAAATGTTTCTGGCTTGGCACTGCCTCCTCGTTTGTTATGTATATGAAGGCATGCGTGCGAATGCAAGCCTGTACGTATGCAAATGCAAGCGCCATATTCTGTTTCTGACACATCCGAATCATTTGTCACGATTGCCAACTGGTAAAAGAATGATTTAATGTTGTTTACGGTTTGCGGCATGCATCAAAAACGCCCTGCGGAAATGGAATGTGGGGCTTAACGGTTTGTGATTATTGCAGAATACCAGCTTTTCCTTCTGAAGAGTTCATTTTGGGCAGACACTCGTTTATCATCCCCAAACATTAATATAGAATTTCTGCCCCTGCCCCACCTACTAAAATTATCATTTTATTATTTGTACCCTACCCATCTGACTGCGCTGCCCAAGCCACCCTGGGCAGGTTTCAGCATATACAGAAACATAACCAAACATTTAAAACTTCCTTATACAGGGCTGCCCTTCAGGTGTCTTCTAAAGGTTGTATAGTTACAGTGGTGCTTTGCAAGACGAAAATAATCCGTTCCGCGAGTCTCTTCGTCTAGCGGTTTTTTCGTCTTGCAAAGCAACCCTATTAGTGTCTTAGCGGATTAGTGCTATTAGCGGTTTAGCGGCTATTAAAGGCTTAGCGGCTTAGCGGCTAAAAGGCTATTAGCGGCTTAGCAGCTTAGAAAAGGGGGGGAGCGGAAAAAATCGGAACACTCGCAAGACGTTTTCGTCTTGCGAAGCAAGCCCATAGGGAAATTCATCTTGCGAAGCAGCTCAAAAACGGAAAACCCTTTCGTCTAGTGGGTTTTCCGTCTTGCGAGGCATTCTTCTTGCGGGGCACCACTGTACTTATCTTGACATCTGATGGAGCGCATTCCACAGGGAGGGTGCCCCTACCGAGAAGGCCCTCTGCCTGGTTCCCTGTAACTTCATTCCTCACGGTGAGGGAACCACCAGAAGGCCCTTGGAGCTGGACCTCGGCATCTTTAGGTATACTGGGCCGAGGCCATTTAGGAATTTGAAGATCAGCACCAACACTTTGAATTGGGCTCAGAGGGAATGTAGGTAGCCCTGTGCCTTAGAATATGCCATTGTTATTAGCCATAAGATGCCTCAGTTTTGGGTTGCTAATTGAGGATGGTATTGAGACAAGTAGACTAAGAAAGAACTGTATATAATGGGAGTTAAGGGGCTGTTGTGAATATATATATATATATATATATATATATATATATATATATATATTGTGGCTATTCCTTTCCCTTTCACTTCTAATGTGTAGTTTGTGAGGATATGTTAAGCATTTCCATTTGCTACCACAAGTAGGAAACCTGGCATCACGACCGGTAATGGGCACTCCATTTTTATGGGATAAAGGGGAAGAAATAATACATTTGGTGGTGCTTTAGCGAGGATTTTGTTTTCTGCATCGTATATTTTTAAAAGCTGCAGCCCGCGTCCCATTTGAAAACCTACCTTCTTAAAAATAGGTTCATTCTGTTAAAAAATAGCTTTTAGAGGCTGGTAGATTTAAAAAATAAAAAATTCAATGTGTTGAAGCTCTTTTCCCAGTGTTTCTGGGGTCATCTGCTTCCCAGCTGTGTCTCCAGCCAAACAATTGCTCAACTTTTATATCCTACATTTTGGGAAGGGCCTCTCCTTTTGTATATCCTTGTTTATCCTTCCAAACCCAAGAGGGAAGGGGAATGTGAGACGTTTAGAAGTGTCTTTCAACACACAACTGGATGTCCCTCATAAAGTTAGGCAGCAGAGATACATTCTGGAGGAGAGAAGAGCGGAGGATTAAGTGCTTCCAAGGCAGAATAGCTACCAATTCAAATCCTCGCAAGAATGATGAGAGCACAGCAATGCATTTGCTGTGTCGTTGTTGTTTTGTAATAGCCCGGGTTCTATGAAAACACACTTTGCGGGTCATTCCAGAGGCTGAGCTTTTAGGCTAGAGAATCAGCAATTGCAACTTCTTTTTGGACAAAGATAGCTTGGCAAAAGTGGTCCACACATTGCTAACCTCTAGGCTTGTTTTACTCTTATGCGCTTCACACAGAGCACTTCGTAGAGTGCCAGAAGCTGCAGCTAGCACAAAACGCTGCTGCCTTGTCCTCTCCGGGGCAACCTGTCAACAGCACACAACACCTCTGTCCAAAGTGTTGCGCTTGAACATTGCTGATGGTCTCGGCAGACCACTTCGTGTTGGTTCTGCAATTGTAGCGTGTTGTGCTGTGGATGTTTCATAACTTTTAATTGCATTGCCTCATTCACTTCTTAGCATTGTGTTTTGTCATGTTACAATTTGCATTCCGTAGAGTTAAAATTGAAATGCAACGAAATGCAGCATAAGAAATAAAGGAAGCAATAAAAATGCAATTAAGAATCAACATGAGAATTTAATGCAGGCATGCCGTGGAACACCTGAACAAAGCTTACAGACCACTGGTGGTCTATGATGTCTTAGGGACTGGCCAGAGGTGGAGGTAGCTGGCGTAGAAGATGAAGGAAAGAGGCATAGGAACATGATTATAAGCAGGAAGCAAAGGAGGGACACTTAAAGCATTCATACCTGGTATTCTTGCATTTTATGGTGGAGCATAATCGATCACTTCAATCACTGCATCACACTGGCAATCATAATAAAGACTTAAGAGACAGTCAAGGTAACTTTGCATGTTAAATGCAAGTTGTGTGTCTCTGAGTCTTTGATGCTAAATAAGTGATGACAGTCCAGTTTTGAAACTTAGTTGAGGATAGGTGAGATAATAACATTTAAATGGGATGTTGAATATCATTTGCTGGGGAGAAGGTTGTCATCTTTGTGGAGTCCTTTTCAGGTTCCCAGAAGCATCAGGCTGGTCACTGTGGGGAATAGGATGCTGGCCTGGATGTACCAGTCAGTGTGGTGTAGTGGTTAAGAGCAGTGGACTCGTAATCTGGTGAACCAGGTTCGATTCCCTGCTCCTCCACCTGCAGCTGCTGGGTGACCTTGGGCTAGTCACACTTCTCTGAAGTCTCTCAGCCTCACTCACCTCACAGAGTGTTTATTATGGGGGAGGAAGGGGAAAGGAGATTGTTAGCCGCTTTGAGACTCCTTAGGGTAGTGATAAAGTGGGATATCAAATCCAAACTACTACTACTTTTTCTTCTTCTTCTTCTTCCTCCATGTTCTGGATCCATCAAGACTCTTACAGTCTTTGACTCCAGCTGCCTTCATTCCTTAACTAGCTGACAGTTCCGCATAATCAATTGGGAAAACTCATTATATTGATAATGTATAATGAGTATAGTATGCAAACTGGTTTGATTAAACAACAACGCCCTCCATGCAGTTGTTTTTGCTAGAATTCTCGTAACTGATGTCCTAAAAGCAGCTGTTTCAAAATTGAAATGTAAGACACTATTGCTGTAGGGAATTAGCTCCGTAGGGTTGCATAGAAACAAATCTGGTGACCAGCGTAGAAATGAAGTCTTCTGAACAGAAAAACAGCAAAAACACTGTGTAGATATATACTGTGTGGTATAAGGGCAACTCTTCTGCAAAACAACATTTTAATCTCTGTTCAACCAGAGCCATGGGTTCTTTCTTTCATGCAACAAGCGGCATGTGTGCTGCTCACATGAGAACCTACAGATGTGTACCTCCTAAGGATTGACCCAGGGTTGTGGCAGGTCCTAGAAATAAATCACTTCTTTCCCCCCACATCCATTCCCTTCCTTCCCATTTTAGACTTTCTTTTCAGTATTCCAGTCTTTCTTCCCTGGTTCCCCTTTCTTTCTTGGCCTGTTTCTTAGTCAGAGCTCAGCAAGTTGGGTCTTTAATGTTCTTCAGCGTTTGGGGGACTTCAAGGGTCTCCCAAAATGAACCGCTTGGGAAGAGGGGAGGTGGAGGTGGCAGCCATTGTGTGCAGTCCTGCCCCAGTCGGAAAGAACACTCCTTTTAAAAAATAACAATAAAAGTTTTGTATATAAAAAAAAACGAAAAGTCAATTTGTTTCCCTGGAAAGCAAATTGAATCTCGCTTTCTCTTATGAATTTTAGCTCAGAATAAAGTAGCAGTATAGAATCTGCTGTGAAATGCTTACAGAAGACGTATTGATTACCAAAAATGTAAATGATTGTGGTCTGTGTCAGGAGAAAATGCATTCCAAGTAGACCGGCCTTTGAATACCAGACATTCAGTTAACGCTTGTGGTTTTTGAACTACCTTTGATTATTTTTTCATTGCAGGAAGCTCATTACAATTTTTTAAAAAAGAAGTCACAGTTGCATGCCAATAAATGCTTATTAAATAGAGTTGGACCCACACTATTGCAGCAAGTAGACTGGCAAATAAACATAAGATTGTTGGCAGGATGCTGCCATTTATCTCTTATTTGGTTGTCAGCAACTGGGATTTTCATGAATTCTGTTCTGAAAGCCAAGAGAGAAGGTGTTTGGCCAAGCCCATAGGAATGTTACTCGAATCCCCCATATTTTAATACTGCTAGATGGTCATTTTGCTTAGACTCAAGACTGTGAAGGATCTTTTCTCCCCTCAGCCCTTCATTTCCTGAACTAAAAATCCTCCTTGGATCTCTGCTTCTTTTACTCCCTCGCACTGCTACCAGATCTTTCAAGGCTCCCAAGTCCTGCAAGATGTTTGCTGCGCCCAGTCTGTCAGCTTTGTCACTGACTCAGCTGTAGAAATAGACAGGCAACCCCTGAGCTCATCTTGAAATATATTGAGATTGGGAACAAATGTGTGCAAAGCCCTTGAGGGTCTGCCTCTGTCTCCTCCAACCTCGAGGGTCCCCAAAAATGAACCCCTTGGAAAGAGGGAAGGTAGATATGGCAGCAGCAGTTTAAGGCCCTCAAGGCCCTGTGGGGCAAGGGCAAGGGGATATAGCTGAGGTAGCTTACAGGATCTGATTGTGGATCATATACAGTGGTGCCTCGCAAGACGAAAAGAATCCGTTCTGTGATTCTCTTCGTCTAGTGGTTTTTTCGTCTTGCGAAGCAAGCCCATTGACGGATTAGCGGATTAGCACTATTAGCGGCTTTTAGTGGCTTATCTGCTGATCGGATCAGCTGATAAGCGGCTTAGCGGCTTAGAAAAAGGGGGGGGGAAACCAGCAGGAACTCGCAAGACATTGTCGTCTTGCGAAGCAAGCCCATAGGGAATTCGTTTTGCGAAGCACCTCCAAACCGAAAACTCTTTCGTCTAGCGTCTTGCAAGGCATTCGTCTTGCGGGGCACCACTTTATTCATTCTGATCATGCTAATTGGATATTGGACCAGGGGGGCGTTCCTGTTTGCAAGCAGCCTTCACCAAATGCTCAATATATCTCTCCCTAGCAGTCTTCCAGATAAGAACATGAGAAGAGTCTCCTGGATCAGGCCAATGGCCCATATAGTCCAGCATCCTGTTCTCACAGTGGCCAACCAGCTGCCTGTGGGAAACTTGTAAGCGGGGCAAAAGCACTCTCTCACTTCTGTGGTTTCCAGCAACTGCAGTTCAGAAGCTTACTTCCTCCATCTGTGGAGGGAGAGCCCAGCTGTTATGGCTAGTAGACATCAACAGGCTTCTCCTTCATAAATACAGTGGTACCTCAGCTTACATACACTTCAGGTTACATACGCTTCAGGTTACAGACTCCGCTAACCCAGAAATAGTACCTCGGGTTAAGAACTTTGCTTCAGGGTGAGAACAGAAATCGTGCAGCAGCAGCAGGAGGTCCCATTAGCTAAAGTGGTGCTTCAGGTTAAGCACAGTTTCAGGTTAAGAACAGACCTCCAGAACGAATTAAGTTCTTAACCCGAGGTACCACTGTATGTTGAATCTTCTTTCAAATCTTCTTTCAAAACCATCTGAGTTGACAGCCATCACTGCCTCCTTGGGGAGTGAGTTACATATTTTAACAATATTTTATTGCCTTTTGGTTTTTAGAATGGTGGTGGAGATAGGGAGTTTAGGTAAGTGGCCACATTAGACAACAAATGGCCCAGGTCTAGCTGATCTAGGTCAGGGGTCAGCAAACCTACCGTGCCTCAGGCCGGTGTCTCCAGCGTCGATTGCGCGGAGGGCGCACACGCTATTTCCGGCGCACTTCTGCGTCGGAGGAGCACCAAAATAGCTTGTGCGCATGTGCACGGGCCTCCTCCGATCCAGATGTGCACTGGAAATAACGCTTGCGCATGCGCTTAAGCTATTTCCGGTGCTCCTCTGACTCAGAAGTGGGCAGCCGCGCTGCACTGGTAAGAGCAGGCGACGGCAGTGGGTGACGGGGGTCACCGTGGGTCGGATAAATGAGTCCCTCGGGCCTTATCCGGCCTACAGGCCTTAGTTTGGGGACGCCTGATCTAGGTGGTTCTGTGGTGGAATGTCAGGCATAATAACACAACATGTAAGCCCTACGGATAAGAAGATTTTTTTTAAAAAAAACAGTTCAGAAGAAGTACTTCCTTTCATCCGTCCAGATTTCTTTCAGCATTCACCTTCCCCCAATGTCCATGAATTGTCGTGCTATGAGAGAGGGAGTGAATCTTTTCTCTGTCCGCTTTCTGTATGCCATGCATTGCTTTTATAAACGATTGCCGTGCCCCCTTTTGCCTTTTCTTTAAACTGGAAAGCTCCAAACGATGCAACCTTAACTCATAGGGGAAAGATGCTACGAGGTGCTTGCCCGCTTGTTACTAAGGGTGTATCTATAGCAGTAAGGCCACCTCACTCTGAAGGAATTCTGGCAAATGCCTTTTTGGGGGGGCATCCTCTCCCATCCCACAAATCTTATGGAGAGCTGCAATCTCTTAGGGGTACAGTGGTGCCTCAGGTTAAGAACTTACCGTATTTTTTGCTATATAGGACTCACTTTTTCCCTCCTAAAAAGTAAGGGGACGTGTGTGCGTCTTATGGAGCGAATGCAGGCTGTGCAGCTATCCCAGAAGCCAGAACAGCAAGAGGGATTGCTGCTTTCACTGCGCAGTGATCCCTCTTGCTGTTCTGGCTTCTGGGATTCAGATTGTTTTCCTTCTCCAAAAACTAGGTGCGTCTTATGGTCTGGTGCGTTTTATAGAGCGAAAAATACGGTAATTCGTTCTGGAGGTCCGCTCTTAACCTGAAACTGTTCTTAACCTGAGGTACCACTTTAGGTAATGGGGCCTCCTGCTGCCGCCGCACAATTTCTGTTCTCATCCTGAAGCAAAGTTCTTAACCTGAGGTACTATTTCTGGGTTAGCGGAGTCTGTAACCTGAAGCGTATGTAGCCTGAAGCGTTTGTAACCCGAGGTACCACTGTATCTGCCTGCTTGCCTAGTGGCAAATGAGGCTGGAGTTAGGAATGGGCAAAATCAGAGCCAAGGGTGGTGGGTACGATTACCCTCTCCCTCTTGCTGCTGCTCTTTCTTCCTGCCATTCCCTTTCTCGTATCTTTTTTTCTTTTCCTTCTCTTTACGCAAAGTGATTCACTTTATGCATATTCCAGGCATGGCTGGCGTATGGTTGTTTTCAAAGTCACTAAGCAGCTGTTCCCGGAATAATTCCCCCCTAAGAAGTTAAATGGGGATCTGTTGTTGTAGTTAACTTGCTGTATATTATTTAAAGGGCGGTGGCGGGGGGACGGGAGACGGGTTAGAGATTGTCAAATTTATTTAATTTAAAGGGTTTAGCCAGAAAGGCCCCCCTATATAATGGCTTACAAAACCCAGTCGTAAGATGGTCCCAGCTGTTGGGCTGATAGTTTTAAAAGACACAAGGAAAAATGTGCTGGAATGGAGGAGGGGGAAAGGGAGCTCATGATCCGGTTCATATAGTTGATTATGACACTGTTGTGTGGTTCTGTCTTCAAAGGTTCTGCACGTCTAGGAGTGCAATACCTCCCCATAAAAAAAACAAACCCCACCCCATCTTTTCCCCTATCAGATCTGGAAGTAAGAGTCAGGGACAATGTGCAGAACAGGAGGACAGGTTTACTCCTGCCATACAGTGCTTTCCTCTGACAGTTGACTTGACTGAAGTTGGAATTCCCAACCCACAATGCTTAGCTACCCATTTTATGGTGGTTTATTTGATTCTGCTAACTTACTTTTATTTTATGAACATTTTTTTAATAGACTCTAGCGTGGCTGAAGCAAGATGTGTATTGCCCCAAGGGATACTCAGTTGGTAGAGCAAGAGTTAATGATGATGATGATGATGATAGGTGTTATGTCCTGAAGTTCTCACCCTGGGCCAGCAGGGGGATACTGTAGATAGTTTTCACTCAGGTCCACGTCAGTTATTTTAGGCGGGAAACCCTGGGTTGTTGTTGCTACAATGTTGACAGCCAGCTGCCTATAAAAGCAGGCCGGCTGAGCTGTTTGCTGTTCAGTTCTGTTCCGGCTTACAAAATAAAGAGCTGCTTTGGAGAAATCGCTGTGTCGTCTGTCATGTCTACCCACTATTCAACAACAACAATAATAATAATAATTAATAAATTATTTATACCCCACCCATCTGGCTGGGTTTCCCCAGCCACTCTGGGCAGCTCCCAACAGAATATTAAAAACACGATAAAACAGCAAACATTTAAAAACTTCACTACACAGGGCTGCCGTCAGATGTCTTCTAAAAGCCAGATAGTTGTTTACAGTGGTGCCTCGCAAGACGAAATTAATTCGTTCCGCAAGTCTCTTCGTCTTGCAGTTTTTTCGTCTTGCGATGCACGGTTTCCCATAGGAATGCATTGAAAATCAATTAATGCGTTTCTAGGGAAACTGCCTTCAGACCAGGTCTGGGGACGGTCTGTCCCCGGACCTCTTCTGAAGGCTGGGGGGGGGGACAAGGGCTTTTCTTCCCACCCCCAGCATTTTAAAAAACCCTGGGACAGCGGAGGACTTCTCCGCTGTCCGGGCGATCTTAAAATGCTGGCGGGCGGCATTTTAAAATCGCCCCGGGACAGCGGAGGACTTCTCCGCTGTCCGGGGCGATTTAAAAGCCCCTGGGAAGGCAGGCAGGGGGGACAAAGACTTTCGCCCCCTGCCCGCCTTCAGAAGGTGTTCCCGCCCCCCCCGCCCGGCTTCGCAGCAGCGCTACGAAGCCCGGCGGCTGGGGCAGGTGTTCCCGCCCCCCCACCCCGCTTCGGAGCAGCGTTCCGAAGCGGGGTGGCTGGGGCAGGTGTTCCCGCCCCCCGCCCGGCTTCGCAGCAGCGCTACGAAGCCCGGCGGCTGGGGCAGGTGTTCCCGCCCCCCCCACCCCGCTTCGGAGCAGCGTTCCGAAGCGGGGTGGCTGGGGCAGGTGTTCCCGCCCCCCGCCCGGCTTCGCAGCAGCGCTACGAAGCCCGGCGGCTGGGGCAGGTGTTCCCGCCCCCCCCACCCCGCTTCGGAGCAGCGTTCCGAAGCGGGGTGGCTGGGGCAGGTGTTCCCGCCCCCCGCCTGGCTTCGCAGCAGTACTACGAAGCCCGGCGGCTGGGGCAGGTGTTCCCGCCCCCCCACCCCGCTTCGGAGCAGCGTTCCGAAGCGGGGTGGCTGGGGCAGGTGTTCCCGCCCCCCGCCCAGCTTCGCAGCAGCGCTACGAAGCCCGGCAGCTGGGGCAGGTGTTCCCCCCCCGGCTTCGCAGCAGCGCTAGGAAGCCCGGTGGCTGGGGCAGGTGTTCCCACCCCCCCACCCCGCTTTGGAGCAGCGTTCCGAAGCGGGGTGGCTGGGGCAGGTGTTCCCGCCCCCCGCCCGGCTTCGCAGCAGCGCTACGAAGCCCGGCGGCTGGGGCAGGTGTTCCCCCCCCCGCCCGGCTTCGTAGCAGCGCTAGGAAGCCCGGCGGCTGGGGCAGGTGTTCCCGCCCCCCCACCCCGCTTCGGAGCAGCGTTCCGAAGCGGGGTGGCTGGGGCAGGTGTTCCCGCCCCCCGCCCGGCTTCGCAGCAGTGCTACGAAGCCCGGCGGCTGGGGCAGGTGTTCCCGCCCCCCCACCCCGCTTCGGAGCAGCGTTCCGAAGCGGGGTGGCTGGGGCAGGTGTTCCCGCCCCCCCGCCCGGCTTCGCAGCAGCGCTTCCCGCTGCCCTGGACCTCTTTTGAAGCAAGGGGCGTTGGGGAGAAGCGATCTCCCCGCAGCTGCTTGCTTCAAAAGAGGTCCGGGACCTCTTTTGAAGCAAGCGGCTGCGGAGAGAAGCGATCTTCCCGCAGCCGCTTGCTTCAAAAGAGGTCCGGGGGCAGCGGAAGCGCTTCCCGCTGCCCCCGGACCTCTTTTGAAGCAAGGGGCGGTGGGGAGAAGCGATCTCCCCGCCGCCCCTTGCTTCAAAAGAGAAGACCCGCTGTCCCCGGGGCAAGCTTCGTTTTGCGAAGCAAGCCCATAGGGAAATTCGTCTTGCGAGGCAACTCGAAAACGAAAAAACCTTTCGTTTTGCGAGTTTTTCGTCTCGCGAGGCGTTCGTCTTGCGGGGTACCACTGTATCTCCTTAACATCTGATGGGAGGGTGTACCACAGGGCGGGTGCCACTACCGAGAAGGCCCTCTGCCTGGTTCCCTGTGACTTTGCCTGGTTCTTAACCTTAGGGCTGTGGGCTTGAGCCCCATGTCGGATGAAAGGTTCCTGCATTTAAAGGGGGTTGGACTAGATGATCACTGTGGGCCCTTCCAACCCTGCGATTCTATGTGCCGTGCACTCTTAAGGAGTGTGTGTGTGAACAACGGAGAGGTGAATGGTGCGCACGAGAACTGTGTGCCCCTTAGCATAGGTTCTACACGGAAACAGAACTGCAAATCACAAAACAAATGCAGATTCCCGTGGGTCCCCACTAGTCCGCTTGTCTGACTGCTTTTCCTTTTGTTTGGAATGATTAAGGACTGGGGGTACTGGTCAACTTAGGAGGGCTCTCTCTTTCCCGTTCTTAAAGCGCTCAGAAGGAGTCTTGGATTATTAGAGAGCCTTCACATCCGTACGAGAAGGCTGAAAGGAATTTCATTGCGGCTCGCAGCAGCTTGAGATCAAGTTCTGATGCTCACAAGATAAGTGGCGATTCCATTTTGGGGAAGAGCAGACCCAAACTGGAGGGTAGGATGGGGGTCCGAATCACTGAGTCTAAGGCAAGTCCTCTCCAGGTGCTTTCCACCTGACGTGCTCCAAACCTTTGGATTCCTTTCATACTTGGCACGAGTCTAATGGAACAGTTGCTGCCAGAAAAAGTAATTATCAGATAGCAAATTGCCTTAGAAATGGGCTGTTGAAGCCACATGTAACATAAGCCTGTTTTCGAAAGTGGGTTAGTATGATACCGCTGTAAACATCAAATTACTGGGATTACTTTGCACATTCTTCTTCTTTTGGGGGGCTTAGAAAGGGCCCGGAGATAAAATTCTTGAAACCTGGCTTCCATTTAGTATAATCTTAAGTAATCTTTAATATAGAGAATGCTATAATCTCTTCCACATTTGCAGATTTTTCCGTTTATTACAAAAGCCACTTTGTCCATATGGACAAACACATTGGTCACGGTTAATTACGAAACCTGCTGCAGATCGTGAAATTTAGTGGTTTTAAAATGTGGATTAAAGTATTGAGACTTTGCTAAAGCTCTTTTTTTTTAAAAAAAAAAAAAGCATAGAAGTATTTCGAGCATTTAGTCTACCCTATTGAGAGTAGAGGGAATAAAAAAATTTCCAGGTTGAGTTCAGATTCGTAGGTTGACGGGGGGCGGTAGTGTCTTCGAACCAGCAAGCAAGTTAATCCTAGAGCTTTAGTGAAAGAGTTCTGTTGTGTTGCTAAGCAACACTTTGCATTATGTTGCTGGGTTGTCATGGCGAAAGAATGGCCGCTCTCCGTCCTTTGCAGAACTATGGAGAATCTATTACTCATCTCCAGGGAGCCACAAAGGCTTTTCATTTCATATCTAACTTTCCTTCAGAAATGACAATCTAGTTTCCTTAATTGTCCTTTTCATGAAATGGTTTCTATATGCCAACATTGTAGGTATCCATTGGCATTCTGTGTCCCGGCTTGAGGGCCATGCATTTATTCTGAATCCATTTGCCTAGATTTATTTCTTAATAAGAGTATATCTAAACCCCCAACTTCTTTTAAAATAAATAAATCATGGGTGGTGCACAATAAAACAATTCACACATTGAAATATTATGGAGCAATCCTAATTAGAAATCCAATGTAGTTCACACCAGCGGAATTTATGGCAGTGCAAGTTACCCCTTATTCAAATCTCCATTCAAGAGGAGTTTGACTTATGTTGTTGTTGTTTAGTCGTTTAGTCGTGTCCCGACTCTTCGTGACCCCATGGACCAGAGCACGCCAGGCACTCCCGTCTTGCACTGCCTCCCGCAGTTTGGTCAGACTCATGTTCGTAGCTTCGAGAACACTGTCCAACCATCTCGTCCTATGTTGTCCCCTTCTCCTTGTGCCCTCCATCTTTCCCAACATCAGGGTCTTTTGCAGGGAGTCTTCTCTTCTCGTGAGGTGGCCAAAGTATTGGAGCCTCAGCTTCAGTTTGACTTATAACACACCCTTTTTGCTGGCTTTTTTTCCTGCCGGGTTGCTAGGTCATGCTGAAGCTGAAAGGTGCTTGGAACAATTTTCTTCTTCTTTCTTCTTTAGCGATCACTCATAGCCGAGTAAGATTGTCTTCCATGAACACAGTCTTAACAGTGAGTCCGTAAGTGAATGTGGAGGCCAATTCTGGATCCACACGTCCTTCCACTGTGGGGACATAGGTTTCCGGGCGGGAGTTGATCACGGTGAGGGCTTGCCAAGCGTGTCTTCCTCTTAGCTCATTTTGTCCTGAGTTTGAGCGTCTTCAAAGCCCACGACACCTTTGGCAAAGGCTGTTCCCTTGCCTCATCTCATCCCTGCCATATCCCTGGCACATCCATTTTTGGGGACTTAACTTCTGCTGACCTGGGGTGAGGGACTTAATGATGATGTACTTCCAGCTCACCGTTGATGAGGCGCTCATCATGGTGATAGGCTCAAGTGAGTCCTTGCTCAGCTGGATGAGTCCACAGTTCCCTGAATCCAAACTCTCTTAAACTGGCAGATCTTGCATTTGGATTGTGCTGTAAATATTATCACCTACATAAGTGGGTTGGCATTCCAGATTTTCCACGGATCCCTTTGCATGTTGAGCTCTCCATATGGTAGCTGCAGCACAACTGATACTTGTTTCATTGAGTTTTGTTAGATATAAAATTATAAAGTAAAATATGAAAGGGGAGGAACAGGGCGTTTTTGTGTCTGGTGTGACCTAGAAACAAAATCCTGATAATCCATTCACTCACTCAATTTCTCTAACAATTGCATTCAGTGCTTTAACATTATTTTCTTGTGTTTTATCTTGTGTTTTCTTCTGTGAACTGCCCTTTGGATGAAGGGCGGTATATGAATTTAATAAATAAAATAAAATGCAATGACAATTAAAAAGAATAAGAAGGCTGAAAAGGCAAGAAAGATATTGGATTGGTTGAGAGTAAGGTTCCCTGTTGATCAAGGAGATAAAGGAAATTGCGCTGAATTCTCACACAAAAAAAAATTTTAAGCAATTATTTTGATCCAGTGCTAGCCATTGTTTTGTGGAGGTGGAAGCTGAAGAAATCTAGTGCTTTTCCTCTAGAGCACCTGCATTGAGGATGAACGGTCTCTGACCCTGATTAGTCCCTTGCAAACGGAGGTGAAGGCAGAATAAGATTGGTGTGAAGCTTTCCATCACGCCAAAGCTCTGAAATTGCTGTGTGTGAATAGTTGGCCCCATTTAGCCTGGTGAATGCCATGGGCAGAACCAGAAACTTATCGGTCTGTGTGCCTTGAACGATTTACCTAGGAGGTAAAGGATTCTTAAGCTTCAAACTGACTCTGCCAATTTCATGATGGCCATTGTCTGCCCCTGATCTGGAAGGACTTGTAAAGGCTTCTGAGACAGGGCAGGAGCCTGTCTGGGACATAGGAAATTGCCTTATACTCAGGCCACTGTCCCAGCTAGCTCAGTAGTGTTGATGCCAACAGACAGCAGGTCAGACAGCAGACAATCCTAGCCCTACCTGGAGATGCCAGGAGAGGAAATCATGGCTTCTCTTATGGCTTGTAATGCTGATTCCATCTAGCATTTATGAATTAAGGCACCTGATTGTGCATTCCACTGGTAGCATGTGGCGTCCATATTTAGTATAAAGCAGTGTTCCAGTGCGATTGAATAGGATTTCAGTGTACCTATTTTTTTAAGGTAATATTTGCTTAAAAACGAAGGTTGTAAAAAGGCAGGGAAAGGGTGCAGGGAGCTTTTGGTGGGAATGATGAGGATGTTTTGTTCTCTCTTGGGGGGTTTTATCCTAAGGAATGACAACAGAAATGTTTCCCACTGTCTTTCCTGAAACATCTTTTCATCCTGCCATTCAGGATATTTTTTTGGGGGGGGGGAAGTGTGTTGCTTTCGGATTGCGAAGTCCAGGTGAAATCTTGAAGCTTCCCATGAAGAGTTCTACAAAGCCACATTTTTATGTAATCTAATATAGTTTGTGTTTTAACATGTTTTCAGAAGGTCATTTTCTAGTGCAAATGATGTCAGTGTATAGCCCAGTTTGTTTAAACAGAGTGCTGAAGTCACCCTGAAGAAAACCTGGCTAACGTTGCCATCTTTATTCACGTGAGGAGTTTCAAAAGCATTCCAAGGTTCCAGTGGAAATTTGTATTTTGCCGTTTGGCCAAGAATATGCTTAAAACTCCACATTTTTATGGAAACTTTCTTTCGCTTACTTTGGTGCTATTTTTTGACACTTGGAATATACACTGATAAAAAATAAAAAATCCCTTCCAGGAGCTGATTGAGCAAAAAGAGTGACAACAATTGAAGTTCTACTCAGTCTTAAGATATATTAACTAGGGTTGTGGAGAATATTCTCCACATCAGAATTTCAGGCGGAAGCTAGTGATTTTGCTGGGTTAGGCCCACAAATTGATTGTGTGAAGCTTCGCATTTTTCTTGCCATTCATTTTCTGCTGGTTCCCTGGCATGCTGTTTCTTTCTCCATCCATAATTAGTCAGATGAGTGATACCCAGTCAGAGATTGGGATTGTTAACAGAATGGATTTGCAGCAATGCGTAGCCAATCCAATTTGGTTGTCTTGAGGGCAAGTGAAAGCAGGGTAAGTAAGGGCAATGTAAGTGCAGAGGAAAAAACCATTGAGAGGTTTTAGGAAGCTTTTTCACTGTGCACACCTTGTGGGTATTGAATTCCACTCCCCTTAGTTTTTATTGTAGTGGACAGCCTGTTCATAATGGCAAATAACGGTGGAAGAGGAAGTATTTCCCAGCGAGATGGGTGGAGTATAAATATATTAATATTACAGTGGTGCCTCGGGTTACATATGCGTCAGGTTACATACGCTTCAGGTTACAGACTCCACTAACCCAGAAATAGTACCTCGGGTTAATAACTTTGCTTCAGGATGAGAACAGAAATCGTGCTCCGGTGGCACGGCGGCAGCAGGAGGCCCCATTAGCTAAAGTGGTGCTTCAGGTTAAGAACAGTTTCAGGTTAAGAACGGACCTCCGGAACGAATTAAGTACTTAACCCGAGGTATCACTGTATTAGGGGACGCAGGTGGCGCTGTGCGTTAAACCACAGAGCCTAGGACTTGCCAATCAGAAGATCGGCGGTTCGAATCCCTGTGACGGGGTGAGCTCATGTTGCTCGGTCCCTGCTCCTGCCAACCTAGCAGTTTGAAAGCACACCAAAAAGTGCAAGTAGACAAATAGGTACTGCTCTGGCGGGAAGGTAAACGGCATTTCCGTGCGCTGCTCTGGTTCGCCAGAAGCGGCTTAGTCATGCTGGCCACATGACCCAGAAGCTGTATGCCGGCTCCCTTGGCCAATAAAGCGAGATGAGCGCCGCAACCCCAGAGTTGGTTACGACTGGACCTAATGGTCAGGGGTCCCCTTTACCTTACCACTGTATTATTATAATAGTTATTTGCACATATATTGGCCCCATCTCCTTTGCTGTGTTGGTTCATTCTATAGTCTTCATATGGTCTTTATAACTGTTCTGCCACCAACCTGATATTAAGTGGGTAAGCTATTTTAAGAGCAAGTCATTCTCAAGCATAGTAATTCCCCTGGTAGCCTAAATCTGTTTTGTGTCTGTGCCACTTCGTGATTCTGTTTGTTGCCGGTTTTGCCACCAACTCCAGCTGCAGTTTTATCTACTTGTCTTATGACTCCTTATTCCACAAATCAAGAAAAGCAACTTGCCTCTTAAGAGCAGCGTGGTCTCAATGAATCAAAATTCAAACTATCAAAAATCAGATAAAAATAAAACTTTGGTCACTATTTTATTTTATAAATTTATATACTACACGTCATGAAAAATAATTTGACGCTTTTTATTTGTTCTGCCAATCCGAAGGAAACCAGTGGCCTACACTGGAGTAAGAGTGAAAATTGCAACAAAGACTGAAGACTGCTATTCAGATTTCATGTATATTGTTATCCGAAAATCTTAACCACATTACTTGCATGTTGTTGTTGTTATTGTTGTTGTTGTTGTTAAAATTTATATACTGTCCAAGGATCACAGGGCAGTATACAATACAAAACCCCCCATAACATATTAATAAAGAAAAACAATAACACACACACACAGTTTAAAAGGCCATAGATTGTTTAATTAGCCAAAGGCCTGGGAGAAGAGGAAGGTTTTCACCCTGGCGCCTAAAGATATGTGACGAAGGCACCCAGCTAGCCTACTTGATTTCCACAGTATTTTCCCATCTGTTTTTAGGTTTTTGTCGTCCTAAAACATAGTGCTTCAAACGTGAGTGAGAAAGGAGCCTAGTGAAAGCTGTGGGCTTTATTGAACTGTAACTTTCCGATTAAAGGCTTTTTTGTGCTACCTTGAAGCCCATCCCGGTGGGTTACTGGAGGCGCACAGTGTCTGGTTCTCGTTGCTGTGGACTCACAGGAATCTTGGTGTTTGCCGAGTGGATGGCTGCACTTACTGTCCAAACAGATCTGTGTTTGCGAACTGTGAGCATATTGCTGTCTTCTGTGAGGCGCTCCACCATGACTTGAATGGCTCCTCTTGTTCTCAGGGCCTGAGACTAAAATATTTCAGACTTTACTAAGCCAGTCACAGTCTTGCTAAACCCTTAAAATACACACACACACACACACACACACACACACACACACACACGCACCAAACAAGAATGGAAAGATTGCTTCTCTCTGGTCTTCTGGGTTGAGTCTTCCTAACGTCGAGGGTGGTGTGGCTCTCTTCAGCCAATATCAGGCAAGAAACCTCTGACAAATGCGCTCTGATGATGATACAGTTCACTTGATTGCTAACATGCTACCAGCCTTTTAAGGAGATACTCCAAAGTAAGTTTTTCCATGTCCGTTAGCAACTTCCTGAATTTAAGACCTCTGAATGGTAGATTAGCATTTGCCAACGTCTTAGCTAATTGGGTGGTAAATTTACCCAAATGAAACTATACTATATTTCATTCTCATTTTTATTTTGAGGGAACATTGCTTCCAGGAATTTCTGGAAAAGGCAGTATGATTGGGCACGAGAAAATACTGCAGTCAGGTTACAAAATCTACCTGTTTGGTATGAAAGGGTAGAGAATTGGTCAGTCTGGCCACATCCCCCCTCCCTTGTTTCTCTTCTAATTTCCAAAGTTTTGTGTGCTGTTTTGTATTCTCTGCATTCAGTTATTTGCTATAGGACAGGCATAGGCAAACTCGGCCCTCCAGATGCTTTGGGACTACAACTCCCATTGTCCCTAGTGGTCAGGGATGATGGGAGTTGTAGTCCCAAAACATCTGGAAGGCCGAGTTTGCCTATGCCTGCTGTAGGACTTCAAACACCAATGTGAGCAGCTGGAATTCGGCTCAGAAATAAACTGCATCTGCTTTGCAATACAAGCTATACGTTCGTTATAGATGTTATTGGTCAATAATCTGGACATTGCATTCCGGGCTAATTACAGCTTCTGGACAGTCTTCAAGTGGAGCTCCATGTAAAGCACACTGCAGTAGTCCAACCTAGAGGTTGCCAGAGCATGGAGAACAGGGGACAAGCCATGTTTTCAAAATGGGGTTGTAACTGGCAAAGCAGCCATGGCTTCAACAAGAAAATCATAGCTTCCAAAACACAAGGCTCTCAAGGAATACCATGAACCTGCAACACTGCTCCTTCTCAGATCCAAGAACTCGGAACACTTCAGTTGTAACTTAAATTTATTGGCCCCTTTGCAACCCAGCACTACCTCCAAGTGCCAGTCCAGCACATGAGCTTCATGATAAATGATATGGAGGGACAACTCCTAACAGCTTCATACAGATGTCAAATAACATGGAGGACAAGATACCCCAGGTTAACTTTCATAGCTCTGAACCGTAGCCTGCCATGACTGCTCTCTGGACATAGTCCTGAAGATGGGAGTAGAACCAGTGTGAGACCGTGGCCCAAACCCTACCTTAAAGTCGCTCTAGGAGGAAAAGGCCAACTGTATCAAAAGCCACCAAGAAGTCAAGGAGAACACGGAAAGTCACACTCTCCCCACAAGTGTCTAAGGAAGCTGGACTGAAATGGGTAGAGATAACCAGTTTCCTCCAACTGTGTCCGAAACTGAGCTGCAAGCACTGTTTCAAGCACCGTGCCCCCAAAGCACATGTTTGCCACTGGGCAATAGCTGAGTGCTTCTGCATACAGGGAAGGCCCATTTAAGGTGGGAGAACACCACCTCCATTAGGGCAGGCAGCATCTCCCACTCCTGCAATGTGGCATTAATCCCTGGATATAGTCAGTCATGCCACTTGGATGAGCTCGAATAAGCCAAGATGGGTAGGGGTTCAGAGCCCAGGTGGTTGGCTTGGAATCACCCTCAGACTGGACCAGAAAGTGCTCTGCTCACCTCTGTAGCATTTGTTCTGACTGTGGATGAAGTCTCATTCCTTCCCAACCTGAGCAATTTTATCCCAAAAGTGCCTAGCAAACTTGTCATAGCAGAGCGTCAGAGCAACGCCCTGCTGGCTAGATGATAAAAGCCGATTCACCACTTGGAAGAGTTTTATTTATTAAATTTGTATTTAATAAATACAAGGGCTCCTTCATCCAAAGATCGCAGGGCAGTTCACAACATAAAAATACAAAATATGAACACAAAATGCATCATAAAGCAACAACTCCACTCTCACAAGCACATTTTAAAGGTCATAGGATCAGACAAAGGCCTAGTGGAAGAGAAATGTTTTCGCCTGGTGTATAAAGATATGTAATGAAGGTGCCAGGTGAGCCTCCCTGGGGAGAGCATTCCACAAACGGGGAGCCACTGCAGAAAAGGCAGGGTCTGGGTTGATTCATACAGGGAGAGACGGCCCTTGAGGTATTGTGGTCCTGAGCCTTTTAAGGCTTTGTAGGTCAAAGCTGTCACGAAATTAAAAGACTCCTGCTTCTTGGGAGAAAAGCAGTGAGAAACCTAGACAGCATCTTAAAAAGTAGAGACGTCACCTTGCCAACAAAGGTCCGTATAGTTAAAGCTATGGTTTTCCCAGTAGTGATGTATGGAAATGAGAGCTGGACCATAAAGAAGGCTGATCGCCGAAGAATTTATGCTTTTGAATTATGGTGCTGGAGGAGACTCTTGAGAGTCCCATGGACTACAAGAAGATCAAACGATCCATTCTGAAGGAAATCAGCCCTGAGTGCTCACTGGAAGGACAGATCCTGAAGCTGAGGCTCCAATACTTTGGCCACCTCATGAGAAGAGAAGACTCCCTGGAAAAGACTCTGATGTTGGGAAAGATTGAGGGCACAAGGAGAAGGGGACGACAGAGGACGAGATGGTTGGACGGAGTTCTCGAAACTACCAACATGAGTTTGACCAAACTGCGGGAGGCAGTAGAAGACATGAGTGCCTGGCGTGCTCTGGTCCATGGGGTCACGAAGAGTCGGACACGACTAAACGAATAAACAACAACAGGTCAAAGCCAGCACTTTGAATTGGGCCAGAGTGCTATTTGTGGATGCTGTGGTGGTGAAAAAAGTAAGCTTTTCTTGCAGTCATCAGCACCTCATGGTAGGTGCAGTAATGTTCTTTGAGCCATGTTTGATCGTAATTCAGATTGGGATTTATGCCACTGCACTGTAGCTGTTGAACTTCCTGTTTCGTTGCATGCTGGCCGCTATAGTATTAAGATGATCTGCACACTTACCATCGAGGACATCTCTCAGTTCCATCCCAAGAGAAGAATCTCAGCAGGAATGTCGGCCGTGTCATCTGGGAAGCTCCTCAGAACATTAAGGAATCTCTCAGACCCCATAAGTCTCTGAGGGCAGACTGTCCTGATGGATCCCGCACTCCCAAGCCAAACCTCTCCAGGAAGTAAACTGTCCATCACAACAGGCTCCCGACAAACCCCACAACCAATTTATATTCTCAGACCCCCCCCTCCCCAAATTCCTGGGGAATATTACTGGTACTTGGATGGGTTTTTAACACAGCGCTTTGCTAGAGCTCCAAACTATATTTAGCTAGCAGGATTATTCAACCGCTTTCAAAAAATAGTGCAG
Source organism: Podarcis liolepis (assembly GCF_965112155.1). NCBI lineage: Eukaryota > Metazoa > Chordata > Lepidosauria > Squamata > Lacertidae > Podarcis > Podarcis liolepis. Next base: position 88,767,414 of record NC_139556.1, read on the forward strand.
TTCTTCACAAATAGAATTACATTCCTGTAAACGTAGGTGTAAATAGAGGTGAATTACAGAAATAGTGTGTCGTCCCACCCCAAGCGAATATTGCTTGCCTGCTTTCCATGTTTCCTTTTTTCTCCTTCTGTGCAAGCTGATTCTCACAGATGTGCCGCTGAGGTGGGAAAACAGAAGTGAGGGGGAGTTATGCGAATCCCTCCAAAGCCGTGGAGGAAATTGGTTTTAAAACTGGGATTAGCAGACACTTGAATCTCTGTCCTGGTCTCCAGGATTACAGTTCTTCCCATGGTAGTGAAGGGAAACAAGGACTAACTTGTTGCATCGTATTTGCTGGAAGAAGTCACTGTGCAAACAACTCTATTGTTTCTATAGTAACAGATGATTGAGAAAAGATCATTGTTAAGCACACTGAAGTGTTGTTGTTTTTTTTTAAAAAAGGGAAAAACTGATCCACAGTCAAGTGGAGAGGCACTGAAATATTTGCTTGAAATTTCACATGCCTCCCTCCCCCTTTCTTGCATCAAAAGTTGATTGTCCCATCTGTACGCACAATTTTATAGACATTTCACAGCGCATTATAAAATGTAGCAGACTTTAATTCATTTTCTAAGGTTCCCATAGCATCTCTGACTAAAAAAATAAAAAGGAACTGGTATACTTACTAGCATAATGCAGTGTAAAACGCCTGTCTATTGGATGGATTTGGGAATTCAGACATAAAATCCAGTGAAGTTGTTTGATTTTGCACTCAGTATTTTAAAAATACTGCATTTTTTAATTTCATTTAAATGCAGGTGTGTGTTCACGTATCATTAGTGAGGAATTAGAAAAAAGTCCATCTCTCATACACCAAAAAATAAGTTCCATTTTATAATAAATTAATTTCTAATATAAATTTGTAACAAAAACAAACCGGACTTGGGGATGTTGTGGTACCTTGGTACCTTCTGCCTTGGTCAGACCTCACCTGGAATACTATGTCCAGTTATGGGCACCACATTTGAAGAAGGATATTGAGAAGGTGGAACGTGTGCAGAGGAGGGTGACCAAGGTGATCAAGGGTCCGGAAATGATGCCAGATGAGGAACAGTTGAGGGGATTGGGTATGTTTCGTCTAGGTAAGAGGAGTCTGAGAGAAGGTATCTCAGCTTGTTTTCTCCTGCTCCCGAGGCTAGGACCTGAACCAATCGATTAAAGTTACAGGAAAGGAGATTCCGATTAAACATCAGGAAGAACTTTCTGGTGGCAAGAGCTGATCGACAGTGGAACAGACTCGCTCAAAGAGATGGTGGACTCTTCTTCCTTGGAGGTTTTTCAGCAGAGGTTGGGTGGCCATCTGTCATGGATGCTTTAGCTGAGATTCCTGCATTGCAGGGGGTTGAAATAGATGACCCTTGGGGTCCCTTCCACTCTATGATTCTATGAATCTCTGATCCTTTACATACAGAAGGTCCCATGTTCAGTCTATGGCCTCTCCACTTAGGGCTGGGGCAAAACTCCTGTTTGATGAAACTCTGGATCACTGCTTGCCAATACTCTACTTGGTGACTCCACATGCCAACACTTGTTGAGGGCACTTTTGCTTGCATGGCGAGTCCCCCCCCCATGGAAATAAAGACACACAACACAATTATTAAGGTTAATGGGCTAAATAAGGCCACAGCTTTATTGGTTACAGGTGATGAGTGGTATTGGCTTAGGCATTGGTCCTAACCGACTATATCCAACTTCAGCCTGTCTGCTTGAAGTCCGGGAAGGGTTAACCACAAGTAGAGGGACTCCTGCTGATGCGCATCAACTAGGAACTCCCCCAGGGTGACCGATAGGGGGCGTGCCTTGGCTCTCACCTCCCTATGCTTCAGACAGGGCCACGCCCCCTGGAATCCTTTATCGGACTACCCTTCAATATGTGGGGCAGGTGATGGCGCTTCCTCCCCTCTTCCAACAACAGAACAATACCAATGCCTAACCGCCAATACCAAGAAAGTTGTGACAATTTGCTACAAGCTAGGCAAAAACCAAGTGGAAAAATTCCTACCAGGCCCCTTAACGGCGACCAACCAAGGTCCATAGCAAGGTCAAGGAACGAAAACCCTTGAAGGGCGGGAGGGTAGGAAACAGAAACAGCTGGTAGACAGCAAAAGAGGGAGATCCCCGGCCGCGCCTGCCTTAAATAGGACGGTCCATGCCCCCAGAGCCAGCTGATTGGCTGGCCAGGGGTTGACGCGGCCAGGAATTCCCCCAATCGCGCAAGGGCTGGGCTCCAGCCGCCGCACACGTGGGGGGGGGGCATGAAGCCTGCAACCCCACCTCCTCTGCAGGGCAGAAGTGGCTTTGTCTAATTTTGTCTTTCTTAAATCCTGCCACATCACAGTTCCTTTCTCCAGAGGATCGAGGTTGCTAGATGGAGATGTGCCTGAGAATAACAAACCCAAACGGCTGTCCATATTCCTGCAGGATGTTTGTAAAAACATTTGGAAGCAGCCGCTGGAGAATGTGGAGGATCGATGCCGATAAAAACTTGGATGGCTAGTTGTGAAGCGGGGAGGGAGGGAGCAGAAAGTCCTTCCTGCATTTCTGAGCAGAGACAATTGTGAAATTCATATGTAGCGCAGCTGGAGGAGCCTTGGAAGCCATAACATCTGCGGCTGCAGAACACTAAATTGTTTGTTTCAGTTTTGAATCTTGGCTTTATAGTTCATCTCCCCCCCCCCGCCTCAACCCCACCCCAGGCCTTAAATCGCCTTCGCGTTGCAACATGCAAGATGGGCAGTGACCTTTCTGAAAGCTGTGTGCAGAGTTTTGGGGGGATGTGAGAAAATGGTCACTCAGTGCATCTATAACCTATCCATTTTCATGTTCTTGCAGCCTTTATACCTCGCCTTTTATTCTAAGGTGGTGTAAATGAGACAATGCTGTGCTACTTTCACAATGGCCCTGGGAGGCGGGTTAAATTGAGAGAGGCAGAGAAGAGAGGCTGAGACCTGTCCTCATCAATTTAATGGCACAACGGGGATCTGAACTCGCGTCTTCCTGATCCATGCCCAGCACTTCATCCCAGGGGTAGTTTACAGGGTGCCGTCCAGATGTTCTGGACTGCAGCTCCCATCACCTCCGGCATAACCAATGGTCACAGATAATGGGAATTGTCCAGAACATCGGAAGCCGCCATGCTGACTACCCCAGCGTTATCCACTGCCACACACAAATTCTTAGATCGTCTCTCCAATGTTGTTTTTTGTAGCAGGCAATAGGTTATTTTGGTCTATGCAGGCAAAATATCTTTATGAGATTGCTCTGTGTGGGTAGGTGACCCAAGGACTACTATAAAATCTCCAAACCGTTTTGTTTTTCCCAAGAGGGAAAACAAAGGAACCCAGCTGCCCATTCTAACCCTAGATGCAATGGAAGGCATCTACAGGCAACATTACTTTACTCATCAAAAGATGCATTTTAAGCGAGCTCTTGGTGGCTGGCAGCTAGAAAAGGAAGATAAATATAAATGCCTACTTTTAAAAAAAGAATGTATCTGGCATTAAGACCTCCTTAAACAGTTTTATGTAGCGGTGAAATCCTACCTAGCGCATAACTGGAAATCTCCCAAGCAACCTTCTAAACAGCAGCGGCTTGATAAAACTCGGGAGACGTGAGGATAATGAACAAAATCAGCAAGAATGACAAAGAAAGAATTCCAATATTTAAAAAGGCACCGTGGCACCATGGTTTCCATTTTCCAGCTTCTTCAAGCTTTTGACCGCAGTCCAATCAAATACAGATGCATATATCTCCCCGCTTTCCTGACTGTGATTCAGTTACACATCCATACTCTAAGCAAACCTCACCTCAGGTTGTCTTAACCCTGTCCCACAAGCCAAGCCAACCAGTTTCATTTCCCCATTGCATTTATTTAGTGATCTTGTTGTATTGATTGGTGGTCTGCCTGTCTTGTTGCCTGTATTCCCAACTTAATTTCAAAATAAAATCTACATAAACAAAAAGGAAGCTTTAAAACCACTTGAGCGGGGAAATCAAGACGTTGGCTCTGCCCAAAAAGCTTAGCAAAGAGAAAGTATATTAATAGGTATCGTTTTAAGGTTATATGAGCCAGGGGAAGGATGCAGGTATAATGGGCTGGTTTGCATGTCACAATAAGCCAAACCATGGTTTAGTGTGAATACAATGTCTGTCAGAGAGACAATTGTGGCCATTTTGCTCCTCCAGTCTTGTTGCTCTGCTGCTGCTCTGCTCAGTGGAGCCGTGTTTGACTTAGTGTGTCCTCTGAACCCAAGCTTAGGATTTTGCTTTTCTGGATAAACCACATGCCACAAACCTTGCTTACAGCTTGTGATTAGACGGGAGAGAGATAAACCCGGGTTAGGATGACATGCTTCAGCCAAACCATCGTTTAACTCAGAACAGCAGCAGGATGACTGCAACATCACTCCCAGAGTCTCTATGTTTGCACTAAACCGAAGCTATTCCTCTCTCCCCCCCCCCCCATGCCAGCAAGGAAATAATTCTAACAGTGATGACGAATAGCCTTTTATGGGTGATTTACATACCATAAGAAGAGCTGAAAATAGTTTTTTAAGAATGGTACAAACAACAGAGAGGTTTCAAAAGAGTACGAAATAAACACCTTTCGTCCAGAAGGATGCTAGCCTTTCAGCAGGCTTTAGAGAGAAGGAGAGAAAATTCCCCTGCAGGCATACTAGGTTTTTGTGATCTTCTTTACAAGGCTGGGATAGCAACCACTTTTCAGAATGCGCTTCTCTGCAGGTTTTGTCATCAGACTTTTTTTTTTCCAGGGTCAGAACAAGGCCTTGCCTCCGGGCTGATTAGTCTATAGCAGCTCAAAACCAACATGGTCTGGGGAAGGGAAGCACTGGAGAGTCTTTACGGGCATGTGACTATAATTGACATAAAAAAGGGGGGGAAACCCGGCTCATTCAGTAGGTTAGGGATGAATGTGCATTCCACGCATATCTGTTGGGAATACAAACATTAAATGCAGACGCTATGTAATGCATGAATACTTGATAGGTGCTCCAAGACTGTGATAGTGCTCATGTGACTTCCTGCTAAATGTGAATTCTCCCCACCACCACCACTACTCCAAAATCTTAATTCAGAGTGTCAGTTTCAGCCTAAAATTTATCCCATAATCAACAGGCTGCTAGTTTCAATTCACTGAGAAATGTTTTGGCTTGTGTGTGTTTGTGGATTAATTTGATGTAGCTGGTTTTTAAAAAAATATATATACTTCCATGGATTCCCCCCCCTTTTTTTACAATAGTTAACCTGATTTCTTTAGCAGCGTTCGCTGTCCTAGTTAGCTGATTTTAGACAGATGTTTATCTCTTGACTTACAGTCTAGACAGATGTGATTTACAAACTGTAGCCCAGCTGGTAAATTGCCCTGGGATCTGCAGCCTTATTTTCGATGCGTAGAGTTATTGTGAAATACTTCTTTTGCAAGTGCTTTTGCAGCAGCGGAGGCTGAGCCAGCAAAGGTTTATTGGAGCAGCTGAAGATGTCTTTTGTTTTATTCTTAAAAGCTGTTAACACAGGTTCTATTTTCCAGTTGCAAAAAATAGAGGGAATATGGTGCCTGGTCGGGGGTGGGGGGTGAGGATATTTATGCTATCAAATCTCCATCAGAAAAATCAGTTCCCAACATTCCATCATGCCATAGTGTGTGACCAAGATGCAGAAACTGGGATGGAGCTATGCATATAGGATTTGTTTCTTACTGGCTTGGATCAGCACTGCACCGGGATTAGGAAAGTCAGTTCAGCTCCAAATGCCCTTTAAGATTGGAAACATATGAAGCAACAGCGTAGTTACCTGACAGACTACTGGTCCATGCAGCCCCAGTGCCATCTATTCTCAGTTGCTGCAGCTCTTCAGCATCGCAGACAGATGGCTTCTCCCAACTGCGTTCGCTGAAATCCTTTTTTTTAAAAAAAGCTTCCCTGGCCTGCTGTTATATCTGCGACATTCTGCATGAAACATGTGCATTCTGCCACTAAGCTCCGCCCCTCGCCTTGCATTTTAAAATTTACTTTTGTTTTCTTCTAAAACTTAACCATCTGGCTTTCTGTGCATAAGCACACTCTTGGATGAAGACTTTTAACGGAACGTTTCAGTCTTTCACAATCCTTCATTTCAGAACTCTCACATTTTTCTTCTGCGGCTGTTAACGCTGGTCTTTGTTGGGCTGCTTTTGGGTTGTGCCTTCTCTACGTCAGTAACGGGGGGGGGGTTCAAAATATTTCCCCTTCCACTTCTACAAACTTTAGGGTATCCCTGATTCTTCCTTCTCTTGGGTTCTAGCTGTTTAAGGTCAGAGTGCGTTTGGGGCATAGCTGTCAACTTTTCCCTTTTCTTGCGAGGAATCCTATTCAGAATAAGGGAATTTCCCTTAAAAAAGGGAAGCATTGACAGCTATGGTTTGGGGGCAGGGTGACACCACTGGTTTGGCACCACTGACATCTTAAAGTCTGCCAATGATAAGCCTCCAGACTTAGAAAATGAATTTGCTTTTAATATCTCTGTCCTTGGAGGTTTTTAAGGAGAGGTTGGATGCCCATGTGTCAGGGATGCTTTAGCTGAGGTTCTTGGCTTTGCAGGGGATTGGGCCCTTTAGGTCCCTTCCAACTCTACGATTCTATTATTATGATAAAGACTGAAGTTTTGACTTTCTGGTTGGATACCTGCTCTTCTGCTTTCCTTGTTCATTGTATGACTGTGGCTTTATCATCACTGGAGAGAGAGGTTTCATTATAAGACTGAACATAAGGTCTCCTGGGGCTGGTGGAATTTCTAGGCTTCATACAGGTCCACCAGAGAATGTTATGTGCATTTTCACTGATGTGATAACCATTGGCTGGATACATAAGTGCTCTTGAGGAGTGACCTGAAACAAAGAAAATCTCATATTCTCAATAGTGGCATCCTGTGCTTGGAATACTGACATAACTTGTGTCCTGTCAAGCAAGAAGTGTATATTTGAAATATTATTATTATTATTTATTATTTGTATTCTGCCCATCTGACTGGGTTGCCTCAGCCGTTCTGGGTGGTTGACAAACAGGAAAATGGATAAATAGATGAGTTAGTTGCTCAAATAGACCAGTTAGTTATGTATATTTTCTTGATCAAAAACAAAAGGAACATTTTATAGTCTTCAGCTTGCCTTTGAGGTCAGCTAGACCTTGGCTGCGATCCCAAGTTTTGTGTCCCTGCCACATCCCCCCTTCCAATTTTCACATGAGGACTGACTGTCCCAGAATTGCTTTTTCTGCATGAGGTAAACTCTCCCCTTGCTTTCTTAGGCCATCTTTGGCTTCCTGTTCCATCACTTTTGATCATCTGTTTTGGTGGAGCGTGCAAAGAGAGGCAGACTGACTTCACCCTATCGAAGGCCAGCTTCCTGCTGTTTGTGCCCAGTCATGGGGAAGAAAGAGCGGCACTTATGACATAATCCTTTTGGGTGCAGTTTGCTGAACCACACACCAAAGACAATTAATTGATTCTGCTAGTTACACCAGTGGCTTCCAGGCTTCCTTCTGCCGCAGAACCCTTTCCATTTGTGGTTGACAAGGACCTCCTGCATATCTGGGGCTTGTTCCATAGCACACTGTTTGCACGTCTGTGGGACACCCTGTGAGTGGACTTAGAATGCATCCAGTGTTCTGTGGTTGTGTCTTGCACGTAACTTTCCCAGTGATGGACAAAGGGTGCATTCAGACACGGGGAATATTGCGCTAGCTTCCCTGATTGCAATACTAGCATTTCTGTCTGATCTTCTCAGGCTGCTTTCACACGGCAGATACTCTTCCGCTGATCCTGGGTATGAAGTTGGAGAACTAGTGCAGCATAACGTTCTTATAGTTTCTTACGACACTCCACCCATGAACTACGAATCACAGAAGCAAAAGGGAACTTTGGAGGGTTTGAGCCGTCCTGGCTTGGGTTGTGCTGGCTTTTGAGCTTCTTGGGGCTCTACGTTTAGCACCATGTGAAAGTTAAGTTGATGGTGCGGTGACGGTCCAAGCCACCCCAATGTTACTCTACAGAACAGCTTTTTGACAAGGGAAAAGCTTTGTCAATTGTGGGAGGGTGAATCAGAGGACATTTGGAGCCAGTGTGGTGTAGTAGTCAAGAGTCAGTGTGGTGTAGTGGTTAAGAGCGGTAGTCTCGTAATCTGGTGAACCTGGTTCGCTTCCCTGCTCCTCCACATGCAGCTGCTGGGTGACCTTGGGCTAGTCACACTTCTCTGAAGTCTCTCAGCCCCACTCACCTCACAGAGTGTTTGTTGTAGGGGAGGAAGGGAAAGGAGGATGTTAGCTCTTTAGGGTAGTGATAAAGTGGGACATCAAATCCAAAACTCTTCTTCTCTTCTGTTCCATATGTTCCGAAGCATACTGATGTGGATAATTGAAATGTAAAAGAGACCACATGTTTTGGATGTGCAGGTTGCCCATATTGTATTTTATGTTGTGTAGGACTGGGTGATACATCAATATATTGTCCAAAACTGGTCCATATTGTGATAATCGGTTTCATAATTTTTGACCTGGCAATACATCGCGAATCATGATGTGTGTTGTTAGGGCTGGGCTATATATTGTCCAAAACTGGTTTGAAGTTCATCTCATGATACTGGTTTCATAATTTTTGACCTGGCGATATATTGCAAGTGTGTGTGTGTGTGTGTGTGTGTGTGTGTGTGTGTGATACAAAAATCACAATGAGGGGAAAACTGTGACGCCAGCCCAATGACTCCACCCTTATTTCAGACATTGTGATATATTGGTATATTACGATGTTTAGCTAGTGATATATAATGATGTTGAAAACCAGGTATCGCATAGCCGTAATGCTGATTGCTAAGCTAATTTAGGTATGTTTTAGGGTGGAACTTAAAATGAATTGTAACACTGTAGTGGCAGACATTAGAATTGTCTTTTACAAATAAGTTTCTATGGAAGGAAATAAACTGGGAAAGCCTTAGAATAGCAATGTACAGTAACCCAGATAACAGAAGGCTGGGGGAGAATTTGATAGAGGATGCCTACACAATGCTAGCAGCAGTAGTAAAGAAAGTTAGCAGAAGGGATTTAATTAATGTGTACAAGGAACTTATATGATCCCTGCCCCCGCCCTCAAAATGTGCCTTTGTTACAGTCATTATTTCAAAAAAAGGAGAAGTTGGGGATTAAAGCTGGGAAGGTGATTAATTAGACAGAATTTCCTGAAACAAGACATGACTTCATTCTAGAAGAGAAAAGAAAAATAGGCAGGGGATATGACCGCTCTCACTGCTGCAGAATTGAGATTGCTTCTGGAAAATGATGGAAATCTGAGGATGTGATCGCCTTGGCTGGATTTCATCTGTGCGTTCGCTCAGCCAGGCTGTGCAACTACCGTGTTGTGCTATTAAGGGCACTGCCAGAATGTGATATTTGCTACCGTTGTTGTTCTAGTGCTTTTAAATGTGTGAAATGCCTCACAATCCTGTTAACTTATTCTTCCTCACAGCAATCCCATGAGAGAGTTGGGGGTGGCCTGATGCAAATTGGGTACCTTGCAAAATACAGAGATCGCCATTGTTTTAGAAGGCTTTTTTAAAGAGAGAGAGAGAGAGAGAGAGAGAGAGAGAGAGAGAGAGAGAGAGAGAGAGAGATTGGTCATATTTATGGAAGTAGTTTTATGTCTGTCAATGCCTGTATCCTATTGCCGCTAAATGGACTTTCCATATGCATAGGGTATCTGTGTATAAGCATGCATGCATGCACACACACACACACATATACATTATCTATTTGGGATGAATATGATAAGACCTTTCCTTTCATGTCCACTATTTGAAACAGAATTGTCCAACTGATCCAGTAATTCATATGTCCACAGTAGAGGATGTGCTTTCAGTAGTTTTGTAGAAAAGGGAATTCTGGCACTTCCAAGTTGCCTTGACAAGAATGGACAGAATTGCTCCTCTCCTTGACAAACATCACATCTAAAAATGCACAATCAACAATATGAAGTATAGGGCCGGGCAATATATTGTCAGTCAGTCAGTCAATGTTTATTACAGCAAGCAGCCAGCATTAGGCAATATATTGATATATCACCAAAAACTGGTTTGAAGTCCATATCATAAAAGCGGTTTCATAATTTTTGACATGGCAATATATTGTGAATCATGGGGTGTGTGTGTGTGGGTGTGTGTGCGCGCGCGCACACACACACACACACTATGCAAAAAATCACAATGTGGGGGAAACTGTGAAGCCAACCAATGCCAACTCCATTCTTGTTTCAGACATTGTGATATATTGTGATGTTTAGTTGGTGATATATCACAATGTTGAAAGCCGGATGTTGCCCAGCCCTAATGAAGTATCACTTTGCTAAAGTGTGGTTTGTGTTGCTTACATCTAAAGCAGAGTTAGGGAACTTGTGGTCCAGATGTTGGGCTTAAGCACCCATCAGCCCCAGTCAGCATGGCCATTGACTGAGGTTGATGGGAGTTGGAGTCCAGCAACTTCTGGGAAGCCACGGGTTCCCCATCCCTGATTTAAAGAAACCACAGTCAGGAGATTAAAAGGAAAGGGAAAGGGACCCCTAACAATTAGGTCCAGTCGTGGCTGACTCTGGGTTTGCGGCGCTCATCTCGCTTTATTGGCCGAGGGATCCGGCGTACAGCTTCCAGGTTATATGGCCAGCATGACTAAGCCGCTTCTGGTGAACCAGAGCAGCGCACAGAAACGCCGTTTACCTTCCCGCCAGAGCGGTACCTATTTATCTACTTGCACTGGTGTGCTTTTGAACTGCTAGGTTGGCAGGAGCAGGGACTGAGCAACAGGAGCTCACCCTGTCGCGGGGATTCGAACCGCCGACCTTCTGATCGGCAAGTCCTAGGCTCTGTGGTTTAACCCACAGCGCCACCCGCGTCCCCTTGTCGGGAGATTAGCCCATATGAAAGCAGCACTGGGAAATGGCAACGTATACCCTTTCAAGAAAAGTCTGCCCAAGTGCCATGAGCAACATTGCAGACCCTGAGGCTATGCTCCTTGCACTCAATTATGCACCTGGGGGGCCATGCCTTGAACATTTCTGATGCCACCAAATCAAGGGGGGGAATAGATGCAGAGACCAATAACTGCCAGCATTGTATATATTATGGAATTTTGCTCAGAAATAAGAGCTCAGAAATAAGAACAAGTGTATTCCTATGCATGAATGGAACCGAATTGTCAGCTAAATGTGTATTGGATTGCATCCTAAATTTGGAAATATGTTTGTGTTGAACACCTTGGCTTTGGCGAAATGCTGTAAACCTAATTTAATTTTAGTGCTATATATCCAGTAAAAGTAACTAGGTTTGAGGTTTCTGGCCACATTCCATGTTGACCCCAAAACAGGATGGGGCTTGGTCCTCTAGGATCTCTGCACCTTGGCTTGTCTTTCCTCCGTGGTTGTGGAGGTAAGAACTTGGACTGAATGCTCTGGGGTGGGGAGGTGGGAGAAGGGAGATAGCCAGCCTGTACCCCCTTTCCCATGAAATGAGCCAACATTTACGTGACTTAATGGGCACAAAGTTCCCCAACAGAGTTGGGGAGAAGATCAGCATGGAGCTTTCATCCCTTCCTACTGGATAAATCTGATCTAATTCTTTGGGGAGCACAAGACAATTGGATGAGTGAGTGGGGGGATACCAGACTGGCACCAGTTTTCCAGGGTTCCAAACATGGACATCTCCCAGCCCTACCTTAGAGATACTAGGGATTGAACCTGGGTTCTTCTGCTCTGCTACTGAGTTATTGCCTCTTTCCTCTGTGGAGTTACAGGGAACCAGGCAGAGGGCCTTCTCATTAGTGGTGACTGCCCTGTGGAATACTCTCCCATCAGATCTCAAGGAGAAAATTAACTATACAACTTTTAGAAGACATCTGAAGGCAGCCCTTAATGTTTGATGTTTTATTATGTTTATATATGTTTTATTATATTTATATATATTTGTTGAAAGCCGCCCAGAGTGGCTGGGGCAACCTAGTCAGATGAGTGTGGCACAAATAAATTAATAATAATAATTTACAAATGGTTCCTTCCTTTCAAATTGTTTCTATCCATCCAGAAAATGACTCTCGCCATTGATATTTGTAAGTTCTTATTGTCTTCTTGCAAGCCATATTTGGCATGCATATATATATATATATATATATATTTGTTTTCGTAGATTTTCACGGGTACAGGAATGCAGGTTTTGGTGTCCTCGGGTGTCTTCCCGTGTAAAAGTTGGGGTGTCTAGGCGACGTTTCGACGAGGTCTCACTCGTCATCTTCAGGCTGGTGCTTTCGGCTTCTTGTTACTGGAACAGAGCGGGATCTCAGTGTTTGAGTTCCTATAAATACTGTAGAGGGGTGTGGTGTATTGCCTCAAAAGTTCTGGGCAGAGGGGAAGTTCCCAGGCTAGTGTTCTTTTCTTCTTTTGTTCCTTAATTACTTGAGGGATATCTTGAGTGATTACTTGAGTGATATTCTGAGTACCACTTAGGTGGGTCATTGGGTGTGGATTAGTTGCTAAAGCCTTCGTGTCTTGACCTCTTGAATTTGTGAAGAGTTTTTCTGGGAAGATGGCTGTACTGCACTTAGTTGTGCTTTGGCTTGGCTTCGTGTATAGGGGCGAGCTGTGGTTTTGTGCCCTGTGCCAGCCAGATCTGTGTAGGGATTGCAGGGGGGTGCAGCATCCGGAGGTGCCACTATGGTTTGGTTACTGGATGGTGTCTGTAATTTATCTGTGGAGAGGGTCTGGGTTTGGGTCTGGTGTGGTTGATTGGTGGTGGCGTTCTGTGTGCCTCTGGGTCTGGTGTCGGTTTTTGTGGGGAGGAACATGAACAAGCGTGACGACACGTCCCGCCTGCCAGACATCTGGAAATTAGCCCTCCCCACAAAAACCGACACCAGACCCAGAGGCACACAGAACGCCACCACCAATCAACCACACCAGACCCAAACCCAGACCCTCTCCACAGATAAATTACAGACACCATCCAGTAACCAAACCATAGTGGCACCTCCGGATGCTGCACCCCCCTGCAATCCCTACACAGATCTGGCTGGCACAGGGCACAAAACCACAGCTCGCCCCTATACACGAAGCCAAGCCAAAGCACAACTAAGTGCAGTACAGCCATCTTCCCAGAAAAACTCTTCACAAATTCAAGAGGTCAAGACACGAAGGCTTTAGCAACTAATCCACACCCAATGACCCACCTAAGTGGTACTCAGAATATCACTCAAGTAATCACTCAAGATATCCCTCAAGTAATTAAGGAACAAAAGAAGAAAAGAACACTAGCCTGGGAACTTCCCCTCTGCCCAGAACTTTTGAGGCAATACACCACACCCCTCTACAGTATTTATAGGAACTCAAACACTGAGATCCCGCTCTGTTCCAGTAACAAGAAGCCGAAAGCACCAGCCTGAAGATGACGAGTGAGACCTCGTCGAAACGTCGCCTAGACACCCCAACTTTTACACGGGAAGACACCCGAGGACACCAAAACCTGCATATATATATATATATATATATGCACACGCAAAGCGGAGCTATTCATTAAAATATATCTATATGGTCAAAACCCACGATAAAACAGCAGTATATAAAATTGCAGTGTTTCTTTCTGTGAGTTTAGCATTCGTTTATGTGGGTCGTGTTGCCAAGGCCAGTCTTTTAATAGATGCACTGCGTTGTCCCAGGCGGGAGACGGTTTCTAGGTCTAACGCAGAGTCCCCACTTCCAAGTTGTTTTGATAGTGGCAACGGGAGACGAGAAATGAAATGTGTGCTAAAGTCATTTGCCCGGCCCTGAAATAGAGGCAGCGAAGAAAACATCATATAGCAGTAAATCATTCACCTGTCCAACATTCTTTAAAGCCCTTTCCCCAAATGTCTTTAACAGTCTGAGGGTCACACCTGAGGTTAAGAGTCTGTTTGTGCAGAGCACTTCTGACGATAAAATGCAATTTTTAAAACATTGAATCCCAGGCATTTACAGACAGCGGAGTCTGTTGCATGTGAGAGTTCGGTTTCATCCCGAATGGCGGCTGTTGCTTTATAGACGGATTGACAGATGTTTCTCAGACAGGTTCTATAAGGGGGCCAGTTTGAGTGTCAAAGCAGTTAGCGCCTGCTGAGGTGTGAGAACTTAAAAGTGCAGAATTTTTTGTAATTCTCGAATTGCAGGGCATGTGTGTTAATTTTGAGGAGATTTTGACATATCCGATAGGGACTTGTTAATAAGAACCAGTGCTATACAGTGCTACCTCGGGTTACATACGCTTCAGGTTACAGACGCTTCAGGTTACAGACTCCGCTAACCCAGAAATAGTACCTCGGGTGAAGAACTTTGCTTCAGGATGAGAACAGAAATCGTGCAGCAGCAGCAGGAGGTCCCATTAGCTAAAGTGGTGCTTCAGGTTAAGAACAGTTTCAGGTTAAGAACGGAGCTCCAGAATGAATTAAGTACTTAACCTGAGGTACCACTGTATTTCTATACTCATCATGAACGCCTCCCTTGTTCTTTTAGAATGGCAATGGATCTCACCTGAGAGGTGCTGACTGGAAAATAAAAGCCCTCATAAGGACGTATTTTAACGATAGATAAAACATGATTGGGGGTGGATGTGTATTGCGATAAGTAATACCCATGGAGCCCAGGACAGCTTTTGAGAAGCTGATCACTTAAATGCTACACTCTTGATCCAGCTAGAGAAAGTCACACTTGCAGCCCTAACCATGTCTACTCAGAAGTAAGACTCAATTCATTGAGGCTTGAGGGGCAGGGTTGCAGCCTAAATTCCATATAAAGTAATGGTGCATGTCTGACTTTAATTCCCATTGCTTCTAATACATCTTAGTGACAGCTAATTTTATCTTGATGGAGACCGGAAGTTTCAAGGTAGCATGTGTTTGTCTGTATCTGTGTCACTCCTCTTTGCCTCAGTTTAGGACAAGCCGTGTAAATAAATGCATCTGCAAAAGTTATGGCCTATGGGAAACGTAGGAGGCTGCCTTAGGTAAAGGTAAAGGGACCCCTGACCATTAGGTCCAGTCGTGACCGACTCTGGGGTTGTGGTGCTCATCTCGCTTTATTGGCCGGGGAGCCGGCGTACAGCTTCCGGGTCATGTGGCCAGCATGACTAAGCCGCTTCTGGCGAAGCAGAGCAGCGCACGGAAACACCTTCTGATCAGCAAGTCCTAGGCTCTGTGGTTTAACCCACAGCGCCACCCGCGTCCCTTAGGAGGCTGCCTTACATTGAGTCATACCATTGGTCCATCAAGCTCAATATTGACTACTGGCTGGTCGCGTTTCTCTAGGATTTGAAACGGGGGACATTCACAGCACTACACACCAGGATTGAACCCGAGACATTCTGCTTGCAAAACAGATACTTCTATCACTGAGCAATGGCACAGACGATCTCATGATAGAATGCAAGAAGCAGAGACTTTATTTCTGACGTTGTGACCAAGGCGTTTTTGTCATGATAACCAGAAAGCCACCAATTTGTAATTTAAGTTTGTGGAAAGCCTGCCTCTTGATGGTGAAATTTCCAGACCTGGAATTTTAGACGTCTTCCGGCATTTCAGTTAGAATCATTGCAGAAGTAAGACATATGGTGTCTTTATACCATTCCCTGTATGGTTTCCTATTTTCCATTTTACCTAGATTTATGTAGCTCGGCGCCCTAATGCTTATGGCACATGAGCTGCTGTATTTGCATTTGATACTTCAGAAAGGAACTTTCGACATCCAAGGTTGGAGGTTTGAGTGGAAACTTTTAAGTCTCTTGCTTATATAACCACATTCCTTGGTTAATCCAAACTGCTGAGGTAATGAGTTTTGTGGTCTTCATATGTTCCTGAGATAGTTCTTCACATATGTAAAAACTGAGCGCGATCGGAAACTTTTGGAAGGGAAAGTTTCATCTAGGCCTGTGGGTTACAAACTGGAGATCCTTGTGAATGGCTATTCCCTTTGCTCCTTCACCATACTGTACCTGTTTGCTCAATAGGTGTCAATGCAGATGCCACACGTAGGCTTGAAATTGGGCAGCGACCAGCTCACTTGCCCAGGGATAATAAGGCTCAGACCTTCCCCCAGTATTACCCTTTTTTATAAAAATTAAAAAATAATAATTAAATTTTCCATTTTAACAATCCAATCCAATCACATTAAGTATTCCAAATTGTACAAATACATATCATATAGTCCAAATATTCTGCCAAATTATAATTTTTTGTTGGGGCTTCCCATGCTTCAAGTTCAGTGGGGTTCTATCCCCCAGTATTATCCATCTGATTTGGTGTGGTTGTAGGTGTTGTTGAAAGGGACGCGGGTGGCGCTGTGGTCTAAACTACAGAGCCTAGGACTTGCTGATCAGAAGGTCGGCAGTTCGAATCCCCGTGACGGGGTGAGCTCCTGTTACTTAGTCCCAGCTCCTGCCCACCTAGCAGTTCGAAAGCACGTCAAAGTGCAAGTAGCTAAATAGGAACTGCTCCGGCGGGAAGGTAAACGGTGTTTCCGTGTGCTGCTCTGGTTCGCCAGAAGCGGCTTAGTCATGCTGGCCACATGACCCGGAAGCTGTACGCCGGCTCCCTTGGCCAGTAAAGCAAGAAGAGCGCTGCAACCCCAGAGTCGGTCACGACTGGACCTAATGGTCAGGGGTTCCTTTACCTTTACTATGTGTTGTTGTGATAGTTAATGTGTGCCTGCAGACCTTTGTGAATGCCAGTCAGTGTGTGTGGATCACTAAGCAGTTTCAAGAACTGATGTATCACAACGGAGACCAAGGTGCAAATTTGGAAAGTTTCTGGTTTGTCTCTCTCATGATGTGCTATGATCTCACTAGGTTGCTTTGAGTGAGCCAGTGTCGCTCAGCCTTATCCCCCACAACCCCTACTGCATGGGGTTCTAAGGATTGCAGCATTATGTATGTGAAGCCCTTTACAGACTCTTAAAGTGATTTATAAATCGTAGAATATTTGCTAGATTATTATTCTTTACTGAGGGCGGCTTGTCGTGGTCTTAGACCTCCAGAAGATTGAATTCTATGCAAAGCCATATAATGGGCATGACCACTTCTGGGATATAGTGCCAGCCTTCTTGAAGGCCTTCTGTTGCACCCAGCCTGGTGCCATCCAGATGTTTGGGGCCAAGGGGTGGTGTAGACCAAAACATCTGGAGGGCAGTGGCTTGTGGGAGTCTGGTGTAGATTTTGAGGGGCATGGTAGAAGAGTTGATAGTGTTGCATTTTGGCTGAGGAGACTTGCTCAATTCGCTGCCCAGCCATGAAACTCGCTGTCTGGCCTTTGGAAATTAACATGTGTCGGTTTGACCTGGAGGTAAAATAGTGTGATTTCAAGTATGCCACCCTAAGCTGCTTGTGGAAAACAAATGTAATAAATCAGTTGTTCACAAAATTGGCACTGGTGTCTGCTGATTATAATTCTAGAATAGTGACTGTAGATTGAATTGGTTCAGAAATTCTAATAAAAACACCAGTTATATGCAACTGGAGTAATGTGGCTTCACCCACTTTTGCCTGGAAACACATTTATATTATTATTTCCACTTTCTGTTTATATATTCAAATAAACAAACAAAAAACCTTCCAGTCAGATTGTTTCACTTTAAATGTTTATAAGGTGCACTCGTGGAACAAGTTATATCTCTCCCAAGGGGACTGGTGTTGCTCATGGGTTATGTAAATATACCAGGAAGCCCAACTGCATGCGTGGAAGTTCTTAAACATTCCTGGAGTGATGTGTGAGGAGCAACTGAGGTGGTATCAGCTATGTGCTTCTGGGGAGACAGTGGTACCTCGAGTTACAAGCAAGGTTACAAATGCTTCAGGTTACAAACTCCGCTAACCTGGAAGAGATACCTTGAGTTGAGAACTTTGCCCCAGGATGAGAATGGAAATTGTATGCCGGCGGCGCAGCCGCAGTAAGAGGCCCCATTGGTGAAAGCACGCCTCTAGTTAAGAACAGTTTCAGGTTAAGAACGGACCTCCAGAACAAATTAAGTTCATAACTAGAGGTACCACTGTACAGCATGTCGATATCAAAACTGGTTTTGCAGATGTCCTAGAGTCTTTCAGCACAGTACACACGAACATAAAGCATATCTTAATCGTTTGGTTTTTCCTCTTTCTGTCTTCACAGGACCCGCAGAGGTTCCCATGATGTCGCCAAATGGATCTATTCCTCCCATACATGTGCCTCCAGGTTATATATCACAGGTATGCTTTTTTCAGCAAAAGAATTTGGGTGCCGGCAGGGATGTGTCATTTCAAACATTTGCACGGAATTCAACATCCCGCCTGCTCTCTCTTTTCGTGCGCAAGCTTCTAGCCCTCATGGTGGCGACCTGATCCCACCTATGAAGGCACCAGCAGGGTTCTTGGTGACAAAATTGTGTACTTCCTCTTTGCCTCCAGCTCAAAATGCCTCTTGTTGAGTCCCTCCCACTGGCTGGTCAAAGCCACCCTCCCATGGAACTCTGCAGAAGGAATGGGGAAGAGGGTTCGCAGATCTGTTTCCTCCTCTCTGACTAATAATAATAATAATAATAATAAGAACTTTTATTTATATCCCCCACTCCCTGGCCGAAGTTGGGCTCAGGGCGGCTAACATCAGAAATACAGTGGTGCCTCGCAAGACGAAAAGAATCCGTTCTGTGATTCTCTTCGTCTAGCGGTTTTTTCGTCTTGCGAAGCAAGCCCATTGACGGATTAGCGCTATTAGCGGCTTTTAGCGGCTTATCTGCTGATCGGATCAGCTGATAAGTGGCTTAGCGGCTTAGAAAAAGGGGGGAAAGGGAAAAAAACCCGCAGGAACTCGCAAGACATTGTCGTCTTGCGAAGCAAGCCCATAGGAAATTCGTTTTGCGAAGCACCTCCAAAACGGAAAACTCTTTCGTCCAGCGAGTTTTCCGTCTTGCGAGGCATTCGTCTTGCGGGGTACCACTGTATAACATTAGTATAAAATCAAACAATAATTAAATTACCTCCTAAAAACAGGTCAAAATCAAATTAAAGTCTAATTAGATGGCTTTCCGCAGGGTTAGGGTTAGATAGAGACAGAAGGGGAAGATCTCTCCCAACTATCCCTGGACCATCCATTTGGACGTCCTCATCTGATCTTCATCCCGCCTCCCTCCTCTTGCATCTAGGGCTGCTCTACATTACCACGAAGAGTAAGCTTTGTGAAATCAGCCCTTTAACATCTGAATATAGCAGCTGGCCGTGTAGTCATAGGAAAAGCTATATATTGTCTCTCTCTCTTCCCCCCGCCCCACATTCTCCCCGTTGAATTGAAACGTACTTCCCGCCATGTGGAAAACGAATGTTCTGTTTTTTCAAATGACTTCATACCAAGTAACAGCTTGAAGCACGTAGTAGTCACTTGGTGTAGCTTTTCTGTTGTTGTTTGTTGGTGCTGATGTTATAATAGCTGTGTTCGCCTTATTTGCTCTTGCCTGGGCCCAGCGATGTCAGTAATTAATAGGACTATTGAGTGATTATTTAATTTGCCTTCTGTTTGTTTTGGCACTGGGATGACAAGGATGTAAAGGAAATAAGAACATTCCAGCTTGTGAACGAAAACATATTTTGACTTTGGTTTGGTCGGCCCTCGGAAGGCTGTGTCTTGAGAGCCAGGCAGAAAGCAGATACCCCTGCGGAGAAGTAACAAGGCCTATTAGGTGAAAGCTATAAAACCCACCCCACCCCATTTTGTTGCACCAACCCTTTGGACTACGGAGTTTTAGCCTCAATCGTTAACCTTTGCTGCCCATTGATTGAAGCTCTGGATTGAAGCCACCTAGGTTCTGGGGAAACGATATGCAGAAAGAGCTGGCTTGTGTGGGGCGAGGTGGGCTTTGTTGACAATCAGCAGGTTAATAATAATAATAATAATAATAATAATAATTTATTTGTACCCTGCCCATCTGGCTGAGTTTCCCCAGCCACTCTGGGCGGCTTCCAACAAAGATACATTAAAATGTCACACATTAAAAACTTCCCTGAACAGGGCTGCCGTCAGATGTCTTCTAAATGTCAGGTAGTTGTTTATCTTTTTGACATCTGATGAGAGGGCGTTCCACAGGGCGGGCGCCACTACCGAGAAGGCCCTCTGCCTGGTTCCCTGTAGCTTTGCTGTGAACAGCTGTAGAGCCAGTTTAAAGCAGAAAGGGGCACAATGTTTATGGGGTTGCGGGATGGGGACTCCTTTTCAGACTGTTCTGCGATCCTCCCCAATCCTTTGCTTCTTCCTCGAAGATCTCCCTTCCCTCAACTCCCCCTGTTTCTGAAACACAAAGAAGAATGGAGAGGCCACCTCTGTCTCTTCCCATCCTTGCCTGTGTTTCTCCTCACTGCTGAAGCCTTAGTTTTGTAAGCTACTTGCAGCCAATGATCTATTTCTTGCTGCCCATTCCGTAAAACATTACGTACTTTGATAGTGCTATATATATACAGTGGTACCTCGGTTTTTGAACGTCTCCATTGACAAACATTTCAGCTTTTAAACGCCGTAAACCTGGAAATAAATGCTTTGGTTTTGGAACATGCCTCAGAAGTCAAACATGCCACGTGGCTTCCGCTGAGTGCAAGACCTAGCTGTTGAGTTTTCAGTTTTCGAACTTTTCAGAACTCGAACAGTCTTCCGGAATGGATTAGGTTCGAAAACCGAGGTACCACTGTGTGTGTGTGTGTGTGTGTGTGTGTGTGTGTGTGTGTGTGTATATATATATATATATATATATATATATATATATATATATATGCTTAATACCGCTGTTAAGTTGCAACCCAGAAGTTCAAAAACATACATCACAGGGTGTCAATACAGAGTCCCTTCTATTTGTTGTATTTTCCTTGCTTGCTGAGGTGCTGGTTTTTTGTGTGTGTTCTGGTTTGCTCAAGTCAGCTTGCTGTGTGGCCACAGTGTGGGTGTCCTCTCTTGGCTTGATTACTTGACTATATGAGGTGGTGTCAACCTTGGAGTGCTCTGCTGAATTGCTTTATGTAGGGTAGCAGTGGAGAACCTCGGGGCCAGATGTTGCCCTCAGACTTCTCTCTGACCCTTGGGCCTCTCTCTAAGCCATGCCCCATCTCCCCAGACCACACCTCCTCACTGTTGTTCCACTGTTGCACCCCTATTGTCTTTACCTGGCTAAAATGGGCCTTTGAATTCTGGTAATGCCTTTTGCTCATCTGGGTAGAGCATAAAGAGGAAGGTGTGTGTGTGTTTATATGGAGAAACTACCCTACTGTGGAAAGACAGTTTTTACATTTGAGTTTGAATGGTCATCAGTCATGGATGCTTTAGCTGAGGTTCCTGCAGGGGGTTGAACTAGATGACCCTTGAAGTCCCTTCCAATTCTATGATTCTTTGCTCCTCCTACTTTTGCCTCTGGCCCCACCAGCATGTGGCCTTCATAAGGTTGCCCAGAAGTAAAAGTGGCTATGAATAAGTTGGCCTATGTTTTACCTATTCTTCAACATTCACTGAAAGTTGGGGGGTGAGGGACTACACTTTTCAAAGCTGGCTGAAGTTTTCATGAAAAGTGATTCCTTTTTTGGCCCAGCTCTGTTTCAAACACAGTCCAGAAAACCTTGTTCTCTTGGGACGGACAGAGGGAGGAACTCATAGCTTATATAGACTCGAAGTGCTGGGCTGCGTGAACCTGTAAAGTCAGACAGAACATTATCTAAGCCTGAAGGAAACGCAGATATGATTTCTTTATGAAGTCTTGGGTAAATTTGTTCAAATGTATTGAGTCTCTGTTAATTCCCAAGGTCACAATGAAAATACAATTTACCTTTTACAAATATGACTATAAACTTTAAATCTCCCCATAGAGAACTTTCCCCAAAAACATACTCAGAGTCAAATGTAATATTCCGTTATTTGTCAAAAACTTTAGGCATAGCCTAGCCAAAACTTAGTTCTTGGTGATTGATTTCAGTGGGGAGAGCTAAGCACGAACGTAAGAAGATCTCTGCTAAATCAGGCCAGTTGCCCACTTAGTCCAACATTTTATTCTTACAGTGGCCAAGGAGATGCCCATTATGGGACATGAACCCTATTAAGACACCCCATCTAAAACTTGGAACTGGGCGTTTTCTGCAGTACAAAGTAGACGTCAGGCACATCTTGTGTGCTTCAGGGACATGTGGAAGGTGACTGAGCTGATTTAATTAAAAAGAGGTGTAGGGGTCAGCTCTGGCTCCAGGATTAGGGGTATTCTCAGGTAGGATATCCACAGATGGGCAGTGTTCGGTCCTAATTTATCATTTGCCCATTATAGCTCCTTTATAGGAAACGGTGGATTCTTACGCTTTTGGGTTTTTTGTTTTGTTGTAAATAAATAATGCATTGTTCACCGTTAGCTCTGTCTGTGCTGTTTGGTGTTCATGAATAAAGGCAAGGTTTGTCCGATCAAAGGGGCCGCTGGTGCACGTATTTCGGTTTTCCTTTGATCTCCATTCAAATTCCATTGATAAAGCAATTACGGAATGCCTTGCTATAATTAGTGTGGCTGCCTGAGTGTCTGCCGTGAACGACGCTACCACCAAAAGTGCTGGCGCTTGGATATGGACGTTATTCTTCCTAACCATGAAAAGCTTTTTCTTATTATTAATGGGAATAAAATTTGTGGATCTTAAAATTATTTCACCTGCGGATTGCATCCGTTATACCAACCTTGCTGCCTCCTCTTTTTCTGCAGGTAATAGAAGACAACACGGGTGTTCGCAGGGTGGTGGTCACACCTCAGTCTCCGGAGTGCTACCCTCCCAGCTACCCTTCCGCCATTTCTCCGACCCACCACTTACCCCCGTATCTTACTCACCACCCGCATTTCATTCATAACTCTCATACGGCTTTCTACCCACCGGTGACTGGGCCTGGAGACATGCCACCCCAGTTTTTCCCTCAGCATCATCTCCCCCCTACAATCTACGGAGAGCAAGGTAAGAGGACAACTGGTGTGGGGTTTCTAGCCTGGCAGGAGCAGCTCGCTGGGTGCTATGCTAGCCTCCCAACAGGGGGGTCGCTGTTGCTCACAGGGAGATGGGTACATTGCAAACACACCGGCAGAGTCGGCCCAGCATCCTGCCAATGCGTTTCCACCATGCTGCCCTCCTTTCTACATCACCCACTCCTTCCTATAAGCAACAGCCACCTAACTCTTGGGAATCAAGCATAGCAACTCTGCCCTACTCAACCTCTTCAACCATCTGGACTCCGTGTATTTTGCTGTTTCCCCCCCCAGCATGACCGTATTTTGCACGGTTCTTTTTAAAAAAGAAACAAAATGTGTACAATACAAAGCTGATTGAAGTTACAGGTGTATTACAGGGAAGGGATTTTATTTTTTTAAAATGTTTGCAGTATTTGCTTCATTATCAATACCAGGCTTTGAAGTTGTACAAGTCAGGACCTGCCGTGAAATGTTGCAGTTTGCCCCTTCAGCTATAAGAGGAGCAGCGTTCAAAACGCCTGTTGTCCTAGGCGCATTTTACGACAGAGTATATCATTAGCGGAGATGTGGGTGGTGCTGTGGGTTAAACCACAGAGCCTAGGACTTGCCAATTAGAAGGTCAGCGGTTCGAATCCCCGTGACGAGGTGAGCTCCCATTGCTCGGTCCCAGCTCCTGCCAACCTAGCAGTTCCAAAGTACGTCAGAGTGCAAGTAGATAAATAGATACTGCTCCGGCGGGAAGGTAAACAGTCTTTCCGTGCGCTGCTGTGGTTCGCCAGAAGCGGCTTAGTCATGCTGGCCACATGGCCCGGAAGCTGTACGCCGGCTCCCTCGGCCTATAGAATGAGATGAGAGCAGCAACCCCAGAGTCAGCCACGACTGGACCTAATGGTCAGGGGTCCCTTTACCTTTACTATATCATTAGCGCAAGCAGTTTCTGAGCTCTGGGCACAGTACTGCGCCTAAGATTTCAGATTAAAACTGCAGGGTGGAAGGAAAGGGGACCTTTTTCTGCCTCCCCACTTCCATCTACTCTCTGAAGACTGGAGAAGAGACCCTCTTAAGAACAGGGGGGTGGGCAGGGGACGGACTAGACCAGGTGAAAAACGAACATAATATTTTAGCTGCAGTTCGTTCATTTTCAGCTTTGTGTTTTTGTTATAATAAAGTGTGCCTAGACATTCCGTTGTTGCGCCCATAACCTAGGTTTAAAGTGCCATTAAGCTCCTAGCTTTCATATCGCAGTTCCTCACACTGAATGGGGAATCGCTTTTCTTGGAGGCCTTCAGAAAGAGGCTTGGGTAAGCATCTGAGGGACTCTTCAGGACCAAGGCTTCCTACCATCCGGGCGAGGGGTGGTGGCTGTGCTTGTCCGGTGCCTTTGTGTTTAGCCAGCTGCAGTCAGGTTAGCAAAGAAAATTAGATTTGACAAGCCTTGCCCTGCAGGCAAGGACCACTGTCAGAAAGAAGCAAACACGAGTCCCCTGTTTGGTCGCTAATGAAAAGAGACAAAGCACCTTTATCCCTCGTGTCATGTGAAGTCATGCTGGTGACTTCTCAAAAATGGAAAAGACGAGAGGTGTCATTTATTTATTTTGCAAAAAACACACAACTCCCAACAACAATCTTTTGCCTGCTTCTCGAAATGAATGTGCAGTGGGTCACTGTGAAACTGTCTCATGGTCCCTGAGGGTAACAGGGCCATCCTTATTGTGTGTGAGAGATTTGAGCAGATTCCTGCATCAGAGATGCTCTTCTTCATGTGTGCTGCGAAGGGAGACCCTTTCCCATTTAAGATATGTCATCAGAATGCAAGACATGCAACTGAAAGCAATTGAGAGCAGAATTGTTTCTGATAGATGTGGTTAATCTGCGTCATACCCAAATGGTAGAATTCAAAACAGCAGCAGGGATTTTGCAGCGAGTTTCTCAACATAGGATGCTGCCTTATACCAAATCAGACCATTAGGTCAGTACTTCCTGCACCGGCTGGCAGCAGCTAACCAGGGTTTCATGCAGGGGTCTCTGCTAGCCATGCTTTGGAGACACCAGATATTGGATCTGTGACCTTCTACTTGCAAAGCCGATGCTATTGCCCCTGAGCTGGGTCCCTTCGCCCCAGGTGTTTTGAACGATCGCATTTTTTCAGAGCTCATTTTCCCCACTGATGGTATTGCTGCTTCCTTTAGGGGGGAGTCCCATGAGCTATATAGCCTTTGGTGCAGATGAAAATGCTTCACTATCAATTGTTGTTTTCATAAAACTGCCCTGAGATCTTTGGGTATGGGGCGGAATACACATTTATTAAATGAATGAATGAAACAACACAATGGAAGTATAACAGTTCGTTATGGCGATATACTCAACCCTAAAATACTCAGTAGACAACGTAAAACCTAAGATTTATAAAAGCTATAAATAAGTAACTCCCCCCAACAAAAGCACATTTTTCCTAAGAGGGGTTCCGTGAGCAGTCTGTTGCATATATTTGGGGCCATTACAGTAGTACCTCGGGTTAAGTACTTAATTTGTTCCGGAGATCCCTACTTAACCTGAAACTGTTCTTAACCTGAAGCACCACTTTAGCTAATGGGGCCTGCTGCCACGCCGCCAGAGCACGATTTCTGTTCTTATCCTGAAGCAAAGTTCTTAACCCGAGGTACTATTTCTGGGTTAGCGGAGTCTGTAACCTGAAGCGTATGTAACCTGAGGTACCACTGTACTGAAAAAGCCACACTTTCCCCATAGCATTTCTTACCTCCTTTTTCATTGAGAGAACTGTGAGCAGGGTCTCCGGTGTAGCCCTTAATGAGCTGTGCAGTGTCCACAGCTATGCCTGGCATTACCGCTCATTTTCCATGTGGCTGCAGAGGAACTGGCAATGCCATGATGCTGAGCTTAACCCTGTGGTCAGAGGCTCCTGCCTCCCCATGGAGTTTCAGATGCCGCACAGTAAATTTAGGTGAAGGTTGACTTGCCCCAACCTATAATTTATGGAAATAAAGCCCTTTGACATGTGTTTAGAATTAGGACATGAGAGGCATAGCTTTGCCATGCAGAGAGTTATGAATAGTAGTCTTCCATTTCATTCCTCGGTGCTTGAAAGTCTTTTAGGTCTTGGGATATGCTTTTAGGTCTGGAGCAAGCTTGGAAAAAGTCCACGTATCATTATATAAGCTATGCTCACAACTCTAGCATTTTGTGCTGCAATATCTCCCAGATTCTGCAACTACAGAAGATGCGTTTTGCAGTTGAGCAGATGTGCATCGATGAGCATATTCTGTGCCCTTCACAGATTTGACGCAAATGTGCTAAATATATAAAGGAATGACCGAGATCTAGCAAAGGAGGTGCCCACGTATGAATGTAGTAACTGAAGAAAGCCCCCCTCCCTCCCTCTCGGCTTCTTCAGTGAAGATACGGTACAAGCTGTAACAAAACATCTGTTGTTGTGGTCACCTGCGGTTCTTGGCTGCATTTGCTCGGAGGACATTTTCAAATTAAAGGATGGCCAGTTTCTTTTTTAGACAAGAATGGGCAAGATTATCAGGATTGGCTCGTGGTGCAAAATGTTAATTTCAGGCATCTGCATTTCTAGGGCTCTTGCTGACATTATGTTTGAAAACCTGAAATAAAAAATATTCTAGGTTTGACACATGCCTACTGGCTCTATGAGGCACCTTGACTTGACGCTGAAGCATTTGCATGTACAGTGGTACCTCGGGTTACATACGCTTCAGGTTAAAGACACTTCAGGTTACAGACTCCGCTAACCCAGAAATATTACCTTGGGTTAAGAACTTTGCTTCAGAACTCGTGCAGCAGCGGCGCAGCAGCAGGAGGCCCCATTAGCTAAAGTGGTGCTTCAGGTTAAGAACAGTTTCAGGTTAAGAACGGACCCCCAGAACAAATTAAGTACGTAACCAGAGGTACCACTTTATTTAGAAGAGTACAGTGTCAATAGGATGCAAGTACACTGGTACCTCGGGTTACATACACTTCAGGTTACATACGTTTCAGGTTACAGACTCCGCTAACCCAGAAATAGTACCTCGGGTTAAGAACTTTGCTTCAAGATGAGAACAGAAATTGTGCTCCGGTGGCATGGCGGCAGCGGGAGGCCCCATTAGCTAAAGTGGTCTTCAGGTTAAGAACAGTTTCAGGACCTCCGGAACGAATTAAGTTCTTAACCAGTGGTACCACTATATTCGGTGATCTGATTCACACGGCATGGTAAACCTGACTTGTTTACCATGCAAACAACAAGTACATGTTGAAGCTTCAACAAAAACATGGAGCGCGATTCCACTTTGTTCCTTCCTCCGTCTTTTCTTTACCGCTGCACCGTGTTGAACCAAGCCAAGGTTTGGTTTGCATTTCATCTAAGCTGGGACTTGTGGTCATGCTGTCTCCTTAACCAAGAACAATCCTTGGCTACAGCTCATGGTTAGTGAGACCTAGAGCTTCACCACCACTCCTGGATTGGATAACTTGTTATTCCAAGTCTTGGCTTAGCTCAACTCAGCAGGAAAGAGGGCTTGGGAGGAGGAAAGCAGCTGCAAGCTCCTCTTCCAGAAATCTCATGGTCCTGATAAGTTTAGTCTTGTGTGGGAACGCAAGCAGTGTTTTTCATTGTGGTGGTAAATGAGTGCTGACGAAGCTGGCTTTGGGTCTACGCTGAACCTGTTTCTTTTCTGTAAATTTCAGAGATTATACCACTATATGGAATGTCCAGTTACATAACCAGGGAAGATCAGTACAACAAACCACCGCACAAAAAAATCAAAGAACGGCAGATCGATCGCCAAAACCGTTTGAACAGTCCCCCTTCGTCCATCTACAAGAGCCATCTAGGAAACTGTTCCCCAGTCTACAATGGCACCATCAAGGCTCACAACGGAGCCGCGAACGGGGGAGGAGGAGGAGGAGGAGCAGCCGTGCCTGTCGTGAAAAAAACCGAACGCAGAGCAAGAAGCAGCCCAAAGTCAAGCGAGCAGGAACTGCACGGTAAAGTTAGCTGGTGCTTCTTTGTAATATATTTCAGGTTTTTTAAAAAAACCAAATAAGCCATACTCTCAATGAACTGAGCTAAAGGGGCACCAATGTCGTTCAATGAAGCATCGGACGCATAAGCAGTAAGCCGAGTTGCTTTCGTTTTGAATTTCGGAAAAGATTGGGACAGGGGAGGTTGGATAGAGCTTTGCCTGTTCTCTCTTTGTGGAGCCACCAGTAAACCTGGGTTTTCCCGTAGACTGTACACTCAGCGGGGAGCTGTAGCTAAAGGGAGGTCCCTGATAGAGGTCCCCTGTATTTTGTCCTTTTTGGCAAAGACATCGGTCACATTTTTAGGTTAAAACATCGGCACTCCACCTATAGTGAATCCCGGAAACAACCCTTGAATGCTGTCTAGTACCAGCATTAAAAATACCTTCTGGGTTGTATCTAATGCTTCGCGTGCCGTGTTCTGCTCGTGTAATGGAACTTCCTCTTGCCCTTCTCCCCTGCCTCCTGCAAATCTTCTCCAAGAAGCCCCCAAGCCTAGAGTGTGCGGGGAGGAGGGTGAAATTTCATTGGGCAAGCAAAAGTCTGCGGTTCCAGTGGTTGGCAGCATTGGATACAAGTGCTGGTTCCCTTGGTATTTTAAGAAGTACATAAGATTAGACAGCTTTCCTGCATGTATGCTCACTTGGAGGTAAATTCTATTAAGGTCACTGGGACTTACTCCCAAGGAACTATGCGCAACTGCTACCTGTGGGCTTTGTTAAATTCCAAGCTGCGATTTGAATGCCAGAGTTTAGCTATGTAAAGAAGTACTTCCATTTTGCCTGCACATGCCTTTCCAACGTTTAGCTTCATGGAATGGCCCTGAGTTCCGGTGTCGTAAGAGTGGGAGAAGCACTTTTCTGGGTCCACTTTCTCTGCCCCATGCATAGTTTTATATAGTTTTTAATTTTTCTATATGCATTAAAAGCCCCTGCCCAATAAGAAGTAGAAGGCAAGTCTTTTAACTTCATTGCAATATTACCCCCATCAGTTTCAACTCAAATTTGTAGCCATTACAGAGTTGTATGTGAGCGACAATGGCTGCCCCCACCAAAGACATTATGCTGCCTCTCCTGGAGATTAAAGCAGGAAACATGCTGAATGTCTACAAATCTCTGGAGGATATAATTTGGGGCCAGCTCAGTTTGGCTCACTTTGACTTTCAGCTCTCCAGCTGATGGACACTGGGCCATGTTTTCAGATTTCCTGGGTGCTACACATTCTAAATGATTATGCAAAACCAGCAGCCCTCTTTCAGCATAAAATATATGAAGCTCTTCTGGGTACAAATGCGAGTAAACACCCCTTTCACCACCTGCGAGGTCTACACCCACTTCACTTGCAGGAATGATGAAGGATGATTCCTTGGAGCTATCTGGCAACTGTGGTCGTTTCCTCTTTTCCCAGACACAACAAATGAGTTGCTCAGGCCACAGAGTGAAGCGTACATCAGGGAGTGGATGTAACAGATGCAGGAGGTGCCCTACCCATTGATTTGCTTCATACCCAAACCATTTCTTATGCCCAGGAGTGCTATGTTTGTCCTGTGTTCTTGGCTTCTCTACTTGAAAAGATCAGGCAGTAGCTGATGGGAAAAGATCCTCTGTAGCCTATATTATATCATATGATATATAAGGGACGTCCAGCTCCCAAAAGACTGCAATCTACTCCTAGGGGGGAAAATTGCAGTGATCTACCCAAGTTGTTGAGCTTTTTTGAAGGGAGAGATCCCAATTTCCGTTCGCTTTTTTTGGGTGGGGGTCGAGCCATTCATCGCTCACATATGTGCAGTCTTCCGCTTTTGAAATTGTGAGCGAATGAAGGGCAGAGCAAGGGCGCAGGGCCAGATGTTCTTTTTCCCCGGTGGAGTACAATGAGCCCGCAATCGACCACAATCAACGGAGGATTGCCCTGTTGATCACGGTCAAACAGTTGGCCATCCCTGGTATATATCATAACAACATAGAGGAGCTGGGTATGTTTAGCCTGGAAAAGAGGAGACTGAGAGGAGATAGGATAGCCATCTTCAAATATCTCAAGGGCTGTCCCATGGAAGAGGGAGCACGCTTGTTTTCTCCTGCTCTGGAAGATAGGACTCGAACCATTGACTTCAGGTTACAAGAAAGGAGATTCCAACTAAACTTTCGAAAAAACTTTCTGACAGTTATGAGCTGTTTGGCAGTGGAACAGACTCCCACGAAAGGTGGTGGGCTCTTCTTCCTTAGAGGTTTTTAAGCAGAGATTGGGTGGCCATGTGTCATGGATGCTTTAGCTGAGATTCTGGCATTGCAGGGGGTTGGACTAGATGACCCTTGGGGTCCCTTCCAACTCTTAAGATTCTATGATGATATGATTGGTTAAGATAGAGCTGCTCCCAGTCAGAGGAAGTCATACTGGATTACATGTACAATTAGGCTGACCTGGTTTGAGGCAGCTTCCTATGCAAAATAGCAGCAGAAGCTGTTTGGTTTGCAAAAATCCTGACATGTCTCTGAGTTGCAAGCATGTTGTCCTAATACTACAGCCGCACATTGCATAATTAAGAGTGTGCATCTGAGATAGAGGGACGCGGGTGGCGCTGTGGGTAGAACCTCAGTGCCTAGGACTTGCCGATCATATGGTCGGCGGTTCGAATCCCCGCGGCGGGGTGAGCGATGAATGGCTCTTTCGGTCCCAGCTCCTGCCCACCTAGCAGTTCGAAAGCACCCTTAAGTGCAAGTGGATAAATAGGTACCGCTTTATAGCGGGAAGGTAAACAGCGTTTCCGTGTGCTGCGCTGGTGCCGGCTCGCCAGAGCAGCTTCGTCACGCTGACCACGTGACCCGGAAGTGTCTCCGGACAGCGCTGGCCTCCCCGGCCTCTTAAGTGAGATGGGCGCACAACCCTAGAGTCGGACACGACTGGCCCGTACGGGCAGGGGTACCTTTACCTTTACCTTTATCTGAGATAGAGGCTGCAAGTGTTTGCATGTAACGCAGAGTCGGTGGGTACCCTTGGAGAGTTGCTATCGCCAAGGTCTCCTTCCCCTTCTGACTTAGTGGCCCCCAAGGCATTTATGAAATGGCACACCTGTGCCCAGGTTCACAATGCTCCCCTTTGTTTCCAGTAGTGATGACTCACGTCAATGGGGTCTGCATGTCAGAGCTACAAAGGTTCGCCTTTCTTCCTCTCCCCGGTTGGAATGCTTGGCCTTGCCTTTGACTCCAATATGCAGCTCTTAGTGCTGAAGTTTCAAGGGGGGGGGGGAAATGAATGCTTTTCTTTTCTTTTCTTTTGGTTTGTTTTCCCAAGCTGGCAGGGGGGGGGGGAGTGTAGCTGTTCTTCCACCCCGCTTTTTTCAAAGGGGCATTGTGCTTCGGCGTTTGTTTGCTTCCGTCTCACTGGTCTCCGCAAAGATCCCTTTCAAAATTTACCGATGGCAAAAGTGGCACAGGCAAGCACTGCCTTGAATTTTTCTGCTTCTCAAATCTCGCTTTTGCTTTCAACAAATTCTGGCTCGGCACTTAATGCTGCAGGAAATAGTAGATTTAATTTAATTTTCCTGGGCAAAGCTAGCTCTCCTGTAGAACAACTGGGATTTTTGCATCGGGCACCAGCTGTTGGGGCTTCAAAATGAGCTGATATTCCTGAGCACGCAAGTTCAGCTGTCCTTGTTTTAAACATGAACATGTAACCGCGTCATATATGTATATCAGTGGACGCTCGGGTTGTGAACGTGATCCATGCAGGATGCATGTTCGCAACCCACAGCATTCACAACCCACGTCTGCACACGCGCAGGTTGCGATTTGGTGCTTCTGCGCATGTGCAAAGTGCGATTTAACGCTTCTGTGCATGCGCAGCCGCCAAAACCTGGAAGTAACCCGTTCCGGTACTTCCAGGTTTCGGCAGTCCGTAACCCGAAAAAACACAACCTGAAGCGGCTGTAACCCGAGGTATGACTGTATAACCTCTGTATAGCCAGTGCTATGCAGCACTGGAGGCTATACAGCGCAAGAGGAGGCTTGGCTCTCTCTTGTGTTTTTTGGGGGTGGGGGTAGGGATGAGGAGGATGAGTGACATTTGCTCGTCTGGTTTTTGGAACAGCCTAAGAAAAATGGTTGGGTGGGGAGATGTAGTGCTGATGGTTGGTTTTTAGCGGGGCTTGCTACAAAATGAGGTGTTGGGTACCGAGAGGACGCGGGTGGACGTGGGTTAAACCACAGAGCCTAGGACTTGCCGATCAGAAGGTCGGCGGTTCGAATCCCCGCAACGGGTCCCTGCTCCTGCCAACCTAGCAGTCCGAAAACACATCAAAGTGCAAGTAAATAAATAGGTACCGCTCCAGCGGGAAGGTAAACGGCATTTCTGTGTGTTGCTCTGGTTCACCAGAAGTGGCTTAGTCATGCTGGCCACATGACCCAGAAGCTGTACGCCGGCTCCCTCGGCCAATAAAACGAGATGAGTGCAGCAACCCCAGAGTCGGTCATGACTGGACCTAATGGCCAGGGGTCCCTTTACCTTTACCTTTACCTAGGCACGACACACATGCAAATGATAGTTGTCTAGCAATTTCTAGTGACTTCCTGTGTTTTCCTAAAAACCACTTTACTCTTTGCCCCACCCCTTTCTGTCCCTGCCCTTGTCCTATCCTTAAGAATGGTTCAGTCTGGTTTTTGGATCAGAGGCTAAGAAAAATGGTTGGGTGGGGAGATGCAGCGCTGATGGTTGATTCGGAGCGAGGCTTGCTACAAAATTCGGTGTGGGGTACCGAGAGCAAATTGAGGAGGGGCGGTATCTGGAGGAAGCTGGCAGGAGAAATACCAGGCCAGTGCTTGGCAAGGGAAAAGCGGGCACTCTTACTGAATTTCTAAAGGAGACATTTGGTACAGAAGAAGCTGTAACATACCGCTAGCAGTCTCACGGCACAGAAACGTCTGCCATTTTCTTTGAGTAGTTCTGCTTGTTTGATGGATATATTTGTGTTGCTTTTCATGTGAATAAGTGCTCACATCAGTTAAATGGGGTGTGTTTTATTACATTGCGATACCAGGGAGCAGCATGTGTGTTTCTGGGTACACAGCATGGCTGTAATTCTGACCAAAGATGGAAATCTCAATACTAATCGAATGCCAGTTCTGGGGCTAGGCCAAAGCCATATCAAAATCCTCCAGCTACTTTGGGGTATGTGTTATGAAATATTGAAAACTGCTGTGTTTCAGGGGCGGGGAGGAAGACAACATGTGAAAATAAAAGGAAGACATTTGTAACATCTAAATGTGAAAGTACTGTATGTTTTGGCGGTGAACCTGACGTTATTATTTCGTATTTGAAAAGTTCTTTGGATCATGCTGCCAGACCTCATGGAAGTTGGTTGCTTCTCCTTTGCCATTCTTCACCTAAAAGAAGTGGACTTGTTTTCTTCTGCCCTGGCTCTGATTAGGAGATATTTTGAAGCTACATTTTTCTGGGAAGTTCTGTAGGCTGCACAGCTGTGGAGCATGATCGTGGCTGGGAAATGCCAAGAAAACGGAATGAAGTCAAGTGCTGGAACGTTCACTGGGTCAGCTAGGGAGTGCTTTTTAGTTAAAATTGCACAAAGGAAAGGACAGAAAACAATGCAGGAAACGTTAATCAAATTGGTGTGTGTCTGAGAGGAGGCTGACTTTGTTTACTGCCCTTCCAGATAATCTTAAAAGGAAGAAGACAGTCTTGCCTTTCGGATTCTGGTTTTGCAAAGTTTGCTTCCTAATGAAACTGCAAGTCGAAGAGTCTCAGAAATACCTTCAGCTCCTTAGATTGGATACCCTGCAAGCTCTGAAGTGGAAAATTGGGGAGGAATTTCCCAGTGAAGGCAAAGAACGTGCGTTTCCCAAAGCCATGGAAGCTCTTCCTGTAAGGCTTAGAGCCAAACGCACCAGAACGGGGATGTTTAAAAAGCCTCTTGTGGGTCGGCTGTCTTCCTATTTAAATTTACTTAGGACGTTTTGCCATTGCACCTGACAATCTTCTCAGCAGGATGTTGCGAGGAGGAGTTCTTGGATGAGCCCCATTAAAGCACAAACTAATTTTGTCCAAATGGCCCAGAGAGGGGAAAGGGAGGTACATAATACAAAACTGTGTGACCCTCAGAAGGTCACAGGTCCGCTGTTCACACAGTGTCGCACCAGCAACTGGAGTCGTAGAAGCTGGCAAGAGATCGCTTGGGTTGGGTTGGGTTAAGCAGCCAAACCTACTTATTTAAGAACGTTTGGAGTTAGAGTAAATTGCACCTCACCGAGAAAATTCTGCTCTCTTTTTTAAAGCGTTTCCCATAGCAGCGCTGAGAGTGTTTTGTGGTGGGGTGCTGGATTAAAGAGTCTGGATTCAAGTGATAGCTGTGTTCTGTCTCCATTGTTTGGAAACTTCAGCTGGTGCAGAATTTGGCAGCCAGGTTGCTCACCAGGGCAGGATGATTTGAGCATATCACACTGACCCTGGCCAGACTACCCTGGCTGCCCATTAGTTACCAGGCCCAATTCAAGGTGCTGGTTTTGACCTATAGAGCCTTAAATGGCTCAGAACCACAACACCTCAAGGACTGCCTCTCCCCATATGAACCTACTCAGATCCTGCGATCATCTTCTGAGGCCCTTCTTTGTGTGCCTCCTCCACGAGAGGTCAAGAGGGTGGAAACACGAGAAGGGGCCTTTTCTGCAGCGGCTCCCTGTTTGTGGAATGCTCTCCCCGGGGAGGTCCGCCTGGCGCCTTCATTGTACACTTTTAGGCGCCAGGCGAAAACATTCTCTTCAACCAAGTGCATTTGTGGAAGGTGGGGATTATTGGTTTGTTTTTGTTCTTATTTTTATTATGTATCTTGCTTTTGTTTGTTTTTTGTAATTTTATGTTGCGAAGCACCCTGAGATCCATGGATGAAGGGCAGTGTCAGGTGCTGGTGGTGGTTGCTCGTGAGTAACCAGGCAGGACTCCGACCTGTCTTTTACAGGTTTAATTTAGTGCAAACTATTTACAGTGCAGAACCCCAAAGTTCATGTCCGCCTTAGTCACTTGCAGATTCCGGGAGTGGCCCCTTCCGGCTTCTCCCCCAACATAAGAGCTTAGGCACCCTCAATCTCCACATCCCCTCCTTACGTTTCACCCCTCTGCGCAAGCTGGACGGCATGTCTCTTTCCTGGCCAGCTGGGCTAGATGAGGTGCTTGGGCTCTCAGTAGCATCTTTGAGCCCTCCCCTCGCTCGGCTACCCCCTTCCTCCTCTACTCCACTGGAGGTGTGGCTTTCCCCACGGCTGGACGAGGAGCTGCTCCTCAGAAGCATCAGAATCTCTCTGTATTTGCCTGCCCCAGTCCCCTGACAGGCAGTATGCAAATTTAATAAATAAGAATAGGAATAATTGTCAGGGTCAGCATGGCTCTGAATGCAAGATGCTGGGAATCATAGGCGGGGAGACTGCTTCTGTTCTCTTTTCCTGTTGTGGGCTTCCCACAGGTATCTGGTTTAGGGAAGCTTTTAACGTTTGATGTATCATAGTATTTTAATATTCTTTTGGAAGCCGCCCAGAGTGGCTGGGGAAACCCAGCCAGATGGGCGGGGTATAAATAATAAATTATTATTATTATTATTATTATTATTATTATTATTATTATTATTATTATTATTATCTGGTTGGCCATGGTGAGAATAGGATGCTGGATTAGATGGGCCACTGATTGGCCTGATCCAACATTGCTTCTCATACCTTCTTAAGCCAGCGTGGTGTAGTGGTTAAGAGCAGTGGACTCGTAATCTGGTGAACCGGGTTCGCTTCCCTGCTCCTCCACATGCAGCTGCTGGGTGACCTTGGGCTAGTCACACTTCTCTGAAGTCTCTCAGCCTCACTCACGTCACAGAGTGTTTGTTGTGAGGGAGGGAGGAAGGGAAAGGAGATTGTTAGCCGCTTTGAGACTCCTTAGGGTAGTGATAAAGCGGGATATCAAATCCAAACTCTTCTTAAGCCCCGGCTGCAGTGGTCCTGAAGCTGGACCCTGATCTGTTTCCCATGTCTAACAGAAATCCAGCATCACCTCCGCTTAGGTCAGCGTGCGCTCTCACAGTCGCGAAAGTTTAAAAACAAAGCCCAGACCTGCTGCACCCGGAGCAACTAAATAATATTTTTCACAGCTGGTTTAGTCCGAGTCAGGCAAAATATCTGATAAAATTATTTACCTTTTAAATAATTTAAAAGCTATTCATAATGCGATGGGGGTGAAAATAAGTTTTAGAGGAGGCTTCGAAACGCAGCCTCTTGCATGCACATTCTCACAAAGCTGCAATGTGTGGTTTGTTGAGAAAGAGAAAAATCAAGCAAAGCAGCATTCGGTATTTGTAAATGAAGTCCACGGTTTAGCTGACATGTGTATGACATGGCAGCTGGCAGCCTCCTTCTGGATCTCTGGAGCAATCTGAAGAGCCAGCTTCTGCGATGTGATCTTGGCAGGCGTGTTGCTGTCAAACAACAACAGTCTTGTTGCCACACAAGCTGCTAAGGAATGGTGCTTCAGGATCCCTATACATAACTGGTGCTGAAATTCTCTGGGACTGGATTCTGCTTGCACTGTAAAGTAGGAAAGGGAGCTGAGTAGAAGCGGGAAGGGTTTCCCTGTAATAGGCAGGCTGCTTAACAGAGTTTTGAGGTTTTGAAAAGCAACTGCGACATTTTGCAGGCTTTTCCGGACGACATGGTTGTTGTTTTTCTGCACAATAAATACGGTAGCTGTTTGCTGCAGGATCTTCTCCCCACAGCTAGTGCACCTGTTGTGGGGGGAAATTGCACTTTCTAGCTACTCAGACAAATGTGTTTCCCCTCCCTGTGGGCAAATGTGATTTTTGTCCAGGTAACATGCTTAGTGGAATAATCAGCATTGCATAATGAGCTACAGGTCCCTGTCACATCAGTGTCGATAGGTAATGTTGTTCTTTCCCCACCCTAAGCCATTTTATGACTAACACACACACACACACACACACACACACACACACACACACACTTAGAGGCTGAGCAGGGGCCCAGATAGTTGCAGTCATTTGTGGCAAGGTTCATGAGCTCTTTCAAAGCATGCAAACATGCAGGATATGAGTGTGGTCAGTTTTGTGTATTCTGACTCACCAATATGGGAGCACACATCTATTAAACCATTGCTTAGATCTGCTTTTCTCCTTCCATTAGGCTTTGTAAGTTCACTCCTGTCTTCATGGTGCTTCCAACTCTGGGAGTCTAGCAATGGCTATGGTTGTAGCTTGTAAGTTCATGTGTTGTGCCAAACCATAGACAGCACAGACTATCGTCTCTATAAACTGCCTTCAGTTCACGAGTTCCAATTCAGGTTTGTCAGCCAGTTGCAAATACAGCTTATCATTTCAAACGTCAGGCCAACCATAATTATGATTCATTAAACATGGTTGAGTGTCTGAAGTGAGCTGAAGGGTTGGTTCAGAGATTACTCTAAATTATTTTTGCACCAAGTGCAGTGATTGAAATCATGATTTGCTTTTGAAAATGTACTGGCAAACTATGGCTTGTGCAATTTACCTCTGCCCCAACCTTCCCTGCAAATCTCCAGACACAGTGCTAGACCTTTGTTGATTGAGTTTTGGACGTGGTGTCAAACCACAGTTTTTCTAAACTAGCTATAATCTCTGGTCTGAAATCCTAGTTTGCTGACCATCTCTAACCATGGTTTCCTGGGTGATATTGGTTTAGGCATAATAGCAAACCATAGTTTGGTGATAAGATCTCAGTTATTTCGCGAGTGGTGTGGATAGTCAATGGGATAAATAGGATTTTGTGGCTTGCCTTACAAATCTGGCTACTGCTTTGCAAAACACAGTGCAGCTGGTGGTACCAATTAGCTCTAAGGAGTTAGACCAATTCCTTATGCAACCTCTTATTTCCTATTCCGATCCAGTCTTAGGAAACAGATTTGGATGCCCAGCCTTAAATGCCAGCCATGATCATAAAGCAAAACTAAACACTTAGCTCTTTTCTTTTCTTTTTTGCTGTTTTAAAGTTGTCACAGCAGGCCAGTCGCTGCATCCTTCCAGCAGTTTGACTTTGCCTCCAAAGGCACATTCTTCCATTGTCTCCCAAGACAGACAGATGCCAGCAACAAGAA
Organism: Podarcis liolepis; assembly: GCF_965112155.1. NCBI lineage: Eukaryota > Metazoa > Chordata > Lepidosauria > Squamata > Lacertidae > Podarcis > Podarcis liolepis. The sequence continues at coordinate 88,805,652 of NC_139556.1, forward strand.
TTTCAAGTAACAAAACGTACCCATATAAGGAAAAGAGAGCTTAGTGGTTGTACAGGAAAGATGGTTGTAGTTTTAGATGTTCCAAGAATGGCCATCAAATGAACATGCCTCTCCATAAGATTCCTTGAGTTGATGGACGGTGAAAAGCACGATCAGTTGTCTTAACAAAGTCAGTAAAAGGATGGCATGCCATATATAAGGTGTGAGCCTTCCCCCAGCCCCAATCGATATTCCTTTTGTGAAATGGTTAATTTGTACATAAGCACCATGTCCCATACAGTGGTACCTCGGGTTCCAGACGCTTCAGGTTACGGACTCCGCTAACCCCGAAATAGTACCTCAGGTTAAGAACTTTGCTTCAGGATGAGAATAGGCGGCAGCAGGAAGTCCCATTAGCTAAAATGGTACCTCAGGTTAAGAACAGTTTCAGGTTAAGAACCGACCTCCAGAACGAATTTAGTTCTTAACCCAAGGTACCACTGTACTTGCAAGATTCAGACTTCAAAAAGATTCGCATTTAAAGTCATCCCATTTTTTTGCCATTAATAATCTAGCTGCAGTTAATAAAATGGAGGATGAGGTTTTTGTTGGTTTTATGTTCTTACTCTGAGGAGTAAAATAACATAGTAGGGCTGATGTTGAGTCTGGTTGTAGCGATTTCGAGGCTGGTTGTAGCGATTGCCCGCAGTGGGACCACATCTGGCCACCCGAATGCCTCTTGCAGTTCCAATTGCCAATCCATAAGCCAAGGGTCAGCAAATTTTTCCACAGGGGGCCAGTCCACTGTCCCTCAGACCTTGTGGCGGGCCGGACTATATTTTGAAGGGAAAAAATGAACGAATTCCTATGCCCCACAAATAACCCAGAGATGCATTTTAAGTAAAAGCACACATTCTACTCATGTAAAAACATGCTGATTTGTGGGCCGGATTTAGAAGGAGATTGGACTGGATCTGGCCCCCGGGCCTTGGTTTGCCTACCCATGCCATAAGCAAAAGAGACACGGAAAGTGTAATTCTTGGTGGAAGGTCACCTCCCTTCTCAGAGGAAAGTCCATTGTTGACCAGGGTCATGGATGACGAAATGAGGAGGAGGCGAAAATGCATTTGCTGGCTGAGGAAAAATTGGATGTTTAGAGCTGTGGGCAGGCAGGCTGAAGGTGTATGTAGAAGGGAAGAGATTTCCCTGTTGTAAATAAATCACTAGCCTAGTGTATACAAGGAGGACTCTTCTTTAAAAGCTTAAAGATGCATCATCGTTTCAGGCAGGGTCTCTTCTGCTTGACAGCTGGTGCTTCGCCAGGGGTGTGTTTCTGTGAATCTTGCCAAGGAGTTTAGTCTGTGATAAAATAGCTGAACTTACATACAGAGGAGGCCCAAGACATTTGCTGCCTCAGGCAGCAAATTCCACTTGACAGCCCCTCTGCCGTGGTTCTGAAAATTATAATAATAAACAAGACGGTTGGCATGCTGCTTACCCTGAAGTGATACCTGCAAATCCCCTTTGCCCTGCAGAAATGTTGGAGCTGGCCTTTTTGCTTAAATGGTAGGGCTTGTCCTCCTTGCGTAATATTACTGCATTTTCTTAGATTCTTAGTATGAAATAGCATCCTTTGCTGTGTTAACTTGCTGCGTGTGGCGAGAGCCGAGAAGCCAAATTCTCACTGAACTTGGATGACTAATTTTTCATAATGCTTCCTCAGCCGTATTTCCTGCTTTCAAACTACAGAGTTCCTGTCCTGCAGTTTCCAGCTCTTCCTCCGCACCCAAAGCAGGGTGAAAATTGACTTTTGTCACTTCCATGATTAATTACGCCTGTTCTACCATTCTTTTGTCTCAGGGAGATAATGGAAACAAACCTTAGGCATTTGATCATAGCCTATCACCATAGTTAGAGGGCAGCACATTAACTAGACATGGGATTAATCTTTAATTAAAAACGAATGGGAAGGGGAACCATTGGCCATACTTGCTGATGGGATTTGGAGTCCACCAATACCTGGAGGACCACAGGTTCTTATCCCTAAACTTATTCCACAGCATGAGAAGAAATTCCAGTCTTACATCTCGAAATCTAGTGTTCTCGAAGCTACCAACACGAGTTTGACCAAACTTTGGGAGGCAGTGGAAGACAGGAGTGCCTGGCGTGCTCTGGTCCATGGGGTCACGAAGAGTCGGACATGACTAAACGACTAAGCAACAACAACAACAACTGCAGACATTATGTTCCCAACCTCTCAAGCACAGTTAGGAAGCAGGGGGATCTTGTGTGACCTTGTAGGCCTTTCCTTTTCAGAACCAAACATGGCGCAGTGTTGCACTTTCACCAACTGGAGTGTGCTGACTGGGGTTATTTTCATGCCCAAGTTCTGTGGGTTTTGAGCCTGGTAGCGTCAAGTCTGTTTGCAGATGTTACGCTGCTTTATCATTTGGGAGGTGATCTGCATGTGGCAGAATTGGGAGTGCAGAAACTCCAGACGTTGCTCCCGCAGGAGGCAGTGATAGACTGCAACTTTTAGATGGCTTTAGAAGAGGATTAAGCAAATCCATGGAAAATGAAGCTATCAGTGGCATCCAACCATGATAGCTGTACTCTGCCTCCACGGATATCAGTTGCTTCTGGATATCAGTTGCTGGAAGCTGCAGGAGCAGAGAGCGTTCTTTTGTGCAGGAACTGTTTTGAGCTTCTGTAGGCATCTAGTTGGCCACAGTGATCACAAGATGCTAGATTTGATGGGTCTTTGGCCTGATCTGGCAGACCCTTCTTATAATTCCTGGGGTATCCTGGAGAAAGTGGAATGGACCATTATAAATTAATACATTTTTAAAAAGATTTCCCCAGCTTCTGTGGCCTCATAGCTCTGGTCCCACCTTTGAAAGGTTGCCATTTGCCTTCCTGTCTAGATTTGGGTACCATTTTCCCCCAGCCTGGCCCTGGGAGCTGTCTCTAAAAAGGCAGGTGCCAGGCGCTGGACCAGCATGGAGTTTCTGAGCAGCCATCAAGGGCAGAGTCACATGGATGCTGCATTCATTGCAGAGATGTGTGCTTTTTTAAAATTAAAAAAAAGAAAACAATTCTGGCAGTGAATGCGAAGGAAAAGTTTTGAAGGGCCTTGGGTTCTCATGGTGTGGAGCAAGCTGCAGTTATTAAAGGGGATTAGAGTACACAGCTGGTGAGCAGATGGAATGCTTGCAATTTCAAAGCCGCACTCAGCCGTAAACCAAAATTTACACAAAACCTATTAGCTCCCCCCCCCCTTTAATTACGAGTAGCTCAGTTCATTTACTACTTACTACCTGGGCCTCTTAATTCAATTCAAATTTGAGGCTTTACGTAATATTCTCAAACTGAGCCTTTTATCGCTTCGGCTGCACCCTAGTGTGGTCTTGGGAAGGGAGCCGGGGGTCAAAATATTAATTGAGAGAAATGGTTAATAAACTCTGTTTTCTCTGTTTCTTGGGTAATAACTTGGTTCAGGCTGTCCTATTAGGCTCTGCTTGTCCGCTGCAGAATTTCCCCGTTCCTCTCCCCACAAAAGCCAAGTGCCTCTTGCAACAGATGAATGAGGAATCAAAGGGGACTAGTCTGGACTTTTCAGCTTCCTTTTCATTGCCTCGCGATGAAAACTTTCATCTTGACTCTAAAGCAGACACTCGAAATTCCTTCTCACCAGCAAGAGAGAGAGAGAGAGAGAGACTTCTTAAGGCTCAGGTCTTTCCTTTAACCTTGTTTTGGTGAAATGTCCAGCAAGATCGAGGGCCTCGGTTCACGAAATTCCCCAACCCATTCTTAAATTCGAAAGCAGCTATCCATGGCTTGAGCAGCCATCATGAATAACCGAACACAATGAATGGAAAAATTCCTAATTGCGTATGGTAACATTTCACAGGCGTGGGGTTTTTTTAGGTTTGTGTTGTGTTTTTTTTAAGAAGCACAGGTTTGTCTCACCAAAGCATTATGTGGAACTTAAAATTGTCCAAGTACCAGGAGAACCTGGTCTGCAGATGAGACACCTTCTTGTGTCCTGATGCACGTCCAGATGTACAGTGCATCTCTGGATGCAAAGTTGGGTGGTGAGAGCTTCATCTGCCTGGGTGGAGATACTGTCCTTGGTGATAATTTTTCGTATGAGTGACTGGGGTACTGGACTAATTTTTAAAGATGATGTAATTTGCTGTGATAAGAATCTGTGTCTTTTATTAGGACGCTTATTACCTGTACAGTGGTACCTCTGGGTGCGAACGGGATCCGTTCCGGAGCCCCGTTTGCATCCTGAAGCGAATACAACCTGCGTCTGTGTGTGTGTGGGTCGCGATTTGCCATGTATGTGGATGACATCGTTTTGAGTGTCTGCGCATGCGCGAGTGTCGAAACCCGGAAGTAACGCGTTCCATTTCTTCTGGGTCGCCATGGAGCATAACCTGAAAATGCTCAACCTGAAGCATATTTAACCCGAGGTATGACTGTATATAGAGCGGTGTTCATTATCACTATGTTGTTAAGAACCTGTTGGATCAGGCCAGTGGCCAATCTAGTCAGAATCAGAATTGTAGAGTTAGAAGGAACCCCTGAGGACGATCAGGTTCAACTTCCTGCAATGCAGGAATATGCTGCTGTCCCGTACGGGGATCGAACCTGCAACCTTGGCATGATCAGCACCACATTCTCACCAACTGAGCTATCCAGCCCAGCCTCTTGTTCTTACAGTGGCCAGCCAGAGATGGCCTGTAGGGAACCTGCAAGCAAGATTTGAGGACAAGGGCACTCTCCCCTGGTATTGTTGATGTTACTATAATTTTTATTAATCACCACGCATCATCTTCCATGCAAGTGTCTCAAGGCAATGCACTATAAAAACAGTAGAAAGCAACACACACAAAAACAAGCAAAACAACAATACAATAGATGCCCATTTCAGAGACCTATTCATCCGACTGGGAAAGCCTGTTGGAACAATTTTGACTTCTTGTGAGGCACTAAACTGTCAGCAATAGTCCACTGAGGGTAGACCAGATCTGGTTCCAGCCTTCAGACTGAAAAAGGTCCTCAGCACCTGTACTATAAAGCAACTGCTGTTGTTTTTTCTTCATTTTTCAGTTTTTTGCACTGGGCTCCTAAGACACACTTCGTACTTCCATGTATGTAATTCTCAGTGCATGATGTGTAACCTGGAGCCTAGGTTGAAATCAAATTAATCACTTGATAATACCAATTTATTAGACTGCATGGGTATGGATGAGGGAAAGAACAAGCGCCAGATATTCTTTGAAAGCTTTTCAGGCTTTTTTTTAATGCTTTTTTCTAGCTTTTGCCCTGCCATCATTTATGCTGTTGTCTTAAACCAAATGGCTTTGTGTGATCCTTTGCCAATTTAGTTTATTAGTTCAGGCTAGAAACCTCTTAACCCAGACCATAGTATGGTTTCCTTTGTAATTCAGTTGAACTTCTCGGGCCAATTTGCATTTACTGTTCAAAGGAACATATTGCTCAGTTTTGGATGTGTCTTTTAAATAGCATGTTCGTTTACATCCCTCCCCCTGCTTTTCCACTAAAGGGCATTAAGGCTGATGGTCCAAGTCATTCAGTCATTTCTCACAGGCTTCTGTGTTTTAGAAGAATAGGGGGAACTGTGTCAAGTCCAGTGCAAATGCTCTCAAGCTTTTTATATCTCCTTGAAACCTTGCTTTTACATGTGTGTGATTTCCTTCTTAGAAGACTGATCAGGATGAGGCAATGTTAATGAAACAGAAGTAAGAGGAATGACATTTTCCTAAGCCATTGGCAACCAATAGCCGTAAACCTAAGAAAGCAATGCCCAGAGTTTAGGTGACCAAATTCTGGCTTAAAAAGTCACGATACGAAGAAGCCTCTTGTTCTCTCACAGAGGTCACCATCGTTTCCCGTTACTTCCAAACTCGAAAATCTAGGTTTAATGACTTCTAAACAACCCAGAATATGACAGCTCCATATTTTATTTTAACTGGGGTCTTATTTATTTATTACAAATGTTTATATTCCACCTTCCAGGTTGCCTTGCGAGAAATGTTGGTGGCAGGTAGTCCTTCTCGCTTGTGCAATTGGTTGCATGCAGGAGATAGCTCAGTCAGTAGGGAGTGAGAAGGGAGTAAGATGCTTGGATCGCAGGGTTGTGGGTTCAACCCAACTTTGGGCAGAAGATTCTTGCATTGCATGGGGTTGCGAGAGATCAGTGGCATGCGGTCAGTGTACTAGAGGAACCAGGTCAGTTCCCTAAATGTTTGCGGTAAATTAGGCTATTAAAGCCTGCTTCCCCCTTCCCAAAGCCAGGGAGAAGCTTCTGCCTGGCTCAGTGAGGGAGGCGCAGTGCTCCAGTAGGTCCAAGACCCCTCCCACCATCTTCCAAAAGCCCAGGAAGCATCTTCTTGGCTTAGGGTAGGAGGCACGATGCTCCAACGGGGAGGGAGGCGTGATGCTCGCGCATGCAATGTCCCCTCCACAGTCGCCCGCCTCTGGCTCTGACTAAGGGGTCAGCAACCTTTTTCAGCTGTGGGCCGGTCCACCGTCCCTCAGACCTTGTGGGGGGCTGGACTATATTTTGGGGGGGAAATATGAACGGATTCCTATGCCCCACAAATAACCCAGAGGTGCATTTGAAATAAAAGCACACATTCTACTCATGTAAAAACACCAGGCAGGCCCCACAAATAACCCAGAGGTGCGTTTTAAATAAAAGGACACATTCTACTCATGTAAAAACACGCTGTTTCCTGAACCATCCGCAGGCCGAATTGAGAAGGCGATTGGGCCACATCCAGCCCATGGGCCGTAGGTTACCTACCCCTGCTCTAACTTTTCCCCTACGACTCATGGTTCCTTCCAACTCATAAGATTTTATGAAAATTCTGTGAAAAACCCCATTCACATGAAGGGCCATACCTTACTGGTAGAGCATCTATTTTGCATGCAGCCAGTCCCAAATTCTGCCCCCAGTATCTCTAGGTAGGCTTCAGAGAGACCCATGCCTGAAAAGCCACTGCTAGTCCTTATAGACAGTACTGAGCTAAATGGACCAATGATCTTCCTCAGTTTAAGGCATCTTCCTCCATTCCAATGGTTTGTTTTGTTAAGTCGAGGTTCATTCATCTGATTGTGGCCACTGTGTGTGAATTGTTGCTTTCTTTCCAAGACGAAGTCTGAAAAGATCGTCACGTTTCTTCTTGGCTGTCCCCGCAGAACCGAAGTTTGGATGCTATTGTTATTCGAATCCGTGACCTGCTCTCTCCTATATTCCTGGAGTGTGTTGCTATGTGCCTAAAAAAATAACTATAAATATAAGCAAAATATAATGGGAGTAACATTGCTACCCCATGTCTCTTTTCACAGCACAGCTTCTGAAAGTTGGAAGCAAATATCCTCTCCTAAAAAGAGGTCATTTGCGAGGATATTTGGAGCAATTTGTTTGCAAACTGCACAGCAGCCTTTGCAATTGCTGCGAAATAAATGCTAATTTACAAATTGCTGCTGCTGCTGTCATTCATCAGACACTTAATTAAACGGTTAAGTGAGACGTTTAAAAATAAGATTAAAAAGTTAAAAGCAATATAGTAAGGGTGGTAAGTTAGGGAGAGACTCCCTGTCTGAAACCATGGAGAACTGTGCCTGTCAGTGCACACTTTCTATATTTATTATGTTTTTATTTTTTTAGTCTGTTTACTACTTTTAGCTCTTGAGCAAAGGCAGAGCAATTCTTTTGAGAAATAATACGTAGGATGGCCACGGGTCCTGCTTCACAGAGCCATTCTCTGTAAAGTCATATGGAATCATCCTCTGTTTTAAGGGCTATCTGCCCCAAGCCTGTTTTGAAGACAGAGAACTATAAGAAAGGAGAGCAGAGGCCTTGGATTTTGCCAGCCAACAGGTAATACTTGGACTGCAAGCACACAGATCATCCGGTCACAGCATTCCGCACTATGGCGAGATGAGTCGTATATCCCTTTAAATTATAGTAATTATTTCTTTAAACTTGCATGCATATGCAGAAATTAGCGTGTGCAAATTTTATACAGGTCTATGCCCTCTTCTTCTTGTTGTTGCATTTCCTGCATTTACTTGCCAACGATTAAGGGGCCAACCAGTGGCGTAGCGTGGGTTGTCAGCACCCGGGGCAAGGCAAGTAATTTGCACCCCTAACCCGTGGATTTGCGCCCCCTAACCCTAACCCCCAGATGTTGCGCCCGGTGCGGCCGGCCCCCCCTGCACCCCCCACGCTACGCCACTGGGGCCAACCTAACAACACGGCTGTTGTGAGAGTCGCTGCCTTGTTGTTTTGGATGGCCCAGGGCTGAAGCTGAGACTTTTCTGAGCCAAGGATTTCAAAGCTCACCACCCCCAAGCTAAGAAGGCTGACCAGCCCTCCAGCCTGTCCGCAGCCTGGATGCATTCAGAGCACTCCATACAAAAGTTCTGTTTCTCACTGTAGCCACCAAGAGACTTCTAAGTTGGTGGTTAACGTTGAGAAGAAAGGCTAAAGTTCAACCCGCCAAACTGGACTTGCCTTTTATCCATGTATGCAGCTTCTGTATTGCTGTTTAATTGGCGGTTGCTTCAAAGCCGATGAGCCGTGGCTGTGCTCCATGCTGCGTCTCTGTCGTTCCCCTTTGCAAGGCAAAAGCATTCCTCCAAGGGGGCAAAACACATGTTGCATCAGCTGTGCTCGCCCTCGTATATTGTCATAGGCAGCACCACTTTACCAAGAAAGCTTTGCTTGGCCTTCAGTTGGCCAGCTGTATGTTGTTCATTGCAAGGACTGGCTCAGATCTTGGGCCAGTAATATTTGCAGGGGGTGGGTGTTCGCTGCTGCTGTATTTAAGCAATCGTAAAAAAAGAGGAAAGAAGATCATAAATCCAAGCTGTGACCTTCATGCTCGTGCCACCCAGAGTTCTGTTTCATGCTCTTGAGCATCCTACTTCCTTTTTCACCTAAAACTCCACCCAACTTTGCTTTCGGAAATGAATGTAACCAAAACGTCAAAATATTCAGTGATGTATATCAATCAGTGATGCTCTGAAATCTAGGCTTCCTCTGATACCTGTTGTCATCGATCTTAGATCCCCATGTGAACAAGCTGGCCAATCGTGGTCTCAAGTATGGTGGTGTTGGAGAACCTTAGTTGTTCTGTGGGACTTGGACATTCACACCAAGACAGTTCTCAATGGTCAGCTTGGGACTTCTCAGCCACCATGAGAACCATGTGGTTTTCTCAAATGGTCCATTGGCCTGACTGGCAAGGTGGAGCATAATTTCAGATTGGTCCTTGCTGCAGACCTTGAGTGGGATGGTCTGGGGCTGTGATTCCTCCATTATCCTGGTCAAACCATTTCCTGGCATGTCTGGTCTTAAACAACCCTCTGCTAGGGTAGAAGACCCATTAAGTTGGTCTGCCTCCAAATACTTAAGGATTCTGGATTCTTGAGTGCCTGTTTTCCAGAAGAGCTTACCACCCTTGAATGCCCATTTCCTAGAGCTTACAATCCTATCTAGGTCTTAGACTTGGTATGGAACACAATGGTGCAATGGACCAGGCAACCTCTCTGGCACTGCAGAGCCCAGTTTGCCGCTCTAAATACTAGGGATTATTTGGGGTGATGGAGCAGGTGGGGTGATAGCTAGAGCACAGGTGCATAAAGCTCACTGTGAAGCTGGCCAAACAGATGTTAAAATACAGAATCGTGCCTGTTGCATGATGGTGACAGCAACAATGAAAGAAGGTACCTTGGCCTCCTGGCAAGGGACGTAGCTGCACAGGCAAGTTTATGGTGATTTTGGTTTGCTGGCTCCCAAGGTCACGATAGCTGAGTGAAGGCGTGTGAAGCTGCTGGGATTTGGACAACCTACTGGCAGCTGCCATGAGAGCACGGAAGTGTGTGGGGGGGCTATTAGGAATCGGCCGATTGGGGGGGGGGAACACGCTCTTGTCTAGCAAATTGGAGGCTACACTCTGCGTGACCAGCGAAAGGTTTCTGCCAGCAATTGAGGTGGTCACGGCCTCTGGAAACCTGGAAGAAATTCTGAGCGCGCAGATGATGTTATGACTGGCACATCTGCAAGCGAGGAACCGCGCTTGGGAGTGAGGCATGCGGCATGGAAGGACCCAGTCCTTATGTCACCAGCCTGGAATGGAGGGGCTGCTTGAAACAGCAACTACTTTACTATCGCCAGGCTGCTAAGTGTCTCGCTGGACCTTTCCCGTCTTTGCTGTGAAGGAGTCGGGGGTGGGGTGGGGGGCAGGCGGAGAGAAGCCCTTAAGCCGTGTTTACAGTGGAGATATTTTAATTAGCTTTTGGGCTTGCAATTCAAACAATTTGCATAACACAGCTGCTCTCGGAGCAAACATGAGAACCGTTCCTCCTCGTGGGAACTTGAAACTTTGGTTTGTGATACATTTACTTTACCCACCGTCTGTTTATTGTTTGCATGGAAGCTCATCCTTACTTTCATAAAGGATTTCTGCGAGGGTGCAATAAGCAGTATGCATGTTCTGCCCCGAAGAAGCACAGAGACGTTGCGTAGCTGAAACTCTACTTTCAATGTGTACCTGACTCTGGCACTGTTAATTCCCCATGCTGGAGGTTTTCGAGATTTCTACCCTCAGAGTCCCTGCACCACATGGATTTGTCTGTTGAGAAACTCCTGCAGATCTGAACTTCACAACATTGCAGAAGATTCTGGAGCCTATTTGAAGGCGCTCCTCTCACTCAGGCAGAGGCATGCCTGAAACGTTTCCTACCGTCTTTGCTATGGCTGCAGGACAGAATCAGCACAGATAGGCAGGCAGTCTTCATCTGTCATTAGCTAATCTCCTTGCAGCCAAACAGCATGTGACGGTGCAGTCATGCATGTCTCTGTCCCTGTCAGATACATAGGCAACATGGTTTGGTGGAGTCTGAAAAGTGAAATCCCGATGGGCTTCGCTATGTTTTGCAGCTTTAAGAAATTCACCACCAGCCGCTCAGCTCTTGATTCCGGAAGTGAATAGGGGGAAACTCCTTAAAGCAGCCTCCCCTAATCTGTCGTCATCTGGACATTTTGGACTGTTAACTCCCATCACCCCCGAAAGTTGACAATGTAGGCTGGGACTGGTGGAAGCGGTAAACCAAAATGCCGAGTTGGGGACAGTTGGCTTAAAAGCAATGAAACCTTGACATTATCAGCCCCATGCTCTAACCAACTGAGCTATCCCTGCGCAGATTTTGTGCCTGCGTGTGGAGGGGCGTTGTTGCTTTTTACATCACATCCCTTGCACCCTCCATCGAAAGACCTCTGGTATGCTTCCGAGGATCTCCAGGGCTCAGCATGGCATAGTTTTCAAGCCATTGGTTCATATTCTTGAGCTACGAGGGTTGGACTAGAATTACCCTGGTGGTCCCTTCCGACTCTACAGTTCTGTGATTCCTCTATGATCCTCAACGCACATGGCTGAAAGTAAATTCGGATAAAATCAGTGGGGATTTACTGCATTTTTACTATTTTTTGTCGGGACCCTGCCAGAGTGACTGGGGCAACCCAGTTAGATGGGCAGCATATACAACTACTACTACTACTACTACTACTATTATTATTATTATTATTATTATTATTATTATTATTATTATTATTTATTATCGCTGTGCACTGCAGTTCCCAGATCTGGATACAAGAAGCTGCTCCGGCATTCTCCTTTCTCACCATGCCTACACGGGAAAACTGGAAAGATCCCGAACGCTTCAGATTAGACAGGTGGTAAAAATGCAGACAAATCAGATGCCACAGTCATTAACCCGAATCCTGCTTCCTTCTCATCCCCGCCCGCCTTTTAGAAACCTACTCAACTTGGCATTGAGGGAAAGTTCCTTCTTGCCTCTTAATTGGCACAAGGGGCCGCCATTGTGAGAACCATTTTATGTTTGCTGTGTTTTTGAGAATTGGCCCTGTCTGCGTGGCTTGCCAAAGTTCTTGTACTTTTCTACCCCTCTGAGTGTTAAGACAACAGGTGGGATCTTTCCCCATTCCTGATGCTGCCTGCCTGCAATGCAGGGCATTTGATGGGGTGGTGGAGGAGAGGAGGAGGAACTATTTGCAACGGAGCAACTCAGCTTGGAGGACTTTGGGTAATAATCCTTTTCTGTTTGTTGTTGATCCAGGCCAGCGTGTAGGCGTCCTATAGGCCTCGTAAAAACCCATCTGGTTCGTAAAAAGAAGCTTTAAAACCAAGAAACATGACAAATCGGCGCAAGGTTCTAGGGGACTTCGTTTATTTTTGAGGCTTTGCTGAGAGCCAACACCGCTAAGAGACACCAGCGTTCACCTTTCCTGTGCCTTCCTTCATCTTACGCATTCATCTAAACTCAGTTTTGCCACGTTTATCTTAGCAGGGAACGGAGAAATGAAAGTTACTGCTTAAATTATTGCAATTCTTCTTGATCCTCCTTGCTCCCCAGATTTGCTTCCTGTTGGAGTCACAGGGTTCCTGTATTTACATAACACCGGATTTGAATTTTTCTTTCCAGGAACTAAATGTGCTCTGTGTAGAATTCTGTTGTTGCTTTTGCAGAGAAGCTGCATGGTTTGCAGTTAGAGGTATGGCCTATGTGGGGTTCGATGTAATTTATTCTTTTGGTATTGGGACGTTGGTGCCCATAATGGAATGTGCTACAGCTTTAACAAAGTTTTAACACGGAGCACTCCATTTGGCGTCCCCCCAAAAGCTTAGGTGTGCTTAGCTAGACTTCGGGTTCTCCTCTTTTTCTTCTTCATCTTCATAGGGTTGAAGAGGATAAGGCAGGTGGGAGGAGAACCATGCGCACCACTTTGAGCTCCTTGGAAGAAAATTGGGGGGGGGGGGTTATAAATGCAAAAAAATAAATCCTCCACAGACAGGCAGACCACTATTCTTCCTTTGGCAAGTTAGCATGGTAGTGCAGAAGGGAGGGACTCCTGAGCACATGATATGCCTGGAAAGATCTCCAGATTCAGTTCCTGGTTTCTACAGGTAACACCAAAGAAGATCTGCATCTCGGAGCCTGAAGAGCTGATACCACTCAGTACAGATAATATAGATTCTGAGCTGAAAGGACATAATGGTCTGACTCTGCGTAATGTAGCCCACTATGCTTCATATTTCTTCCTGGATCTTGCTGTTAGCAAGGGTTTCCCAAACATGGGTCTCCAGCTGGTTTTTATTATTATTATTATTCAAAATTAAAACAAAAGATATTATCCAGAAACATATCATCCTTATTTTCCCCCCATTTTTCCACCCTCCCCCACCCTCCCATTGGTCCTGCTAGCTAGGGATGATGGGAGTCGTAGTCCAAAAACAGCTGGAGACCCAAGTTTGGGAAACCCTGGCTTAGTTCAAGAGTTCTGGTGCCTTGCAGCAAGCACTTTTTGAAAGGGTTGTAAGTGATTCCCCATGCATTGCCCAGAGTTGCTCTTTGTGATTTTAAAAAAGAAAAAAGTTATGCTGGCCACAGGATGTTCATCACACAGTCCTGTGGCTTGTGGCTTATGTCTAATATCTGATGACTGTGCCAGTCCTGTAAACTACTGGCACACTGGTTTATCTGCTGCCGATAAGGATGGGGAGGCCGGTTGAGCTGTTTGCATTTAAAGTCATTCCTAGCTAATTCGCACGTGATGCAAAACTAAAAAAAGCAGCCTTCCTTCAAATTTTGCAGTTCTCCGAATTTTGCAATGTAGTTCTTCTAGTCAAGTCATATGTACAGTGGTACCTTGGTTTAAGAACAGTCCTGTTTACAAACAATTCGGTTTAGAAACTCCACAAAACCGGAAGTTAGTGTCTTGGTTTGAGAACTTTACCTCGGTCTAAGAACGGAATCCAAACTTGGTTTAAGAACGGTTTTGGTTTAAGAACGGACTTCCGGAATGGATTAAGTTCGCAAACCGAGGTACCACTGCGTAGAATTGCATGTGCTAGGGTAAAGTGTGCATAAGGAATCATATATTAGTGAAAATAATAGAGGAAACGGCTTGCAAAAATGTGTGTAATAGGATACATTGGTACTGAAATGCTGATGAATTTTCAGGTATCCTTTTTTAGAACATTGCAAACTGATATTTGTTTTATTTCTTCATAAAAATATTTATATTCTGCTCTTTCATAAAGAGAAATCAGAGCATTTTACAACAATAGCACATAAAACTAGTCAATAAAAGAACATTAAAAAGTTTGGAAAGCCAAACTAAAGAAAGGGGAAAATGAGACACTGAAAGGAACCAGAATTGATAGATTACCCCATCCCTAACATTGTCCTTTTCTCCTTAGTTGCACCTCCCATTTTGTCACGAGGGCAAATCTGAAAACAATGCAGAACTTTCTTACTGGTCCTATGAAGGTTAGAATCATGGGTGTGTTTCTTTGATGGGCATCTAGTTTCTCTAAGCCTTTGTGGAGTCATGTGTAATCTTGTCTTTGCTCCAGTATCTTTTCGGTGCTTGGTTCACTTCGTTATCACTTCAGAGGGTCCTCCTAGCTCTCAGCTGACCTCTGCTGGATATAGAGTTTTTAACAGGCAGATAAATGTATACCTGGGACTTGACCCTGCTAACAGGACTTCCTGGCTGCAGAACAAATGTGAGTTAGGCCTCTGGTCTCTAGAGCACATGGAAGAGCAGTGCGCTAGGAATGCTTGAGGAATGGTGGATCTGAATTCTGAAATGGACCCACCTGATCCTGCTCAGAACATAGACCTCCTTTGGGATCAGGACTCCAACAAATCCCACAAGCAATCTGCCTCCAACAGCTAACAGCCCCAGGGAGCAGCTAGAGCCACAGGTGTTGAAAAGGGGTCTGCAAATGTCCCAGGGAGCATTTAATGTTTTGCCATCCCTCCCGGGGACATTGGAAAAAGAAAGCTGGACACATGGAAGCCAAAGCTGTTTCCTCAGGCCATTCCAAGCAGCTATTCCCCACTAAAAGGCTTTAAAAAATTAAAAAATAAAAGTACAGCCCTCGGACCACACAAAGTGTTTTGCTTTGTTTCTTGAAGGATGATATGTTTGTTTCTTCGTTCGTTTTAATCCACATGCGAAAATGGGCCAGTACAGCCTTTGAATAAGGAAGTTTTAAATGTTTGATGTCTTACCGTCTTTTGATTTGTTCGAAGCCTCAGAGTGGCTGGAGTAACCCAGCCAGATGGGTGGTGTGTAAATAATAAACTTTTTTTTGTTATTTATTGAACTGTACAATTAATTAATTAATTAATTATACTGCCCTATACCCTCAGGGCTATTATTTCACTCTTCGCTGTGTCTCATGCCCATTTAGATACGACACTTCCCTCCTTTCACAATACCATTTATACATCACTTGTGCGGGATGTTAGCACTCAAAATGTGCGAAAGTGTTACGGACCAAATTTAGGCTGGCAAGTCCACCCCCTAACTGGCACTCGATTTCAGTGGTCAGGAGCAAAGCCTGATTTACCAGTGAGTACGCGGGTGGCGCTGTGGGTTAAACCACAGAGCCTAGGACTTGCTGATCAGAAGGTCAGCAGTTCGAATCCCAGAGACAGGGTGAGCTCCCATTGTTCGGTCCCCGCTCCGGCGGGAAGGTAAATGGCATTTCCGTGCGCTGCTCTGGTTCGCCAGAAGCGGCTTAGTCATGCTGGCCACATGACCCGGCATCTGTACGCCGGCTCCCTCAGCCAATAAAGCGAGATGAGCGCTGCAACCCCAGAGTCGGTCACGACTGGACCTAATGGTCAGGGCTCCCTTTATCTTTACCTATTTTTATACTACACTTGATCTTAGCCAAAAGGCCGAGAAGTGATTATCTCTACCTATTTTTATCATTAATAGAAATACATGCCATGAGCTTTAAGCTGGAATGGGGAACCTGTGGCCCTCCAGATGTTGTTGGATTACAACTCCCATCACCCCAATTATTACGTTACGTTGGATGGTGTGAGTTGGGTGTCCAAACAACCTCTGAAGGCCAACAGGTCAATGAAAGGGGCCTAAGGAAGACGAAGAGGCTTATGTTACACATTTATATCCTTCCCAGAGAAATGATATTTGGCCACCATTTCCCCCTGTCTTGGTACAGCAACGTCGTAGTCCATTCTTGGGCCTCAGCCCTTAACAATATGACCCTTGCCAAAGTCATAACAGGAATCGGTCATCCCTCGCGGGAATGTATGTTTAGAGTTCTGTTCCCCCACCCCTTAAATATCTAAAATAACCGCCATGTTTGTTTTATAGTCCCTGTATCCTATTTTTATCCAGTGCTTCAGCTGGAGTGTGCTAGTCATCAGTGACTTGAAAAGGGTCAACGCTGGGGTTAGTTACTGTAGAAAATTGTCACTTTTTCCACATGGAGAGGGAAATGAAATTTCATTGAGCTTTGTGGGTTTATTTTTATCTCATCTCATTACTGAGTGTGACAGGAATCCCAGCTATAAAGCAATGTAAAGAGAGAAAATCTGGTCCACATGTTAAGGATTAAAGGTCAAGAATGATTCAGCTTCAGCTTCTGGCAGCTAAGGTGAAGTAATAAGTATAAAGAATTTTGCAGTGAGGAAGAAAAGGGGCATTTGATTATCCCCCGCCCTGAAGATTTCAGGAGGAAATGCCAGCTCCAGTGGGTCCAGTAGTTTTAAGTTATTTCACATCATTTCAAATTTGCACACTGCCTCTCTGTATTAACTGTACTTGAGCTGGTTTACAATCCATAGCAATTACAAAATACTTGAAAAAAATCGCTTTGCCATCCTGTAGCCATTCGAAATACGGCTGAAAACAGACAAAACAAAAATTCAAGAATCTGCTTCGCATACTGTGTTGCAATAAAATAACAGAACAAAATTACCAGATAACAAAACAAAAATTCACCCATCATTAACAAATGCAAATAAAACCAATAAATACAACCCATAATAAAACAAAAAAAAACCACACCAGTTCCAACTAATTAAATAATTACATGATTATATAATTACAAGACATCATTTATGTTGAGTTACATTCAGCGTTTCTTAACATTTAGTGGCTTGTGGTTTGACTGTTAAGATACATCTTTAAGACAATTTTGAAGTGAATATTGTTACCTAACAAAGAGAGTCTCCATTACTGAGCCAGAGCAGAATATGAATTCTTATGACATGGTTCTTTCTTCCTGGAAAATCCATTTTGTTCAGAATTCATCTGTTTCCCATTGTGTAGTTAATTGTCAGTTGTGGTCGTATCAATACAGAGCTCCAAATGTTTCCATGCATTCATAGTTGCACTGCATCATTGGTTTTGAAGTCTTGAGAATATGGAGCACTTTTCACACATGCATGTTTCACTTGCAATGTGTTTGTGCAAGAATGCAAATAGTTTGGATCTGGATTCTTGAAATACTGTCAGAATGGCCTTTGGGGTTTTCAGAGATTTGTAGCTTTCCGCCCACGTTTTAGTGTCATGATCTTTGGCAGCCAGGCAATGTCAAGTGTGATCCGCTTGAAGATTAATTTGCACTGAGTATTTTCTTGGGAACCACTGCTTTTGGTCAGGTTCTTTATTTTCTTTTTCAAACTGAACTATTCTTGTTATGAATAGTAATCTGAATGATTAATAGTAATCTGAATGATTCACTAAGTGGACAAGCTACCACCATATCCTTTCCTGTTATGAGTTGAATAGTGATGCCTTATTGCCCTTGAGCTTGAGTTAACTCAAGCAGAGAGAGAAAAGGAGCAAGCTGAGAGCAAAATGGGGAGCACAAATCCAAGGGATGGGAGATAGGTAGTATAATCAGGATTGAAAGGATTATTACTATGGAATATTCCCATAAACAAGAGCATAAAGATCTGATAGGCTTCCTTCTGTGCTAAAGTAGGCAGAATCAGAATTGATATGTAAGACTCTTGTTATGTTTGTGCTCCAAATGCCATTTGGAGTCTTTGCCAGAGGCTGAATAATCATCCTGTGTTCCTTCCTTTCGAAGGAAATTGTCTGAAGCTGGCAGACCAGTTTAGCATAGTCTGCCTGTCTCTGAGCAAAACAGTGTCGCCATGCTCAGCCGTCCCTCAGTGTGTTGTCTTCCCCCAGTATGTGCCTGGAAAGGTGGCTTGTCTGCTAGATTGTTCGAATGCAAAAGGAAACAGGCCAGCATTCCGGTTCCACAAATGGCAGGATCAGGGCATTTTCAGCCCGGTCGACAACTACAGATCTTACGTGGGCGAAACTATGCACAGCTTCATAATTCTTCTTTCGTAGCTGAATTTTGAGGACTTTCCTGATACTGAGTTACTAAACCTGCTTTCTGTGCCCAGTTGTTCGTTTTCCAGATGTCGCAAAGACAGTTCTTTTGCCTACCTATGGCCTGGATCGGGTGTGGAGAACCTTTGGCCTTTCTAATGCTCCTGGGCTACAACTCCCATCACTCTTGACTGTTGGCCATGCTGGCTGGGGTTGATGGGAGCAGCAACTAGAGGACCCAAAATCCTGCCCCAGTGCATACTAGATTAGGTTTTGGCCGAAATACTCTTGATTCTTAAGAGGAACCTAGGAAACTCCTTTCACCCCTGCTCCTTACCTAGGGTTAGAGGAATAGGATAGCATGGCAAGTTCCCGCCCCCCCTCCCCCAAGTGGAAATAATGACACATGACACAATTGTTAAGGTTAATGGGCTAAAAAAGGCCACAACTTTATTGGTTACAGGTGAGGAGCGGTATTGGCTTAGGCATTGGTCCTAACCAACTATATACGACTTCAGCCCGTCCGCTTGAAGTCCGGAAGGGTTAACCACCAGTAGGGAGAGTCCTTCTGATGCACATCAACTAGGAATTCCCCCGGGGTCACCGATAGGGGGCGTGCCTTAGGCCCTCACCTCCCTATGCTTCGGACAAGGCCACGCCCCCCAGAATCCTTTACCGGACTACCCTTCAATACGCGGGGCAGGTGATGGCGTTACCTCCCCTCTTCCAACTACAGAAATATTCCAATGCCTAACTACCAATATCAAGAAAGTTGTGACGATTTGCTACAAGGTAGGCGAAAACCAAGTGGGTGGTGCCAATTTGCCAAGTGGAAAAAAATCCTACCAGGCCCCTCAACGGCAACCAACCAAGGTCCATAGCAAGGTCAAAGGGAAAACCTTATAGGCTGGGGAAAACCAAACTCTGAGGAGCGGCAAAGAGGGAGATCCCTGGCTGCGTCCTTCTTAAAATGGGGCAGGCCACGCCCCCAGAGCCAGCCAATTGGCTGGCCAGGGGGTGACATGGCCGGGAATCCCTCCAATCACGTGGGTGGAAGGGTGGAAGTGGCTTTGCGTGGCAAGTTCCCGCCCCCTCCCCCAGTGGAAATAATGACACATGACACAATTATTATTAACCTTAATAATTAAGGGTTAAAAAAGGCCAAAACTTTATTGGTTACAGGTGAGGAGAGGTATTGGCCATAGCCTTCCACCGGCACCAAGCTTTCAACCCTGGCTTCATATCCTGGTTGAGGTTAACTTCAAAACCTTGTATGTTAAGATTGACGGACGGGACCCTCCTGGTAGTTCTGCTGCCTTCAGACACTCGGGTTGGGGGTGGCCTAGGAAGAGGGCATTTTCTGTGGCAGCCCCTAAGTTGTGGAAATCCCTCCCTAGAGAGGTGTGTCTGGCAACTTCATCATACAGCTTCCGGTGTATAATGTATATACAACTTCAGGTGTATGTTTTCAGGAAACAGCCTATTTTCTGTGATTTCATCATTTTTCTACTTTTAGGTTTTAAAAAACTGTTTCCAATGTTATATTTTAAATTGTTGTAAAGCACCCCAGGACATTAGGGTGAACGGCAGGTAATAAATTAAAATAACCTCAACAACAGCTCTTGACTATGACTAAAGCTGACAGCCATTTCTAATCTGCATCTTGCTTTTTACTGTATATTGTTATTCTAATACATTGGTTTTTATATTGTATTTCTATGATGTGTTGATAGATTTTTTTCCTGTACACACCACTTTGGAATTCTCTCAATGAAACGTAGTTAAAAGAGGTTTGGAATAAGTACCGTATTTTTTGCTCTACAAGACTCACTTTTTCCCTCCTAAAAAGTAAGGGGAAATGTGTGTGCGTCTTATGGAGTGAATGCAGGCTGTGCAGCTATCCCAGAAGCCAGAACAGCAAGAGGGATCGCTGCTTTCACTGCGCAGCGATCCCTCTTGCTGATCTGGCTTCTGAGATTCAGAATTTTTTTCCTCTTGTTTTCCTCCTCCAAAAACTAGGTGCGTCTTGTGGTCTGGTGCATCTTATAGAGCGAAAAATATGGTAAATAAATATAGTTGATCTCGGCATGAGCCTTAGAATAGTGATTGTAGTTTGCACCGGAGGAAGAAGGAACTATTCGCATAGGGAGCAAGCATGAAAGTTCACAGTGCCTCCCCTTGATCCATGGTTAAAGCATTGCCTCTGTGTTATCTCTCTGATTGTGTGAACTTGCATGTGGATGAATTCAAAATTCGGTTGACGCTCTTGCTGCTGAAGCAAAAGTTGTAATTTCTGTCCTCTTTTTTTCTTCCTGCACAGAATGCGACACAGAAACAAAAAGGGTTCAAGATGTCCTTTCTGGAATTGAAAAACCGCAGGTATGTGATCCACTGGCATTTGACAAAAAATAATAATTACATAGCAGTGCAAAATTGAAGATATGAGATTAGATCTAGTGTAACATTCGTGCAAAGTAGCTTTGGAGTTCATGTCATTGGTAGCACACAAGCTTATATTTCACAGCGTAGGGGTTTTATCATCATCATCATCATCCAAGTTCACAACTCCCATTGGATTTCACTGTTGTGCTGTGCTAACAATGAGATTCCCGCTGGCAAAGTGGCTGCTGCAGAAGAGGGCTGCCACAATTGGGTATCATCCAATATTGATACATAGATATTTTCCTGTAATTGAATGAAGGCACCATTATTTTCCATGCCCAAGAGGATGTGCCCCATTGGCCTTTGCAGTTGGCAAGCAGGACAAACCCTCTTGATTGCCTGCATCTGTATAAACATATGTGTGTATATAGAAATCTAGCAGTAGCTGCTGTACTTCAGGCTTGCTTCAGCTTCTTAACCATCTGCCCAGTATACCTGAAGGAGCGTCTCCACCCCCATCGTTCTGCCCAGACACTGAGGTCCAGCTCCGAGGGCCTTCTGGCGGTTCCCTCACTGCGAGAAGCAAAGCTGTAGGGAACCAGGCAGAGGGCCTTCTCGGTAGTGGCGCCCGCCCTGTGGAACGCCCTCCCATCAGATGTCAAAGAGATAAACAACTACCTGACATTTAGAAAACATCTGAAGGCAGCCCTGTTCAGGGAAGTTTTTTATGTGTGACATTTTAATGTATTTTTAATCTTTGTCGGAAGCCTTCCAGGGTGGCTGGGGAAACCCAGCTAGATGGGCGGGATACAAATAATTTATTATTATTATTATTAATTTGCTAGCTGAAGCTCTGTGCTCCAGCCACTGACCTCAGGGACCTCTGAACAAGGGCAAAAACACTCCTGGTCTAGGTTTGGATGTAGTCGTCTAAGGACGGACAAATCTGTCCCTTTTCTGACCTGTGCTACTTTCATATATTTTTCACCCATATTTCTGCACTGGTCTGCATTGTTTGAAAGAAGATATCCTATTTAAGTAGAGAATTTCAGTATGAGAAGTGCATCTCATTCCAGTAGTTAGCTAAAGCTGCAGTCTTAACACCACTTCGGAGTTTGAATTGCACTCGGTCCTTCAAGCAACCCTCTGGTCATCTCGGCAGTTGCCTTAGCCACGAGGCTGCTTTGGCACAGCTGTGCCTCCTTATCTTAGAATCATAGAATCATAGAGTTGGAAGAGACCACAAGGGCCATCGAGTCCAACCCCCTGCCAATCTTAAAACACGTAATTGCTGCTGTAGCTCATGCAATCAGACCGTTAGTCATCTGGCTTTTTTAAAAAAGCGAATGTGCAGAAATAGCCCCCGCAAACATGTAAAATGTTTACAGCTGCATTCCTTGCATCATTCCCAGCTCTCCTTTCACATGTGTGGCATGCTGAGATTATGTAACAGGGCAGTCTGGTAGAAAGGTTTTTACGGGCTTTCGTCTGAGATGGCCTTAGCGTGCTTCGCTGATGACTTCAGCACATATGTGAGCACGTGAATTCCTGCCGGTAGTAGTTGCATGCATGATCTCGTATTTGCTGTGTGCGAGTCCAAATGAGAGAGAGAGAGAGAGAGAGAGAGAGAGAGAGAGAGAGACCCATACAGAAGCAATCCTGTTGAAATCCTGTAGAAATAGTAATACCAGCCTTGTTGCTCTTTTGCTTAATTGGCTATGTTTTTCGGTTAAGGGGGGCCATTACAAAGGAAGGAAAAGGTGATTGTTTAATGAATAGTAGACTAGAGAACCAGTAAGATGGAAAATGCTGTGAATGTTGCCTACTGATCTACCTGCTGGTCTCTGTATTTCAGAGACATAGTTGAAGTATTGCTTATAGGAGCACCTTCTTGAAAATTGCAACCTTTTTTTGCAAGGTCTGAGTTGTGGGTTGAAATTTGGAGATGCGATGTGCACACACACAATCGGTATCAGAATCTCGAAATTAAAATGTTTCTGTGACAGCTGAGAAAGCTTGTTCTGGACATATTGCTTAAAGGAATTGAAGCTCTGTCGTGAAGGGTTCTCCCCCCCCCCTCAAAAAAGTGCAATAAACTGTAATCTGATTTCTTCATTTCTTCTTAAAGTGGGTGTTTTAATTTGGATTATTGTTTCAAACAGACAACCTTGGGTCTTTATGATACCGACTTAGCTATTGTATGGCTAAAGGGGGAAATGAATGTAATTTTTTTGGAAATAACAAACTGAATAGTTTGGATTACCCAAACAAAGAAATGTGCCTTTTGTGATTCTCTGTTCTTGCTGTGCAAGAAGAAATAATTTCTCTCAACCTAGGTGTATAGTACTTTTATGACCCTGTGGTATTTTAATTAGGGCACAAACTACATTAGGAATGAATCCAAGCTATGCAATAAGTCCAGCTCTCATTCATTCCGGATGGGGCTTTCACAGGAAAGGTTTCCAATGGAGTGTGCATATAGTAAAGTCTTATGGACGGGTTGTTTGGCAGCAAATGTCAACTTACATTCAGCATAGACTGCTTGGTACCTTCTGGCTCAGTTCAAGGTACTTAGATGGATCAGTGGACTCTATTTTGACTCTCCGTTTAAACCAATGAAGCTGCCTAGCACCTCAAGGACCGCCTCTTCCCGTGTGAACCAACCTGGACTCTGCAATCATCGTGTGAGACCCATTTTTGTGTGCCTCTTCCACAAGAGGTCCAGAGGGCAGCAACACGAGAACGAACGAGCCTTCTCTGTGGTGGCTCCCTGCTTGTGGAATGCTCTCCCCAGGAAGGCTCCCCTGGCACCTTCCTTACAGTACATATCTTTGGGCCGCAGGTGAAAACATTCCTCTTCTCCCAGGCCTTTGGATAATTAAAACAACCCATAGTCTTTTAAAATTGGGGGTGGGTATTGTTTTTGTTTG
This sequence comes from Podarcis liolepis, assembly GCF_965112155.1. Classification (NCBI taxonomy): domain Eukaryota; kingdom Metazoa; phylum Chordata; class Lepidosauria; order Squamata; family Lacertidae; genus Podarcis; species Podarcis liolepis. Next base: position 88,829,184 of record NC_139556.1, read on the forward strand.
TTATCATGGTTTGTATTTTTGTGTTTTTACATTGCAAACCGCCTTGTGATCCTTGGACGAAGGGCGGTGCGGAAATTCAATAAATAACCACTGTGGTTCTTTTGGCATCTTACGTTTTCCGCAGCGCCCTGCAACATCGCTCTGTCGGGCACTCTGGAGAATTGTAAGAAAGCTAATTTGGATTCCTAGATCTACCCATGTCTCCCAGGCAAGCCTGCAGGGGAGTGGAGGACCATGTTGGGCAACGCAGAAGACTTCCTCCCAAACCTGGAGCTTAAGATGGAGGTGGTGGGGCTAAGGCCAAAGCTATGGCTGAAGTGACTGGTTGAACCATGGTTTCTTGGTTTACAGCTCAGTTGGTTAGAGCATGGTGCCAAGGTTGCAAGTTCGATCCCCGTATGGGACAGCTGCATATTCCTGCACTGCATGAGGTTGAACCTGATCATCCACAGGGTCCCTTCCAACTCTACAATTCTGTGATCTATAGCAAGGACGTCCAACTCCCAAGAGACTGCGATCTACTCCCGGGATGAAAAACTGGCAGGGATCTACCCATTGGGGGGGGGAGGGGGAGCCGGAGTAGTTGAGCTTTTTCTAAGGGGGGCTCAGCTTCAGTCAGGCCGTTGCAGGGAAGCAGAGAACAGCCGCCAGGAACGGTCTACCATCGCACGGCCAGAGATCCGCGAAGCCTTTTGCCAGAGTGAACTTGCAGGGGCTTCAGAGACGCTGGCGTAGCAGGGCACTGACAGCCAATCAACGACTAGGACAGTACACCCAAGGATTCTCTTTTTCCTCCGCAGAAGAAAATGAGCCCGCGATCTACTGCTGTCACCCAGAGATTGACCTGTCGATCGAGGTTGACCGGTTGGACATCCCTGATCTATAGGGTGCAAGTCAGCACTGTGTGAAATTCCCCTCCTCCTCCCTGTTTTCCAAGATTTTCTTCCCGGGACGTCCACTATTTGTTTTACTCTCTGGATTGTGCAAATTATTAAAGTTTATAAAGGGATACCAAAAAAAGGAAAGTTCTTTTTGTTTTGTTTTTAGCCATATGTTCTAAATGGATACGTGTGTCCTAGCGAGTGATCATAAAGGAAAGAAAGCATTCCAACAGAACATTGGCTGGATATGGTACATGAAGTTCCAAGTCCTTGTCTGAATTTATGCAAAACAGTTATGCAAGCATGTGTCCATAATAAACAAAATGGTGTGGGGGGTGCTCTTTTTAGTCAGTTGTGCTTTTTAAAATAATAATAATAGAAACCTCCCCCAATCCAATTTGGTTGTCTTTTGTCCTCATTTTGACCTATAAAACGCCTAATTGGTATCAAACATTTTGTGTAGGGGCTTATTTCAGCTGTAAACATGTTTTATTCTTGGCTACCATTTTATCCCTGAGGCATTTTAATTGCACCGTCTCATTCGAGACATTGAGCTTTTGCTGCAGACGTCTGGCTTAATTCGATGTCAGCTTTAATCATTCCAGGTGTTTGAAGCAATCACCGTGGTTTTGTGGGGTTTTTTATTTTTTATGTTTTTTTACATAAGCTCAGAAAAATGTTAATGCTACGTGAACTCCTCCTTTGCCTGATAAACACGGCCCACAAGATTTATTAACTCGTTTTAGGAGTTGACTCCAAATAAGATCATAAAGTCATTTGTAGACCTTTTTCAGGGTTACAGATGTTTTGGTGCGGGATAAGATTAAGTGCGTTTGCGGATAATAACTTCTCCGGTGTCGCTGCCTTGTTGGCTCAGCGAAAGGGCTCAGAGATTGAGCTTGGCACGAAACGTACGCTTGGTGTGTCTGGGTCAAAACCAGACATGATGTGGGCGACAGTGATTTTTGGCAGCCCCACTTTCTCTACCTGTCGCCGCCTCCTCCTTGTGTTAATAGCAGCAGAGAGGGCACGGGAGGAAAAGGTTACATGTCTCCCTATGGGGCTGCTGATTAGCAGAGGAAAAACATGGGAAATCCTAATCTTAGATCTCCCTAAACCAGCCTTTCTCAACCTGTGGGTCCCCAGATGTTGTTGAACTACAACTCCCATCAGCCCTATCTAGCAAGGCCAGAGCTCAGGGATGGTGGGAGTTGTAGTCCAACGACATCTGGGGACCCACAGGTTGAGAACCGCTGCCTAAACCGTCTTCCAGGCATGTGTCTGTGCACAGGATTCATTTACCGTAGAGGAGGAAGTGGGGTTGAGTGTGCTCGGTCTGCCCCATCAGTGAAGGGCCATACCTCAACAGCAGAAGGTTCAGTTCCAGCATCTTCAGGCTGGAAGAGAGTCCTTGACTGAAACCTTGGAGAGCTTCTGCCTTCAGGGAACGCAGTTCTGAGCTATTTGTGTCTAGCTTCCAAGATTTGGAGGGTGACTGTGTGCAGTGCTCCTACTGTGAAGGAAACTTTGGCGCTCCTCTAGGCTCCTTGTGCATTCTAGAAGCCTACCCAACCAGAGTAGGTTTCCCACTTCAGAAAGTCCCCTGCTTAAGTCATTAAGGATGATGGGGACAGAGGAAGTAGGATAAGCATAGCTGCCCAGCTTCTTCCACTGGTTTTAAGGGGGATGGGTTGTGACTCTTAATATTGCAATTGGGGTACCTGAAGAAGGCTTCAGTCATGGCTTAGGGATGGGTGCAAGTGCTTGGTTCCGCTGCAAAATGTTTCTAGTAGAGCGCAAGGAGCAGTTTATTTGGGGTTTGAGTACCACCACCCTATCTTTGATGATGCCATTGTGTGTCTTCACCTCTTCTGTGCATACATGCCCACGATTCCTCTCGCCACTGACACTAACGCCATCTTCTTTTGTCTCTCTAGGTTTCCGATATCCAGGCGAGGACCGTTTTGCTCACATGGTCTCCTCCGAATGACCTTCTGAGTGTGGATAGGCACAGCAACGGTTTGCCTTATACCTGTATTTACGAAGTTGCCTTATCAGACAAAGGGAGGGATGGAAAGTACAAAATGATTTACAGGTAGAGAATATGCAAGTGCTACAATTTTTACATGGTCTTAAAAAAACAACAACAACTAAGGTGTTGGGGTTGGAAGGGTAAGGAGAAGCTGCCACCGCTCTTTTTCCAGCGTGAAGCACAATGTTCCTTCCACTTTCACAGTTGTCATTTTGCCATTCCCTCCTCCCTTTCAGCTCCCCTCCCAGCGTTTTTTTCCATAGTGTTCACCAGCTGGAATAGCCGTCTGCTGAGAGTGTGTGTGTGTATCCCAATGACTTCCAGAGCGGAATATTGGTGGCATGCCAGCTTGACTACTGTGTAGTCCACACAGTTCATCTAGAAAGAGGCCATTTAGCAAAGAAATTTACGAATTCACCTTTTGCCTTTGAGAGCATTTCCATAAGCTTGGATGTCACTGAATTTTAATATGGGAAGCAATAGGGCTTGTGGAAGTGTGGGATTTCTATGTATAAGTTCAGCATCGTATTGCTTTAAATAGTCACAGCTTCCACCAAAGAATCCTGGCGGCTGTAATTTGTTAAGGATGCTGAGACGTGTTGGAAGAACCCATCTTCCCCCACAGCAGACCTGTAATTTCCAGGCTGGTTGAACAGCCAGACCCTCTTCCGAGGGAACTGTAGCTCTGCTGGAGAGAGAGGGGTCTCCTAACAACTTTCAGCGCCTTTAAGCAACTATGCCCGCTTTTATATACGCTCTATACAGCTGACTGTGCCCCACAGTAATAAGATCTTTAAGTCTGCAGATGATACAACGGTGGTTGGTTTAATCACGGCTGGAGAGGGGGAGGCGGCCTATAGGAAGGAAGTTGAGCAGTTGGGGGAGTGGTGCAGGAAAAACAATTTACTCCTTAACTTAAAGAAAACAAAAGAGATGATTGTGGACTTTAGGAAATATAAATTGAATATTCAGCCACTTATTATTCAGGGGAAGTGCATGGAACAAGTCTCGGTGTTTCGATTTCTGGGAATGGAGTTGAGAGATGACCTAACATGGGGAGAAAACAGCAAAGACCTGATGAAGAGAGCATAGCAGAGGTTATATTTTCTCAGAATCCTCCGAAAAAACAACCTTTCAAAGGACCTGTTGATGGCATTTTACCATTGTACCTTGGAGAGTGCATAAACTTACGGTCTGTGTGTGTGGTTTGGGAGCTGCATGGCCAGGGAAAAAACAATGCTGTCCAGGGCTGTAAAGACTGCAGAGAGAATAATTGGGTGCACTCTTCCCACCTTAGATCAAATCTATGCTGTCAGGTGCCATAAGAAAGCTGCAGAGATAGTGCAGGATAGTGCGCACCCCGGAAATTATCTCTTTCAGCTTCTGCCTTCCAGAAGAAGGTATAGGGTCATAAAGACCAGGACTAGCCTCCTGAGAAACAGTTTTTACGCAAATGCAATTCTGGTTCTAAATGCAGCATAAGGAGTCTCTCTAGTATATTGTATTTTAAAATGGGGTTTCGGAGTTTTTAGGGGGTTTTGAATGTTTTATGTAAATTTTCAGTTTCATTGTTCTGTATGGGACAGTGACCATAAAGATATCGTATATCATATATATCATTTCCCAGGATTCTCTGGGGGAAGCAGCTACTGTTTAAAGTGGTTTGACACTGATTTAAATGTGTAGTGCAGCGGAGGCCTTTCTATTGTAAGTGCTCTGGACTTACAACGAGTTTAGAACATAGTGGCTGGGCACAATGGGTTGGCTTTCGTAACATAGGTTGCATGTTGTGAGTGTGTCACACAATCCATATTTTGTACCAAAATACAGTGGTACATTGGTTCCCAAATGGCTTGGCTCCTGAACAAATCGGCTCCTGAACACCACAAATGTGGAAGTGAGTGTTCCGGTTTGCGAACGTTTTTCAGAAGCTGAACGTCCGGCGCGGCTTCCGCAGCTTCCAATTGAGTGCAGCAAGCTCCTGCAGCCAGTTGGAAGCTGCGCCTTGGTTTTTGAACCGTTTCGGGAGTCAAACGGAACGGATTAAGCTTGAGAACCAAGATACCATTATACAGTATCTTTACAGCCATACCAATGGAAATTCCACTGCTTTAAAACTCTCCATGGTATCCAAGAGACATAGTAGTATTATTTATATACTGACCTTTAAGACAGGTTTACAAAACGAATGAAACAATGAGCATGCACATACAAAATCTATATTTTGTAAAAGCTGTAAAACGGTGCCAGAATTGACTCGAGAATACCCAAAAAGAAGAGTGGGGTAGGACTGATTTAGGCCTGTAGCCTGCACGATCCATTGATGACCATTTTTCTCTTTTTGGAATCAGCAATGTGAGCATGCCTGGACTGTGTTAGACATTGATTAGAGGTTGCTCTGTCCTTTAAAAAAGAATGAAAGAAATATTTACAGTGTACTCTGTTATAGAAAATAAAACCTGGGATTAGCTCAATTGTGCTTAATTGCATTTTGCACTGCTTGAAATTACTACTTTTCCTTCAGAGGCTGGTTTTCTTACGTCTTTAGAAGTAAGGTGTGCTATACATTTATGTAAATTGGCACTCTTTGTATGAAGGTTACCATTTTTCATTTCCTTTTTTTTAGTGGAGAAGAATTGGAATACAAACTGAAAGATCTTAGGCCAGCAACGGAATATCATGTCAGGTGAGCTACATTGGTTGGTAAGATTTTGCAGATTCAATCCATTCGGTGATAAATGTTGCAGCGGACTGTCCCAAACTTTATAGTTGCTGACATTTACATGTGGATATTTAATTATCCGGCTTAATTTTGTAAGTGCTTGACAACAGAATCGTGTTTTCCCCTCTTTTGGGACATAATCTAAGTCAATGTTGGCAACTTGGTGTTCCTCAGTGTATCGCTAAGTTTACAGGTATTAACAAAAGTTATCTGGGATTGTCAATATTTGGACGGTCACTGTAATGTGAGTAAACGTAAAATACTGGAAATGTTCTGTTTTTCTCTTGACCACATAGGTCAAGGATAAGACCCCTTTTCCACACATGTTTAAACAGGCTGTGTGCTCCAAAGCTCTCCCTGCCTGTTTAGATTTATTTCGTTGTTTTACATTCCGTTGCTGGATTGTCGTTTCTAAGGAAAAACTTTAAAAAGCTTCTAGAATGGTTGAGTGATAAGAATAAGGTAGACTAGATGTTCCTGCCTACAAATAAAAAATAAAAAAAATATTGTGTCTCAGTCTTGTTAGAGCAGGGTTTCCCCATCTTGGGTCTCCAGTTTTGGGACTACAATTCCCATCACCCTTACAACTGGTCCTGCTAGCTAGGAATGATGGGATTTGTAGTCCAACAACAACTGGAGACTCCAGCACAGAGTATTAAAAACAAAACGCAAAAAAGCTCCCCCCCCCATAAAGTTAAGTGTCTCCATTTCAGCCCAGCTGAGTCTTTACCTGCCCCACATCAAACGTGGACGTGGCTAGGCCCAAGCAGCCTCACAGCCGAATGAAGAGGCTTGGTGGGCTCAGTTAGGCCTTTGGGCTAGAGTTTCTCCATGCTTGAGTTAATGAATGTGGAACCCGCGGATGATTGTCAACTAAGGCTGCGTTCAGACATGGAGTTTATTGCATTAGTTTTACTGTATATATAATACTAGCACTTCTGTCCCAATTTCAACCGCCCTTTACACAGCAGTACCTTGTGTTGTAGAAATGTGGCTTTTTGGTTAATAAGCCACCATGCTAAATTTTAAATGGCGGGAAAGAACTGCAGGCCGCCATACTGCCCCAGACCTTATCAGCACAAAACTCCCACCATTTTCCAAGTTAAGGGAGTTGCAAAATGGTATTTTCCTGGAAACGACACAGAAATGAGCCCTGAGCTTCCACTTGATTTCCAGAAAATGGCTTTTACATTATATGAAAAGTCACGTAAAATGCCAAAAACAAGCAGTTATGGAAATGCCTAAGTTTTTCTTGGAATAGACCCATTGAAATTAATTCGCCTAACTTAGTCTCGTTCATTAAATTTAATGGATCTGCTCTGAGTAAGATGTAGTTGGCTACTGCCCAAGTTCTCCCCAGATACTACCAGACCCCAGAGAAGGGTGCAAGAAGATACCCGTATTTTTCACTCCATAAGACGCGCCTGCCCATAAGACGCACCTAGTTTTTAGAGGAGGAAAACAAGGGGGAAAACTTCAGCGCAGAGTGTGTAAGCGGCTCTTGCTTTTCTTCCTTTAAAGCAAGAAAAGTAAGAGCTGCTTACATGGCTTTTGTCCTGCTTTGTGCAGCTCTCACTTTGCTTGCCCATCCTTCCTCCCGCCTCGCTGTAAACCGAGGCAACACCGGAGCAAGAGGACAGATGCTTTGCTTGTTTTACAGCGAGGCGGAAGGAGGGGCAGACGGGAGCCCCTTCCGCCCCTCCTCCCAGCTCACTGTGAAGCCAGCAGAGCAAGCGCCGCTGACACGCTCTGCGCAGCTCTTCCTTTAAAGCGAGAGCTGCGCAGAGCATGTCAGTGGCTCTCGCTCTGCTTGCTTTACAGCGAGCAACGGACGGGAGCCATGGCTCCGGCTGTGGAGGTATCCCTCAGATCACGACTGCAGCAGCAGCTGAGGGATCCCTCTGCCGTCCAGTGCATTCGCTCCATAAGAGGCACAGACATTTCCCTTTACTTTTTAGGGGGGGGGGAATGTGTCTTATGGAGCGAAAAAAACGTTAAATCCCCAAACAGCTTCCTGGGGACCTGTGCTAGATTGAGGGTGGGCTTTGTGTTTCTCTGCCACCACCAGAACTCCCTTCTCTGGCACTTTGCTGTGTGAGGGAAGCATTCTTGTCCAGCCGTCAGTTCCCTTTGGTTTAAGGGAGGGAATTGCTTCGGATTGCCTTGCTACGTTTTGGCAAAGGCAGAGAGGCTGTCTCCTTTGCTTGCTCCATGTGTCGTCTCCCACATTCACACACCAATAAAGAAGGCGTTCAAGAGATACGGCCTAGAAATGATTCACAGGGGAAACATACGGCTGGATCCAACTTGCATCCAAAACGGCAGCCCACCCGCGGTTATACGGGAGAAGCTGTTTACGTGTTCATTTGGTTTCCCAGTTTGGACGAGAGAGAGCAAAAGCGAAGTCAAGAGTGTCTTAACCTTGGCAGCGTTTTCCAGAGGTTGACATTTTCAGAGGGATAAACTGTTCTGGAATATGCCTGTGGTTTTTGCTGCAATGCATGAGAATCCTACACTACTGTATAAGGCTTTCCAGCATCTTTCATATGTCACTCCTTTGTGAATGCAGGTGTCTTTATTTCTTCCCAAGGAGATGTCATTGTGGGTCATGTTCAGCGCTTAGTAGCCTCAAATAGAAACCCACACAATGTTCTGATACAATTTCTAGTTGCTTTGTTTTGTCTGCATCCCTTTTAAAGGAGCTCTGCTTTCGAAAGATTCACGTACAAATGCGTAAATATTTGTGTTAACTCATACATTTTACAATGTAGTAGATACGGTGCACATATTGCCATATATCCCAAGGCGAGCTGATGAGGCAAGATTTGCACTAGCTCACGCCTTATGCCCTATACCAGTTCTCAAGGAGTGCTAGTCTTCCTTGAGAGCTCCAAGCCAGTTTTTCAAAGCTTCCCATTCTAGCACTTCAGTAGAGTCATGGGAATGCCTTGCTGAATGGCTGGCACAAATGTTCTTGCCTCTCACACCAGGTTCTGATTCACTGATCAGCCTGCAAAAAAAAGAGAGAGAACACTGAAACTCAAAATATGGAAAAGCCCTTTGGCATTGTCTCCCCCTAGTCGCAGGGTTAGTCATTTTTGATTCAGGATAGGGCCATATTTGGGACGCGGGTGGCACTGTGGGTTAAACCACAGAGCCTAGGACTTGCGGATCAGAAGGTCAGTGGTTTGAATCCCCGCGACGGGGTGAGCTCCCGTTGCTCAGTCCCTGCTCCTGCCAACCAGTTTGAAAGCATGTCAAAAGTGCAAGTAGATAAATAGGTACCGCTCCGGCAGGAAGGTAAACGGCGTTTCTGTGCGCTGCTCTGATTCGCCAGAAGCGGCTTAGTCATGATGACACATGACCCAGAAGCTGTACGCCGGCTCCCTCGGCCAATAAAGCGAGATGTGCGCCACAACCCCAGAGTCGGCCACAACTGGACCTAACGGTCAGGGGTCCTTTTACCTTTACTAGGGCCATATTGATGTGAATAAATAACCTAAATTTGGCTGAACTTTCTGCTGGCAGAGGGGGCTTGTCTGGACTGAAGATGGTTCATTTCCGGTTTCGTTCCCCTGCATTCGGACTACATATTGAGCTTGTGCCTTTGAACATGAACTGTTCAGACTGCTGGGTCCACTCTAGTAAAAAGAGCCTCTTAGACAGTAGCATCTATTTTTTTATTTAACTACTTTAAAAACTGCTTGATATTTCTTTTTTAAAAAAAATCTGTTTTAATTTGTATACGAAAATGTAACACAAAAGTGTACACGAAGCAGAAAAATCGGTAGAACAGTATTATAAAAACAGGAATTCACTAACAGAACTGATCCTGCAACTTATCAAACATCCACTTGTTTTCAGAAAATAGATTTCTGCGTGGTATCCTGCTCCTACATTGGCTTCCCGATCATTTCCCATCCAAGGCACTAATCCAGTAGATCATTGGCCATGCTGGGTGTTGGGACCTATGGGAGTTGTGGTCCAACGGCATCTGAGCAGGTCACGTGTCCTTAATCCATGTAGTAGGTGTTTGGCGAGGCTGCAGCGTCAGATAACGCTAAGTTGTCCACTGGGGTCACCCAAGACCGACCTGCTAAAACAGAGACATTCTAGTGAGGTTGGCGAAAGGAGCAAGGAGCCACTCCTCCTTCAGATGCAACTAGATCAATAACGCCTATTTATTTCCCCTCTTCAAACTTTGTTCCCTATTTCAGGGTATATGCCGTCTACAATTCAGTAAAGGGATCCCGTTCAGAACCCGTTAGCTTCACCACGCACAGCTGTGCCCCGGAATGTCCTTTCCCACCCAAACCTTCGCACAGGACCAAAAATTCCCTAACTTTACAGTGGAAGGTAAGCAGTGTGAAAGCTCTGAGATCCGTTTTGTGCTGTATCCTTTCAAAAAACAGATTGGTATACCGTTTCTGGCATATATGAGCAAGGCAAGGGGAAGTACATTTGCGTCGACAATAAGCTGTTTCCTGTGTGGGCCGGGACTTTCCACCATCACAGAATTATAGAGTTAGAAGGGAACCCAAGAGTCATCAAATCCTTCCCCTTCTGAAGGAGTATACCTGAAGGAGCGTCTCCATTCCCATCGTTCAGCCGGGACACTGAGGTCCAGCGTCGAGGGCCTTCTGGCGGTTCCCTCGCGGCGAGAAGCCAAGTTACAGGGAACCAGGCAGAGGGCCTTCTCGGTAGTGGCACCCGCCCTGTGAAACGCCCTCCCACCAGATGTCAAAGAGAAAAATAACTACCAAACTTTTAGAAGACATCTGAAGGCAGCCCTGTTTAGGGAAGCTTTTAATGTTTCATAGGTTATTGTATTTTAGTGTTTTGTTGGAAGCCGCCCAGAGTAGCTGGGGAAACCCAGCCAGATGGGCGGGGTATAAATAATAAATTAGTAGTAGTAGTAGTAGTAGTAGTAGTAGTATTACTACTACTACTTCTGCTAGGCTCGGGCCTCTTCCTATGGACATTCTTAAGGGATTTTTTGAAGGGCTTCTCTTTATCTTCCTGCTTTTGTCAGGCAACTGAGGGTTCCCACCTGATCTTCTTCCTATCTCCAAGCTATCAGCGACTGGCCTGGTTCACCTGTAACAATAAGCCATGGTTTGTTTAGGCAGAGTGAGGCTTGCTTGAATGCCTGAGCTCAGCCTAGCTGGCTAACCATGGTTTGGGGGAGTGGGGTTGGAAGCAAGCCACAAAGTGTGAATTCATGATTTGGTATCAGCTTATGAACCATGGCTTGTTTTAACTGATGTTGCGTCCAAATCCAACAGCCTTGCCTAACCACCCCAGGAGGCTTACAAAGCAGCAGCAACGTGAGGCAAGAGCAGCTGGAGAACAAGCCAAGCTTTAGAGAAACCAAGCCGTGGCCTGTTTGGTCGCCTTTGAGATGATTCATGGTTCGTTGAACCAAAAAGCGTCTAAAACAAACCATGGCATATTGTTACGTCACTTCTGGTGTTAAACCCATCAAGCCGTTTCTGCTGAGAGGAACTCGTATCGTAGCGTTTTGTGTGGGAAGTTGAAGACGTTTCTGTAACATTTGGGCTCAGAAAAGGGAAAATTCAGCAATGTGGTTAAAACTGGCTCAATCATGCAAGCTGTTTCATGCTTACTTTGTGGATTTTCTGCTCAGTAGTCGCCACACAGCTTGTGTGATTTGTGAGGCAATCTTCAGGTTTGCTTCAGAGGGGGACAAAATTTCTTAAGAGTAATGCTCATGGCCAGAAGAGGCACAAATGAAGGCACTGTATAGCTGATGTGGTAAAACACTTGCTTTGTTTGCAAAAGAACCCAGGTTCAGCCCCTGGCATTCCTAGACCCCAGTTTGACACTCTGGAGAACTGTTGCTGGTCAGTGTAGGCAAGATGGTCTGACTGGCCTGGATGGTCTGACACAGTATAAAGTAGCTTTCTGTGTTTCTGTATAAATGATGATCATGAAAGTGTAAGTGGAACCCACTTACTCTTTCCAGGTGCAACATCTGTTTAAATTTTTGCTGTGGGGATTTCTAAAAGTCTTTTTTTCCTGTAAGCTTCCTGCCAGTTTCCTATTCTGTTCTTTCTCCCCATACGCAGGCCCCTATCGACAATGGTTCAAAAATCACCAGCTACCTTTTAGAGTGGGATGAGGTAAGTGATAATCAATCAGGAAAAACGGCAATAAGCTTTCTGTTTTACCACAAATCTGTTCTATAGAGAAGCACAAAATCCTTCAAACGCAGGAGAATAGAATTCTAGAGGTGTAAAGTCAGCTTTTTTGTGGTAATGCCCTGTAAAATATCTTCAACAACATGTAAACAATGCAATTCAGAAACACCAGTACAGTTCAAACCATGCAGGTGATTATGGCTGCATATGGACCATGCATTTAAAGCACTTGACTTCCCCCAAACAATCCTGGGAGCTGTAGTTTGTGCAGGGTGCTGGGAATTAATAGCTTTGCGGGGGATAAACTACAACCCCCCCATGATTCTTGGGGGGATGTCATGTGCTTTAAATGTATGGTGTGTACACAGCCTATGTCCCTGGTATTAAGGTCTTAAAAGTGAGTGTCAAATTGTACATTTTTGCATTTGCTGACTTCAAGTACGTTTGATTTTTTTGTTGTCTTAAATGAGCTGTCACCAACCTGGTGCCATTCAGAAGATTTAGACTGCAACACCCATTAGCATATCAGCCAGTCTCTGGTGTGATTGCCAGTGGAACACAAAACACAATCCACTGGAGGCATCTGAAATAACAGCCAACCCATACCTAGCTTTGGAAGCGTATGCATGTTTATTTCTTTAAATCCATTTCTCTCCTGCTCTTCCTCTGTATACGAAGAGCATTAAAATATAAAAAAGCCGCAGCAAAAAAAATAACTTACATCCGTCAAAATAAACTGGTGGGTCAAAAACTCCTGAATTAAGGAGTCATCCAAATCTCTCAGGAGAGGCGTTCCAGAGTCAGGTAGCCACCACAGAAAATACCTTTTCGCACATTGTCACCAGACAAAAAAAGACAATTTGAATAGATAAACAAATGTGACTTATTTCAAAAACTCTACAGAGGTGAACTTTGTAAGCTCCTGAAAGAAAACGGTATTGTGCTTGAGACAGCAAGTTACTTCTCAAGTCTGCCAGCTTTGGATACAGAAGGAGAAACTGCCTTTTAAGTTTCCTTAGAAAACAAACAAATAGGACAAAAGGAGCGTTAAGCAGGCACTTCAGTGTATCCTGCTTAGTGGCAAGCTGTCCAGGAGCTCCCAGACTTGCCGTCAGCTCCACCAGCTAATTCACGTACAAATTTTAACCCGAAACCGAGGCTTTAGTCTGTTGAGGATGCTGATCAATCAATCAGAGTGTGCAGCATAAGGTACACACAGGCATTGCACAGAAGGATTTTTTTTTAACGGCGATAAGCAATTATTGAAATATCATCCATTTTGACTGGAAAATGTGACATTCATGAATCCATATTAAGTTTTGTGCTGTTGTTCTCTTTCAGGGAAAAAGAAGCAATGTTTTCAGAGAATGTTACTTTGGGAGCCAAAAACATTACAAGCTGACGAAGCTTTGTCCGGCTGTGGGCTACACATTCCGATTAGCAGCTCAGAATGACATAGGCATGAGGTAAGTTGCACCTGATCACAGCTGCACCCATGTGTTTCGCCAGCCTCCCAAACTGAACTCAGAGCTAAGAATTATAAGAACAGCCTTGTTGGATCAAACCAGAGGTCTGCCTAGTCCAGAATTCTGCTTTCTACACTGTCCAACCAATTTTGTTCCAGTAGAGCATGTAGGGCAGGGAGGGTGGATGGCAGGGAGACCAGCCGTCAAGGGTGACTGGGGAGGAGGCATGGCCTGCATAGAGTCTCAAGGACAGGCACCCCCAAACTTGGCCCTCCAGATGTTTTGGGACTACAGTTCCCGTCATCCCTGACCACTGGTCCTGCTAGCTAGGGATCATGGGAGTTGTAGGCCAGAAACATCTGGACGGCCGAGTTTGCCTATGCCTGATCTAAGGGGAAGTTTCCATCCCGAACGGCAACTAGCAAATCTGGTGTCTGCCCAGCACCCGCTCACTAAGATTCAATGTAGAATTTAGAATTCAAAACAGTGTGCGACTACTAAGCAGGAAAGGGGTTTCTTTTTTTGGGGGGGGATGCGTGTCCCGTTGCACTTTGCAGTATGTTTGAAGGGCCACGCTCTCCCTCTTCTTTTGCTCCTTAGTGGCTTCAGCCAAGAAGTTGTATGCTACACGTCAGGGAATATTCCTCAAACCCCTTCTGCACCGAGGCTTGTCCGTGCTGGAGTCACCTGGGTCACCCTGCAGTGGAACAAAGCAGAAGGCTGCACACCAGAGGAAGTCACCACCTACACCCTGGAGATTCAGGAGGAGGATAATGTAAGTTCTGAGTTAATGCAACCGAATCCAGGAAGGTCTGGCATGAACCTGAATACAAAGGGAAGCCCGCACTGGGTTGAAAATCCAGGGCACCCCCTCCTCTTGGTGCTTTATCACAGGTGTATTCTGCAACATGTTCTTAACACGATAATGGTGTACTAGTTATCCTGCAAGGCTTCCCCAGTGCTGCCACGTTATTGCTTCGCAGAGGGGCTACGTGCAACAAAAGCGGGACAAAAATGGAATTGGAACATTGGTGGTACAAAATGTTACAGGGTGTGACTGCCCCAATACTTTTGCAGGTGCAAACAGTAATGAAAGTGGTATTGCATATGACTGCCCTGGTAGCATCATGAGCACAAATCATCAAGGATGTGCATTAAAAACAGGGTGTGCTTTTATCCTGTGGAGGAAGGTTCCCAAACTGTGTGGTCCAGGGGTCAGCAACCTTTTTCAGCCTTGGGCCGGTCCACTGTCCCTCAGACCATGTGGTGGGCTGGACTTTTTGAAGAATAATAATGAATGAACTCCTATGCCCCACAAATAACCCAGAGATGCATTTTAAATAAAAGCACACATTCTACTCATGGAAAAACACCAGGCAGGCCCCACAAATAACCCAGAGATGGACACATTCTATTCATGTAAAAACACGCTGATTCCCGGACCATCCGCGGGCCGGATTGAGAAGGCGATTGGGCTGTATCCGGCCCCCAGGCTTAGGTTGCCTACCCCTGGTGTGGTCCATGGACCACTAGTGGTCCATGAGCATCATTCAGGTGGTCCATGTCATGCTTGCATTAAATATCCGTACTGATTTTAATTGTATTATTGCTTCTGTTACCATTTTGCATATTGCATTTTATTGTATATTATAGTTTGATTTCTGTGGGATGCAAACGGTAATGCAACATAAATAGGAATGCAATTAAAGAGTCTACAGCATCTCCCAAAGTGCACTAGAGTTGCCGCAACAGGCAGAAAAATCATTTAAGTGTTCCACCAAGACCATCAGGAAATTGCAAGAGGTTGGCGATGAAAAAAGTTTGGGAACTGTCAGGATGCATCAACGCAATAACTCTGGGTCAGTTGACATCCCATGGAAGTTGACCAACTCCTGACGGAAACCACGGCTCTGGGGAGAGCAAAGGTTCATTCTTTCAGCTTGGCAGCACATAACTGCCACCCATGTTGTCTCTTCATGGTAGAGAAGTTGGGAAAGGCAGAAGTGAAATAGTTATGTGTCACAGAGTCTTGGCTGGGATTTATTTGCTCCAAGTAGACTTTGGAGCTCACGAAGCCACAGAGCGAAATTCTTATACTTTCATCTGTTATATGCCATTTGATAAATTAAATAGCGAGCTCATTCTGTCGGTGTGGATCCTTTATGCGGCCAAAATGCCACATACAGACAGAGTGAGAGACAGGGAGAAGGATATATTAGCAGGCTTGGGGGGACCCCACCGTTTTCAGGAAGGAAAAAATAAACGTGGTGGGGTGGGGGGAGTCTAGAGGGCAGTGGGAGAAAATGATTGGGGAAGGAATACTCACTGATTGTTGGGATGATGAGGCAGAAAGCCAGGGCTGGTGTGGTTGGAATGACAAATCCTGTAAGGGTGTGTGGATGGGTGTTGCAGCACGCCATGCTGCAAACTTTTGTTGCAGGTCCCAGTAGACTGTATCAATATCCACAGAGGCAGAAATTCATGCAGCTGCACCGATCTCAATAAATTGGGGGCTTCTGCGTATTGAATTGTCTTCGTGGTTGCTACTTATAGAGCCTCAGCTGAAAAGTCGCAGTGCCCTGGAATGTCTTAAGGGCCTTTTATAGCATTTGTATAGGTCTTGCGATTGAGTTTTCTGAGTCCATTGTGAACAGAGGGTTATATTAATAAGATCTCCTATGACCCACGTAACAAAAGTTATATCTGAATCCGAGCCTGAACCTTCGTCATCAGATGTGCTGGGCTTAAAGTGCTCTACACTTGAGCGTTCCTATGAAACCTTCGCAACACAAAACGATTCACTATGTGGTGCCATAGAAACAACATTGAAGGGACCCAGAAATAATGGTGTCCTTGGCTGCAAGGGACAATCTATGCATCCTTTGTGAAACCAGACCAGGGAGTGCTGGAGGTGGAGAGCTTTTTCTGAGTACTTTCTGTGTGTCCTTAGTTTCCACTGCACTTTGCTTAAATTCCCCACCCCTGTTTCTGGGCAGCTCTTCTCTTCGCCCCTGTTGCAGGCTGTGCCACCTTAACACATGTGAACTTGTTACATGTGCAGTGCTGCACCCAAAATGGCTCCCTGCGCAAAGCAAAAGAGCAAAGGGGTCCAATTAGAGGCAATCCTTTTATTGCTGCTTACCACTGTATGTCAAGCACACACTGTTTTTTTCATGGGGGGAGTTAATTCTTAATTGGCTGAAAGGACAAAGCTTAGGTTGAGTTGTTTCTTTCCTACCCAGTCTCAGTTCAACATGGTGGTTCCTTTGTAGCCCCCATGAGTCATCCTCTAATGGTGGTGAAATAGCATCAGGGTCTTCTCGGTAGTGGCGCCCACCCTGTACAATACCCTCCCATTGGATGTCAAGGAGTTAAGTAACCATGCAACTTTTAGAAGACACCTGAAAGCAGCCCCGGATAGAGATGTTTGTTTAATGTTTTATTATGTTTTTAATATGTTGGAAGCCACCCAGAGTGGCTGGGGCACTATTATTGTTGTTGTTGTTACCGTATTTTTCCGTCTATAAGACACCCCCTATTTTGGGGGACTCAGATTAAATAAAATGGGGGGAGATACTATCCGTGTATAAGACGCCCCCTAATTTTTGACATTATTTTTTAGGGAAAAAACCTAGTCTTATACACGAAAAAATACGGTATTATTACTACTACTACTACCACCACCAAGCAAGCTCTTGGCCCATACATCAGCTCTGTTTTGTTTATGTCAATGGCCCATTGTCCAGCTTTTGATATTGCGCTGGGACGGTGGTGCCTTAAATCATCACCGTGCTCATGTTTGCAAATATTAATGGCTCGTATCAGTCAGCCTTGCCCAGTGTTTTGGAATACAAATCCCACCAACCTCGTGATAGGAGTTGTAGTCCAAGACATCTGGAAGGCACCAGGTTCAGGAAGGCTCATACAGCCGATCCACAAATATGAGCATTTTACAACTATTCCAGGTTTATCACACATACGCAGCGTTCTGGCTTGTTTGATAACCTTGGCAGTCCACCCTCAGTTTATAAGCAGAGCGTTGGCGAGCAGGTAGGATGCTGCTGAATGCAGACCACCTCTCAAAATGTAGGGGGCTTGGTGCCACATAAGCTCATATATGAGGCTTTAGATTCATGCTTGTGAAAAGAGCCTCTCCTTGTGAGAAGATGCCCACATGGCTGGAAGGGGCAACACTGGGTTTGCGCTCCGTCTGCTTGGATGTTTGGTTTGAGTGCCGCAGTGGTTTCAGGAGGCAAACTGGCCTACAATAGCCCAGGAAGGTTTGATAAGAGGGCAGTCCTGAGAGGTAGCGCCAAGTTCTCAGCATGTTCCCTCCCTCTCCCTCACCCCCTGCTTTTTAAGCCCAGAACAAATGTGCCACAGACATTCTGCAACCAGCTAAAAAATAATAATTCAGAACTACATAATCCTGGGAGGAACCTGAAAGGAGAGGATTTTGCCTGCAAGGAAAGCTCACAGCTGTCCATGGAGGCGCAGGTCAATTCAGTGTCCAGGGCAGCTGTTTTATCAGCTCCATCTGGTATGCAGGATGAGACCCTACCTACACCGTCAGAGTGGTGCAGGCCCTAGTTATCTCTCGCTTGGACTACTGCAATGCGCTCTATGTGGGGCTACCTTTGAAGGTGACCCAGAAACTACAATTAATCCAGAATGTGGACTGGGAGCGGCTGCTGAGACCACAGAATACCAGTCTTGAAAGACCTACACTGGCTCCCAGTACGTTTTCAAGCACAATTCGAAGTGTTGGTTCTGACCTTTAAAGCCCTAAACAGCCTTGGTCCAGTATACAGTGGTGCTCCGCAAGACGAATGCCTCGCAAGACGGAAAACCCGCTAGACGAAAGGGTTTTCCGTTTTTGAGCTGCTTCGCAAGACGAATTTCCCTATGGGCTTGCTTCGCAAGACGAAAACGTCTTGCGAGTGTTCCGATTTTTTCCGCTCCCCCCCCTTTTTCTAAGCCGCTAATAGCCTTTTAGCTGCTAAGCCGCTAAGCCTTTAATAGCCGCTAAGCCGCTAAGATGAAAAAACCGCTAGACGAAGAGACTCGCAGAACGGATTATTTTCGTCTTGCGAGGCACCACTGTACCTGAAGGAGCGTCTCCACCCCCATCGTCCAACCCAGACACTGAGGTCCAGCACCGAGGGCCTTCTGGCGGTTCCCTCCCTGCAAGAAGCCAAGTTACAGGGAACCAGGCAGAGGGCCTTCTCGGTAGTGGCACCCGCCCTGTGGAACGCCCTCCCACCAGATATCAAAGAGAACAACAACTACCAGACTTTTAGAAGACATCTGAAGGCAGCCCTGTTTAGGGAAGCTTTTCATGTTTAATAGACTATTGTATTTTTATATTTTGTTGGAAGCCGCCCAGAGTGGCTGGGGAAACCCAGCCAGATGGGCGGGGTATAAATAATACTATATTGTTGTTGTTGTTATTATTGTTATTATAATTTGGCACATTCTGCGAAAGAGAAGAGCAGCTCTCTTCATGGGGCAACAGTGCCTTGTTGCTTAGTGACATAATGAGGTTGACAGGGTTCCTTAATTGCCTCTGTAGTTCCTGTTTAACTTATGTCCTCCTTTACGCCTTAGGATAGTGTGTTTCACCCAAAGTACACTGGAGAAGACCGAACATGTACTGTGAAAAATCTTAAAAGAAGCACACAATATAAATTCAGGGTAGGTACACTCTCTCTCTCTCTCTCGCTCTCTCTCTCTCTCCTTTATCAATCTCTCCCCCCCCCCCAACCCCAGTTTTCTATTGCCGGACTTAACTCTTCATATTGTGATGTTATATTTACATGGTTCGTATTAGATGTTTGGAGAAATGGGATTATTGGGTTAAAAGATGGGGCATTCTGGGGGAGTTAGCCTGCCCCCTGCTGTCTGCTCCAGCTCCAGCTGATGGCCTCCCCACTCTGTTAGATCCTGTTGCTCCAGGATTAGGATCGCAGCCCATTTTGTTTTCATTTGAAATGTATCTTCGATTTCTTTTGCTCACACTCTGAAATCTTGTTATGCTCTCTTGTTACTGAAACAGCAATGAAAATATTTTGAAAGAGGGGTGGAAGCAAAAGTCTGGAATTGGAGTCCGGGGGGCATGGGGGATTTCCAGAAGGCCTGGATCTGTTTTTTGCATTTTTGTGAAGAAGGGGGTGGGGGGGAAGGCTCAGCGATTTTGGGGTCTTCCTAAAAAAAGGCTTGGGTTTTTACTTTTTGAAATATGGCAACCCTGCTGCACTACCAAGACTTCAAAGCATGGAGCAGGTGGACAACGGCTAGCAATTTAATAAACAAAAATCAGTTTTAAACTGGTTAGAAGGAAAGGCCATATTAAATATTACCTTTTTTGCTCTGCTATCCTAACATGTCCAAAATAGCATTTAATGTCCAAAATAGCATTTAAATGTCTTTTATGTCTTTCACTCAAGTTATCATTGACATTGAGTTCCTACCAATTAATTAAAATTTTGGGTGATTTATTTACAAACTTTCATTCCTGTTTAATTAACATCTGCTTGCTGCTCCTCATCGTACTTGGAGTTTGCATCCACAAAAAAAATCTGGATTTAATTTTAGTTGTAATTTTAGTATCTGGCCACTAGGTGATGCCCTAACTTTGTTTTTTGAGAGTTTATACTTTGTGTACACGTCAGAATTCTGATTTGAAATAAATTTGTGTGTACAGAAATAGTTACTTAGAGTATGAAAGCAGCTCCATTGTTGAACTTCAGTGTCAGCTCTTACACGGTGGCTCAAAGAAGTAGCAATTAAAATGCCGGGAAATATTCAGAATGGAAAACGTATCTCCTATTGATAACTATTTTAAGTGTCTGTTTTCAGGTGGGAGACAGACAATTTTTGCGGGAATTGAAAGCAGTTTTTAAAATGGGAGACTGCTTCACTTTCACCTCTAGCAAACAAAATTTTATCGGAAATTGCAGTAAGAGAAATTAAGTGACTCAGAAATAAATATGACTAATTTCATTCAGACTTGATTCCAGTGAATGTTCTGTTTGCTTCATTGGGTTGTATTCAACTAACTGACATTCTGAGTGGACCCACTGAAATTAATGGACCATAAGTGGAGTTACAGATAGGTAGCCGTGTTGGTCTGCCATAGTCAAAATAAAAAAATTCCTTCCAGTAGCACCTTAAAGACCAACTAAGTTAGTTCTTGAGCTTTCGTGTGCATGCACACTTCTTCAGATACACTGAAACAGAAGTTGCCAGATCCTTCTATATAGTGAGAAGGTGGGGAGGGGTATTACTCAGAAGGGTGGTGGGATGGGTGATTGGCAGATAGCTGAATGAGCCTGTTGACGACTCTTAACGACTGCAATAGGTCTTACAGGAAAAGGTAAGGGGTGAGAAGGTGAAAAATGTCTTAGTCATGTATAATGAGATAAGAATCCAATGTCTCTGTTCAGACCAGGTTTCTCCATGGTTTTAAGTTTGGTAATGAGTTGCAATTCAGCAGCTTCTCTTTCCAGTCTATTTCTGAAATTCCTTTGTAGTAAGTGGAGTAAGAGCCATTGTTTTTAATGGTTCTACTCTGAGTAGGACTAACATTTGATACAGCCCCAGTACAAATAACTTAGGGTGGTTTGCGCCCAACATCTTTCAGATCCTGGTATGGGAGATGCCTGCTAAGACTGTGTGGGGAAGCCCAGCCAGGTGGGTGGGGTATAAATAATAATAATAATAATAGTAATAATAATAGTAATAAACAAAGAAAAACAAAGAACAATACATAACACTGTAAACACACTTTCCAAATGAATACTAATAAAAAAGATAAGAAAGAATAGAAGATATAAAGAAAAAAGAAAAGAAAAAATACTTTTCATAACCTGAATTATTACCAAATTCTTGCTTCAAATACTGCAATATATAAATCTTAGTTAAAATATTATAAAAGACTTCCACCGCATTCACCACACTTCTCTTAGTTTGTCTTACTCACATTTACATCTGTTCTTCAATCATTTTGCTTCCTTAGATTCTTTCATAATCAATCAAATCTTTATGTTCTCTGTATTCTTCGCAAGGTTAGACACAGCCAAATTTTTGTATTTGAGCCCTGCTTGTATAAATAATCATTTAAACATTTCCATTGTTTCTGAATTAAATTTTTTGACTTATTCCTAATTAAATCCGTCACTTTTGCTAACTCCAGGTACTCACAAAGTTTACTTAACCATCCCCCCTTTGTTGGAATATAATTTCCTTTCCAGTGAGTGGCTACCAACATTCTTGCTGCCGTATTTGCATACAGAAATATGTGAATTTTTTTATTATTATTATTAGTTGGGTGGCCTCTGAGACTCTAAAATCCATCTGTAGACTAGTCGGCTAGGTTGTACTTGAGTAGACCCACTGAAATGATTGAGGTTCATGGATTTCAGTGGGTTTTGCTTTGAGCAAAACTTAGCTGAGGTGCCACCCATATTTTTACTTTCTCAAGTGATTTCTTTCAGGTCTCTTGCACAAGGCAGCTTATAATTTGGAATACAGAGATAACCACGTCCGTTTTCTTGCAGCTCATTGCCTCCAACGTAGAAGGGAAGAGCAGTCCCAGCGACGTCTTGGTCTGTACAACAAGCCCTGACCGGCCGGGGCCTCCCACCAAACCCACCGTGAAAGGGCCAATCACATCTCAAGGCTTCAGCGTCAAATGGGGTAAGGTGCCTCTTGCGTAATACTGGGCTGTTGTCGTTTCACATCCTTAAATTGTGGAATCAGGAGCTGCCTGTTTGGGAGTGGAAATAGTAAAGAATTGCACATAAATGTCCTTCATGTCCTTCAAGTCAGCATCAGCTGAGAATAAGCCAGTGCAACTGGGAGTTCCTACAGTTGCTCAGCTGTTGTTGTTGTTGTTTAGTTGTGTCCAACTCTTCGTGACCCCATGGACCAGAGCACGTCAGGCACTCCTGTCTTTCACTGCCTCCTGCCGTTTGGTCAGACTCATGCTGGTAGCTTCGAGAACACTGTCCAACCATGTCGTCCTCTGTCGTCCCCTTCTCCTTGTGCCCTCCATCTTTCCCAACATCAGGGTCTTTTCCAGGGAGTCTTCTCTTCTCATGAGGTGGCCAAAGTATTGGAGCCTCAGCTTCACGATCTGTCCTTCCAGTGAGCACTCAGGGCTGATTTCCTTCAGAATGGAGAGGTTTGATCTTCTTGCAGTCCATGGGACTCTCAAGAATCTCCTCCAGGACCTTAATTCAAAAGCATCAATTCTTCTCACCTGTAGCAACCCATAACCTGCTGGGTTCATTCCAGTGTCTTTGGCTGCTGGGTGGTATTTAAGATGGGTTCTGGTGAGTGATCTTTGCACTGTACAGAGGGGATCCAACATGTCAAAAAGAATAGATTCTGAATCTACTAGTCACCTGTGAAGAATTCGTGCCTGCCCTCTTTCTGTAGCTTCTGTAACAAGATTTTTTTTCTTTTTTAACAGACCCTCCTCAGGATAATGGTGGTTCAGAAATCCTAAATTACCTGTTAGAAATTTCAGAAGGAAGCTCTGAAGGTAAGTTGAACTATTGCAAGAAAACATCATTGAATGTCAACAGAATGAGAACAGTGTTATAATAATTATCCAAAGGAGGTTGTATATCAAATATTTTTAGATTGCATCAAACGATTTCATTTGGGTTATCACCCAAACAGGATTTTTTTATTGTGGATTTATTTTCCATTGCCTGAGGAGCAGGAATTATGAGATGTGTTGTTGCTGTTGATATCATTTTTATTTATTATATTTTTATATTTAATTTGTTTCTGAAGTGAACAGCGAATGGCATTTTTTTTTCTGATTTAACTTAGTGGTTTCTCACTGTATATTGCTAATTGGATACCTGGCAAATTAACTTTAAAAAACAAACAAACCATCGTTAAGACGTTTTAAATTGTGTCTATTATTTTTTCATATAATGCCATAAATAGTTATTTTTTATAAGAGAATAGCCCTGTATTTTAACCTTCGGGTTTTTGTTCTGCCTGTCACAAAACTTTGAATGGAGGCTTTTGTACAAGGCAGATATGAAGCCAGCAAAGCAAAATGACCACCTGTACCTTTTTAATGGAGAACCACTTTAAGGAAGCCTTTTCAGCAGGTAAATGAGCCTTGTTCGGGGTTTTTTTTGTTTAAATCTATAGGCCACTTCTCCCCATAAAGCAACCGTTTCTATTAATTACTGGAAGGCCTGTGGCTTAATGAAATCTAAATAGTACCTTAGCCCTATAGTAATTGTTTATCAGTTACCTGAGCGAGCCCAATTAACCTTTCAGCAAATCAATGGGAAGTGGCTTACAGAGGATCGGCTACAGAATGTCCGTGCACTTACTTGAAACCAGGGACTTTGTATAAGCTCCGGGCATGCTGTATTAGCACTGGTGGTCACAGTCAGGTAAGTATCGCTTAACAGTGAAAAGTACCTCTCCTCCCAGCGCTGCTGCCATTCACCTAAAAGCTTCCCTTGAGTTCTTAATTATGGGGAAGTGGGGGGGGGGGGGAGATTCTCTTTTATTTCGCCCCATCTCACCCCACCCGCTACATACCTGTTCTAAGCACTGGTTGAGATATCAGGCTAGTGCTTTGTATATTTTTATTCAAGGTTCGGAAGGTGCCTCGCAAGTTAGGAAAGGGCAGATCAGTCTTTATTTATATGTGCGCACAAAATGTGTGTGTGTGTGTGTGTGTGTGTGTGTGTGGTTGCATCTTCTTAATGCGCCATTGTGAGTTCAAGACCTAAGGCTATCAAGGGATTCCCCACACAGCTTGCAGCTGTGTACATTCTCCATTTCATTTGCAATTCATGTGACGTTACGGTCAAAAAACACCAGTCTCTATGCTTTTGCCCTGTAGATTCAGGTTTACCCGATAGGGAGATCATCTTTTTAGCTGGGGAAGCTAATAAACTCCACTTAGGGTCGCAGACTATTGGGTGGGGAAAGTGGTTTTTCTAAAGAAAAACAAGGGCAGGTATCCGCAGGCAATTAAGTTAGCGAAGTCAGTAAAAGCCCTATCTGGGGATTCGCTTCATGTGAGGAACCATTGTACAGAGTGGTAGAATGGAGCTGTTCTCGCTTGCCCCTGTCCCTGCCAGATTCACTCACCTGCCCACACAGGCTGTTGAGGAGGAACACCTGGAGAAAGTGTAGCCTTCTCTGCATGCAGTGCTCCACATCACTGGGAAAGTGTGCATCACTGTGCACATTTTTTTTAATTACAATGGTAATGGTACCTTGGTTCTCAAACTTAATCCATTCCAGAAGTCCGTTTGACTCCCAAAACCATTTGAAAACCAAGGCACGGCTTCTGTTTAGCTGCAGGACCTTCCTGCTCAAGCAGAAGCCATGCCGGACGTTCGACTTCCAAAAGAACATTTGAAAACCGGAACACTTCTGGGTTTTTGGCATTGGGGAGCCGATTTGTTCAACAACTAAGCCATTTGAGGATCAAGATACCACTGTATTTATTTATTTGGATATATAGTTCTGCCTTTCTTCCATTGTGGAACCCAAGACAGCTTTGCTTGTGCTGCCCCAAGTGGTGACTCATCCAGGCACTGATGAGATTCAGACCTGCTTAGCATCAGCAAGGGCTTTGGGGCTCTGTGCCATGTGTCAAAGGCTCCTCCACCCACCCCACGGACATTTCCTGTGCACACAAGCACCATAGACGGATGGCAGGCTGGTATCCACCCCCTCTCCCTCCACTGTGTGAAGTGACTGCCCGGATGGGGCTTCAATCTAACTTCCATTGCTTCTTTTCCCAGTGTTCCGAAAGTTTACTTGTCCGTACACTAAGCGTTGCTCCGGGCCAGTGTCAGCCACCCAGAGTACTTGGCAAACCAAAGCATAAGGAAGTGCAGCTGCAATGGGGTAAGCTGGAAAGAGGAGCTTGCTTTCGTAATTGGTTTTCTCCTGTGCCAACAGTACAGTTTCGTTTCGTTTTTGTTTGTTAAAAAGGTACCTGCAACTACAGTAAATAAAAGTCCATCTAGCTCAGTATTGTCGACTCTACCGGCAGCACCTCTTTGGGGTTTTATACTGCAGCTTTTTCCCAGCCGGAGGTGGCATACGGGGCGGGGGGGGGCGGATATAATAATATATAAAGGTAAAGAGGCCCCTGACTGTTAAGTCCAGTCGCGGACGACTCTGGGGTTGCGGTGCTCATCTCACTTTACTGGCTGAGGGAGCTGGCGTTTGTCCGCAGACAGTTTTTCTGGGTAATGTGGCCAGTATGACTAATGCGCTTCTGGCAAACCAGGGCAGTGCACGGAAACGCCATTTACCTTCCCGCCGGAGCGGTACCTATGTATCTACTTGCACTTTGACGTGCTTTCGAACTGCTAGGTTGGCAGGAGCAAGGACCGAGCAACGGGAGCTCACCCCGTCGCAGGGATTCGAACCGCCGACCTTCTGATTGGCAAGCTATAGGCTCTGTGGTTTAGGCCACAGCGCCACCCGCATCTCTCATAATAATATATAGGATTACTATATTGTAAATGATTAGTGTTAGATGTCTAATGGGTTTCCATAGGAAATGGAGATTTTAGTACAGTGGTACCTCAGGTTACATATGCTTCAGGTTACATATGCTTCGAGTTACAGACTCCGCTAACTCAGAAATATTACCTCGGGTTAAGAATTTTGCTTCAGGATGAGAACAGAAATTGTGCTCCGGCGGCACAGCAGCAGCAGGAGGCCCCATTAGCTAAAGTGGTGCTTCAGGTTAAGAACAGTTTCAGGTTAAGAACGGACCTCTGGAACGAATTGAGTACAGTGGTACCTCAGGTTAAGTAATTAATTCATTCCGGAAAAGCATAAAAAAGCATAAAAAATAAATAAAAATGATATGTTATATCAAGCAGCAATGGGGGAAGTAAGGACGCATCTTGGACAAAGAGTGGGAAGTCAACTTTTTTTGGGGGGGTTATTAAATTTGATGTAATTTGGCATTGATTTGTTTAAAAATTAGAAAACTAATAAATATTATTTGGCCAAAAAACCACCCCACAAACACCAACTTAATACAGCTTCTGGAGGATGCCCTTTTTTACCCTGAGGCTTTTGACACTATTATTTTAGGACCCACCCTATTTTTATGGTTGTACGTTGTTTTAAACCGTTTTCCTTGTTGTGTTTTACTGTTGTGACGTGACCTGGGACCTTAGGGTGAAGGACAGGCGATGAATAAATGTTAAGAATATAGTAATTATTATAATGTCTTTTTTATTATTATTCAGATGCTCCTCCTGTGTCAGACAGCAGTTGTCACATCTCGGCATACAGTGTAGAAATGACTGGCCCCGAAGAGGCAACATCGGAGGTGTATCACGGTCTGGGTCTCGAGTGCACGGTTGGCGATCTCCTGCCTGGGACAACCTATCACTTCAGAGTGAGGGCCCTGAATGACGGAGGGGTAAGCCGAAGCGTTAGAGTGGGTCCTTGGGGAAACCATCGGGTTGAAATTGCAGCTCTGATCAGGACCTTGTGACAATAGTCCTATTTAATAATAATAATAATAATAATAATAATAATAAATTTATTTATACCCCGCCCACTTGGCTGGGTCCCCCCAGCCACTCTGGGCGGCTTCCAACAGAACACTAAAATACAATAACCTATTAAACATTAAAAGCTTCCCTAAACAGGGCTGCCTTCAGATGTCTTCTAAAAGTTTGGTGGTTATTTTTCTCTTTGACACCTGGTGGGAGGGCGTTCCACAGGGAGGGTGCCACTACCGAGAAGGCCCTCTGCCTGCTTCCCTGTAACTTGGCTTCTCGTAGCAAGGGAACTGCCAGAAGGCCCTCGGAGCTGGACCTCAGTGTCCGGGCAGAACGATGGAGGTGGAGATGCTCCTTCAGGTATACATTACATGGCCTATCTTCAAGGAGTTTAATGTGTTCCCTCCCTTTTCATTCTTACAACAATATTTCTATTTCTTTATTATATTGCATGGCCTATCTTCAAGGAGCTTAATATGCCCTTCCCTTTTTTATCCTTACAACAACTCTGTGTGAGGAAGGTCAGGCTGAGAGGTACTGACCAGTCCAAAGTCTCTGACCTAGACCCTGCAATAACCATCTGAGGCCCTTCTTTGTTTGCCTCTTACACCAGACGTCTGGAGGGGGGGACACACACACGAGAATGGGCCTTTTCTGTTTTTTGTTTTTTAAAAAATGATATTTAATAAGGTTTCAAAGAAAAGAATTACATGAATTTAAAAAAGGTAGAAAAAGAAAGACAAAAGTAAAAATAAAAGAAAAAATACAAAAAAGATAAAAAACACTTTAAAAAATACATCAGTCTTTCCATACTTTACATTCATTTCCTTGTTTCCCTGACCTCCTCACACCTCCCCTTTTTGTATTCCAATTCAGTTAGTTAGGTCAGCAATTTCTTTCCCTCTTTGTTTTTATCTTAATCCTTTAACATAATATATTATAACTTTGGATTCTCACCTGTTAACAATCCATTTTTGCATACTCCTTTATAACATTGCTGCTTAAACCACTTAACTTCATTCTGACATCATTCTAACATTCATTAATTTTGCAATATTTCTGTAGATAGTCTTTAAATTTCTTCCAATCTTCTTCCACCGACTCTTCTCCCTGGTCCCGGATTCTGCCAGTCATTTCCGCCAATTCCATATAATCCATCAGTTTCATCTGCCATTCTTCCAGAGTGGGTAGATCTTGTGTCTTCCAATACTTTGCAATAAGTATTCTTGCTGCTGTTGTGGCATACATAAGAGAATGGGCCTTTTCTGCAGTGGTTCCCTGTTTGTGGAAGACTCGCCCCAGGGAGATTTGTCTAACGCCTGCATTATACATCTTTAGGCACCAGGCGAACGTTTAAACAGATGGTATGGGTATGACCCATGTCTCCCTGGTACTTTTCCTCAGTGTTCGAATGTAGGGTTGTACACCACAAAGCCATACTCAAGAGTAGGCTTATTGGCATCAATAGTCAAGGCCAGTTTCAGTGGGCCTACCCTGAGTGTGACTTGGTTGATTGAGTACAACCCATAATATCTTACACAACAGGCTACAAGCTAGTTTCTTTCCTTGGCCATAGGCTAGGCTTCTGGGATTCTACACTGAATGTTCAAGAGCATTATATCTGTGGAGAAGGAGGGTTTGCTAGCAATTCTGAGGCACTTGCTGTGAAGGACTGGGGACTTAACTTTGGCCAGGAGGGGAAGAAATCCTCTTATTGGGCCAAGAGGTTGTTTGCTGCACAGATACGGCTTTTGAAGTGTAGGGAGGAAAATGAAGAGAAATGTCCATCAATATCCTTCATTTAAACATACTAACAAATAGTATGTGCGGTTTATATTGTGTAATAATATATATGTTTTATTTTCCTTCCTTTAGTATGGGACGTATTCCGAAGCCACAATAATCACAACCGCTGCTGGGCCCCCCGGGCAGTGCAGACCACCTTCCCTTGCCTTCATTTCTGATACAAGTGTACTTGTTAGCTGGGAGGTAAGAGGAGCGCTTTTTAAGTGCCGTAATTTTCATTTTGCAGCCCCCACGTAGGGCTTATCCACACTTAACCTTTCCAGGCACAGGTCCACACTCTTTGGGTGTTGTTGCTGCTGATGTTTTTGACCCTGAGCTTTCCCCATGTAAAGCCACTCTTTAGCGCTCAATCGGAGCAAACGTGAATTCGAGTTTTCTGCAGATTGCTGTTTGCTCCGATTGAGCTTTAAAGAGCTGGTTTTCGTGGGGGGAAGCTCCAGAGCAAAAAACAAACAAACACAGAGCCACTCAGACAAAGTGCTTTAAAGCATGGACTGTTCCTGGAAAGAGCAGAGGAAAGGTAAGTGTGCATAAGCCCTTAAATAAACAAGAGTCCCGGTCTGCTGCTTCAGCAAAACAAGTTGGTAGAATCACGATACGATAGAATCAATCACACCACGGTGGGTGAACAACGTTTTGAATGCTCCCTTGCCATTGAAAATAAAAACTGCAAATGGAAAACTTTACACAGAACGTAGAGAACCATGCTAGAAATTTTCTCCCTCCTTTGCTGGTTCCTTAATTGCAGCAGTGAGTATTCACTTTAATGTAACAGATGCTATCAAAAATAGCATCCCCCTGTTGGCTATTTGCAGTATGGTAGCGCTGCAGAGAGCTTGCTGGGGAGACCATGCATTAAAAAGCGACTCAAAATAACTTAAAACAAGGTTTTAATAACAAAAACAAAAACTCCATTTACACTAAATACATCAACAAACCAGACCCAACCACCAACCCATCCCCCAGGGTAATGGGAGAGCTACACCCAGTTGCTGACACAGCTTAATCAGTACAACTCAGCAGCACCTGCTATGTTTCACAGCTGTAAAGCTGGGTCTCGTTACAGTGGTGCCCCGCAAGACGAATGCCTCGCAAGACGGAAAACTCGCTAGATGAAAGAGTTTTCCGTTTTGGAGGTGCTTCGCAAAACGAATTTCCTATGGGCTTGCTTCGCAAGACGACAATGTCTTGCAAGTTCCTACTGGTTTTTTTTCCTCCCCCCCCCCTTTTTCTAAGCCGCTAAGCCGCTTATCAGCTGATCCGATCAGCAGATAAGCCGCTAAAAGCCGCTAATAGCGCTAATCCGCTAATCCTTCAATGGGCTTGCTTCGCAAGACGAAAAAACCGCTAGACGAAGAGAATCACAGAACGGATTCTTTTCGTCTTGCGAGGCACCACTGTATTTTGCTCTGGCCCTTGCTCTGGCCCCTTAAAGACATGCACATCGAGTGGAACAATGATGAACCTTTACATTTAAAGAAACCATTCAACACCCCCACCTGCAGCTCCAGGGTCTCAGACAGCCCTTCACCTGCTGCCGGATTCTTTTGACTAGAAATTCCATGCAAAGTTTATGTTTTTACCATTGAGTTGTGGCCCCATCCCAGATAGGGGGGTGGTCCCCTATCATCCATTCTGGCCTTTTTTTTAGGATTCTGTGCCACTTTTGCAACTGCCGTTCAAATTTTGGTGCTTTTTAAATTGGGCTCCATTTTCTCTCAGAAAGGCCTAGCTGAAGCAGCAGGATTCAATCATGTCACCTGTATCTGTATATATCTCCTCCATGGAGCTCAGCCTGGTTTTCTTCCCCTTTCTCCTCACTCCAACCCTGTGGTTAGGCTGAGGAAAAGTGAGTAGCCCAAGGCCACTCAAAGAGCTTCATGGCTGAGTGGAGATTTGAGTCCTAGTCTGTGGCTGAAAACACACTATTAACTTTATGGAAAATTCCCTCCCTGCCTCAAATAATTTTGGGCACTGTAGTTTGGGTGTTGGGAGTTGTAACTCTGTGAGAAGTGAACTACAGTTCCCAGAGCATTTTGAGGATGGGGGGAGAATCTGCTTCAAATGTGCTTTAAAAAAATAGTGTGTATACCTGACTCTATCCACTTAAGCATGCTGACTCGTGGACCATAGTTTACGTTCCAGAGCACAGCCCGTGTACATTTTAGCACAGAAGTCTTTAAAAAGTGGCGTCATGGAACACACACACACCTTTATTATTTCAGGTGTGTACTGAAGAAAATGTTAAATGAGCTTTAAATGCCACTGCTTCAAAGTGATAGCATTTGTTTAAAGGCAATTTAATCTGGCAGGTGCATCTAGAGTTCTGTTATCTCTGTAGATTTACCAGAAAGTCACAGGTGAATTGTCAAGGCTTTCCCCCGTGTACAAAGGGCGATGAAGGTTTTTACGCTGTCGAAAACGACTCGTAAGGCTGCAAAAGGTCAACTGCTACATTTCCATTGGAAGTATTTAGAGTTTGAAAGTTTGAAATAAATGAGTGCGGGTTGTGTGATGATCACAATCCGTAGCCTTTCATTCCTCGAGAAAACAATAATTTAGCAGACTGAATCTTAAACCACTATTCCGAAAGCCTAAATGTGTGATTGTAGAATCCCTGGCTGGAGTTTTGTCTGTCTCCTTAACCCCTTTTTGTATCACGTCGTCCTCAGCGTCTCTGCCTGGCAATGTGACCCAGATGTGTAAGAATAACCCCTTTCTCCTTGGCTGAGGCCAAAGGGGCCTGAGGTTTGCCTCGCCCACCTTCCTCCATAAGAGCCAACTCCTAAGGGCCGTTCTTGTTTTTGCAGAATCACTATTTAACCTTTCCTTTCCCTTAGAATTGGGATGCGGGTGGCGCTGTGGGTTAAACCACAGAGCCTAGGACTTGCCGATCAGAAGGTCTGTGGTTCGATTCCCCGCGATGGGGTGAGCTCCCGTTGCTCGGTCCCTGCTCCTGCCAACCTAGCAGTTTGAAAGCATGTCAAAGTGCAAGTAGATAAATAGGTACCGCTCTGGCAGGAAGGTAAACGGCGTTTCTGTGCGCTGCTCTGGTTCGCCATACTGGCCACATGATGCGGAAGCTGTACGCCGGCCCCCTTGGCTAGTAAAGCAAGATGAGCGCCGCAACCCCAGAGTTGTTTGCGACTGGACCTAACGGTCAGGGGGCCCTTTACCTTTACCCTTAGAAACCCAAAGCAGACTGAGAACCTAGCCTGCCCGCCCCCCCACTCCCGGAAACAATTCTGGATGGCTTAACTTTCTGTTCCAAAGCATTTCATATCTTGATTAGGTCTCGGCTTCCTGCTGATTTCCTCTCAGTGGAATTCCGCTCATTCCTGATTTTAGAAATCTGCACTGAAACGCAGCTGGAACAGCACTGCTGGAGACCGCCAGTGCTAAGAAAATAGTTTTAAATCAGGATGGACCTCCATTCTTGAGACTCTCACCCCCTCCTCTAGCCACACATCCAGGCACAATTTAAATGATCTCGGTTGTTGTTGTTGTTTTTAGCACTTGCCTTCCTGTCAACCTGTGTAAGGCCATTTTAGGCTCAGATATGACCCAACAGGTTTGTGTTTGTGTTTCAGAGTCCCGAGAGCTTTGGTGCTGACATCTCAGAATACAGACTGGAGTGGGGAGAAGACGCAGAGTCCTTAGAACTCGTGTACAGTGGCACAGGCAACTCCTTTGAAATCAGCCAGTTATCAGCCGCAGCACACTATTTCTGTAGGCTACAGGTAAATCGAGACGCTTAATTTTAGGATAAGACTGCTAGATCGTGAAGAGGGCTTGCTTTACGTTGCTGCCGGGAGGTACCTCCTTTCTTCTTTACGCGAGTGTGAAATAATGTGGGGTTTTTTGCGAACAAGTTAGGATCTTGGTAGAATCAAAATGGAATTTTAGTTCCAAATACTACAAGCTTTAATTCTATGGATAATTGCAGTCTGTGAGGACATCGAAACCAGAGCTGGCCCAGCCATTAGGCAAGGTAAGGCTGCTGCCTCAGGCGGCAGAAGCCCCCCAGGCTCACACATTTACTCAGTCCTGCTAAGCCACGATTTGGCTTGTCCTGCAATCCAAGCTGTTGGCTCCGAAGATTGAAATGGGGAAGATAGTTTTTTTTTTGGGGGGGGGGGGATTATATGCAACTTAGAATACTGGAGTAATCTTTATTGAAAATATAAAAGATATACAAAGCCACTTATACCCAGCATGGAAGAGTTCATTCAATTGTACACATTTATTATTTTTAAAGAGTAGCATAAAGTCAACAATCTTTTACATGAGATCTCTTTTCCATTCTCTCAGATTTTTATGTTTGAAATGTTCTGTGCAAGAGCTGCTTTTTCATAAAAGCCAACATTTTACAAGCCATGAATCCATTCATTATATAGTAAAAGAAACACAACAATGCAACTGTTTTCCCCAGTAACAGTTAAAGTAAACTTCTAAAAAATATATATCATGATTTTCAACATTAAATGCAATCAAGAGGAGCTAGTAATTAATGCTGCTTTTCACTATACACAATGCTTATATTGCTGTGATAGATGTCTAAAAACGAGAGCGTTATTATATAGCATAGTCACGACTCTCCAGGTCATGGGGTTTGTATTTGTTTGCTGGTCTGCATTGAACAATTAACTGTTTATAAACAGACTGTTGTCAGCCCATGTTCCGCCTTTTGTTTTGTTAAGCACTCTAGCCTTCATATTATTCCCCCCCCCCCACAGCCAACATAAGGCTTCACTTCCAATATTTTACAGATGGGAATATTGTGACCTCCCAGTCATGTGAGCAATTATGACCTCCCAGTCTCGGGTGAATTTGACTTTGTAACTCCAGTCTTTGATATCTCCATGCCCCGAGAGGCCTTGGGGGTGATGAGCACGTGATGTGATGCCATGAATGTTTCACTCCGCAGGCAATAAACCAGGCAGGAGCAGGACCTTACAGTGACCTGGTGACCTGTACAGCCCCAGCGTCAGTCCCTGATGCTGTGACCACTCTCTGCGTATCCGATGATGAGCACTTGGATTCCTCTCCAATTTCACCCTTTGTGTGCCTTGTATTGAACTGGGAAGAACCGTGCAATAATGGGTCTGAGATTATTTCTTACAACGTCGACCTCGGCGATGTTATTATCCCGGTGGGGAACGTCACAAGTTACGTCGTTAGCGACCTGCTTCCAGAAACCACATTCCGGTAAGTGCGAGTTTAAAACTGCAGCCGTTTTTTTGGTCCGGTGGGCGCATTTTGAATTTTGAGAAAGTGCTGTTGTTGGGTTCCAGTCACAAAATGGCTTCCAGAGGGGACATGGGATAACACAAGATGGCTGCCATGGGAGCATGGCATAACACAACATTTTAAAAAAGCACACTCATTGCTGCTTCCCCCTTGTGTTGTGTTGTGTTGAGTTGTGTCACTGCTTATTTATGCAAAACCTTTTGGTCTGAACATCCCCCAGAGCAATGAACAACATATTAATGCAACACAACAAACATACACTCAAAACAACCAAGCAATCCAAACAATATAACATAGCAAAATCATTGTCCCGTCAAGTGATTGACAGGCACAACAAACACACAACACACAGACACACAGAGAGAGCTCACAGGACAGGGATAGACAACCTGGAGAGCATCTCCTACCTGGGGGTAGCATTGCCTACAAGGCCCTCTCACTTGTAGCTACTCATGCTTCAGATTGTGGGAGCGCTTCATGGAGCCCTGGGCCAATCCTGTTTACTGTCATCATTCACTCAGGGTTTTGACCTTCTTTTTTGGTCTTTAGATGTTTGGAAACTATGATAGCTGTTCTAGCATTGCAGTGCAAATGAGAACAGATTGAACTAATTATAACGTACATCCTAAATAGGGGAAACAATTAAAGGTTTTGCTTCACGGTGCAGTGTGCTCATTTTTCAGATTTTGGGCAGTGATTATTAAGTGTGCATATTAGCTCTGTTAATGTATCTTTGTGGATAAATAAGTGGCTTAGCTGATAATTATTATGATGATTCTTCTTTTTTTTCCCCCCTGTGGACTTCTGAGAAATTATTTTAATTTAGGAATGAATGTCGGTAAAAGGTCGGACGGCGAATGTTAATTCTAAGATTGCTCAAAGCCACCCCATCCTCGGGCCTCTTTCTAATGGCTCTTCAATCCAAATTATCTCTAATAATGGCAAGGGACAGGGAAATGCACACTGAATTTTATTATTAGTTATTGCCTGTTAGGTGCTTCCAGGGTGCTTCATGACCATTAGTGGACCATTAGTATCAGCCCCATAAAACTGGGAACGGAGGCTTAGGGGAATTATTTACCCAATGTCATTCATAAGAACATAAGAAGACCGGGCCAATGACCCATCTAGTCCAGTATGGTGTTCTCACAGTAGCCAACCAGATTCCCACGGGAAGCCTGCAAACAGGACCAGACTTGGGGCCTTGCCCATCTGTGGCTACTGCTACACAACACCCACTCAAGAGAATGGCAGCTGTATGCCGAAAAGAAGGGTTGTGTTAAGCATTTATCACAGAGATTACAAGGTGCAAAGAAATCTGTCCATCTGGGGGGGAGATGCTAGACTAAATGAGCCTTTGTCCAGCAAGCCTCTTAATATTCTTATGAAAAAAATCGCTCCTGAAGATGGGTCAGCGGTAACTCTCAAGGTGCCAGTGAAATTAACTCTTTATTCAAAGAAATAAAACAGCTCAGGCCTAGTGAGCACAACAACTCTTGCCCCTGTGAGGTGATCGTGGGGACTGAAGATCTCCGAGTCTCCTCCTTCCCTGAGTCCTTCTCAAGCAGCCTGAGACTTTGTCCCTTGTCCGTCCCTGCTCCGCCCTCTTCTGGCCTCTTTTGGTTCTGGGAGACCATCAGGGAACAGACCCCCTGGAGAGCCAGTGTGGTGTAGTGGTTAAGAGCAGTGGACTCGTAATCTGGTGAACCGGGTTCGATTCCCTGCTCCTCCACATGCAGCTGCTGGGTGACCTTGGGCCAGTCACACTTCTCTGAAGTCTCTCAGCCCCACTCACCTCACAGAGTGTTTGTTGTGGGGGAGGAAGGGAAAGGAGAATGTTAGCCACTTTGAGACTCCTTCGGGTAGTGATAAAGCGGGATATCAAATCCAAACGCTTCTTCTTCTTCTTCTTCTTCTTCAGCCTGCCTCTGCTCTGCCTCTTGGGCCCCCTCCTCTCCAGCCTCCACATCTGCCTCTGATTCTGGACTTCTCTCTGCCACAGCTTCTTCCTGCTCACCAAACCCTGTTGCCTCTTCAGCTTTTAACACCACCTTCTCCCAGTCTGCTCCCTCTTCTCCCTCTGACCACTCATCATCGTCCCACCACCAGTCCCCTGGCTCGGAGCCTTTCTTCCCAAACTCATGCCTCCCTTCACTCCTCTGCGTCCAGCCAGTCCATGAAACTTACTATGCTGGGCTGGCCATGTCTTGCTCCAGAATTTGGGCGATTAATGGCGCAAGCAGTACATACACAGCCCTCTTCCATGATGCTCATCTTTAAAACTTTCTGACTTACATTCTGTAGGCGAATTGCTATGAAGAGGTCATCCTGCAATTTCTTTTTCAAAAAAATTGTTTTCTTTGAAATGTTTTCCTCCCCTTAAATCCTCTAGATTTCATACAGCAACATACACTTCTTAAATAAAACCCACTGCTATTTTTAAGGAATCCGCTTGTCTCTTTCGTATCAAATGAACAACAAACCTAAAAGCATTAACTAGGCATTCTGATTGAAAAGACTGCTGCACTTGATCTGTCTGGTGAGAAACGTAAGAGATTATTGTCCAGACAGAAGCAATGACCCAGGACAGGACATTTGTATCTTTTTAATGTTCTCCATCAGCTTTACGTTTGCAAGTCCAGTAGAGAGCTGCCGGTGTCCTTCAAGGAATGATGACTCAACACCAAACCTTGGGTGCTCCATTGCAAATCATAGAGGATGTCATTTTAAATCGCGAATGTAACATTTAGCAAAGGCTGCTGCAAAATTGTTCTTTGTAGCCGCAGCAGCAACTTCCGCTCCTTCTCCATCATTCTTATTATCACCTACGTAATTTTTATACTGCTTCATATTTCAAAGCGACATTATGCTTTTTTCTTGCGTCTTTGCAACTGCTGCTTCCCGCATTGTTTTTGCTGCATTTGAGGCACCAATGTGACCTCTTTGGGGTGCAAGCCCAGGCAGAATGTATGGAGGGCCCAGGCTGCCCAGGCGACAAGACCCCCCTCTTGGCATCATTGAAGTGAGCCAGAGGAAATCAGAGCAATACATTTGGCACCAGGTTAATTCAAGATTAGTTATACTCATAGTAGACTCATTGAAAGTCCATCCATCGATCTCAGTGAGTCTCCTCTGAATATAATTGGATATCGCCCATAATTTGCTCTGCACTTACCATTTTACAATAATTTACTCAGTGTGCTTTTAATTCATTTGTTTATTTGATAATTTCTGTCCCATCCTTCAGGACACATCACAAAACCACCACAAAGACAGTAGGATTTACATATATATATATATATAAACTTAATGCAAAAAGCTAAAACAGCACTGATAATGCAAATCATGGTTTAAACTGCTCTTTTAAAGGCTCGTGAAGTAAAGCAGTTTTTGTCTGGTTCGGAAAAAATAAGTCGGTGGCTATATTTGCATGTCGTGATAAACCATGGTTTATCATGACAAGAACAAATTCAGGCATACTTTGGGCTTTTGTCTCTTCCTTTTTTTCATATAAATTGTTATTAATTTTCCAGCACAATTGTACAATTTTATCCAAATTTTAACAAATTACTCTTTTGGACTTCCTTCAGTTTCTCTGGTAATCATCCGTAATTACTCTTCAATACGCATTCCCTTTATTGTA
The DNA here is from genome assembly GCF_965112155.1 of Podarcis liolepis. Lineage (NCBI taxonomy): Eukaryota > Metazoa > Chordata > Lepidosauria > Squamata > Lacertidae > Podarcis > Podarcis liolepis. Next base: position 88,866,677 of record NC_139556.1, read on the forward strand.
TTGCCATTTAACTTCCCTCCCTTTTCTATTTCTTTTTAACAATACATCTTAAACTTTTACAGTGCTTCTTGAAACCCCACTAGCGTTGTTTGCACATCACATACATTTTTCAGATAATCTACAAACTTTCCCCAATCTTCGATCAACTTTTGGTTTCGAACATATCTTATTTTCCCAGTCAATTTGTCCAGTTCCGCATAGTCCGTCAATTTCATTCTCCATTCTTGAATCGTCGGTATTTCCTCTTGTTTCCATTTCTGGGCCAATAAAGTTCTTGCTGCCGTAACTGCATACTGAAATAATTTACAGTCTTTTCTTCTTATTTCTTTTCCTGTGATCCCTAAAAGAAAGACTTCTGGTTTCTTAACAAAAGTATATTTTAACATCTTTTTCAATTCATTGTATATCGCTTCCCAGAAACTCTTCACTTTCTTACATTCCCACCACATATGGTAAAACGTTCCCTCTTTCTCTTTACATTTCCAACACTTATTACATGTTTTATACATTTTTGCAAGTTTTACCGGTGTAATGTACCATCTATAAAACATTTTCATCACATTTTCCTTCAACCCCTTTCATGCAGTAAATTTTAAATTTTTGTTCCATAATTTTTCCCAATCTTCAAATTGAATATTATATCCAAAATCTTTGGCCCATTGTATCATTACCGATTTGATTTCTTCATCTTTCGTACACCATTCCAACAATATCTTATACATTTTTGACAAAATTTTATATTCATTATTTATTATATCTGTTTGGAACTTAGAGTCTTTTTCTGCATAACCACTTTCCTTTATATGTTTTTTAAACATTTCATTTACCTGGAAATAATGCAACCAATCATATACGTGATCTTTAACTTGTTCATATGGTTTTAATTTTCATTTTCCTCCTTCTTTAGTTACCAATTCTCCGTACGTAGCCCATTTACCTCTCATATTGATTTTCTTTACGCACATAACCTCCAACGGAGACAGCCAATGTGGAACCCTTGGTTCCAAAAGACTTTTATACCTGTCCTATACTTCTATTAACGAGTTCCTGAAAATGTGGTTCCCAAATCCTTTATGAACTTTCTTCTTATCACACCATAGGTAAGCATGCCAACCAAATCTGTTATCAAAACCTTCAAGGTCTAATAGTTCCATATTTTCTAATTTAATCCATTCCTTTAACCAGCAAAGACATGCTGCTTCATAATATAATTTCATATCTGGCAGGGCGAAGCCTCCTCTTTCTTTCACATCTGTTAATAATTTATATTTTATTCTTGGCTTCTTGCCCTGCCAGGTATACCTTGAAATCACTCTTTGCCAGTCCTTAAAAATCCCTACCCCCTTGATAATGGGAATAGTCTGAAATAAAAATAGCATCTTGGGAAGCACGCTCATCTTTATCGTAAAAATTCTGCCCCAAAAGGACAGTTTCATTCTACCCCACACCTCCAGGGGCTCTTGTCTCTTCCAGTGTGACTGTAAGGATGAGTTTGAGGCTTGTACTTCCTTTTTCTAATTAACCAACAACAACAATTCATGTCATGTTAAACCTCACAAACGGTGCTAAATCTTAAATAGGGCATGTCTGAAAGAAGCAAACTCAGTCCATAGTTTTTGAGTTAGCCCCACACAAGTAATGGCCTGTTTAAAATTATTTGGAAAGCAGTATGACCTTGTCATTGCAAAAAGACATGCAGCTTTTCTGTATGAGTAGGTGCTTCTTGTGTTATTTAAAGAAGGAAATTGTCCAACTGGGCAAGTTAATCAGTTACACCACAAACTTTGGTTTTTATATTTCCCAATTTGCAAAGCATTGGGCCAGGTCAGTCAGCCAGAAAATTGATGGTACTTGTTCTGGCTGAGCAGTTTGGCAATTGGGTTCTCGTAAATAACGTTAACCGCTGGTTAATGGGTCTGATGAAGATGAAATATTTGATTTTGTGCCCCAAAGTGGTTAGACCTTTCCGGCATCATGGCATTAATTGTTTGCGCAGAGACAGCCAAAACGTTGTCCTACCTGAGGCAAAATCATCCAAATTGCTTGACCCATGATAAACATGCAAATCAAATAATTAACAGTTCACTCCCCTGTAATGGTACCTCAAAATTTTCTATCTGAGATTGCGTAATTCAGAGATTGCCATCTATGCTGGTGACACTCGTTTAATTTTGGGAGGAGCATCTTTGATTTTATATATATATATAAATTTCTTTTTATATATGGTACCCACAGCAGCGCCTCAAAATTTGAAATGTCCCTGTTATTTGGAAGAGGTTGATAAGCCCTGATGCAGACCATGGAAGTTTCTGTTGCTCCAACCCCATCTGCACCATGGCCAACTGGCTAGTTTTATTCACCAGTAAATCTGCTCCTGCTCTCATATATTTTCAAAGAACGGTTTCTGTCTTCCTGACTTAATGCAAAAATACATCATTAGTTAGTTAATCAACTTGGCAAGAGCTCCTTGACTTTAATATAGCCCCATGGGGGGAGAGACACACTCCATGTTAACCCTTTTGACCAATACACATTTAGACATTCTCATTTCAGTGTCAATAAAGCCATTATACTTCACCTCCTCTGCATCAAGCGAGGGGCAGAAAGAAAACCAATAGGCTCAAAACCAGCTTTTAACGTGATCCGTTTTTCTCTCCCCATCCCGTACCCCTTGCTTTGCTGCTTTCCTACCATAGGATCCGGGTTCAGGCTGTAAATGGCATCGGAGCGGGACCTTTTAGCCACTCGATTAAAGCCAAGACCAGGCCTCTGCCCCCTTTACCTCCTCGGCTAGAGTGCACTGCAGCCGGTCCTCAGAGCCTGAAGTTGAAGTGGGGGGAGAGCAGCTCCAAGCAGCACACTGCCGATGACATGCTGTACATCTTGCAGATTGAGGACAAGAACAAGAGGTAAGAAGAGGAAAGAGGGTGAGGCTCCTTCTGATCTGCAGCTTTCTGTAGGCACGGAAATCAGGAAAGAGGTGCTTCGCTCATTCTGCTTAGAGGTGCTGGTGTTGCAAGGCCAAAAGAGGGTCCTAGTCTAGGTTAAAATGCAGCTACAGTGGTACCTCAGGTTACATACGCTTCAGGTTACAGACGCTTCAGGTTACAGATTCCGCTAACCCAGAAATAGTACCTCGGGTTAAGAACTTTGCTTCAGGATGAGAACAGAAATTGTGCTTCCAGGAGGTCCCATTAGCTAAAGTGCTTCAGGTTAAGAACAGTTTCAGGTTCAGAACGGACCTCCAGAACGAATTAAGTTCTTAACCCGAGGTACCACTGTATAAGCTAAACAAGCTATAGCTTAGGGCCCCACTCTCTTCGGGGCCCCTAAAAAACTTAAAGGGGGGAAAACTGGGTGTACATTTCCAAAATAAAAGATAAAATAAATATTACTTTGATAAAATACATATTTTGTTACGTGCAAATGGCTTTAGATACCTATTAGGTCCATAAATTACCATATATTCAGCACAAAAACAGTGACGATTTGTTGTTGACAAAGGACAGCTGGACATATAAAGGGCCCCATTACCTTCAGTAGCTTAGGGCCTCATCAAACCCAAATCTGGCCCTGAGTGACAGGGTGGGAAGGTGGGAACAGGTTAAAAACTATTAGTCCCCTTGCTGAAAACAGTTGCTGGGATTCACCACTGGCAAATGGAATATAGGTGCTTCCCCAAAGGACATGTTGCATTCAGATTGATGCGTTCTAGTTGCTGCTAGATATGCTGCTGCTCTCCATGCTTGCAGCAGTAATCTTCTTATAGCAGAATCGAGATTTATTTGCATGTTGTCTAATCAAGCGATTTCCAAGAATATGCTCCTAGATTTTCAGAGGGGATCAGCTTGCCACCTGGTTCCCTTGAGTCCCATATTTTAGCCCATTAGCCGTTCTAAGGAGACTGGCAGGAACGGTTCTGTTTCATGCTTATTGTCGTGGGTATCGTGAACTGCAATTATTTCCCTCTAAAGCTGCATAGTGGTAAAAGTGCCTTGAGCTCCATATAAGCCCCCCGCATTTCTAGCAATCATGTCACCCTTACGAATATAAGACACCAGTTGGATTGTGCTCGTTGAAAGATGACTTGATTTGTCCTTTCTTGATCGGTTTAAGAAGCAGAAAATGAATAATTCATAGCATAGTTTTGAATTGCCATATGAGCAACGCTCGGGGCAAACAAATCTTGTTACCCATTGGCCTAAGTGCTTCCCTTAGCCAAGCGTTAACTAGGTCGCAGCAGCCCCAAAAGGATGTGCTTATTATCTTACAGCAGACAGAGTATCTCGCTTCAGTGGGCTCCCTGATCTGGACCAGAACTATACAGCCAGACGTGAAAAACATCAAATAGCTGGGTTTGAATAGGATTGGGGGGGGAGGGAGGAGAGTGAACAAATTGTAGTAATTTGTTCTAATGGGTTTAATTCGACCTTATTAGAACCAGCTTCATCAAGCCACATGTTGCATTCATCAGGAAAGGTCAGAAATGTTGTTTGAGCTCTTCCCATGCCACGTAAATGACATATGAGCAACTGCTCTGGAGTTGTTTTGTAATATAATGCCCATTGCTCACCTCTTCCCACCTCTGGTGCTGGTGTTTGTCTCAAATGACTTTTTTTTCCTGATTCGCTTTGGGAAGCGGGCAATATTCAGACTTAGTCGGTAATCTCAGTTTTTGATTCAGATTCATTTCACAAAATGTAGCTGTCATGACCAGACATGTTTGCCCTGGCTTTTTTCTTTTTCTGTTAAAATTGCTTCACTTTGTTCATTTGCCTGCTGTGGAAAGAACTAAGAGATTCCTAATTCAGAGTCAGTTATGTTGAAACCGTAGTCGATGTTATTATGTCACAAGTTTATTTAGGATGTCATTTCCAGCTGACAAATCATAAGTATAGCATCAGTGTTACAATATACGTACAGTCATACCTTGGATTACAGATGCTTCAGGTTGCGTTTTTTCGGGTTGCGGAACAGCGAAACGCGGAAGTACCGCAACAGGTTACTTGCAGGTTTTGGCAGCGCTAAATCGTGCTTTGCACATGCACAGAAGCGCCAAATTGCAGCGTGCGCAGGCGCGCCACTGCGAGTTGCGAACATGCATCCCACACGGATCACGTTTGCAACCCGAGCACTGTAAAGAGTGGGGGGGAGATAGATAGATAGATAGATAGATAGATAGATAGATAGATAGATAGATAGATAACATTTTTATTTGCCTGGGACTTTAATGTTTTTGGGTTTTTTTATGGTGTTTCAGAATGTGTCTGTTTCATTTTAGTTTTATGCTGCTCTTTTGATATTTTTAAAAGATTTTTGTTGTATGAACTATAATTTATACTTGGTTTCTAAATTTGCTGGCATTTTCTTAATTGAAAGTCGTAAGAAATAACTTCAGTGACCTTTTTTTAAAAAAAATGGAGAAAGCTAACCACAGTAAAGGTAAAACAAGCATTTAGGAATAAAATCCTGATAGGATTTCCATGCATTTCTGAGGTTATCGTTCCCCCCCCCCCCTCAATAAATAAGATGGGATTATTCCATTTGTTTTTATTTACTGCGTTTCATATATTCCACTTTTCTGGTAGTGTGTATTTGGTTATATGGAGAAGAGTGAAGGAGCCTTCATCCTAACGGCAGCAAATCAGGCAGCTGCATTAACCTCACTGCATTCACACTGCCGTTTGAATCACTTAAAATAATAGAATCTTAGAATTGTACTGGTACCCCAAGGATTATCTACTCCAGCCCCCCCCCCCCCAAATGCAGGAATACAAATTTGTTGGTATGAAGACCAGTCCATGGTTTGGTTGCATCAATGCCAGCCATTGGCACTGCACCTGAACTAGTCTAGTATGTTAGCCTTGACATGATGCTCTGGGTATAAGCAGTTTGTACATAAAGCTGTAAAGAGACCCCACAAAGCACACAGTCTGCTTTGCACAATGATGAATGCAGTTAATACGCAGCTGCCGCAGGTTTTCAAGGAGTCTAATTAGGAACCCGTTTACACTCTTTTAATTGAATCAAGATCATTAACACCCACTTTAACAGCAGTGCCTGGTTTCAGACCAGCACCGAGAGCGCAGCAAGTAGATTCTCTGAAAAATACAAAAATAGGTGCATTATCATACTCATTCATAATAATCAGCATGCACATATTTTAGGCTTTGGCTAGCAAGAAAGGAAAGGAAATTGGCAATTAAGACAGAGCCATATGGTTGCTATAGTATTCTGAAATAGCCAAATTCATCAGGAAACAAAAGGACAAAAAAAGTGAGTTGATTACACCCTATTTGTCCGAAAGTATTAATTCTATGATATACCTGTGGTACCTATCCCATGGGTATGTTGTAAATACACACACTCCTTTTCTGTTCTCATCTTGCCCTTAATGGTGTCTGTTAATTGAGATTCTTTGTGTCCTCTGATTAATACATGAGAAATGTGTATCTGCAAGGTGGATTTGTGAAAGACTGTTCTGCCATGGTTTGAGCTGAGATTCTCAACTCTAACAAAAGCCTATAGAAAATGATCAGACTAAACAAATTAAAATACACTTAATGTATCCTAGGGGCTGTATAGTAGTACCTCGGGTTACAGACCCTTCAGGTTACAGACTCCGCTAACAGTACCTCAGGTTAAGTACCTCCGCTAACAGTACCTCCGCTAATAGTACCTCAGGTTAAGAACTTTGCTTCAGGATAAGAACAGAAATCGTGCTGCTGCAGTGGGAGGCCCCATTAGCTAAAGTGGTACCTCGGGTTAAGAACAGTTTCAGGTTAAGAACAGACCCCCGGAACAAATTAAGTTCTTAACCCGAGGTACCACTGTACTTGGTTAAGGATGCAGGGAAATGTAGTTCTGTGAGGGGCAAACTACAGTTCCCAGGGTTCTTGGGAGGGGGAGTTGCTTTAAATGTATGGTATGCGCATAGCCTAAATCAGGGACCAGCAAACTTTTTCAGCAGGCGGCCAGTCCACTGTCCCTCAGACCTTGGGGGTGGGGGCGGACTATGTTTTTTGGAGGTAGATGCAAGAGCACCATAAGCCCCGGTGGCTGCTTACCTGTGTCTTGTGAGCAGCAGGGGCTGGTGGTTGTGGCGGAAGGACGATGAGCGGCACACAAAAGGGCTCCGGAGAGGGGCTGCTTAAAATGGCGGCCGCTCGATCACTGCTGCTGCTGGCACCAACGAAGCCCAGCCTCCTTCCTCCTCTAGGCAGGGCAGAGAGAAGCCAGGAGGAGGGAGGGAGGAGGCACTGCCGTCGCCGCTGTGTGAGGGAGAGAGAAAGAACATGCACGCTGGTGATCCATGCAGCGATTCCCGGACCGTCCGCGGGCCGGATCCCGAAGGCAATTGGGCCTGATCCGGCCCGTGGGCCTTAGTTTGCCTACCCATGGCCTAAATGCTGACCTGAGTTACTGTGCTGCTGCTGCAAGCAAAGCTCAGAGCTCCTCTACGTGCCCCCAAAGAGACACTTAATTCTCACAACATAACTTGTGGCAATGAATTCCGCAGGTAATCTAAAACCGCCATTTGCTTGCTGTTGCAATAACGTCCTGTAGGTTTAACTAAGGCAGATGGCGTTTTACAACCCAGAATTCTGTATGCAGACAACTGTTTTTTCAGTTCTATATAGCAACCGGATTTTAACATCATGTGGTTGTAGCTGGAGTTATTTCTACTCAAGAGTTAGACGCACTCCAGTGTCCTTGGCTAAGTTGGGTCTATTAATTTCAATGGATCTGCTCCAACATGGATGGATATAACTTGCAGCAACCTAGCCAGTTATACACACAGATTGCGTACTGGTGGATTTTTTTTTTTTAAAATACTTTGTTCTGTAATTTTAAGTAAGCCCCTGGGAGTGTTTTTAAAGTGGGGAAATAATAATTCTGTTGCTTCTGTAAATCTCAGGAAACAAATACTGCAACCCAGATGAGCATAGCTAGAGATAGATATACAGTGGTACCTCATTACAGACGCTTCAGGTTACAGACTCTGCTAACCCAGAAATAGTACCTCAGGTTAAGAACTTTGCTTCAGGATGAGAACAAAAATTGCGTGACAGCAGGAGGCCCCATTAGCTAAAGTGGTACCTCGGGTTAAGAACAGTTTCAGGTTAAGAACGGACCTCCAGAACGAATTAAGTTCTTAACCCGAGGTACCACTGTACGCCTCCTGCTTGTCAAATATTGACACCGTATAAATGGTTTGGTTTTCTTAAACTGTGAGAGACTCTGGAAAGCAACTTCCTTGCCGGTGTACCATCTTCGTTAAAAGGTCTCTGGGCTTGCCTATTTTACATCATCTAGTGATTTTGCCCCTTTTTCCTGCTTCAAGCACTTCTCAAAACTTTGTGCTCTTCAGTTCATAGGCAAATTATCTGCTGCGGTTTTGAAGCATGGATTAGAAGGGGTGGGGGAAAATCCCATAATTAGCTGCAGGTTTGACATTAAATTCGTTTAAGAGCGGGAGATGTGAAGCATTTATTGTCTTAAAACTGGCACTTCCCTGCGATGTGAATTACATCTCATTTAACTATTAGCGGTTGCTGCTTAGTGAGGTGTGTAAACCTCTCTTTCAAATGCCCTGGTTGCTTCTGCTCCAGAGAAAACAGCCTCAGGTCAGCAGGTTAGCTCATTAGCATATTAATTCTCTCCTTCACATTTCCCTTTCTCTGTCGCTTTTCACCTGGAGTACAAAAAGAGAGAGGTTGAATTTGCACCTAGGTAGTGGATCCATCTCTCATCACATTTTTTTATATCTTTGCCACTGGATTTCACCTGGTGTTTAAAGCTTGCAGATTTAGGGTGCTTTCCTTTTAGAATGAAGTTGTTGGGAAGAGGAAAATCTCTCTCCGAAATAAAGAAAAATAAAAAGGGAGGGGGGAATCCTGAATAGATGTTCAAAAGCCAAGGGTACAGCACGGGAGTTTGTGATTTTATTCATAATTCCCAAGTTTGACTGGAGTGTCTTAAAACGTCAACAGGAAATTCAATACAGTGGCATGCAAACAGTTTCCTGGAAGATCCTTACGGAGAATAAATTTATATTGACAACCGCATTGCAGGCTTGCCATCTCCTGAGCATTCTTTCTAGGAACACCGTGTTCTGTATGTGTGTACATTAATGTTCAATTTGATATTAGAATGCCAGCAAATAGGGCTGGTTCTCGTTGCTAATGCAGAAAAGATACGAGGGCAATTTTCTGAGGACCGTCCCCTCCGTCAGTTCATTGCTCCCTGAGCTTTACTAATTTAGACTTTTCAAAACCTAGGTAAAGGTAAAGGGACCCCTGACCATTAGGTCCAGTCGTGACCGACTCTGGGGTTGCGGCGCTCATCTCGCTTTATTGGTTGAGGGAGCCAGTGTACAGCTTCCAGGTCATGTGGCCAGCATGACTAAGCCGCTTCTGGCGAACCAGAGCAGCGCACGGAAACACCGTTTACCTTCCCGCCGGAGCGGTACCTATTTATCTACTTGCACTTTGACGTGCTTTTGAACTGCTAGGTGGGCAGGAGCAGGGACCGAGCAACGGGAGCTCACCCCGTCGCAGGGTTTCGAACCGCCAACCTTCTGATCGGCAAGTCAAGTCCTAGGCTCTGTGGTTTAACCCACAGCCAAACCTAAGCTCCCATTAAAATGTAGCATCAGTTGGTGACAAACCCGCTGCAAAGTCAAGTTTGGGTACCTTTAGCTCCCCCCCCCATGGCCTTTTCTTGCTTTAGCAAAGTACCTGAAAGTTTTGCTGCTGTTGGTTTGCATCCTGGCTTCATTTAGAAGCAGATGATGGTGACCAGTGCAATTGGCGTCAGGGACTTGGAACCTGAAGCCTTGCGGCACGAAGTCTCTCAGGTGCTAGCACAGTTCGGTTTGCATTTTGATGGATTTTCTTTTAATCGTTTAGCCGCCTTGAGCAATATGCTGGGTAGAAGGCAGGATAGAAACCAGTAGCGGAGAGCCCCTCACCTGTAAGCCGTGGCCACCTGGCGTCATATATAACGGGACAGGTGAAGTCACAGCCAGTTGCAACCCCTGTGATACTGTTGGTCTGGTTTGATTTTAAGCTGCCCAGGCAAAGGGGAGCAGGGTTTGGAGAATTCTGCAAAACTCTGAGCCTTTGCCTATGTGGTTTGAAATCAAGCCACACAGGCAAAAGAAGATGCTTCTTCAGCTATCCTGGTGGCATAAGAGATCTGACAGGTATGCACCACGTGCAATATAAAGCTATTGATCATTTAAACCAAAAAAGCAACGTAAAATGGTGTAAAAGCAAATAAAACAGATTCAGGGGGTTCATCCACATAAAACAGGGCCCAATCTTGTGGGTCAGGGAAAGGCCTGGGCAGAAAGGTAAGTCTTCACAAGGCGTCTGAAGCTGCTACTGGTTTCAGCTTCACCTGTGGCTGAGGGAAGGGCATGGAAGAGGTGCATCAGTGGCATCATGCACATGTGACCCCCCCCCCAACGTTGGGAGGAACTCAGCACACCTGATTAGGTCCCCCCCCTCTCTCATATCTAATTTTCCTTGCCTAGGGAGCAGCCAGCCTTTCTACTTTGAGATGTGACAAGGAGAAATGGCCAGGGAATGCAAATTGCATGCTTCAGACCTTAACTGAATTGTACAGCTATACCTAAGAGATTGGCTACCTTTTGAAGCTTCAGTGTTCATAACAAAGATGGAACTTTTTGTTGTTACTGTTTATAATCACAGCATGAGTTTTCCAGGCATAATCAAGATTACTCGTCGGGGCTGTTCTTCCTCTATTTAAAACTCGTCGCTGAGGGAAGCCATTTCCTTTCAGACTGTTTGGACTGCTGCTCTCTTGCATATTAGAGATCCAGTGTGGTATAGTGGTTAGTTGTGTTGGTCTAGAATCTGGGAGACCCGAGTTTGAATCCCTTTGGGCCAGCCACTGCATCCCAAGCTAATCTATCTCACAGATTTGTTGTAGGGATTAAATGAGACGGGGAAGATAATTGTATACAGTTCCTCAAGCCCCTTGGAGTAAGGTGGAATATAAATGTGGGTTAGAAAATTTAAAAACTGGAGCTGATTAGCTGTTCTCGACTAGTGCCATATGACTGACATTGCATCCAGGTTTTAAAACTTGGCTTCCAAAACATTCAATCAGGCCTGTGATAATTATGCATGGAGATGATAAGAATGGATGGTGCTGGAATAGACTGAGGTTTGTCTGGTCCAGTGTCATGTTTCCAACCATGACCAGCCAGATGTCTCTGGAACCAGGGCACAGTATTGAAGGTCAAGAGTTACAATACGTATCTGTCACCATAAATGAGTCTGCATGAAACAGATAAATGAATGAAAGCAATATTGGAAACTATATTGATAGCCTGACATTGAAAAACGTATGTGCCGGGTCCAAAGGCAGCCTTCTGCATTCGGGATGGACTGATGGAGAATACCTCTTTCACTATAGGACGTTGTGACCCTTCACACTAGAGCACTGCGTGAGAAAAGTGAAAAAGCTAAATCCAGAGATAATGACAAAAACTCGTAGAACGGAAACAGATGCTACGCCTTGCCGTCCTATTATGGCACTAAATGAACTCTTGCACAAGCTCTTCTGGAAGTGCTTATGGAATATCATTAGTGTCTTTCCACTCCTCTGTCCTCTGGATCCAACCCAAAATAAAGACGTAGTGCAAACCGGGCCCATTGTTGTTAGGTAGTTCTCCTTGACTTTCTTGTGTACATGACCTGCAGAGAAGATTAGCAAGGCACCTGTGCAAGGACAGCCTGAAAATTCAATAAGCTTTCCATTTTCCGTAAACTGCTTGGGTTTTCTTTTGTGCCAGAAGTGTTAAGCAGTATATACATTTTCTAAATAATATAAAATAAATATTTTATCTGCCTAGTGGTGTGCGCTGCTAATCGATGACACATGGGATGCTCAGGGACATAGGATGACACTAGGCTACTGACTTTGGGCAAGCTAGTTTACACCAAGGGAGTAAAAACTTGGGTTAGGACTGAATACTCCTCTGTTAATTCACCTTGAAATCACAACAGCTTCTTCCACAGCCACTTGTTGATGGAAATGAATTAGTAGTAAGCAGTTGGTGCTTCCTGGGTATTTAAGGTTTTTGGTGTTTTTTTAAAGAAGGTCTATGTTTGTGACATCATGGTCATAGGCAGAACTTGCTGCAAACCATGGTTTTGCCAATCGTGAGCCAAACTCAGAAATCAGTGATCCCTCTGCCTCCCACGTCTCTCCCAGTGTAAGCTCCCCCTTTGTTTGCCTGAGAATGGGTTTCCAAGGTGTTAGCCAAGGTGAAAACTAACCAGAATTCAAAACCAGGGCTTGAAGTGGGTTTGCAAATCCAGTTAAGAAGAAAACTGCTTAGCGTCACCATCATAGCAGATGCTGGCCTTTAACCATGGTTTACTATAACGAGGTAAAAAAAGGGTTGATTTGCAACTGGGGGGCAGGGTGCTCTAAGCCTGACTTGCAAAATTTGCAGGAAGTCAGTTTTACATCTGCAACAGACCCACTGGGTATCTGACTATCTACAACCTCTTTTTTCAATCCCCATTGTAAGTGTGCTTTGCAGTAGTTTCATATTGATTGCGAAACATTTTTGGCCATTGAGCTGTATTATGTTTGAGCCCAACCCTTTTACAACCAATTTAATGCTGTGAATCCAGATATTTTCCGAGAAACATTAGTACTCGGCTACTGCATGAATTTATGCTCCTGCTGTTGATAATCAGGAGTGCAGAACATCAAAGCAGTGTATGTCTGGACATTCAAGGCTAGATCCAAATCCAAAGTTCACAGCTGTGTGTAAAGAGCACATTGAGTTAATGAAACTCTTATCTTAAACAACTCCTAACCCACAATAATACTGCAACCAGACTTAACACGGACACTGGCACCAGAGCCTGCAATAAACCCAGATGCCAACTTTGCTGCCACATACACCCGGACAACACCATTACTGGCCCCAACAAAATCACACATACCATCTCGGGACTATTTAATTGCTCATCGTCTAACATTGTGTATGCCATCAAATGCCAACAGTGTCCTTTAGCTCTCTATATTGGACAAACAGGCCAAACCTTACGCCAAAGAATAAACGGACATAAATCTGACATCAAGAATCACAAAACAGAGAAACCAGTAGGAGAACACTTCAATCTCCCAGGACATTCTATACAAGATCTCAAAGTAGCTGTTTTACTACAAAGGAATTTCAGAAATAGACTGGAAAGAGAAGCTGCTGAATTGCAACTCATTACCAAACTTAAAACCATGGAGAGACCTGGCCTGAACAAAGACATTGGATTCTTATCTCATTATACATGACTAAGCCATTTTTCACCTTCTCACCCCTTGCCTTTTCCTGTAAGACCTATTGCAGTTGTTAAGAGTCGTCAACATGCTCATTTCAGCTATCTGCCAATCACCCATCCCCACCACCCTTCTGAGTAATACCCCTCCCCACCTTCTCACTATATAGAAGGATCTGGCAACTTCTGTTTCAGTGTATCTGAAGAAGTGTGCATGCACACGAAAGCTCATACCAAGAACTAACTTAGTTGGTCTTTAAGGTGCTACTGGAAGGAATTTTTTTATTTTGACTATGGCAGACCAACACGGCTACCTATCTGTAACTCTGAAGCAGTAAATAGTAACTAACTTGGTCTTCTCTCTCCCCTTGTGTTTTTCAGATTTATTCCAATCTATAGGGGACCAAGTCACACCTACAAGGTACAACGGCTGATGGAGTTCACCTGCTTCGCTTTCAGAATACAGGCCGTCAACGAAGCCGGGGAAGGACCTTTCTCAGAAGTATTTACCTTCAGCACAACCAAATCCATTCCCCCCGCCATCAAAGGTAAATAAGACACACCTCCTGGTTTGGGCTGTGCAGCTGTGGAAGTAAACCAACCACCTGAAGCTTTCAGTTATTATTAATACCCTATACAGTACTTGTAGCAAACACTGTGATTTCATTTGTCCTCGATAGTCCACTGTTGAGAGGACATGATTGTTCACCCCATTTGATAAAAGAGGGAAGTAAGACAGAGGTTCTGGAGCTACCCTGATTTGACACCAGCTAGAGCTTCAGCAATATGAGTTGTTTTCTTATCCTCCTTTAGACCTTTAAGTATAACATATCTGCCCAGGTCTCATTAACATCTGCAGTGACCGTGGAAATACCTGTGGAAAACCCACAAGTACAACAGCACTCTCCCCTAGAGTGGTTAACAGCCTTGAGTAGAGTCGTACCTTGGTTGTCAAACTTAATCCGTTCCGGGAGTCTGTTTGACTCCCGAAACGGTTCGAAAACCTAGGCGTGGCTTCCGGTTGGCTGCAGGAGCGTCGGATGTTCTTCTTCCGAAAAACGTTCGCAAACCAGAACACTTACTTCCGGGGGCCAAAACATCAGAGTGCCAAGGCATTTGACAACCAAGGTACGACTGTATTGAGAAACCATGGAGTCAGAGCCTAGCCTTTGCAGCTAGCCTGTTTTGACTTCATTCATCACTGAGGGTTGTGGCTACACCCATTCGTGAGGAAGGCTTCAGGGGTAAACCCCAAGGAAAATCTGTACCCACTGCCTTGTGGGACGTCTTCAGGAGAAGAAACAGCTAAGGAGTAAACCCTACACAAATCGGGATTGGAGTCCCGAGGCCATTGGATGGCAACTTCTGCAGCCAAACGTAGTGCTCCGTTTTCCTTCGGACCCCATCAGAGGGGGAATCTTGTCGTCTGGGCAGCCCAGGCTTGTGCCGCAGAGAGGTCACTTTGGTGCTGCTAACACAGCAAAAACAATGGCAGGAGGCAGCAGTTATTCGTTACTGGTCTCTGCAGCCACAGCAGTCGCAGAGTTTGGCAGTGGTTTGACTTCACCCTTGGAGGTACACTCCATTGTCTCTCAAGGCAGATATAGGCCAACCATGCAGCCCTGAGCAGCTGATAAATTATTAGGATATCTTGGATTTGCCATGATGGCAGTTGAGGCTTCTGCCATTACTACTTTCCATTGACCTTTTTGGTGTGTTTTGTTCAGCAACCACACGCTCCCCTCCCCCTTTTATTCCTTTTAAAATAAACATTTGTTCCTGTCACCATAAACCAGGCTTGTATTCCCCCACCCCCTCGGGGTGGAAAAGTTCGGATAACCAGAACATTGCTGCAGATGGTTATAGACCAGGGGTCAGCAACCTTTTTTAGCCTTGGGCCGGTCCAGCGTCCCTCAGACCGTGTGGTGGGCCGGACTATGTTTTTTTTTGGGGGGGGGGGAATGAACAAATTCCTATGCCCCACAAATAACCCAGAGATGCATTTTAAATAAAAGGACACATTCTATTCATGTAAAAACATGCTGATTCCCGGACCGTCCGCAGGCTGGATTGAGAAGGCGATTGGGCCGGATCCGGCCCACGGGCCCTAGGTTGCCTACCCCTGTTATAGACGATCGTCATGGGGACAGATGCATGGCTGCGCAATTGTCGGCTGCTTGAAAGCTTTATGCTTTATTGAGAAATCAGATTCCTGTAGCTGATGGGGCCCTAAGTGACATGAGATGGCTTTTGCCTTGATGGAAGAGGATTTCTCTCTCCCCCCCCCCCCCAGAGTAACAATCAGCTTGTGCTAAGGGCAGTGCGGGTGGGAGCTGATAACAAATCATGCTTCCCTCTGGGGCCCAGAATGCATGTCGTGAATCTGAATGGCAGTCTGGAATCGGCAAGTTCCAGAAGCTTTGCCGTGTTTGCCTTTGGTACAAAAAGAACAGCAGGGTCCCTGTGCCCATCTGAGAGTGTAACCATTCCATTGGAATCTTGAATGGTGGGGAAAGGCTATCTGAATGTCAGTTGCTGGAAATCACAGGAATGGAGAATGCTCTTAGACTGGGTACAGACATCTGAGAACAGGATGCTGACATGGGCTGCCATACGTCCGGATTTTTCCAATTTCCACTCGGACGCAGCTGACGAATGCAGTATTCTGGATATGTCCGGGAAATTCTGGACGTATGGCAACCCCAGCTTAACCATATCTGGTTTTTTCAACAAGAAAAGCCACATTCTTCCACATGGCTCTCTCTTTCTTTCTATACATCTCCTCCATTCGTTTTCTACTTTCCTAATAAGAAAATATTTTAGATTAGGATTGGGTATGCATGGGTTACCGTAAATTGAAAGAAACATTGCAAATACAGATCCATTGGTTGTCTGTTTCACCATACCATCTATGTTCTATTCTCACTTATTTTAAGTCGGATGGGTGGGATGAATTAATTGTATTTACTATATTCTTGGGGTGGGGCGGGATGTTAGAAACTTGAAAAGGAATAACATTATTATAATCTCTTGTCTTTAGCCCCTAGAGTGAGACAGCTGGAAGGAAACGCCTGTGAAATTGCTTGGGAAGCTGTACCCCCCATGAAGGGAGACCCTATCAGTTACATTCTGCAGGTCCTGGTTGGAAGAGAGTCGGAGTACAAACAGGTAGGGAAAGAGGGCATTTTTACCCAAAAGTCAATATGACAAGACTAGATTTCCTTATGTTTCTTTTGTAGTTCATACATTACTCTAAATTCTTTGGCTTGTGTAGGAGTATTGGGTGATCTTTGAAAAAAGTTAAGTCATGTTCAGAATAGAAAACCAGCTGGCCTCCTGGGCTTTCTGATCAGAAGGTCGGCGGTTCGAATCCCCAAGACGGGGTGAGCTCCCGTTGCTCTGTCTCAGCTTCTACTGACCTAGCAGTTCGAAAGCACGCCAGTGCAAGTAGATAAATAGGTGCCGCTGCAGCGGGAAGGTAAACAGCATTTCCGTGCGCTCTGATTTCTATCACGGTGTTCCGTTACGCCAGAAGTGGTTTAGTCATGCTGGCCACATGACCTGGAAAGCTGTCTGCGGACAAACGCGGGTGCTCTCGGCCTGAAAGCGAGATGAGCGCCACACCCCATTGTCGCCTTTGACTGGACTTAACTGTCCAGGGGTCCTTTACCTTTAACCTTTATTCATTATACCCTGCCCGTGAACGAGGATATTAATCCCCTGTCTTATATTTGTGTAGCTACGTTTTCCGGCCTCATTGTGGAACCTTAAAGTTCTCTCTATTAAACTTCATTTTGTGAGTTTGGGCCCAGTTCTCCAATCTATTAAGGTCATCTTGAATCCCGGTTCTGTCTTCTATGGCATTGATTACCCCTTCCACTTTGGTGTCAACTGAAAATGGAATGAGCATCCCCTCAATTCCTTCATCCAAGTCGTTTACAAAAACGTTGAACAACAACAGACCCAGGACATAACCCACCGACACCCCACTTGTAACTTTTCCCCAGAAAGATTAGGAACTATCTTTGGGTTCCAGCTACAAATCCACCTAACAGTTACCTCATCCAGCCCACATTTTATCAGCTTTCACCCAAAAATATCATGGGGGACTTCACCAAAAGCCTTACAGAAATCAATACACATTACATCCACAGCATTTTCCTGATCCCCCAAGCTTGTAACACTATCAAAAGAACTGAGATTCCACTGGCATTTCAGTGTACTGTATTTGAATATATGCCTACCCTTTTTTCCTCGTATTACATATTTCTCAAAATGAGAGTCGAAGGCGAGCCCTTCCCAATGTTGTTTGTGAGCAGTTAATAGAAAAAGCGGCAAGAAAAGATTGGGTGGGGAGGGGAAGAGTCTGTAAAACATACAAGGGAAAAGTAACAAAAAAGTCAAAGGGCGAACGTGCAAGGAATAATCTGAATGCCTGCACACTCAGGAGAATGCAAACCAGGGCTTTCTTCAGGGGAAACTTATTGGAATTCACTTCCGGCACCTCTCAGGTGGGTGCCATTGCCATTCTAAGAGAAAGAGGGAAGCGTTCATAGTGAATTCCAGCACCTCTTTTTCTAGAAAAATAGCACTGGTCAAAACTATTTGAAAAACAGTTGCAATGACACTCTAGGGTTGGTGGAAAGAAGCACTAGTTACCATAATTGTGTGCCATCCTTAACTGGGTTTTCACCATTCAATTGGTACCACTCAAGTTACTGGTAGAAACATTATTTCCCTAGATATTGTTCTAAGACAGGGGAAAAGTTGTTTTCAGAGCAGTCTAGGCGCTCCTTTACTATTCTAACCCTCCTTTACTAGTCTTAAAATGTTGTTTCTGCTTGCCTTCACCCTTTCATTGCCAGTTTCAGATAACAGGGAGGCTCAACAGATTTGAAGGAGAACGTTTCCACTGATTCTTTCTAAGGTTCATTTTCACTGATGACCGCCTTCAAGCTGCCTCTCCTAATATCCCCCTGGAAATTATACAAATGTCTTACCAGAAGTAGCACAGCATGATCACCAGCTGTGGGCCTAGCCTCCAGCAAGTTCACACCGACAATATGCAAATGGGAGAGTTGCAAATAATATATGCAGGCTAGCTGGGTCCCTCAAGCCTGGATTGCAGACATTATGTGTGCAGTCCTCTGGGCTGATGGCATTGTACATTGCTGTTCTATCAAGCAAATTTCTAAAATATGCATCTTACGTCTTTGCTCTTACAGTAGTACAGTGCTAAGCTCTGATAATCTGTGAATTGCATCGCATACCTGGGAATACAGCCATCCTGCTGTTAGCACCCTTTAAAATATATTATTATTATTATTATTATTATTATTATTATTATTATTATTATACTATATAAGTATATTTTTAAGATAATGTAATTCCTAAGGAGAATACCCATGTTGGACCAATAAAGCTGAGAAATGCTTACAAAAAAAGAAAAGCAATATTGTCAGGGTTAAGTGGATCTCTTGTAGGTAAGCAATGCCCCCCCTCAAAATTTTCAAACATGCTAGAATTACATTTTGCGTCTTGGATTCTCACAACCCTTTAATATAAAGACTTATTTTCATATTTATTTTTAACCCCTTTATCATTAATCTTCCAACATCTCTTCATTATATGACTCAAGACACTTTAGCAACCATCCAACATTGAAAACGTTGTCCCCTTACTCCTGGTCTGAATCGGGGTACTCAAAGGGAATCATAACACACATACCATTTTGTATTCCTGTCTCTTTTTTGCTCTTTCAGGTGTGGCGGCCATTTTGTGTTCATGCCTAAGCCCCATGGCAGCCATATTGTGACCGGCGCCCACAGCATTTTCTCGAAATTTCAAATAGGTGCACTGGCCTAAAGCGGTAGGCAGCCTCTGCTGTTGTGCAAGCCTGTACCGCGTTGGAATGAGCGGCCTGTCAAAAGCAATTCAAAACATGCCATTCAAAGCAATTAGAACATAGTCCTATATACAAGATAAATAAAAGGGGCATTTTCCTGCCATAACTGCTTACAGAGAGATCGCTACCCAGTCATTCATTTCTCTCTCGTGACACGCCCTCCCAAGGCAGTTCACAGAATAGCTAAAATCATAAAATTCATCCAAACGTAACGTGAAAATCACAATATTTGCTAAAATACAAAAGCCTCACATGGTATAACCCCATCAGAAGTTTAAAGCACTACAGATACTAAATTAGTAAGTGAAAACTGAGACATAAAAGAGAACAGCAGTTTAAATGCAAAGCATTGAAGGAGTAGTTTTAAAAATCAGGTTAAAAATAGGTTTTTAGGAGTGTTTGAAAACCAGCCCATACCATTCCTGCCTAGGCAGGGATTCCATAGGCATTTCACAAAATGTAGGAAGGTCAGTAGAAGGAGGGGGTGGGATATAAGGACTCAAGGGGTCCTTAGGGTGTCCTGGACCCAAGTTGTTCAAGGCTTTGTATGTTGCCTCAAGAACCAAGCTCCCCAAAGTGCAATCTTAGAAACTTGTGTTATATTGAAAAATAGCAAAGCCGTTCTGGTGAAAAACAACATAAACATTCTAGATTCAGGTAGGTAGCCGTGTTGGTCTGATGCAGTCGGGAAAAAATTAAAAAATTGTCCAGTAGCACCTTAGAGACCAATTAAGTTTGTTAATACCCAGAACAAACTTAGCTGGTCTCTAAGGTGCTACTGGACATTTTTTTTTCAACACAAACATTGTTTTCCAGAAAGAGTAAGGAAATTCAGCGAGGTGTCCAAGGGCACGAGAACGTGCACACACAAGGAGCATTAAAAATGCACGATCCATGGGTATGGATTCTTCAGGATTTTTCATATTCCACCCTAAGTTGGCAGCTTAAACTGTTGACAAATAAGGGCAGTCCAGTAGCACAAGGAAATATTCATAGTAATGTATGTGCTCTCATGGAAGAGGAAGAGGAAGCCACATGCAAAATAATAATTCCTTTTAGTGCTGGGAAATGTAATATTCCCTCAATCAATAGGTAATGTTGAGAGAAGACATTTGGGCTGCATATCGCCAAATGGATAGAAGCCACACATTTCTCATAAAAGCACTGGAAAGGCTTTCCATTTGCGTTCTCCATTTGCCGCTGCTTTTTTTTTTTTTTTGTGGGAACCTGTTTACAGCCAAGACTCACTCTGGGTAAATTGGTGGAACGTGTCGCTGCTTACAACCCGTAGGTGGGTGACAGGGCCGTGGGCCGGATGATTTCACCTCAATGACTGTGACTTGCATCTTTGCACACTTGCCACCGTGCTCAGAGCAACGGTGCTCGAGTTTGTGTGAATGGAGAGAGGCAAAGAGGCCTTCCTGCAAAATAGACGCAAACAGTGAAAACGCTTGTTCCCAGTTAAAGCGGCCGGAACTTTTGACTGCCTCCCAGAGCAACTGCGTAACGTAAAGGCAACTGCAAGGCCGAGCTGTAAGAAAGCGGCGCGTGCGCTAAGATCGCTTTTTAATAAGTAGGAAGCATGCAGCCACATACTCTTCTTTTATTATTTATTTAAGCAGAAGCTGCGACCGAGGGGTCGTGTTTGAGGTGCATCTTCTCCCTGCTTTCACCGCCCCCCACCCTTGTTTGCAAAACACTCAGGCACATTTATCGCTCGTATTGTTGTTTTTTTGCTGTTAGCCTTAGCAACGTGGATATAAAAACAGCAACAACACCGTAAATGTGAAGTAATACCACAATAAACAGCAAACAGTACAATTAACATCACTGAACTGTTACAGCATTCCCAAGGCCGACTGCATGAAGCTCTTGCTTCCTGTCGCTCATGCCGTAATTAATTTGTTGTTTGTTAAAAAAGAGCCACGAGGCTCCATTGTCTGTTTTGCTACAAGATACCTCAAGGAATGTCACCAGTGGCATTATTTGTCAAAAAAAAAGTAGGTCTGAATTTGGCAGAGGAACGTGCATATCTTGCTTACGTTATCAGCTTGCCCTTGCACATTGATAAAGATCTTTTTATCTTAGAATATTGATCAGAGCTGCACTTGTTAGTATCTCTCTCTTGAATAGGTGTTTGTCTGGCAATCAACTGCAACTCTGAGCGAGATAATAACACTTCCTCCTCAAGAACCATTTTGTTATATAAGTGCCCCCTTTCTAGTTTTTATGAGTGTTGTTTTTTGCCTCAGTATTGAGTGTAGGCTCCACGTGTATTCTTTCGCCAGGAGTGATGGCCAGTATTGATCCCAGCTCTGATCTGCTGCTGCTGGTGGTGGTCGTGTATTTTTTGCCTCTTTAACGCAAACGTCCCTCCCTCTGCTTTGTTTGGCTGCTTTGAGGAGAAGTCAGAAATGAGAGCAATTAGTTTTATACAGCGCTGTTGATATGCAAAGTTTTAAAGGCGTTAAGTTAATAAGTCGTGTAACACTTCTCTGCAGTAGAAATTAGGACTGGGGGGGTGTATTAAGATGTTGGTAGTCACACCATGGACACGGGTGGCGCTGTGGGTTAAACCACAGAGCCTAGGACTTACCGATCAGAAGGTCAGCAGTTCGAATCCCCACGACGGGGTGAGCTCCCGTTGCTCGGTCCCAGCTCCTGCCAACCTAGCAGTTCAAAAGCACGTCAAAGTGCAAGTAGATTAATAGGTACCGCTCTGGCGGGAAGGTAAACGGCGTTTCCATGCGCTGCTCTGGTTCGCCAGAAGCGGCTTAGTCATGCTGGCCACTTGACCCGGAAGCTGTACGCCGGCCCCCTTGGCCAGTAAAGCAAGATGAGCGCCGCAACCCCAGAGTCGTCCGTGACTGGACCTAATGGTCAGGGGTCCCTTTACCTTTACCTTTTAGTCACACCATGCAAGCACAGGGCTTGTTCAGGATGAAGAGCTGAGTATCTTGTGTGTACATAGAGAGAGAGAGGGCGCATGCTTCTAGTCTCTAAGGCTGCTTTCTTTCAGACCATTGGTCCATCTAGGTCAGTATTGTCTGCTCTGACTGGTAGTGTCGCTCCAGGGTTTAAGCCAGAAGTCTGTCCCTGTACTAATGAGATGCCAGGGTTGAGTCGTGGACCCTGTGCATGAAAAGCAGGTGTTCTGACACGGGGCTATAGCTCTCCCCCATAGTTGTGCTGTTCCTGGATTCCATAGGGATTCGATTTTATATAACTTCAGGCACAATCATTGCAAACTTGTTGCATAATACAGACATAGGGTGCATTGAAGGGGGAGAGAGAGTGAGCAAAGCAAATTGTCCCTGTTTGCTTTTCCAAATGATTGCAAGCTACTTGCAAAGCAGTTGTCCTGAGATGACACAAAGCAATAGAACATGGGTGAGGGGAGGAAGGGCGATAACCTGCCTCTTTCTCACTTTGCACTTACCTGCGGCACAAAAACAAAGAGGACTAGCTTTAAAAGAAACAAGCCCCCCCGGTGGTTGTAGAGGGGTAGGGAGCTCTGTTGGCAAATTTGCGTAGAAGTGAACTTCTTTTGGCACTTTCCCATGCATGCAGATGGCACTGCAAGGTTTGTTTTGTTGCCGTAATTGCCTGATGATCATGCTTTTAGCGTGCGACAGTGAGGGGCGTGCGGCGGTGCAATTGGCAGACGCGGTTTCAGACGTAAACAAACCAAACGAAGAAGACAAACTTGGTGCTGTACTTTTCCTGAACCTAGTAGCCATTCTCAGCTATGCCTTTTCCCCTATCATCCAACATGGAAGTTGAAAACCAAGCAAGAGAGTCATGTGTTACAACAAGTGACCTTTTCTATTACCAAAGCTCCAACAAAACAGGAGTGGAGGTCATGAGGAATGGTGTGAAATGGTCTAGCATAATGAGTAATATGGCGATTGTGCTGGTCAGCACAACAGAAATCCCACACGATTTATCCATCAGGGCTGGCTGAACATCAAAGCATGGGCAATATGAAATGAACACCCCAAGTTAGTGTTGCCCCTGAGGAGCAACGACCCCCAAAGAGGGGGTCTCTTTGCACTTCCCTGATTGTTCTGAGCTGTACTGGTTTCACTGGTTTTCCCAAGCTGGACTCATGGTTTAACTTTCTCTAGACTAACCATGAGTTTTAAAAGTTTGTCCTAGAGAGCCCAGAAACTACAAGCCCGGGCTCGAACGATGGGCTAAGCCAAACCATGGTTTAGCACAATAGCAGAACAACTGGAAAAGAGCGGTGGCTACAATCTTCTCTCCCAGGGCTCTGAGAGTCTGGCCACAGTGATCCATTCACAGATGACCTCAAAGCTGGGACTGTCGTGGAAGTGGTGGCTGGTGCAGAATGCAGTGGCACAGCTGCTGTGTGGTACAGCCTGCCAGGAACACCTTTGTTCAAAAAACATCACTGGCTGCCTGTTTGCTACCAAGCCAGATTCAATATAGTTAGAATATTGACATGCACCTAGCAGCTTGGAACCACAACATTCTGTTGCATCTCCTGTTCAGCAGAGAGAGTTCTTTACACTGAAGCAAATCTGAATCTCTGCGGTGTTGAAATAAGGAAGCTGTTAAGAGAAGATGGCCATTAAATCCAGGGCTTAAGCAACAGGTGACACGTCATAGCACTTGACTGTTAAAATTTAAAATATTGACTACTTGCTCCCTAAATTGTTGAAAAGTGGTTTGTTATTTACAAAGGATGTTGCGAAATCCCTATTGGCTTTTTCTGCTACCTAAATCTGAATACCCCGTGCCAGGCATTTATGCAGATTCATATTTTCTCCCACTTAGTGATTCATATTCACTGAGTCATAGCTTCCCTGTGTTTTATTAGCCTGAATTGGTGAAATCTCAGTAGCAATCTTAATAATGATATCAGTAAGTGCACCCGAGAAACTTTTTTACGTTGTTTTCCTACCTGTCTTGTGTACGTAGGAGGGCAACTCTACTCACTTGCAACTCTTTGGATGGAGGGAGTAATTCATCAATTGCTATCTTAAAAATGAATAATGCCTGCTATGATACATGTATTGTGTGTGTCAAGTGCACATTTACTCTCTGTTTGTAATTATGGCAATTATGTGTGGATTGCACATGCAGATTACTGATCATTTCATTGCAACATTATCTGACAAATAAACACTGCAGTGAATGGGACCAGGGATTGGGGGAATTATTTAACCTTCCTTGCTTTGAGTCCCCCATAGGTCATGCTGTCTGGTATAACTTGTGGCTGGCTCTCATTGCAGCATTGCACATGAACGGACAGAGATTTTGTTCCATCACAGGACAACAGTCACCCTTCCATCTGACAGGAAAACCCTGAGTCAGCTTTTGACAACTCGCATCCCATCTATTGAATCACTGTAATAAATGCCCTGTCTTTTGTATAAGGGGTTTTCCACTGTCCCTGCAGAAAGTCAGGTCTGATTGTTGGTTGCTGCGTGTAAGATAAATGACTGAAAAGCAACTTGTATTGATAACGAGGGATTGCCCCAAACATTGCTTTTACTGCTAGAAGCCTTTTGGGACATACAATGGACACTCAGGTTGCGAACGCGATCCGTGCCAGATGCACGTCCGCAACCTGCTGGGTTCACAACCTGCGTCTGCGCATGCACGGGTTGCGATTCTGTGCATGCGCAAAGTGTGATTTAGCACATGCGCAACCACCGAAAACCGGAAGTAACCCATTCCAGTACTTGCAGGTTTCGGTGGTCTGCAACCCGAAAAAACGCAACCTGAAGTGGCTGTAACCCGAGGTATGACTGCATATATCTTGTACATGCCCAAGATGAAATGCGTACAAGCCCTGGCATGATGCTCCATGATACAACCACCCTGTGCCCAGTTTTATAAAATGCAGGGTGCGACTTTATATAGTTTGCTTGTTCGTATGCCTCACAACAGCAAAGTTATCTGTGCAACACACCGTCGTAATGAAAAAAACGTTAAAATTAAATGATAAGCTACCGCCCTTTCAGTTATTTTGTGGTTTTTTAAGTATAATTCCTGTGCGCACACATGTTTTTGGCATGCACATGGGTTTCTGCTGCGGAGCCTCTTCGAGGAAGTAAAGCAGACATTGTATAAATAAATAGTAGGTGGATAAGTTGTGCAGCTTTCTATAAAGTATTATTTCCAATTTTCAGCAGAAACTGTTCATCTTTCCTTGTCTCCTGTTTCACAGCATTTACCACCCCCACCCCCAGTATTTGGGAATCGAAAGTTTCCAAGATACCTAGCTACCAGCCATTGTGTGTGTGTGTGTCTGGACCTGATTCCTGAGCAATCTTTTTTTTTTGTCGTTTGTTCCCCAAAGGTGTACAAGGGAGACGAGACGACGTTCCAAATCTCAGGCCTTCAGACGAACACAGACTACCGATTCCGCGTGTGTGTTTGCCGCCGGTGCTTGGATACCTCACAAGAACTTAACGGACCTTTCAGCCCATCTGTTGCCTTTCTGCTCCAGCGGAGGGAGCTGATGCTCACGGGGGAAATGGGGAGGATAGATGACGCAAAGACGAAAAGTATGATGCCTTCGGACGAACAGTTTGCCGCCCTCTTAGTCCTCGGCTTTGCCAGCGTCTCCATCTTATTTGCCTTTATATTACAGTATTTGTTTATGAAGTAAAGAGTCCCATTACAAAGGTATCATTTTAACTAATGCTACGCATTATCCACATGTTTTATTCAGATATTCCTCTTATTTTATTTTATTTTCTCCTTCTCTCTTTTTTCCCCCCAGTGGTGTTTTCCAATACATTTTATACATTTTTCCTGGATTAATGTGGGATGGGGTGGGCATAGGGATAAAGCCCTATTTAGGAAATACTGGGAGTTCGGGTGTTCCTTTTCGAAACTCAGAAGACTAGGAAGTGGTCAGAAATATCCAGGGCAGATACCAAAAGCAAGTATGCCTGGTTTGTTTTTTGCCTTTTTTATTTTTATTTTTGTTTAAATAATCTATTCTGTATTTGTTACTTTGCTTTCAATGGATTCAGAAATGTAACCAATTTGCCTTCACTTTCTTGGGGTTGTTTTCGTTTTTTGTTTTTGTTTCGCTAACATCATTGCAGTCTTTTAAGTTGCAAGTCTTATTACATTAGAATAACTGCTTTCCGCTCTTCCGCATCTACAAGCCTTAATCACCAAGTATAGCATTGCGGTTAGAATGTGGCGTTCGGCGATACACAGTGTTGGACAAAAACAGTAATTAATCAACTTTGCATACAATGATATCCACTACATTTTTCTCCTCCCCTCACCCCTTCCTCTCTTTCCCCCCTCCCCTTCTTTCTACATTGTTTTTTTTAAAAAAAATTAAACTCCGCTACATTATCAACTATATATTTAGCACATTTCAATCCAAATAATTTATCCTGCAACATGAAGTTCATTTAAAAAAATAATAATAATCTCTTTATTCCAGTTGTTTGCGCACTATGAGCTGCCTGCATAACAGATCCGATAACCAGATAGCTTTATAAGTGACAAAGCATTACAGTCCCTACCATTTCTTTATTTTATTTTATAGCGGTAATTTTAAGAGGGCATTGTGCAATAGTTACTCCCATGTCCAGCTGGTCTTTTTTTAAAAAAAGAAAAAGAAAAAATGAAGCTGCTTTTAACTTGTTTGCCTTTGTATATACTCTTAATCCAATCACTAGATATATTCACCTTGATTTATATGTTTAGAACTGGCGAGAGAGAGCTTGCTGCCTTTGCTATTTATATTAAGTATTATTACCTTTTCGACGTTAAGTAATTGTTCAGTCAGCCACTTAAGAGGGGAGGAAAAAGACGCCCATCTGTGTTGGGGAAACCTGGGAATGAGGCCTCCGAGGAGGCATAATTTGAATGTGAGGCATTGCAGAGCGTCACACCTTGCTCCTCTCCCAGGAAGCGCCTGCCCTGACAAAACGCGGGATGTGACTTCGGCGCATTGCAAGATGTCCTCTAGCCCCACTCCACTTCTCGAGGCTGCTGCTTCCTGGGCGATGTTCCGGGGCACACACACTGCATCCCCCATGTTGCAGTAAGTAGGGAGAAACGAAAGAAGAGAAGGCAGGGCGGCCGCTATCTTCAGTCTGCATCCCATAATATCTCAGTCCAGCCTTAAGCTTGTGCTCTTCCCGCAGCAAATGTGACCCATTGCGAGAGCCAACGTCAGGGTTGTGTTGTTTTCTTTTCTTTTCTTCCTTTCGGAACATTGTCTTTACATCGCTGGCCCAGGTGGGCATGTCTATCCAGTCCATCAAAATCCTTGATATATGAATCATTGGCTTATTTACACAATATCAATGTTGTCCAAGTGCCTCAGGGATATTGATAGGCAGGAGGGGCGAGTGGATTCCAAAAGGGCGTAGCAGACACAGGGCCAGGAACTTTTCCCTTGTAAACACAGCCCTGAGTTGCAACGGACTCGAGTTGCGTTTCTGCAGCGCTTGCACAGGGCAGATACCTGCCTCGCGACTCCTGGCCTGGCAGGGCAGCTGTCGGAGAAGTTCCAACACTTTGTATATCCCTGCTTTTTAAAAGGAGAAAACAAACAGAAATAATCATTTTGTATATTTTTGCTGTCTTTGGTATGGCTTGGCTCTTCTGTCCTCTATGTTAGCTACGACGCAGTGTCCCTGTAGTAGCATATATTCCCATAACCAAAGTAATGGGGGAACCAACATTATTTTTGATCTAGGTTTATTTATACTATATACTGCATACAGTACTTTAAATGCCAATTACAGTGCAATCTTATTATTTATTGTAAAAAAATAAAATAAATAAAAAGTGTACTTATGTACTAAATTTCCCCCGCCCCCTTCCTTTGTAGCATGTTATATTTTCAATTTTATTTTATTGTCAGTTTTTGTTTTATATAAGTGTAGGTTTACCAACATCAGCATTCCTAGGATTATTAAGCTTCTTACAATTTTACTTGTGCATTTTTTGGGGGGGAAATAATGGGAGTGTCTTAGTATATTAATTGCCAAAAAGAACGAACCCCTCCCCTCTGATATGGGGCCTGATAAGCCAAGCATCTTGCTGTGGGATGGCTTTGATACTGAATTATCTGTGGGGTTTTGTCTAGTATCAGAGCTTGTCGAATTATACGCTTGATCAACGACCGAAAAGTTTACATGTAGCCAAAACTAAAGTGAAACGAAAAATATGACCATCTCTTGGAAGGACATTCTAAGGTTTGACGAATTATTCTTTGTGCCTCTCTAGATGTAGCAAACTAGTACAAAGGTTCTGTATCTTGTTATTGACTATCGTTAGTTTATAAATTTGCCTAGAAAACTAATGGTATTGAGCTTAACTTGCCTCTTTCTCTTCCCCACTTCCTTTGGCCAAAGTCAATGGCTTGTCAAATGTTCCTAGTGGTGTTTATATGTGTGTGTTTTAATTTAAATTTATTTCTTGTATGAAATTTGGGTGACCACAAATATAAGTTCTGGACATGTTGTTTTGGTGAAATTTTGTCTGCTTAAGGGGAGGGGGAAGTGCCCCTTCTAGAAAAAGTTAGTTGTGCATAAATTTCATTGAACTTAACGGGAGAAGCGAGTCCTGGGATGTTGGGCTCCCATGGTTTCTAATGTCTAAGCAATGTATCGGCCTTGGTCTTCGCTGTAGCTAACTTTTATCTGGAGTGGGGCCAGCTGGTTTTGAAAGCTGATCATTGGGAAAGCCACAATTTTGTAGAGGTCCCTTCTCCACCCCCCACTCTTCCTCCTCCACCCCCCACAACCCCACAAAAAAAAAAAACTGGTTCACTACAGCAAAAATCTCCTAACACCTTTAAAACTGAGTGGGAAACAAACTACTGTAAACTTTGTAAAGGCGCTCTAGAAATTGAGATTTATACATTTTGAGTGTTTAAAAATGAAAGATATGGAATTGTAGTTTTACATAAGGTTGAATAAATGTGACGAGGAGGGAAGTCTGTAACACTTTATTATCGAGAAAGTATTTAAAATAATTTGTTACGTATTTTTATTGTAGTTTCGAAAATCAAATGTCTCTTCCTTAGCCCTCTCCCCCCTTCCACACACACTGCCATGATCCATGAAATACCGTGGGGTGACATGTATGGTTCTCTTTGCAAACACTGCCATTTACGCCATAGGGATTGACTAGAACTAACCTCTCTGATGCAGATGTAGAATAAAAGTGTTGCAAATCCAAATCATTCCTGATTCTGCCTCCGTAAACAGCAGACTTGTTTCTGCTGATGGCTTTGTTATATTTCCTTATACTGTACGTCTGTCCCGGCCCAAAATCAGTCTCAGCTGTGTACAGGCAAGTTCCCCATTCCCAATCCTGTAGACTTTAAAAGAAATTGTAAAAATAAAAAAAATAAAAAAATACAAAGTGGGGAAAGTATTTTAAGAAACTATTTAAGAGGAAAAGAAACATTTTTATATTATCTGCCTTTGTCCTTTATGAACTTGAAATGTTGTAGTTTTCTAATCCTGTTTTCGTCAGCGACAGTAAATCAGTATTCACTGTTATCATGGGAAAAGTGCCCTAAATTGAATGTTTCCGAACATTATCCTTGCACAATTCTTTAAATTGAAAAAATAAATAAATGATAATAATAAAAGGGTTGGTTTTTCTTTGGGGTTTTTTTTTGTTTGTTTGTTTTTTTACCTCACTAATAGGACATATACATTCCAAGCTTTTCAACTCTTGAGAGAAATAATCATAAGTTTTCTTGTATTGTAAATTTAACTATTTCATACGCATTGTATTAAAACTGCCATATCGATTTTAATGTATAGATTTTTGCAAATATTACGCTATGTATGTATCTGTATCTGTAGTGTATATGTAATATATTTATGCCCAATAAATGTTTTAATTCTTTATTGATAGCAAGATTCCTTTTTCTGTGGCTGGTAGCCTTATAAGTAGGTCACAGTGGCAAAGAGTAGGGGCCAGTCTATGAGGCTATGGTCAGCAGCAGCATTTGAGGCCAGTCCTGTTCATCTTGCTAAGTGGAGAACTTGATCCATCTCCTTCCCTTCCATTGCGTAAGTGTCAAGGTGTTAAAAACTTGTCAACGAGCTCATCTTCTACAGATTCAACGGAGTGTTGATTCCAATCTCCTCTCATGTGTAGCGAAAGACAGTAGGGGGCTGCTGTAGACTCTACTGTTGCATCCTTTATGTCAATATAGAGCAGGCAACAATGTGGAAATTGACTGAAAAGATAAGAAACGGAATGGATCCTACTTATGCCTGGCTCCCTGGGAGGTAGCTTTCACAAGGAAACAACCTTGGGGGGGAGTGAATGCTTATGAGCAATCAAGGCCCTCTAAACAAATGTCTGTTTTCAGGATCAAATTTAGCACTTTGAACATCACTGTCGCCTTCAAGAAGCAGGTTCTGAGAACACGCCATTCTCAGAGCTACGTTTGGGTGACTTGTGTGGTACCATTTAGTGTCGTATCTGGTGTAACTCTATGCAGGGGCATACCTAGACGTTGGCTAGGTTCAGTGGCGTAGCGTGGGGGGCCACCAGGGCGGTTGCCCCAGGCGGGAAATGGTTAGTGGGCACAAAATTTCAACACCCGGTGCTGCCTCAACACAGCTCTTCTGTTGCTTTGCTGCAGTCTCCTGGGTGACGCAGACACTGCTAGGCAGTTGAATGTACACACATACTCCATCTGTTTCCCTACCACCTCTCTGTGCGGCCCCGGGTCCTTGCAATCCATGCTACGCCACTGGCCTCCACCAAGGGTACAGGCCTGGGAGTGGGTCACAAAAATTGTGCCTCTCCACTCTAGCTCAGAATGGGCTAGGAGCTATCCACGTGCTCCCAGGGCTGCTGCTCCCCTGTTGAAAGGATGGAGGTGGCCCCAATGTATCTCCTTGCCAAGACCACAAGGGAGCCTGGATATGATTCTGACTCTACAGACCCCAGCTCTATACCAGCTTCTTGTGCCTAGGGTTGTTCCCCCAGAGTGGTCTGATTTAGTCCAGGCTCCCGCATTGTGCTGAAGAGGCACGGGCAGCCTCAGCCTCGCTGATAGGCTTTGCAGTGAGTAATGGAAGCCTCCACAGTGTGATGGGAAGTTCTCTCTGGCTCATTAAGCCCTGCAACCTTGCTGAAATTGGCAGCAAGGGGAACAATTGTAAAGGTAGGAACTTCAGCTGCAAAATGTGGAGGCAGCCAAAGTGTCGTCTCGGATGCTGTGCACTGCAATTACAAGGTTGCCTCCAGACTGTCCTTGTTTTGTGGGTGGGAATTCAGGTGCAGACCAGAAATTTAGGTTGGCGCAATTAAAGAACTCTTGTCGCCCTGGTACAACAAATCCACTTTTTTTTGTTTTTTGTTTTTACTTGTACTTAGGAAATTGATGGGGAAATGTAGCAAAAAGTGTGGGCTGAACGGATGATTAACAGAAAGATGTATAAACAGACCATAAGCAAATTAGGATGAATGCTCTTTGTCGTATAAGTGCCCTGCAGACACACCAGAACCCAGTAAAGACCCAGACATGGTCTAACCTCCCCATAAGCAAATCGGGATGAATGTGTAATAAATACCTATATTTTTCGCTCCATAAGACGCACCTAGTTTTTAGAGGAGGAAAACAAGGGGGGGGGGAATTCTGAACGAAACACTGGATGTATGATTTTTGTGGTTCATGCTGTGGCCACAGACATGATATGTGATTTGATGGTGAGTTTGGGGTAGCCCAGTGCAAAAATCCTGAGAATCCATGTGGATCCATGGTTTGTAACCACATTTTTGCGCCATTGCGGCCCCACGAAACAGTGGATGCGTGATTTTTTGGTGCAGGCTGTAGCCATGGACATGTGATGGGATGGGATGGTGAATTTGGGGTGACCCAATGCAAAAATCCTGAGGATCCATGGGCTTTTACCACGCCCCTCCCAGGCAGCCTCCTTTATCGCTAGCGTCCCTTATCTCCCTCCCCATCGCTTGCCGATCAGCTGCTAAGCGGCTTTGTTTCAACACCCCCTTCCCTTTTTCTAAAAAAAAAAAAAAAAAGGCACAACCTGCTTTTCACCCCTGAGCAATTCAGCTCCAGGGACCACACATTCACTCCATAAGACGCACAGATGTTTCCTCTTTTTAGAGGAAAAAAGTGCGTCTTATGGAGCGAAAAATACGGTCGGTCGTAGGGAAGAGCCAAAGGGCTTGGGGGTTGCAGGGCCAAGCCATATGAAACACAGTTTGTCAAGTGAAAATGACCGTGACATTATTCATGGGATCGTTACGGATGGTGGCTAATGTTTTGCCAGGGGAACGGAGACCACTGCGCCTGCCAGCCTTGCAAAGTGGCTCAGGGAGGGCGGCATGAGGAGGGCGCGACAGCCACGTGCCCTTCGACCCAGCTTTGCAAACCTCTCCTGTGGTCCTACATTTTGCTACGGCGGCAGAACGCCCATTTCTTCAAAGGCAAGTCAATTAATTTCCCATCCAAATCCCCCTTCAATGAACGCTCTTCCCATTAACCACCCAGCCAGCTATTTGGTTAATTTGCACCACATCCCAAATAAGTTCCTCTTCTGTTAATTTACACACAAACACACCAAGCCCATTCCAAATCAATCCCCCCCCCTTCAGGATTTTCTGCAGCCAGTTTACTGAAAGTGATTTGATCCCTTCATCTTCTCTGAAGGACGGGAGAAGGGGAAAGAATATGCATCGCTTGGGTGAGGGGAGGTACGAACGTTGCATCGTTTTCAGAGGAAGGGGGCTATTCCATGAGATGGCCAAGTTGTTAGGTGCCATAAGAATACAGGGAGCTGCTGTCTACTGAGTCAGCTCTGGTCTATCTAACTCAATATTGTTCACACTGAGTGGCAGAAGCTTTCCTGGGCTTTCAATAACAGACAGTCCCAATCTGACCTGAAGATGCCATGTGTCGGACCTGGGACCTTCAACCCAACCAACAGATGCCATATCGCTAAGCTACGGTCCTTCTCCAGAAAAACATAAAAGTTTGCACAATGGTTTTCTTTCTTTCATCTTGTTTATTGAGGTTCCTCAATACCATTTACCGGAAAGGTTAGGACAAGCAAGCAACAAAGAAGTTGAAATAGCAGAATTAGTGGCAGGATTAAAGCAGACTCGTCATCCCCACACAAACAGTTTCAAATGTCTGAGGGGCTTTGATTTTGTTTCCCCTTTGGAGATACTTGAAAAGTTTTGAAGTAACAGGTGAAGGCAAGTTTTTAGCAAGTTAAAGGCACATATGTTCATATTAAGCTGTTTTTGACGTTTGTAAAGGTTTTCCCCCATGGCCACTGTGAGGGATTCAATGCTTTATAGATAGCAAGGCCTTAGGCATCAAAACGCATCATGCAGACCACAAACCATCATGAGAAGAAACCTGATTCTGCCATCCATTACACTTGAACCATCTCATTTACACGGCCAGTTGGTTATGATGAACAGAAGTGTTGAGGTTATAGGTGTTGGCTTTTT
The DNA here is from genome assembly GCF_965112155.1 of Podarcis liolepis. Lineage (NCBI taxonomy): Eukaryota > Metazoa > Chordata > Lepidosauria > Squamata > Lacertidae > Podarcis > Podarcis liolepis. Next base: position 88,900,382 of record NC_139556.1, read on the forward strand.
GCAGTATAGAGACGCTGCAGAGAGCTTGCTGGGGAGATCATGCATTAAAAAGAAAGGACTCAAAAATAACTTAAAGAAGGTTTTAATAAGAAAAACAAAAACTCCATTAACACTAAATATATTAACAAACCAGACCCAACCACCAACCCATCCCCCAGGGTAATGGGAGAGCTAGATGCTGCTCCTTATATACTCTACCCAGATGCTGACACACCTTAATCAAATACAACTCAGCAGCACCTGCTATGTTACACAGCTGTAAAGCTGGGTCTCGTTATCTTGCTCTGGCCGTTGGTCTGGCCCCTTAAAGACATACACATGGAGTGGAACAATGATGAACCTTTACATTTAAAGAAACCATTCAACAATAGGCACTTGGGACTAAGAAAGATGCTGAGGGCAAAACTGAAATAAATGTAAAAGGTTGCTTAAGTTGCATGATTTTAGATTTGAGAATCTGGCACTCTGGAGGACTGTGAGTTGACAGAACAGCTGTAATTATGAGGCACGTAGGGAGAGAGGACTCTTCATTGGATTAAGTACCAATATCTCCATAAGATCGACAAAGATCTGTGGGTCACTTTCCTTGCTCCCTGTGCCTCTGGGTAAATCTGTGAGAAGAATGGGAATGGTCTTGTCTGCGTGAAAGGACTCTACGAATTGAACAGGTAATATAAATAAATAAAAGGAGGCGAGGTGTGAGGGATACTGTCCAGCTCAAAATAACTTGGGGCTGACCCCCCACCTCAGGACAGCCCCTGGTCCCTGGCACTTGTTGTGCCTCAACAACACGAGGTTTGAGACCATCCACTGACATCTTTCCAGCAAGCATCCTGTGACAAACTGTCAGGTGATATACTTGTTTGTGCAAGTCAGCCCTAAGCGGAGATCACCAACATTTCCGTGTAATTTTTATTTTATTTTTCCTGAGCAGCAGCATTTGGCTATGATTAGGATGAATATTGCAAACCTGGCACTCCTATAGTAAACAAAAAAAAAAGTAGTAGATAGGTAGCCGTGTTGGTCTGCCATAGTCAAAATAAAAAATTCCTTCCAGTAGCACCTTAAAGACCAACTAAGTTAGTTCTTGGTATGAGCTTTCGTGTGCATGCACACTTCTTCAGATACACAGTATCTGAAGAAGTGTGCATGCACACGAAAGCTCATACCAAGAACTAACTTAGTTGGTCTTTAAGGTGCTACTGGAAGGAATTTTTTATTTTGACAAAAAAAAAAGGGTAGGGAGCGAAGGTTCTCACTGGCCATTTTTAAACATTCATTGCTGACATTCTGTTCACTCATATTGAAAGGCAGCAGCCCTCTAGAGTAGAGTGTGTCAGCTATTGTATAGAAAGGAGCGGCATCATTTCGGTGTGTGTGTGTGTGTTTGTGTTAAGAATTAAATGGAGACACTTTTTGGATCTGTCAGTGATCTCTGTAGCATTCATAGGAGCAGGGCTGTCCTGAGACTTTAATGTTTACTTCCTCTCCTTCCTACTGCTGAATCGTGGCTATCCAATGCTTATCAACTCTTGGCAAGATAACATTCACTCACCCACTTTCACAGGTGCCCCACTCACCTGTAAGAGTCCATATGCATCCCCCTCAATCCACAACACTAGGCGAACTTCTAGGTCCACACATCCCTCCCCCCTTCTATACAGATGTTTCCAGAGCCTGGAAAGCTAACTTCAAAAGGAAATGAGTTCTGGTTCAGCTTCTTCAACATGTCCAAAAAGGGATTCCAGTTCAGGCTCATCCATTTACAAAATGAACTAGCTTAGTTCACAGCTCGATTGATGTTCACCCAAACGATCCTCAACAAAAAAAACAACAAACACTTTCAGCATTCAGAATGTTACAAGCTACTGTGATGATGCATAAAACATACTTAAGGCAGCTGCAAAAGCATCAAAACACAAAGTAGAATGAGAATGATTTAATCAAGTCCCCACATCAATTGTGATCTTTAAACGCCCAGAGAATTTAAAGAGTAAAAAAACAACAACACATGTAAGAGGATGGACTTGAAGATGAGCTACAAATTGTTCAAAGTTCTTAATTCATGGTTGGTTCACTCAGCAATTATGGGAGCTCACTTTCATGTGCAGTTCGGAGATTCTTGAACAAATTCGGTGAATCCAAACAAACTCATGCCAAGCTCTGGAGGTGCCCCAGAGACACAGGATTCTGCGTTCGTGTTCCCTGTTCTTTGGCCAGTTACATGTGCGCATCCACTGCCATTTGGCAGATCGGTGGATTGACGATCAATAGGTTTTGTTTGAAAGAGATGCAAGATAAGAGAGTCCCTCTACCTTGGGCATGGCCCTGACATATTCATGGGAACAGGAAATGAGCTCTGTGCATCACCACTCTAGAATTTCCTTCGTTGCCCTTCCTGGGCTCTCTGTAGCACCACACCCCATCCTGGCTCTGACCAGCTCCTGCCGCTTGCCACACCCTGAGCTGTTTACCAGTAAAACACAGCCCTATTAGCTCATGTCCTGCATCTTGAGGATGGCAAACCACCTTTCTTCCCAGTGACAGAGAATCACTGAAAATCACAGAAAAGGTAGGAATTTTGTCTCTCTCTTTTTGCTGATGTTTATTATGCACAAAACTTATTTCATAATGCACTCACCACTCCACAGAAAGCTCTGCAGATAAGGACACTGGAAGCTGCCTTCTACTGAGCCAGGTCATCGGTTGCACATAGCTCCATATAGTCTACACTGGCTGGCAGCAGCTCTCCAGGGTTCCAGACTAGAAACATTCCCAACCCTACCTGGAGATAAAGGGGGTTGAATCTGGGACCTTCTACATGCAAAGTAGATGGTCTACCAGGGAGCTCCTTTAACCTGAATATATTTCCCCTTCTATTGTGGCTTTAGGTGACGGCTAGGTCCAGTCGGCGGCGTCATGTTTGTCTGACACTGGACTCTGCCCACACTCGAGACCCTCCCTCCTTCAACCCCGACAGCCTTTTCTTCCTGTGTGTCTTGATGCCGAAGAGCCTGTAAGCCGCCTTCCGGTATTTCTTGGACATGATGTTGTACAGGATTGGGTTGATGGCGGCACTTAGGTAGAAAAGGACAAAAGACACCAAGTTGCAGTATTGGCTGATGACGGCTATTTCCAAGGATCCGTCCTCAAAGGATTTGGAAAACAGGTAACGTCCGAGGTGGAAAGGCAACCAGCAAAGGATGAAAGCAAAGACCACCACCGCTAGAAGAGGAGGAAGAAGAAAAAGAGAGAAGATGTTAGGGAGAAATGGAGATACCATATTATTCGCTAGCCGTTCTCCTTTCACCCTGCGGATTTACATAGGTGGCGTAGAAGAAGAAAAAGAGTTTGGATTTGATATCCCGCTTTATCATTACCCTAAGGAGTCTCAAAAAAGGGACGCGGGTGGCGCTGTGGATTAAACCACAGAGCCTAGGACTTGCTAATCAGAAGGTCGGCGGTTCGAATCCCTGCAACGGGGTGAGCTCCCGTTGCTCAGTCCCTGCTCCTGCCAACCTAGCAGTTTGAAAGCAGGTCAAAGTGCAAGTAGATAAATAGGTACCGCTCCAGCGGGAAGGTAAACAGCGTTTCCGTGCGCTGCTCAGGTTCGCCAGAAGCAGCTTAGTCATGCTGGCCACATGACCTGGAAGCTGAACGCCAGCTCCCTCGGCCAATAAAGCGAGATGAGCGCCGCCAACCCCAGAGTCGGTCAAACCTGGACCTAATGGTCAGGGGTCCCTTTACCTTTACCTTTACTTTTAAGGAGTCCCAAAGTGGCTAACATTCTCCTTTCCCTTCCTCCCCCACAACAAACACTCTGTGAAGTGAGTGGGGCTGAGAGACTTCAGAGAATTGTGACTAGCCCAAGGTCACCCAGCAGTTGCATGTGGAGGAGCAGGGAAGCGAACCCGGTTCACCAGATTACGAGCCCATTGCTCCTAACCACTACACCACACTGGCTTCACTGGCGTAAGTTAATAGTGAAATGCCCAGCTACAAATCTGGTGCTGGAAAGCTGGTGTTGGAAATCTGCTGGGAAGCAGGAAGAGAAGGTGTAGTTTGCCTTAGGAAAGCAGCAGCTGGGAGGGGCTGCTTGACCCTTCCACACTTTCCTGGGCATCCATCTTCCCTTGCTAGTTTTCCCTGAAACACCACAAACACCCTTCTACAGAACTGCACCCGAGGGGGCACGACCCATAACAACAGGCTCCCCCACCCTGGAGCATAAGCCAAGACGAATTCTCTCTCTACAAGCAGATAAAAAATATTCAGTGCTTGCTCCACATAGTGGTGGAGGAGCCTAGCTCAAAACAACAGCTACAACAGGCCAACAAAATAAAACTCGAAAAGCAGGTAGCGACCCTAAAGATGTGGCCATTACAAATGGCACAAATGGCAGATTTGTGCAGGGGTTACGTTCCTGGCCCAGTGAGCGTTGGCTAAGTGCGCATAAGTTTGCACCACCCCATTGCGCAACAGAAAAGGGGGAGGGGCAGAAGGAGGACGCCTTGCATAAAACGCACCCCCTCCAATTTTGCCTTTTTTTTGCTGTCCTAAGAAAAAAGACCCCAAACATGTAAAGTTATTATTAATGAATTTCACGTGCTTTAATGGTGCCCAAGAGATTGATATTGAGGAATTGGAAAAATAAAGGTATGATATCAATGGACTGACGATATAGGACATCCCTTGTCATTTATGAATGGACTGCTTACAGGTGCAGAATCTGTATGGATAAATACGATAACATTTGGGATGAATGAGTTTACACAAAATCTGGTAGGCTATTAACGTTTACATAAGCACTAGGACAATAATACTATGCCAATTTATACAAAAATGTAAGGGATTCTCGTATATTGCCTCTTTTTTTTGCTCCCCCCCCCCTTTTACATGTACCCTTTGTCGTTGTTTTTCTCCCTCTCACTTTTCCTTCTTTCCCCCCCTGTATCACGTTATTTCTTTACTTTACTTGAAAGCACTTTAATAAAAATATAAATATTAAAAATCCAGAAAAACAAAATAATAAGTTATTATTAATTGCGATAACTATACTTATAGAAGTACTGTATATTTTATAATCATCATCGGGGGGGGGGGCTGAAAATGATGAGAGCAGAACAGGAGTGAAGTGGGGAAGTTTACTGCATGCACACCCTGACCTGCTGAGAAAAATCCCTCAGTAAGCTGAAGTGAAGCTTCACTAGCACCCATGAAGGATTTCCTCTCAACCAAAGTGCTGGCGTCTGCAGTGGGAGTTTCCTCACACCACAGCAGGAGAGGCAAGGGTTAAACCCCCCCTTTCTCCACACCTGCGCTACCTTGATCCCTGATCCTCCTCCCACAGCTGTTTTTTTGCAATCTGCAGCTCAGTTCTTCTGCTTGCTAGATGCAAAGATGCACTTAACATCACGGGGAGTTCGGCTCTCAGGGCTCACGTGAAAGCTGTGCAGCGTTTTTCAGAATGAAATTCTGTATCAAGGAGCTTTCTGCTGGGAAAACTTTGCCCCATCTCCATTTTGAAGATTTTCTTGCGCCAAAAGGCCCTTTTGTTTGAATGAATGCTATGTGTTTGACCTGCTCTTTATGATGATGTTCCCTGTTTCTGTATTTTCCTTGCATTTTATATTTGCTTTACACAACTTAGATGGTATCCATATGACTTGGTAAGGGACGCGGGTGGTGCTGTGGTCTAAACCAGAGAACCTAGGGCTTGCCGATCAGAAGGTCGGCGGTTCGATTCCCCGTGACGGTGTGAGCTCCCGTTGCTCAGTCCCTGCTCCTGCCAACCTAGCAGTTCGAAAACACGTCAAAGTGCAAGTAGATAAATAGGTACCGCTCCGGCGGGAAGGTAAACGGCGTTTCTGTGCGCTGCTCTGGTTCGCCAGAAGTGGCTTAGTCATGCTGGCCACATGACCCGGAAGCTGTATGCCAGCTCCCTCGACCAATAAAGCGAGATGAGCACCACAACCCCAGAGTCAGCCACGAGTGGACCTAATGGTCAGGGGTCCCTTTACTTTTACCTTTATATGACTTAGTAGTATAGAAATAAACCCTATACAGGGGTGAGGAAGCTGTGGCGGTCCAGATTTCGGGACTGCAGCTACAGGCTCCCCTGGCTAGGGGTGGGTGGGTCCCACAACATCTGAGGAGCCACAGGTTCCCTGCCATAAAGTAAGGTTTGGGCTGCAATCTGATGCACACTTCCCCGCAAATAAGACCCACTAAACACAGCCAGACGAACACCTGAGTCCATCCACATGCTGTTAATTGGAGCCAAAATTCATGGGGACTTGCATTTGCCTAGAAGCTTTGGATTAGGCAATGTTACCTAAATTGCAGGCATAATATTCTGCCGTATATTCATTTCTCTCTTCAATGTTCAATTCTTTATAGCTAAGAAATAACTAGGAACAGTACTAAGACCTTGGACACTGGGACTGTTGTTACTAGAGAAAGGGGTTCTGTCCACATTTTCTTTTAAATCCCAGAGTCAAAACATAACACACAAACCTCCCCTCCATCAAAGGTATTTACTGTATTTTTCTGTGTATATCACGATGACCCCTGTTTTGGGGGACTCAAAATTAAGAAAATGGGGGAAGATTGCCCCCGTGTATAAGTCTACCCCCTCCCTTTTTAACATTCTTTTTTTAGTTGTTTTTTTTTAAAAAAAAGCTAGTCTTATACACAGAAAAGTGTGGTAATCTCCTTGCAATCCTGAAGACCCCTCTGCCCAGTTCTTATGATGATAAATCATACAGTTTTTCCACAGTGCAAATCTCTGCACGTCTACTCAGAAGTAAATCCCTTGCAGGTCAGTGGGGCTTACACACAGTTCCAGAGAAGTGTGTCTAGGGTTACAGAACTACTTGCCCAGATTTAATTTAACAGAACAAACATAGGCCACTCTGTAGCAATTTATGGCAAGTAGAAGACATTAATAAAAATGAAATTATAAAAGAAATCTTCCTTTGCATCGCCTGTGTCAGTTTAATTTCCTCTACGCAGAATCAAATGACTCTGCCAAGTGTGCAGGCATGACTGCAGTGATTATTAGGCTTTTTTTCTAGACTGCCAGCCTCTAACGCTTCCCTGGGAGTAAAGTCTCAGTGAACTCAATGATGTTCGAAGCTCCCATTGTTCTAGGCGCATTTTGCGACAGGATTTCATTAGTTTCTGAGCTCTGGGCGCAGTACTGCACCTAAGATTTCAGATTAAAACTGCAGAGTGGAAGGAAAGGAGGACCCAATTTCCAGCTACTCTCTGAAGACTGGAGAAGAGACCCTCTGAAGAATATTAGGGGGTGGGCAGAGGAAGGACTAGACCAGGTGAAAAATGAACGTAATATTTTACCTGCAGTTCATTCATTTTCAGCTTTGAATTCTTGTTATAAAAAAGTGTGCCCAGACATTCCATTGTTGCGCCCATAATAATTTAAGGTGCCATTCAGCTCCTAGTTTTCATATCTCAGTTTCTAACACTGGTTAGATCTGATTAGATATGCCTGGGATTACGCAGTTTAAAAACAACAGTTTGTGGAATGAATTCTGTAATGACAGTTGCCTGAGGTGACTGAATTCAGCAAGGGTCATGTATATTTAGCACTTTTAATAGTAACTTTACACGTTTAGGGTGTTTTTGTTTAGAACAGAAAAAAGGAGGCAATATTGGAGAGGGTGCATTTTATTACGAGAAGCCCCACACAAATATATCCCTAACATAAACACTTATTGATAAAGTTTGGTATAAGTAGTTCCTGTGTTGGTTACGGGTGCCTGGGTCCAGAGTTCTTTGTATTACGTTTATTTAAAATATTTATATGTGGCCTTTCAGAGGATCTCTGTGTGCATTCATTAGTGAATTTCTATGCATAAGTGCATCAGGCATGTGAAGCTGAGTCAGATCTCTCTGTCCTCATAACTGTTCTGTCCTCAGCTGTTCAAGTAGAAATCCACTACAAACCGAGTTAATGGTTTAACAGACTCAATTCTTGATGAAGCCTGGGAGCCTGTAGAAATAGACTTTGCCAGCTAGGACCCAACTGAGAGACAGCTCTCTCTAGGAGCTGGCCTGCAGGGTCATGAACGTTTCTCATAAAGGGGCCACATGCCGGGCATTTAACTGATACAGTGGTGCCCCGCAAGACGAAATTAATTCGTTCCGCAATTTTTGTCATCTAGCGAATTTTTCGTCTTGCGAAGCACGAAATCCCATAGGAATGCATTGAAAATCAATTAATGCGTTCCTATGGTCAAAAAAAGTCCAAACAAAGCCAAATTTGGTACAACAACAGTTTATTAACTGCTCTTTAAAGTCACACATACTGTAAAGAGCAGTTCAAAAATTGAAGGGAAAATAAATTAACTTTATAAACAAAACATGTCTTTGTTTTTAGACAAAGAAAACAAAGTCGCGAGACGTTTTCGTCTTGCGAAGCAAGCCCATAGGGAAATTCGTCTTGCGAGGCAAATCGAAAACAGAAAAACCTTTCGTCTAGCGAGTTTTTTGTCTTGCGAGGCATTCGTCTTGCGGGGCACCACTGTAATGCATACATTACAATAACCTAAGAGAGCAGAAGGACACAGGAAGAGCCTTCTGGACCAAGCCAGGGTTCATATTCCCACTTGGCCAAGAAATGCACAAGTGACCTTGGACCAGTCACTGCTTCTCTACCTAACCTACCTCACAGGGATGTTGTGGGGGGGGGGACCATGACCACCACCTTGAGCTCCTTGGAGAAAATTGGGATATGAATGCAATAACTAAAAAATAAAAGATGTAGTCAACTTAACCAGCTGAAGCTGATGATAGGTGACTGGTGACTGGGAGTGGCCACCAAGACCATATACCACCGGTCCTGAAAGTCCTATATTGGCTCCCAGTATGTTTCCGAGCACAGTTCAAAGGGTTGGTGCTGACCTTTAAAGCCCTAAACGGCCTCAGCCCAGTATACCAGAAGGAGCGTCTCCACCCCCATCGTTCTGCCCAGACACTGAGGCCCAGCTCCAAGGGCCTTCTGGCGGTTCCCTCACTGTGAAAAGTGAGGTTACAGGGAACCAGGCAGAGGGCCTTCTTGGTAGTGGTGCCTGCCCTGTAGAACAGCCTCCCATCAGATGTCAAGGAAATAAACAACTGAAGGCAGCCCTGTATAGGGACGTTTGTAATGTTTGATGTTTTATCGTGTTTTTAATATTCTGTTGGGAGCCACCCAGAGTGGCTGGGGAAGCCCAGCTGGCTGGGCGGGGTTTAAATGTTGTTGTTGTTGTTGTTGTCAGTCCTTGCCACAGAGGCCACCTGGGCCTCCAATGATAAAAATGGTTCCGAGAATAACCCTGAACACCAAGGTGAAGTAAAAACTACAAATAAGAACTGTCCAGTGGTTAACTTCGGAAGGAAGAAAGGAAGGAAGGAAGGAAAGATTTTCAGGAAAGGAAGTCATATGGACCTTCTTACTTGGTCCCAAGAGGTCCCATCAGTATTGGCACTCTGCCGTCTCCTGAAGACACATTGATCCCACTGAATACCAGTTGCGGGAGAAGCATAGCATGGACGGGCCATTGCCAGTGTTGCGACGGAGGAGGAATCTTTAATCTGTTGGAGCAGTATGTGCCTGCAGTGTAAGCTTGCACCTGTCCTTGCACGTGATCCGAGGGAGGCTTAGCTCACACAGTGACAGAGAACGCCATGACTGATCAGGTCTTCACTAGCAAAGTAGACGTTGGTGCTGCAGCCCAGTGCTGGGGCATCTGCTTTGCAATGGAAGGTCCAAGGTTCAAGACCCAGCATCTCCAGGTAGAGATGGGAGGGACTTCCTGTCTAAACCCTCAGAGAGCTGGTGTCAGTCAGTGTAGACGGCCCAATGGTCTGACTTGGTATATTGTAGGTTCCTTTGTTCTTCAAGTCCAACAATCTAGCCAATACAACTGAGGTGCCCAGCATGGTGTCCTCCAAATATTGTTGGACTACAACTCCCATCTTCTCTCGCCGTTGGCCATGGCTGCTGGGGCTGCTGGGAGTTGGAGTCCAGCAAATATCTGGATTCCACACTGGCTACTTCTGCTTGCTTTATGCTGTGGGATGCCATGCACTTTGAATTTCACCACAACGCCACTGGTATTGCCCACATGTGCCGCTTCTGGACTTCCCTGAAGCATCCAGTTGTGAAACCGATAGACCTTTGATCAGAATCCAGCAGGGATCCTTTCACATACTTGTTATGCCTGGGAGTAGTGAGAGAAATATACACTGCAGAGGCTCAGAGGCTATTACCATAATTAATGATAGCGTTTTCATACACTCAGGAGCTTCAGTCCTAGTTTTGCTCTTCCATTTGAGTACAAATTGACGTACAGGAGGAGCTGGTCCATGCATTCTATGCCATTTGCACCGAGCCTGCAAGCACACACCTGAACATGTGTGCACATGAAGGCTCCTGCATGTGCAATCTGTAAGGCTCCATTTTCCAAGGGACCAGACCATGCACATAGGAGCCTATGTGTGCTCAGTTATGCATGTGCTGGTTCTGTGCAAACTCTACCCCTTGAACGCATGGAAGGGGTGCCAAAGATATCTTCCCAATCAGCCCTTTTATATGTGTTCATGCGACCCAGAGCAGGGCTTTTAGTGTTGCTGCCCCTGTTCTGCAGACCCTTGTTCCTTTTGCAACACGACAGATGCCTACTATTTGCACTTTCCAGAAACAATTGATGATGTTTTTTGTTCTGACAAGCCTGCCCAGCTGGATGAGCGAGTCTCTGCCATGGGTGTCTAATGGATTTTTCATTTAAAAAATACCAATCTGCCGCTATTTTCTACGTTGTCTTAAAGTGTTTTATCTGCTTTAGCTGCATTCTAAACATTGCCTCAAGATGCATGTGGAAGGCAATTAAAATATAAACACAATAATTCCAACTAAGTCATACTCAGAGTAGATGGAAGCTACATTCACACCATCTGTTCAAAGCGCTATGATACCACTTTAAAAAGTCATGGCTGTCCCGCAAAGAATTCTGGGAGCTGTAGTTTGCTAAGGGTGCTGAGAGTTGTTAGGAGACCCCCCTATTCCCCTTGCAGAGCTACAGTTCCCAGAGTTCCCTGGGAAGAGGGATTGACTGTTAAACCACTCTGGGAATTGTAGCTCTGGGAGGGAAACAGGGGTTTCCTAACAACTCTCAGCACCCTGAACAAACTATATCCCCCCGCCCAAAAAAACCCTTTGACTGTGTAAAGTGGGATCACAGTGCTTTAAATGCGCAGCATGAATGTGGCCCCAGTGAAATCAACAGACTTAAGTCACCATGAATGTGACTGATGCTCGATATCACCCCTTGTAGCTGGTCCAAAATTTCACATCTCGGGTCTACAGCAGCAGGGCTTTCCAAACTTGGGTCTCCAGCTAGGACTACAACACCCATCATCCCTAGCTAGCAGGACCAGGGGTGAATGGAATCGTAGTCCTAGCTGGAGACTCAAGTCTACAGGGACACACTGGTCTACAGGGACACACCATGTCAGAAACGGAACCAAGATACCCTTACCTAGCATTTTCACCGTCTGACGGTTGTACTTGTCCCGGATGGATGTCTTGGGCCCGATGTCCTTCTTCTTCCTCCTCCAGAGCTTCCTCACGATGAGGCTGTAGAGGACGGTCAGGCAGAATACGGGCAGGAAGAAGAAGACGCTCGAGGTCCACACCATGATGGTCAGCAGCCCCGACTGGATGGCGTACTCCGTGGCCCGGCACTCGTTGGTGTCCGACGGGTTGGTCCCGTTCTCGTGCTCGACCCCGACCAAGACGAAGATGGGCCCAGCGCTGGCGAAGGATACAGCCCACAGCACCAGGATGACCAGCTTGACTTTGCCCTTGGTGACGACCACCTTGGCCCAGAGCGGGAAGCAGACGGCCAAATACCTCTCCACGCTCAGGGCCGTGATGTTGAGGATGGTGGAGTACGTGCAGCTCTCGCTGACAAACTGGAAGAGCTTGCACAGGAGGTCGCCGAGGTTCCAGGGCCGGTACTGCCAGAGGCGGAAGAGGTCCAGGGGCATGCAGAGAAAGATCAGGAGGTCCGAGAAAGCCATGCTCGACAGGTACAGGTTGGTGGTGGTCCGCATGTCCCGGAACCGGGAGACCACCAGCATCGTCATCACGTTGCCCAGGATCCCGACCACAAAGAGGAGCACGCAGGTGATGGTGACGCAGGTGAGGAGAGGCGCGGGGAAGAGGTGCAGAGGGTACTCGGGCAATGTGTCGTTGTCGCCGACGTAATCCATCGCAACCTGCAGGCTGCTCTCGTTGTACATCCCCAGGGGCTCTCGCCGGGGCACAGGCTGGGCTGGGGCGGTCTGAAAAGGCTACGTCAGCTGCTGCTCATGCCAAAAGCGAGACAAGGGAATCGTGGTGGTGGCAGCGACAAATGGCACGGGAGGTGCTGTATGGAAACAAACCAATAAACTGGTTAGGAGGAGGCCTGGATCTAAGGCATGGTAGGCAAACTAAGGCCCGGGGGCCAGATCCAGCCCAATTGCCTTCTAAATCCAGCCCACAGACAGTCTGGGAATCAGTGTGTTTTTACATGAGTAGAATGTGTCCTTTTACTTAAAATGCATCTCTGGGTTATTTGTGGGACATAGGAATTGATTCATTATTATTTTTCAAAATATAGTCCGTCTGTCCCCCACAAGGTCTGAGGGACAATGGACCGCCCCCGCCCCCCGCTGAAAAAGTTTGCTCACCCCTGATCTAAGGGCTTAAGTCCCAGGAGGAAAGGTGTTGGTTAGAGCTTTGTGATGGAGTTCAGCAAAGGAAGTCATCGCCAGGTGTGCTGGTTGGGTTTTTCCTTGTTTGAGATCTTTGAGCAGAGGCTGGACAGCCGTCCATCCGTGATGCTCTAAGCTCTGGTTTCCCTACACTTAACAGAGCGTTAGACTGGATGACCTACAAAGACCTCTATAACAACCCAAACCAGATGAGAAGGTGTGTGGGAGCAGGGAATCAGAAGAGAGCCTGAATCTCAGATAAAAGCTAAATTCCAAACTTCAGGTGCCCTTCCATTGAGCCCACACAAATGATGAACCAACTCATGTGGAATAGCAGTCGCCCCCGATTCCTGATGGGTAGGCAAAGTCAGAATCACATGTGCCTTAATTCACTTGATTGCTCTACACCTGGCGATGGCTATTGTGTGAAAGTGAGAATGGACTCCTTTGGAAAGCATTGGTGGTCATAATAAGGACAAGACTGGACGGGCACAACCTTTCTGCCTGAGGTGGTCCATTCACATGCAAAAGCCACCACAGGATGGATGCTGCAGTAATCAAGCGATAAGTGTACACCTTGTTTCTATGCCTTTATCTAAATACAGTGGATGCTCAGGTTGTGAACGTGATCTGTACAGGAGGCACGTTCGCAGCCCGCAGCATTCACAACCCACAGTGCCGCGTCTGCACACACACGGGTTGTGATTCGGCACTTCTGCACATGCGCAAAGTGCAATTTAATGCTTCTGCGCATGCACGACTGCCGGAAGTAACCCGTTCCAGTACTTCCGGGTTTCGACGCGTCCGTAACCCAAAACAAACACAACCTGAACCATCTGTAACCCAAGGTATGACTGTATGTAGAAACTGCACTTTCATAAAAACAACAATGTGCGTGTGTGAACTGGGCTGCAGAATTGAAGCTCTGGGGAAACCGAAGTTCATCTTTTTCCCAGCAGGCAATGCCATCCATCCATTTAGGGAATCTCTGTCTCTTTTAGAGCACGGGCTACGGAAGTTTTAAACTAATGGTCTTTTGATAGCAGCATGTATTATTTGACTTAATTCGAAATGCGGTCAGCTAGCCCAGCTGCATTTAGAGACCCTCCGGCTCATTCTGCTGAGTGGCGTCCCTGGCAACTGCCCCAAAGTCCTGTCCTAATGGTACCATCCATTGATGCAACCCAGAGCACAGCTCTGGCATTCAAGCCTCACTACCTGCTGCAGGAGAAGGCAAGCCACTGCCAGCAGAAGAAATCTAATTGCTGGTTTTCCATGGGCTTTCAAGAGCCAGTGTGTGTGGTGGCTAGAGCACTGGGTCAAAAGCACAGATACGAGAGAGTTCAAATTCCTGGCTGGCTTTGGCTGCATCATTCTTCTCTCTCGCCCTATCCTACCCTTGTTGCAGAGTTTAGCCCTGGGGTCTGCCAACCTGGTTTCCTTGAAGGAAGAAAGGCGGGGTGTAAATCATGCAAGGCGCAAGTCCTGCACCGAAAAGCCATGACTCTGCCACTCCTTTGCCACCTGGGTACAGTCGAGCCACATGTACGAAATCATTTGAGCAACAGGTACAGTTAGATTACATGTCCTGCAAAGAAGCATAGTCGGAAGGGATCCTTATTCTAGCCCAACACGGGAATCAAGTGGCTTAAAAACCCCATGGCAACTTCTAAGCATGCGTTGATGTAGGGAATCACAGGACAACCTTTTTGCCACTTTTTAAGCCTCCATCCCAGCCAGATCAGCAGCGCCAGTTAAGAAGCAGTAGGCAAATCGATCCTTTCAGGAGCCTTTCTACTCCCTCTCCGAGCAACAGCCTCCCAATGGGCAATGGCTTGGGAATCCCAAAGCTGAAGGAGGTTGCCCCCCAGCGCAGCAGGTGCACCTCATTTTGAAGCAAGGTAATGCAGCCTTATCATCAGACACTGTGAGACCATTCAAAATAGTAGCGCGCATTACAGGCTAAAGAATGCCCCCTCCTCACCATGAATTCTAGCGTGCAAGTTACCGAAATGACCACTAGCCTGAATATTATTTTTAAAGAAGGAAGCTCCCTCCCCTTTTTAACCGCTCTAGTTCTCATATCAGGAACACACAGAGTCAGCCTATTTGGTCTCCCTAGGCCAGTGCTGTCTACACTGACCGGCAGCAGTCCTCCACGCAAAAAAACCCTACCTGGAGCTGTCAGGACTCGAACTCAAGACCTTCGTCTGCATGCAAACCCCTGAACTACGCAGCCCCTTCCTTCTTTATCCCAGCCGCTTCTTCCGGCGTGCTCCTTGCACCTCCCTGCAGAAAAACCCTTGGGCAGGCGAGTCTCCCTCTGAGCACGTGCAGAGCGCCTCCAAGCTAGGGAAGAAGGGTCGGGCTTGCAAGACAGGCGAGGTCCAGGCAGCTCCCGGCGGCAGGATCGAGGGCGGAATCGCCTCCTGTTCCCAAGCCTCCGAGCCGCGATGAGCAACGGCGCCCGGCGCGCCCTCGACACGTCTCCACTCCGAGGAGAAGCAGCGCGAAGCGAACCCCTCTCCGCCCTCGCCGGAGCCGGCGACTCTGCCCGCCAACCCGCTCCTGCCCCGGCGAAAGGATCTCCGGATCCCCGGCCTCCGCCCCGACGGCTCTGGCGAAGGAAGCGGTGGGTGCCGCGTGCTGCGCGCCGAGACGACGAGCCGGGAGGGGAATGAGGCGCGGGAAGAAATGAATGAATGGATGAAGGAAAGGGGGCGTGGGGTATTGGCGGAGAAGCGCGTTCACACGTCACGCGGAACACGCCGCCGCCGCCGTCGCGCCCGTGTCGGGGCGAGAGGTGGGCGCGCGCTCTCGGGCATTCGCGCGGGGCGAGCGTTTGTTTGTGGACGCGCGTTGCCGCGGCCGTTGAACGTAACGTGTGAACGGCGATTCTGGTCCGAAAGGGGGCGTGTGTGCTCTGAATGTGCCCTGTCGTCCGTCGGTGTTCTGAGTGTTCGCCAGTCTTCATTCATTCATTTATTCTGTTTCCGCTCTGTCTTTAGGAGCCAATGCAGGTAGCAAAAGTAGATTAGAGAAAGGGGGGTGGGGGGTGTTAGACAAATCCATACCAGACTGGCCACCGTGGGAACAGGATGCAGGATGCAGGGTCTTTTGGTCTGATCCAGCACGGCTCATCTTCGGTTGTAACCCAGCGACAGAGAGATAGCATTCATTGAAACTCGGACACAACGCAAGGCAGTTAAACGAGAGGGGACGCCTTCAGCCCTTTCTGAAATAAAATGGTTTGTGTGATAACGTGCATAAAGAGAAATAAATCCTCTGCGCCAAAACCGATGAGAGTTATTGTGTGTGCCAATGAGAAAGGAAAGTATAGGTGTTTGTATCAAGTGTTAAACAATATTTGTGACAGGGTCACTAATGGAGATGTTGTCAAGAGCAGAGAAGTTGCCATTTGGCAACTGCGTGCTCTGGGGATTTCGAAACAGAAAAGAGGGGAGTGTTGGGGGGAAAGACAGAGCACCGGGAGACAGAGACATTCGCAGAAGCGGCTTGCGATGGCACAGGGTGAATAACAGCACTGCTATTTTACGCCATTCGTGGACCCATGTACTTGTGAATTACTAAAGCAGCAGGGAATGGGATGATTCCAGGGCTGCCTCTTAAAAAATGTGCGCCCACAATTAGCACCTGCCCTCTTTTGTTTCATGCCTATACAGTGGTACCTCAGGCTAAGTACTTAATTCATTCCGGAGGTCCGTTCTTAACCTGAAACTATTCTTAACCTGAAGCACCACTTTAGCTAATGAGGCCTCCCGCTGCTGCCGCCGCGCTGCCAGAGCACAATTTCTGTTCTCACCCTGAAGCAAAGTTCTTAACCCGAGGTACTATTTCTGGGTTAGCGGAATCTGTAACCTGAAGTGTCTGTAACCTGAAGCGTATGTAACCCGAGGTACCACTGTAACTGCATTTTAACCTAGACTAGGACCCTCTTTTTGCCTTGCAACACCAGCACCTCTAAGCAGAATGAGCAAATGACCTCTTTCCTGATTTCCATGTAACCCAAGGTAACACTGTACCAACTTCGCCTGGCCAGAAGTCATCCATGCTCTGATAACCATAGAGCTGGATTACTGTAATCCATTACACATGGGGCTGCCCCCTCCCATGCCAGACTGCCTGCGCTGTTAAGATCTTCAAACGAGAGGTATTTCTCCAGGTACCACCAGTTGCTGAAGCACATTGTGTTGGTACAAGGGAGGAGGAGCCATAGCTCTAAAATGCCCTTCCCAGGGAGGCTTGACTCCTGTTGAAGCTACATTTATTTTATTTTTTTGCACCAGGGTAAGACAATTTTCTCTGCAGAAAGCAGAGGCATCACCTTGCCAACAAAGGTCTGTATAGTTAAAGCTATGGTTTTCCCAGTAGTGATGTATGGAAGTGAGAGCTGGACCATAAAAAAGGCTGATTGCCAAAGAATTGATGCTTTTGAATTATGGTGCTGGAGGAGACTCTTGAGAGTCCCATGGACTACAAGAAGATCAAACCTCTCCATTCTGAAGGAAATCAGCCCTTGAGTGCTCACTGGAAGGACAGATCCTGAAGCTGAGACTCCAATATTTTGGCCACCTCATGAGAAGAGAAGACTCCCTGGAAAAGACCCTGATGTTGGGAAAGATGGAGGGCATAAGGAGAAGGGGACGACAGAGGACGAGATGGTTGGGCGGTGTTCTCAAAGCTACCAGCATGAGTTTGACCAAACTGCGGGAGGCAGTAGAAGACAAAAGTGCCTAGCGTGCTCTGGTCCATGGGGTCACGAAGAGTCAGACACAACTAAACAACAACAAGACAATTTTTCAGTTATCTATATCTATATCATCTATCTATATCTATCTATCTATCTATCTATCTATCTATCTATCTATCTACATCATCTATCTCTATCTATCTATCTATCATCTATCTATCTATCATTTACCATTTACCATCTATCACATATCTGTATCCTTGTACATCATCCTGGAAATCATCAGATCTGGGGAAGCACTGTAGCTCTGTGGTGGTGGATCTGCTTGGCATGCAGAAGGTCACAGGTTCAATTCCTGGCATCTCCAATGAAGAATCCTTGTCTGAAATCTCGGAGAGCCACTGCCAGTCAGTGTAGGCTATACTGAGCTAGATGGATCAGCGGTCTGACCCAGCCTATGTTCTGTGTTCAAAAACAACAGAATTATAGAAGGGGCCGCAAGAATCATCTCATCCTACTGCCTGCATTGCAGGCATTTTCCAACCAGCGTGGGGCTCGAATCCATGTCCCTGAGATAGCTCTACTGATTTAGCTATCAAATTATTTCTCATGGGCTTATGGCAACCAAGCACACACAACAGCCTGCTATAGTGACTACAACACACTGTTCCTTGCAATCCTAAAGGTAAAGGGACCCCTGACCATTAGGTCAAGTCGTGACCGACTCTGGGGTTGCAGCGCTCATCTCGCTTTATTGGCCGACGGAGCCGGCGTACAGTTTTTGGGTCATGTGGCCAGCATGACTAAGCCACTTCAGGCGAACCAGAGCAGCACACGGAAACACCGTTTACCTTCCCACCAGAGTGGTACCTATTCATCTACTTACACTTTGATGTGCTTTCGAACTGCTAGGTTGGCAGGAGCTGGGACCGAGCAACGGGAACTCACCCTGTCGCGGGGATTCAAACCGCCGACCTTCTGATTGGCAAGCCCTAGGCTCTGTGGTTTAACCCACAGCGCCACCCACGTCCCTTTGCAACCCTAAAGCAGTGCTTTATTTAATCTGCCCTTAATCTTCCAACATTTGGCTTCATTGGCTGCCCCCAATGAAGTGTTATGAGGGAGGAAGAACAACTTATTCTCTCTCTCTGCTTTCTCCTTGCCATGCCTGAATTTATAGACTTCTGCCATGTCACCTTTGAAGCAACCTGAGAAAGATAATTTCACTCGATTCCCTGCACCTGATTACCTGATTCACACACCGCGTCGCTGGAGAAAGGTCACTGTGTTATGTTTCTTCCAGCAGAAACAAGCAAAGGTGTCTCGTGACACCTTAAATGAAAGACAAAGCAGTTTTCTCATGGCGCAGAGATGCGCAGTGTGTTGTCCTAATTTAGCAGTTTTACAGATGCACATGAGTGCAGAGACGAACATGCATAAACAACGGGGTCAAAAGGGTACAGAATGCTCTAGGTACACTTTGTGACATCTCTGTGCAGGGCTCGGCTAGAAATGTCACAAGCTGTACCCCCTGCATTCCCTGGCCATTTGGACCCCCTGTTCATTAATTCCTTTATTTCTCCAACAGAGCCAGCCTTACCATTAAGCAGCGTGTGGAGCAGCTGCCTCAGGCAGCAGATGAGAAGGGGTGACCTTAGAGCAAACAGATCAACCAACATGATCTAGTGGTGAGTGCAGCCTTCTGCACTACCTTTCATGTACCTTCCATGTGCTTTGAACTACAACTCCCATCTGCCTTAGCGCTAAGAAGATCAGGAGAAAAGAACTAGATAAAATAGCGGTCAATTGCAAAGGTGATTCGGACATTTCAGCTGGCACACTCTACCTGAGAACCCCTCACTATTCTATCGTATGCAACAAATAATTTTTAGGAGCAGTGATCGTGGTTTATTGCATCTGCAGTGCCTGATGTCTTTATGGTTATTGTTGCTTTTCTTTTTGTTCCTTTTGTGAATGATGCCATGGCTTTTGGCTAGTGCAATAAAGTTTATGATGATGATGATGCCTTAGCCAGCTTTCCACATGGTCTGGGGTGATTAGAGTTGCAGCCCAACAGGTACCAGGTGAGTGAAGCCTGTATTAGAGTGTCTAGGCATTCCTTTGTGACAACCATAACTGAGGTTTAAGGTGCCATTTGGTGATTAGCTTATATATCTGAGTGTCTAACACTTCTTGGGTCCCCAGATGTCGTCAGACTACAACTCCCATCACCCCTGACCATTGGTCCTGTTAGCCAAAGGTGGTGGGAGTTGTAAGCCAACAACATCTGGGGACTCACTGCTGAGAAAGGTTGCACTAGAGCAACAGAGGAGAAATTTGCTCCATCCTCTATGTGACAGTCCTTCATGTATCTGAAGGCGGCTGCCATATTGCCCCTCCATCATCTCTTCTCCAGCCTAAATATACCCAACTTCCTCCACCTTTCCTTAGAGCAGTGTTTCCCAACCACTGTTCCGCGGCACACTAGTGTGCCGCGAGATGTTGCCTGGTGTGCTGCGGGAAAAATTAAAAAATTCGAAAGATTTTTTTTTTAAAAAAGTCAAATTTTCAATTGGGGCGCCGTCACTAGATGACCCCTGGGTTTCCCTCCCTCCCTCCCGCTCTGCGCCTCCCCCCTCCTCCTCCTCCTCCTCTGGGGAGGCCCTTCCTGGCTCTTGGCCAAGGCTTGGCGGCTGCCACTCACTCACTCGCTCGCCCACCCGTCCCTCCATCCCTGCACCCGGCCTCTCCCCCTCCGTCCCCGGCGCGGGGGCTGCCGGGATCCGTAGTCCCCTCGCCCTTGGGCTCCGCGCCCGCGCGGGGTGCGCAAACTACGTTTCCCAGCGTGGCCTGGCGGGCCGGGCGTTTTGTTTGAAGCGCTCTTCTCCCGGCCATGGAATGAGCGCAGCGGCGGCCGGCCGGGCGGGCAGGGGCTCTTCCGCGCAGACCCCGCACAGCCTGCCTGCGCCCCCGCGGAGATCGGGTGGCAGGATGGAGCCCGGGGATCCCCGCGGAGGCGGAGCGGCGGAGGCGGAGGCTGCCCCCCAGGTAGGGCTGCGTCGGGGTTTTTTTATTTTAGCAATGCTGCATCCGCGCCGGAGGGGACGCATCGGACCGCGGGGAGACCCCTTGGCGGGCGTGCAAGGCAATGCATGCGTGCAGGCGTTGCATGGAGTGCAGTGCAATGCAATGGCAACGCGGCGCCCTGCATGCATGCATGCAACTTCCACCGGCGCTCCGGACTTGGCAGGTGAGGGGGGTCCCCAGTGGGCGGCAGAGAGAGCCGGGAGGGCGAAGGGGAGCCGGGGGGGAGCAGCGCTGCTCCCCGAGCCGAGCCCGGGGGGAAACTTCGGCGTCGTTGCGCCGGGTGTTGGAAGCGGAGGCTGGCGGGGGCCCCTCACCTGCAAAACCTGGTCGCCTCTCATATATTTCATGCATTGCATTCATCGCCCGCTTTCTCCTCCAAGGAGCTCCCGGGGGCGCGCATGGTTCTCCCCGTGTTATCCTCGCAACAACAGCCCTGCGAGGTGGGTCAGGTGAGTGGCCCAAGGGAGCACCCAGGGATTGTCCTGGCCAGGTGGGGTGATTTGAACCCTGCTCTCTGCCCGGTCTTCGTCCTCATTTAGCCCCCACATGTGCATGACTGTGCATGACTGAGGTTTTCCCCCCTCGTCTTGGCTATGGTGTGAGTCTGTGCTGTTAATTAATGGGGTTCTGCCTTCGGAGAAGATGAGCCAGCCCTCAAGGAGGTGATTATGTAATTTGCTAGCAATTCATGTCCCTCCCGGCGTGACGCTGCGCGCTGACGTCACGGGGCTGTAATGGTGGTGTGCCTCGAGATTTTTTTCATGAAACAAGTGTGCCTTTGCCCAAAAAAGGTTGGGAAACACTGCCTTAGAGGATTTGGTCACCAGGCCCTGCACCGTCTTTGTCAGATACAAAAGGCTTTATAACAAACAATGAAGACAGCAGTTTTCTGCATGCAGGGGGATTTAGGATCCTAGAGTAGCACGTTGTTGCTATTTTAGTGACATTCCAACTCCAGCCTGGTTAAAGCCACAGCCCATTGTAACACCTCAAGGCTGCATCATTTAATTCTGCTGCGTTCATAGAGTTTAGACAGCGCAGAGCTGAAAAAGCATAAAGGTGAGCGCAGGGTGCCTTGTTTTTCCTGCGTAACGCTCAGCCAATCAAATTGTTCAAGGAGGAGTTGATGGCCCTTGAAATTGCTTTCCAGTTGCTCCTTCCAAGTTTGCCCGCAAAGCTAGCATGTGCAGCAGCTAAGAGCCCAGATGTGTTTGCATTTTCTGCCAAAGGCATTGGTGCTTCCAAACATGCCCCTTAGCTGGGGGCAAGTTGCAAAGGAAGGACAGAAAATGGAGGAAGAAACTGAAATGAAAACCCATTTCAGGCAATGGCTGAATGTATGAAGAGTGGAGCCAGGAATTAGTTTCAGTTCACCCCTCCAGATAGGAACAAATTCTCTTCCAGTTCAACCCACAATTAATTCACATGGTCCTTGGAGTTTCCCCATCAGCCGTCAGAATTATAAAAGATACTTAAGAAGACTTAAGTGTAATGTGAGCAATTATTCCAGTTATTCCCCCCAACAATTATGACCTTTAAGCTTCAACCTCCCTGTGGAATGCCTTCAGATGTGTCAAGGAGATAAATAACTACCCAACTTTTAGAAGACAATCTGAAGGCAGCCCTATATCAGGAAGTTTTTAATGTTTGTCATTTTATTATGTTTTAATATGTTTTGAAAGCCACCCAGAGTGAATGGGGCAACCCAGCCAGATGGGTGGGACAACAACAACAACAACAACAAGAGCATCACTTTTCAAAGAGGTGAAAATGGAAAATGCAATGGCCACCATCTAACACAGGGTTAAGTGTGATATGCATAAATTATGGCATTAAATTTCATTTGTGTTAAAAAAAAAAAAAAATTTAAACCTAAAGTTCCACTGCTGAAGGTACTTGATTCATATTCAGTTCACCTGGAAATTATAGAAACTATAATACGCTGAAGCCCTGCAACGGCTCAAGAGGACTCAGTGCTGACCCCCTAGCCAGCCGTTTAGTTTGGTAATTTTTAGCGTGAAGAAAAGACGAAGAGAGGTGATGTGACAGAAGTTTATGAAATTATACACGGCGTTTAAAAAGTGGATCAAGAAGAGTTGTTTCTCCCTCCCTCCCTAACTCCCACAAATGGCCCTCATGGACATGCAGTGAAGCTGAATGTTCAATATTCAGGCCAGATAAACAAAAGTTATCCTTCATGCAGCGCATAGTTGCACTATGGAACTCACTCGCATGGTAGACAGTAATGGCCACCAACTCTTTAAAAGAGGACGGGATAAATTAATGGAGAGGGCTCTCAAAGGCTACTAGCCCCTATGGCTAAGCTCCGCCTCCACAGTTGGACGAAGCCATGATTCTGAATACCAGTTGGTGGAAACCCAGAGAGGAGAGTGCTTTTGTGCATTGGGTCCTGTTTGAGGGTTTACCACAGGAAGCTGGGTGGCCATCGTGACAGCAGGATGCTGGCCTAGATGGGCCACTGGCCTGATCCAGCAGAGCTCTTATGTTCTTATGACCTGCCAGCAGTAGCAGTTAGATTGGGCCTAGCCACCCCTCTCTCCATTGGATTATTTATTATATATGCCGTCTTCGTCTTTGGCGATCACTCATAGCCGAGTAAGATAGTATTCCATGAATATGGTCTTAACAGTGAGTCCGTAAGTGACTGTGGAGGCCAATTCTGGATCCGCACATCCTTCCACAGTGGGGACATAGGTTTCCGGGTTGATCATAGTGAGGATTTGCCAAGCATGCCTTCCTCTTAGTACATTTCTCCCTTTTGTCCTGAGTTCGAGCATCTTCAAAGCCCACAACACCTTTGGTAAAGGCTGTTCTCCAATTGGAGCGCTCGCAGGCCAATGTCTCCCAGTTGTCGGTGTTTATACTACATTTTTTATACATCTGCCTTGAGAGAGTCTTTAAACCTCTTTTGTTGACCACTGGCATTACACTTTCCATTTTTAAGTTCGGAATAGAGTAGTTGCTTTGGAAAGACGATAATCAGGCATCCGCACAACATGACCAGTCCAACGAAGTTGCTGTTGAAGAATCATTGCTTCAACATTGGTGATCTTTACACTAGGTTGATATCTTAGATAAGGTGATTGATTTATTGCTCAGATTGGCGTCCGGCCCGCTTCGGCTGTGCACCCCCTCGGCTAGGCCTCGGACTTCAAAGGCCACATTCCGATGCTCTGAGCAAAAAACGCAGAGTTAAGCAGCAGCAGCGGTTAGAGAAAGCTGTAAGCTTAAGTGCTTTCTTCAGTGTGCTAAATAAAGTCCACGCAGGATCTTGGCAGCTAAAAGCAGTTTTATTTACAGCAGACTAACCATTGTCGAACAGCATCGTGAAAACACGTCCACTCTCCTCAAAAGCGAAAGTAGAGAGAACAAAGACTTGAGAGACTCGGAAATGACGGAGAGTCTCCCTCCTCCCAAGAGTAGGCAGGGCGTACACTCTGAGCTGTTTAACCCTGTAAGCTCAGGTTCTCTTCACACCCCCTCTCGTCCTGCGCTACTGTGGGGAAAGTATGTACAGAACTTACCCCCAACTCCAAACCACCACAAAACTCCCCATGACGCTGGAAGCTTAAAGGTTTGGTAAAGCCATCAGCCAAGTTATTGTGACTGGCACAATACTTCAACCGGATCAAACCTGACTGAACACTCTGACACACATTTTGGAAACGTATGTCCAGATGCTTGGTTCTGGCCTTAAATTGCGCAGATTCAGCCAATTTCAAACAAGGTTGATTGTCTTCCCAAACCGTGATGGGCAAGCTACAATCCCCAAAGATCTCTCGCACCAAGCATCTATAGAACTCTAGTTCCCGGCACAAATCTGACAGTGCACTGAATTCAGCCTCAGTAGAAGACAGCGCAATGAGACTTTGCTTCCGGGACTTCCACCCGATTAGTGACTTCCCAAACTTTACCACCAACCCAGACACAGACTTGCGGTCCTGCAAATTCGCCCAGTCACTGTCCGCATAGCATGTGAGCTTCGACTCACCTTCAGCTGGCAGCTTAAGACAGAAGTCTTTGGTATGCTGCAGGTAGCGCAGTACCCGCTTGATACCATGCCAAGCACTCACACTGGGCTTTGACGCTTCCCTACTTAGCAGGTTGGTAGCAAAGGCAATGTCTGGTCTGCTCCATTGGGATAGATACAACAGACTACCTAGAGCTGACTGAAAGAGCTCAGCATTCTCGAACTCTGCACTTTCTGCTTGCTGGCTCTCTTTCACGAAGTTCGTCTCCATGGGTGTCCGAACTCCTGCACAATCGGACATTCTGAACTTCTCAAGCAACTGCTCAATCTTGCCTTTCTGACTGAGCAAGAAGCTACCATCCTCAGTTCTCGCTATCTGGACACCTAGGTAGATCTTTACTGCACCCAGGTTTTTGAGCTGAAACTGTTTCCCAAGCTCTTTGGCAAACTTCTGCACCTGTTTGTCTGCCTTTCCAATATGGATGATGTCATCAACATAAAACAAAACCAGTTCCTGTGAGTCTCCTGATCCTCTAAGGAACAGGCAACTGTCAGCAAGACTCTTCCTGAAACCTAGCTTCTCCAAAGCTTCATTCAGGCACAAGTTCCAATTCCTGGCCGACTGCTTCAGGCCGTAAATTGACTTGTGAAGTTTCCACACAGTACCTTGCTCATTGCCCTCAAACCCTGGAGGAGGAAGCATGTACAGATCCTCCTGGAGGTCTGAGTTCAAGTAAGCAACATCCACATCAAAGTGATGCACCAGCAACCCTCTTTGTGCAGCAATGGCCAAGAGCAAACGTAGAGACTCACTCCTACAGGTGGGAGCATAAACTTCCGTATAATGCAACCCCCTGCGCTGCGTGAATCCTCTCGCCACTAATCTGGCCTTATACTGCGGTTCTCCTGTCGCTGTGGGCTTAAGACGGTAAACCCAGCGGCTACCCACTGCCTTTTTGCCCACCGGCAACTTCGTGAGGGAGAACACACCTAGCGACTCCATTGAGTTCATTTCCTTCTGCATCGCCTCATGCCATTTTCTGGCTTCTTCCTGAGGCAGTTTCTGAACATCCTCAAAACTCTCGGGTTCACACTGTGCCATTCCGACCCACACGCTAGTGACGGCAAACCTATCAGGAGGTTTCCCCTTGGTCGTCCGAGCTGATTGACGCAGCACTACTTCAGGAACCCCCTCTGACCCACTAGGGCCAGCCAGAACGTCCTTGGCATCAGAGAATTCCCCCTCTGACTTACTGCGCCTTCTGGACTTCTCAGCCGAACCTGTGGGGGAAGATGGAGCACTGTGTTGCTCAATCTTCACAGTCTTGGGAGAAGTTCTCCCCTCTGCCTGCACTGGGTCTGGACTCTGAGCCTCAGTAGCAGGTTCAACCTCTACCTCTTCTTCATCAGCAGAGTCAAGCAGACCCTCTGACAGGATGTCAGGATTCCCATGTATCCTTGCCCAGCCACTCTGCTCACAGAATTCAGCACTGTTGCTGAGCAGAATCCTGGACTGATTCCCTGACGGATACGCAAACCTCCACCCCTTGGTCCCTGGCTCATACCCACAAAAAATCATCTTCTGGGACTTGGGTTCACCTTTCTTGCGTTTGGCTTTTGGTATCAAAACCCACGCTTCACAACCAAAAACGCGAAAATAGTGAACTTTGGGTTGCTTTCCATGCAGCAAAAAATACGGGGTGTCACCTACCACTGAATTGAACGACCTGTTCAAAACAAAGTTGGCCGTTCGCCAAGCCTCACCCCAAAAACGCTGTGGGAGCCCGGCATCAAACAAAAGAGCTGCGGACATCTCCCCTAGAGTCCTGTTCCGTCTTTCCGCAATCCCGTTCTGTTGGGGACTGTGCGGAGAAGTCAACCTGTGTTGAATCCCCTTTTTGCGGAAGAAACTTTGCAGTGCAGACCCGGTGAACTCCCCACCGCGATCGCTCTGAAAGTTTTGCACCCGTGTGGAAAACTGCAGTTCCACAGCCGCAATCCAGTCTTTGATTAGCGGTGCAGCTTCACTTTTGTGTCCAATCGTGAAGGTCCAGGAGTTGCGCGTATGGTCATCAATCAGAACCAGCGCATATTTGGCTCCTCCCATACTGGTCACAGACATCGGCCCACACAAATCTGCATGAATTAACTGAAAAGCCCTAGTGGTCACCCTCTCAGACCTTGGGTATGTGCACGTTTTCACCTTTGCGGACTTGCACGCTCTGCAATCTAGAAACTTAGCACATGATTTCATTTTGCACCCTTGCGTACACTCTGGGATCTTTTTCACTGACCCCCAGGACACGTGTGCCATGCGTCTGTGCCAGAGGTGAGCACACGCATCATGAACTGGAACGTTGGCACACTGTGCTTGAGCCTCCTTCGTGTCACCTGGACCTGCAAAAGAAGCATTCAACACAAACAACCTGTCTTTACATTCAACACTGACTAGGTGCTGTCCATTCTTAGAAATAGAGCACTTATTATCTTCAAAACACACTCTGTAGTTCTCAGCAAGAAGTGCGCTGACAGACAGCAATGCGCAAGACAGTCCTGGAACAACAAAAGCCTGGATTGAATCCTGTAAGAAAGAACAAAACAGTGAGCCAGTCTGCGTGAGTGGGTGTCTAGTCCCATCTGCTAAACAGACAGTCTTCCCAGAAGTTATAGAGGTGCAGTTCTCCAGAAATCCTGCAGATGGCACGAGATGATGGGAAGCTCCACTGTCTATGACAAAAGTCAGCACAGCATCCTGTTGACAACTCTTGACTGTAGCCATAGACGCTGCCAAATGTTTATGTTCAGTGTCTCTGCCAGCTGCCTTCGGCTTGCCTTTCCCACGCTTTGAAGAAGAGCCCTTTATCTGGTTGCTACGGGAGACGGCCTTCGGCTGTTCCTGTGCCTCCACTGGACATTCTCTCACCAGATGGGAGGGGGAGCCACAGCGATAACAGCGGCGCGTAGCAAAAGCTCTCACAGTCTCCCCTCCGGCCCTTCCTGCATTCCCTGCACCCCCACTCCTGGGAGCACAGCCTGGGCCTGGAGCTTTCCCCCCAGCTCTCTGTCTGCGTGATTCTTCATCGCAGAGACGGCCCGCGACGTAATCCAGATTTAATTGGTCAGCCGGCATCGCTTCCAAGGTCAGACACAACGTCTCATAGCTCCTGTCCAATGAGCTCAAAAGAATGTACACTTTGAGCTCCTCAGAGAGAGGGACCTGTAACTGCCGGAGCCTGTTGAACGCTGCCAGCATTTGGGTTATATGCTCCTGCATTGACCCCCCCGGCTGAAGCTTCAACTCAAAAAGGCTCCTAGTAGTGTGGATTTTGGCCCCAGCCGTCGTTCTCTGGTGGACACGCTCCAAAGCGTCCCAGACGGCTTTCGCAGTGGTCAAACCATCAACATGAGGGAGCTGGGATGAGTCCAGGGCAAGGATTAAAAGCCCATAAGTCCTCTGGTCCCTTCTCTGTGCTGTAGCTGCCTGTACTCTAGCTGCCTCATCAGCACCAGCAGCTGCTGGGGTAGGTTCACGTTGAACACAGCTCCACAGGCCTTTCCCTGTGAGCCACGCCCGTGCTCTTCTTGACCAGTCCTCCCAATTTTGCTGATTTAATCTTTCAAAGGGGACGTTGAAACTCTCCTGGAGTTCTGCCATCTCCTCCCCCGGTCCCCCCTTGGGGCTTTGGAGTACTCACGCGTACCAACCGGCTCCGAGGATAGGCCTCCGGCGTCCCTTTGCAGCACACAGCTTGCAGCACACAGCTTGCAGTCAGCCTCCCTGCTTTCTCCCAGGCAGAGCCTCAAAGCAGGACGTTTTCCTCCGGCAGCAAAAACAGCAGCTTCTCAACACACAGCACTTCAAAGCTTTCTCTAATTGCAGTAACTGACGTCCATAACCTCTTAGATAAGGTGATTGATTTATTGCTCAGATTGGCGTCCGGCCCGCTTCGGCTGTGCACCCCCTCGGCTAGGCCTCGGACTTCAAAGGCCACATTCCGATGCTCTGAGCAAAAAACGCAGAGTTAAGCAGCAGCAGCGGTTAGAGAAAGCTGTAAGCTTAAGTGCTTTCTTCAGTGTGCTAAATAAAGTCCACGCAGGATCTTGGCAGCTAAAAGCAGTTTTATTTACAGCAGACTAACCATTGTCGAACAGCATCGTGAAAACACGTCCACTCTCCTCAAAAGCGAAAGTAGAGAGAACAAAGACTTGAGAGACTCGGAAATGACGGAGAGTCTCCCTCCTCCCAAGAGTAGGCAGGGCGTACACTCTGAGCTGTTTAACCCTGTAAGCTCAGGTTCTCTTCACATGATACTCATTAAAGGCCCCATGGACTTAAAAGTGATCAGGCCCTAAGGTTGTTGTGACAAGATTTCTTTAGCAAGTTCTTGTTTTAAATTATCACTTATCGATGAGTAAAGTTTAACTTGCTTTGCTGTGTGAAATTTAAAACGGGGTGTTTTTTCAGGCTGGAACAATAAATGTTGCTGTGCAGTTTAAACAAACAAACCCCACTGGTAATCTTTGCTTCTTCCAGTACACTGGCATTAGTTCACCTGTCTTCCCAAGTGATGTGTAACATTTTCCGGAGACACCATTGATGGAATCTTTCGAGGAGTTGGAGATGGTGTTTATTTATTTATTATATATGTGCTACCATGTTAACCCAAATGCCTCCGGTTCCTTTCCTAGCAGAAAAGGAAAATAAATAGGAGTGGCCATTAATTGCCTACCAATGTGCAAGTAAGAGGCAATATTTCAGAGGAGCATCTTCTTCTTCCCTCTCCTTCATCAATTCCTACCTGCTAAAGCAGGTGATCAGCAGCAGAGGCAAAACCACCCTCGCTGCCGCCCCCTCTGTCTCTCCCCGCCCCATTTTAATCCAGTCCTGGTTGAAGAGGAGGTCATAGCATCTCAATTTGTCGCCATAGAAATATTTTCAAACTCTGTGCAATCATTGCGATTTCCTGTGGAGGATGATAAAAGGAGAGGGAAAGAAAAACCATCAGAAAATAGCCAGGAGTGAGTGAGTGGCAGCGGCGGGGGGGGGGGGGGGAGAGAGAAATCTACCTATATTTTGAAATGACATTATTTCCATCAGCTCATGGAAAAGTGGAAGGGAACAGCAGTGTTATTTGATTACTGGATGTCGCAGGTTTCTCACTTTTGCCTAGTTGAAAGGCGCCACGTTTGATAGAGCCACAGTGCATCATGTACACTTCTGCAGATTACATTTTAATGGCTTATGATAACCTCACCACTTGGGAGGACAGTGTGTGCTCACATTTGGCATATTGATGTAGAGCTGCAAAACCGGAGAGCCTGTGCCAGTCACTGCAGACAATAAAAAAAAGGTAAAGGACCCCTGGACGGTTAAGTCCAGTCAAAGGTGACAAAGGGATTGTGGCGTTCGTTTCGCTTTCAGGCCGAGGGAGCCGGTGTTTGTCCACAGACAGTTTTCCAGGTCATGTGGCCAGCAGAACTAAACCACTTCTGGCGCAACGGGACACTGACAGAAAGCAGAGTGCACAGAAACGCCGTTTACGTTCACACCACAGTGGTACCTATTTATCTACTTGCACTGGTGTGCTTTCGAACAGCTAGGTTGGCAGGAGCTGGGACAGAGCAGCGGGAGCTCACTCCGTCGGGGGGATTCAAACCGCAGACCTTCCGATCAGCAAGCCCAGGAGGCTCAGTCGTTTAGACCACAGCGCCACCCGCTTCCCAACTGTAGACAATATTGAGCAGCCTGCCTGGTGGTGTTTAGTTGCTCTAGCGTTGCAAACGCTAAGAGCATCCGTTCAAATACCTGCTAAAAGTTTAGGGATAACCTACATCTTGGCATTCAGTTTCCCAGGCTTTTAGGAAGCTAACAAGGACATCAGAGAATTGCAGAGTTGGAAGGGATTATCGAGGGCAGTCTATTGATCCCTTGCAATGCATGAAGATCATTACGCTACTTCTCCGTTTCTCTTGTATTTTCAGAGATCCTTGTGCCGATTTCAACTTAAGCTTTTAGGGGGCAGGAGATGGGAAATCGCAGACTTGGGGGGTGAGGAGATAAATGCTGCCCCCCAGACTTCTCTCCCTGGCTCTGGGGACCCTAGGCCACCATTCTCTCCTCAGACCACATCCCTCACTGGTTTTGGCCATTGCGAAACTGAATTTGCAGCTCTTCTTTTCGATCTTGTTCCGATCTTGGAACCTTATTTCACTTGGTTCCAAGATCGGGCACCTTGCCTGCCCTTGCTGAACAGAGGGGCAAAGATCCCACTAAGCGCAGTGGTGAGCTAAGGCAGGTTGTCTCCCCCCTCCCACCCAATTGATGGAGGAGCATTAACAGGACACTTTTTGTCACCATGCCCCATTACATGTGGCAGCCATTTTGTGCTATATTCCAACAAGCCTGGCATGTCTAGAAATCAAGTGTTCACTAGCGGTTGAAAACAGCAGAATATATTAAGAAAGGAGAGCACGATACTAGATTAAAACAGAAAATTAAAAACGTGATTGTATGTAATTTGAGTTGACGTGAGGCGAGCGGGAAGTCACTAGTTTTGTTGAATATAATTTGTTCAAGGAACAAATGTAACTTTCTATGTGTAAAAAGTAACATAATAATAATAATTTTTAAAAAGAGAATTCACTAGTGACCCACGCCACATAGCTTGTCGCTGTGGATTACATAAATTGTGTGGGAAACAGCAAATTGACCGTCGTGCATTGTGGATTTCTGGGGGAACATTTACTGGGACGGTGTCAAGGACTGGACAGAAGACTGGAATGGTGGAGGACGACAGTATAGATTTACAATGGTGGTTTGCAGGTCATGACTCTGAGATAGAAGTACAAAGCTGCTAGATAATGTAAGGAGGAGGGGGTAGCAGCAGAGCCAGAACAGCTGGCTGACACGTTATCATTAGAAAGCATTCCAGACCCCGCTTCTCAGGAGGGCAGTGAAAGTGGGAGAGCAGAAAGCAAAGAGACAAAGGGGTGGGTGTGTATATATATAAAAGGGGTGGAGCTGCTGACGACTGAGAGTAGAAGGGGAGATTTCACCCCTCCCATATCCAGGAATCTGCTGATGTTCTCTGCTGATTGTCGAGAGAGGAGGGGGCAGTTTCTGCTCTCTACTTATTCCGTTTCAGCCTCACATCAAAGAGAGAGAGCGAGACTGAGTGTTAGAGAGAGATCGTGTGTATAGATAATGTTGCTGCTAAGAGCAGCTGCACTCAGTTTAGCTCTGTATATAGTTGTGTATTATAGTTGTAGATAGAATAAAGAAGATATTCTACAGAGCTGCTCTCCAAGTCGTTTATGCTCTGCTATACTCTGCTGTGCGATGACTGTCTTCTTGTGGAAGTGAATCAGGTACTCACAACTTTAAGCTGTGAGTCCACAGCACTTTGACCTGTTCCTGTGCAAAAGGTGGTCTCTGGAAGTGCTACCCAGCTTGCCTAGCCCAGTCGGGGCTGAAGTGGATGAGTCCAGTTTGTGGCACTGGCTCAAGGGCAATGCTGACAGATATTACTCGGAACAATGCCATTATCCTAGAGTCAAAATAAAAAAATTCCTTCCAGTAGCACCTTAAAGACCAACTAAGTTAGTTCTTGGTATGAGCTTTCGTGTGCATGCACACTTCTTCAGATACACTTCTTCAGATGTGTGTATCTGAAGAAGTGTGCATGCACACGAAAGCTCATACCAAGAACTAACTTAGTTGGTCTTTAAGGTGCTACTGGAAGGAATTTTTTTATTTTGACTATGGCAGACCAACACGGCTACCTATCTACTACATTATCCTAGAGAATATTGAATACCTTGGTAAGAGCTTCTTGCAGTACAGTCATACCTTGGTTTTCGAACAGCTTAGTTCTCAAACGTTTTGGCTCCTGAACACCGCAAACCCAGAAGTGAGTGTTCTGGTTTGCGAAGTAATTTTTGAAGCTGAACGTCCAACGGGGCTTCCGATTAGCTGCAGGAGCTTCCTGCAGCCAATCAGAAGCCACGCTTTGAAAGTCGAACAGACTTCTGGAACAGATTCCGTTCCAAAAACCAAGGTACAGGTGTATTTCCATTACAGGCAGCCTGCCATGAGGGAGGGGGAATCATGTTCCCTGAAGCCTGACAGATGGACATTTGAAGGGGAGCTCTTCCCAACAGCCTTTTCAGTCACCTCATTGGTCTTGTTTTAGCAATTCTCCAAGAGACATCCTGTTACTTTTTGAACCTTTTCCTGCAGCTGTCAAAACAGCAAAATCTGATTTGCGGCCATTACAAGGCGACTTGGAGTCTACTACTTCCATGTCATGAAATGCTTTGCTTGCTTCTTTCTTTCTTAAAAGTTCAAAATACATTCATTTTTTTCTAGGGCAACCATAGGTTTTGGTTTTCTTTAAAGGACTTCCCTGCCCCGGCATCTTTTAAACAGATATAAAATGTTTAATGATGGTTTTTCCTATGTTCTTAGCAGTTCTTATTTCTATGTGTAGGCTGCCTTGAGTATCTGTAAGGGTAAAAAGATTAGTTATAATTATAATGATAAATAATAGGCCTAGATGCATGATGACGAAAAGGCACACTCATTTGTAGAAAAGAATTTTTTTTATAAAAAAATTATGTACAAAATTTGACAATCATCTTAGAAAACTGCACAATGAATTTAAGTTTTATACAAAATTCTAAATGAAAAGAAACATTACAATGCAAAATTATACTTGGGAGGGGCTCAGTGACAGACCCCTCCCTCCCCTCAACATGTTGGAAGAATACATGAGGGGGCCATTCAGGCTTAGCTCCACCCTGTTGCACGCAGTGGCCACGCTCCAGCAGCCACCTGCACACTCCACTGCCTTGAGAAGGAGCTCACATACATTTGCACACAGGTGCTGGCCTCAAGTTCCTCCAGGCTGAGGGCAAAATCTGGCTCAATCAGGATTGCCCCTTGCATGGAGTTCAACGTGCATACATTAGGACACTCATACACAGTGGCATAGCGTGGGTTGTCAGCACCCGGGGCAAGGCAAGTAATTTGCGCCCCCCTAACCCGTGGATTTGCGCCCCCTAACCCTAACCCCCAGATGTTGCGCCCGGTGCGGCCGGCCCCCCCTGCACCCCCCACGCTACGCCACTGCTCACACAGCCCCTTGTGATGGCACCTGAATGTGCAAGGGGGGGGGAGAGACTGTGTGAGGCAATGGCCCCACATGTACTTTCAATATGGAGGCTGGATGCTCCCACATGCCCCCGACACAAGGCACAAAATTTGCTACTTTTACTCATATATGACTGAGGGATAGAGAGGCTTACATATGGCTCCACCACTGTGCAACCTTACTTAGGAGTAAACACTCATCAAGCATTCTGTTTTGTGTTTAGTAACTGAGGAAAGCTTTTGGCCTATCTAGTTATACTACCCACCCCACCCCCCCCGGCCCCACTCCTCGTGATCCTGGAGTTCTCTCTGAGAACACGGAGGAGAAATTGTAAAAGCAAACAGCTGTGTTTTTCTGGGATGCATGGCAAGGTCACTGTAGCCCAGTCAAATGAGTACGAGAGGCCTTTAGGGAAAAACACGGCAGATTTTAACACAATACAGACCCTGCAGTAACTCCTTGCCAACTCGCCGTTCCCCTGCAGCCAGTAAAGTGGGGCAAGAGATGAGCTTGCGGCAGAAGTCTTTGGCATCTACTTCCCTGCGCCTGTGAAACCAATACGTAGGATGGAACCCCAAAGCTAAACAGGTGTGTGCCGATAGGAGGAGCTAGGAGGCTGTTCCTCTCGCCCTCATTTCAAGGTCCAATTGCCGGTACAGTCATACCTCAGGTTACAGCAGCTTCAGGTCGCGTTTTTTCAGGTTGCGGACTGCCGAAACCTCGAAGTACCGGAACAGGTTACTTCCAGGTTTCGGCGGTTGCGCATGTGCAAACCACTAAATCACGCTTTGCGCATGCGCGGAAGCGCCAAATAGCAACCCGCGTGTGTGCAGACGCGGGTTGCGAACATGCATCCCGCACAGATCACGTTCGCAACCCGAGTGCCCACTGTTAAAGAAAAAGATAAAATGCAGGCAATGTGTTACTCATCTTCCATACCATCACTCCTGTATTTGGATCTTACTCAAAAGCACCCTCTGGCTCAAAATATATGTTGTTTTTTAACAGTATCTCCCTGAGAATGGTAAATGCCACAGATTGTTGCCACCTTTTTAGAGATGCTGGGGCTTGCTGTGCATGTAACGCTAAACCACAGTTTAGTGCCCTGATGGGGAAACTGTGGCCTTGTGGATAATATCAGACTCACAACTCCCATCAGCCCTGTCAGTGGTCTGCGATGATGGGAGTTGGGGTCTGACAGCCTCCAGAGGACCTCAAGTTCCCCCCGCTGCAGTTTAGTGCTACGCAGACAATCCTCAAGACGACTTAGCAAAGCCTTGCTCCTTTCTGCTCCTGAATGTCCAGGAGTTTCTCTTTTAAAAGAATTTTGGCTTAATGCAGGCACAGAGAATGTGCAGTCCAGAGTGTGTTGCTGCGAGTCCAACTCCCAGATTGGAGTGCAACAACACAAAGAAGGCCGTGTGCTGCTCCCTATTTCCTGGCATATCGCTATGTGAAAACCAGGAAACCATGGTTCAAACCAAACTCTGCCTAGTCCCAGTGAGTAGGCTTCATAAGCCGTGGTTTGAAGTTGACTTACTATGAAACTGTTCCAAGTGTTTGGTTTAAACGTGGATCCCTGGTTCATATGCAAGCTAAACCACAAGTCTTAAAAAATGTCTCTCCCCCCCCCCCCCCGCCACTGCGAAAAAACACAAGATTACTCACTTCTGTGGAGCAGCATCACATACTGGAGACACCTTCCAGTTCAGAGTTACCAACTTTTTTTTTACTAGGCCGTTTTTGTGCAATTAGCATCAACCCCATCAGTCATAATGCTCATCTACATCAGAACTGATTTCTTCACAGCTCAAATGCTGTTAAAGGCAACCTTATCTCCAGTGTTCAGGCTTGACTGGGTTGAGAAGGTCTGTGCATGTGAACACTTCTATGTTGTTTTTGTAAGTATGTTATTTATTCATGTAATTACTTAAAAAATAATAATATTGAAGTGGGCTTAAGGTTTAAAAACAAAAAAAATCAGGGTACCAAGGCAGAGTAGCCTTGTTTTAAAGAGAAATATTCAACGAGTGGGCAACAGTTTGCAGCCTGAGATGTGGGTCATTTCCCCAATCTTATGTATAATCACATTATGATTGCCCACCGTGCATAAATTCTGCTCTATTATAGACTTTACCAATAAGATGACTGGTAAGAGGTGAACAGCAAATATGGAATATGTCACATGGTGTAGCCCTTCTGGGACTGTTCCTCTTCAGACAGCGTAAAGCAGACCCCATATTTTAATGCCTCACCTCCCAAACATTCATGTGCAATGTTCACATGTCAAGTAGTTTAGCCTCCCGGCGTTATCTCCCCCCCCCCCCCCAGTATGAAGTGGTCTAGCTTTGGGGGCGCTCTTCCATGTGACAGTTCTCAATCTCTGCTCCTCCTGCTTGTGAAAGGTTTGCAGCGGAAATAACCTGGCCAGAGAGGCAACCAACCGTTTATCCTGAAAGTTCCCATTGCCAAAGACCACCTCCTCACTCCACCAAATGCAATCTGCTACACAAGAGAGACAACCATCATCTGGTGGTGAAGGAAGAACCTCACGCCTTGCTCCATGTGGTTTCCCAGCATGCAGGCGCAATGAACTGTATGTAGTGCTTCTGCAGGCTATATTGTTCTCAGGGGACAGGACTAGTACAGCCCTATCCTCTTCCAAAGTGAAATTGGACACAGTTTCTTACAAGTTCCATATACATGGCATGGCAGTCATTAGCACCCGGTCTTTCTTTACAGACATTGACAGATGATGTTTGTTTTGTTTCTTGGCAACTTCAGGCTCTCGCTGGCAGTTCATCTGTCAACAGGATTGCACATGGGCTCCATTTCTGCATGCAGAAAATTGAGTGTTGTCTTTGTGCAGTTCAAAGCCAGGTCTGTTTCTTTTAAGGCTTTTCTAATTCAGTCTGTCTCCCTCTTTTTCTTTTTTAAGAGACCAGGAAGGCTCCAAAGAAACTTGCTTCTTTATCCATGTCCACGAGCGTCATATCACTGATAGAGACAAAAATCCGATCGTTCCTCTTTAGCTGGAACACCCCCCCTTGGTAGATCGAGTAAAGTCCGTATTCTGCCCTTTTCACCCAGCAGCTAGTTCTTGCGCTTTTCATCAGCAGAATCGGGTCTGGGTAAGTATCAACGCGCTTGGAAATGTACTGAACCATCTGCTTGGGATTCCTGACGCTGTCCGAGTCAGGGTCGGAACGGCGCTCGACACCCTCCTCTTCACGGAACCGGAAATACGTTTGGGAGTAAATGTAGTAGTAGCCCGCTTGTAGTATTATCAGCTCCCCGTCCAACAAGCCTACGTTGTGGAGGAAAGAATGAGGCCAGCTGGCTGTCTGCCACGTGCCGATTTTGACTCCAAAACGACTTCTGCTCGAGGAATCTGCAGCGGGTTGGAAAAGAAGGCAAACGTGTATTTTAGGTGTGTAAAAAATAATAATAATCCAGAGTAAATCCCAAACCTTTCAAGTACAAAATAAACAGCTAACGGTAATAATGATAGCGATGATGAATTAATTGCAAATGTGTACTTTTGCAAGTTGAGTACTTTTGGAAGTTCTTGACAGCTTTTTATTTCAACCCAGTCTCTTTGCTCACCCTAATGCTCCTAAAGACATAGAGCTCACCATTCATTTTGATGGTGTATGTTGTCGTTTATTGCTGTTGCTGCTGCAATATACAAGTGGGACCTGCAGCTATGTGTTGCGATGTACAGTGAGCTCCTGTTCTAGGTTCCAGCCAGCCCTTTCACAGGATATTCCATTTCATCCCCCACCAAGACACATGGCACTCTGTAGCCACTGAACATGCTTCGCATTGTGCTGTTTTTTTCTCCCTAAGGCTTTCCCACCACTTACGTTTTCTTTCTGAATATCTGCTCCTGTAAATCCTGGGGAGTTTCTCCAAGCTTGCTAACAATGCCCCTTTTCTTGTGTGTGGATGATGCCCATTTTAACTATAAAGCGATCAACCAATCAGAAAATTCTGAGTTCAACCTTAAGAACATAGAGGACTGGTGTGGGGAATCTCTGTTGCTGAATGACAGTCCCATCTGCCCCGGCAAGCAATAGGCAATGACAGCGGATGAAGGGAACTGTAGTTGCTGAACATCTGGAGAGCCAAAGATTCTCCCCACACCAGACAGAGGTTATCTGTTCTGCTCAGAGAACACTCAAGAGTGGCTTATGTTTTGCTTTTGAGTGTTTTTATGAATTGCAAGTATTTCTGTATAAATGTGTCACATTGTAATGCATTTATAATTATGTTTAAGCTACGGTGCAAGTCACTTGGAGACCTCTTGTGTAACCATCAAGTTTAATTAATAATAATAAAGGTAAAGGTAAAGGGACCCCTGACCATTAGGTCCAGTGGTGACCGACTCTGGGGTTGCGGCGCTCATCTTGCTTTATTGGCCGAGGGAGCCGGTGTATAGCTTCCGGGTCATGTGGCCAGCATGACTAAGCTGCTTCTGGCGAACCAGAGCAGCACACGGAAACACCGTTTACCTTCCTGCCGGAGTGGTACCTATTTATCTACTTGCACTTTGACGTGCTTTCGAACTGCTAGGTTGGCAGGAGCAGGGACCGAGCAACGGGAGCTCATCCCGTCACGTGGATTTAAACTGCCTGACCTTCTGATCGGCAAGTCCTAGGCTCTGTGGTTTAACCCACAGCGCCACCCGCGTCCCTAATTAATAATAATAGCAGCAATAATAATATAGAAATACAATTAAGCAAAATAAAAAATACCATTTAAAACAATAGCCATCTAATATTTAACACAGCAGCAGAATCGCACATTAAAAGCAACATCTAAATGCTTTTTTTTATTACCTAATTTAGCAGGTGCATAATGACGTAAAAATATAAACATACTCTTGCTGGAATAACATAGCGACTTACTCTGTGTGGCCCAAACACTTTTCCCAATTCTGCTTCCAGTCAAGTGAGCTGCTGTTCTGGGGACGACACTCTGACTCACAGTAGAATCTACAGTAGAAGCATCGCCTTGGATGAAAGAGGAAGAAAGGTCAGGATTTTAATCTTGAATTACTATTGCAACCACAGCGTTGCTGCAGGCGAGACAGGATTTGCATATGGAGTAGTGGTCCTCATTCTCCCTTTGCAGCCTGCAGCTGAAACACCTGGTGTCGTACGGCATGCCTGGTGTCGTGTGGTGTCAGGGGAGCGGCAGGTGGCCAGCCCCACCCAGGTAGCCCATGGAGAGCTGGCCACTTTTGGACCCAACCCTCTGGACAAGTGCAGCCGATGGGTAAAGACTTATGCCTCAGATCTTGGACAACAGCTAACAGTCAAAGCCGGATGGTGCTTGGGATAGATCAGGGATAGTCAACCTTTTTATACCCAGTAATGCATCTTTCTTGATGGTAAAATTTCCTTTCCACCCACCAGTGCTTGATGGAAGGAGGATTCAACTTGTGCCATAGAACCTCCTACCGCCCACCTAGAATCCCGAAACGCCCACTAGTGGGCAGTAGGAACCAGGTTGACAACCCCTGGGCTAGACAGGTGACTCGCGTGGTTCCACCTGAGGCACGGTTTCACATGTCAGGTGCATTGCTACTCCAGACTTTTTGTTCATTAGCCCAGTGCTGGCTACTCTTGACTGGCCGCAGTTCTCCAAGAGCTTTAGCAGGTCTTTCCCATCGGCTAGGGCCTGATGGAGGGAAACCGGAACGGGGTCAGAGGAAGGCAATGAAACATCGTCAGCCAAATGGAAAACAAGGAGGAAAAGGAGGAAAAGAATGAATGAACTGGTCGTAAATGGCCTGGAGAACATGTCAGTCAAGAGGACATGACAGCTCTCTTCAAATACCTTAAAGGCTGTTGCAGTGGAGGAGTCAAAGACCTGGGTCTTTTCTACCCCAGAGGGCGGGACTAGATCTAATAGGCTTAAGTTATAGAAAGGTAGTAGATTTTTCAGCTGAGCATCCCTGCTGCTGAATGGCGAGTGCATTCTCACAATGGACCAGTTGGGCTTTTCAGGCAGAAAGGTGGACAGCCATCTCCACATTCACCCGGTGCTACACCAGCTGCACTGTCTCCTGGTAGAGTACAGGATCAGGTTTAAGGTGCTGGTTTTAACCTTTAAAGCCCTATACGGCCTAGGACCCTCGTACCTACGAGACCGCCTCTCCTGGTATGCCCCACAGAGAAACTTACGGTCTTCAAATAAAAACATCTTGAAGGTCCCAGGGCACAGAGAAGTTAGGCTGGCCTCAACCAGAGCCAGGGCTTTTTTGGTTGTGGCCCCAATCTGGTGGAACGCTCTGTCACAAGAGACTAGGGCCCTGCGGGACTTGACATCTTTCCACAGGGCCTGCAAGACAGAGCTGTTCCACCAGGCCTTTGGCCAGGGCACAGCCTGACCCCCTCTCTCCTTCTGTAATCCTCATAGAACTCTAGCCCAATGGTTACCATTAATTTGACTCTGAAAACTTTGTTATTTTACCGTTGTTAGCCGCTCTGAGCCCGGCATCATCATCATCATCATCATCATCATCATTATTATTATCTGTTGGGGGGTGTCTTAGTCCTGGCTTCCTTGCATTAGAACTGGCAACTGGATTAGACGGTGCAGGCCCCCTCCAAGATTATAGGTTGTATCCAACTAAGCGCAGACCCACTGAAATGGATGGACCTAAATTAGTCACGTCTGTCATTGTCAGGGGGTCTCCTCTTGACTTGGATACAACTCTGTGTATACCACCCTAGGCCCCCAACCTCTCTCGCTACTGAGGAAACCTAACAAGCGAATAGAAAGTGAACCCGTCTAGTTGACGCTGACACAAAACCCCACAAGTACACTGCAAAAAATATAAATTTTGCCACCCCTCCTCTCTCCCCCCGCAAACTTCTTCCTGATCTTGTAACTGTATTCAACACTAATGTCTCATAACAAATGGAACCGATCTGTAGAAAAGGCTGTACAACTTTAACAAAGCGGCATGTACTTTTGTATACCTGAAGAAGCGTCTCCACCCCCATCATTCAGCCCAAACACTGAGGTCCAGCTCTGAGGGCCTTCTGGTGGATCCCTCACTGCACGAAGTTACAGGGAACCAGGCAGAGGGCCTTCTCAGTAGTGGCACCCGCCCTGTGGAACACCCTCCCTTCAGATGTCAAGGAAATAAACAGCTATCTGACTTTTAGAAGACATCTGAAGGCAACCCTCTTTAGGGAAGTTTTTAATGTTTGATGTTTTATCTTGTTTTTAATATTCTGTTGGGAGCCGCCCAAAGTGGCTGAGGAAGCCCAGCCAGATAAGCGGGGTATAAATAATTTGTTGTTGGTGGTTTACAACAACAAGAAAATGTTTAAAGTAGTAGTAGTACTTACTAAAGTAGTAGTAACTAGAGGACTGAACCTGCAACACACCTTCTGCATTCGAAGTACAGAGCTATGGCGTTTCCCCAATGACATTCTTTGCCTTT
Source organism: Podarcis liolepis (assembly GCF_965112155.1). Taxonomy (NCBI): domain Eukaryota; kingdom Metazoa; phylum Chordata; class Lepidosauria; order Squamata; family Lacertidae; genus Podarcis; species Podarcis liolepis. Next base: position 88,941,550 of record NC_139556.1, read on the forward strand.
TCTACTGATGCACTCCCCCCCCCCCCACATACACACAACTTGTCTTTCACCACAATCTACACATTCAAGTTTCCAGTGGATTTAGGCATCGGGCATTTGCAACACCAGCATATTTACCCACCCCCGTATCCAGCCCAATACGGTGAGTAAATGTGCTGCCTGCATCAATACCTTGGACCGAGGAGGCTGCCACTTCTGCTTGGTTCCTGGCTATCATCTGCAAGTGCAAATACAATCGGTTAGCTTTTTCCCTCCCTGGTAAATTAAGAGTAGCAGAATTCCATTCTGTAAGCTGCCTAGCAGTGACTCCAGCACAGCAAGGATGGATAGCAGATTGTGAGTCATCAGTGATCCCCCCCCTTTAAGGTACACTAGCTTAAGGAAGACTGCTACGTACCTTTTGGGGAACTAGGATTCTTGTCAATAATGCTGGACACAGTGGGCATTGTTCATTTAAGAAATGCACACAGGGAGGTTAGGCTGGCCTCAACCAGAGCCAGGGCTTTTTCGGCCGTGGCCCCGATCTGGTGGAATGCTCTGTCACATGAGACTAGGGCCCTGCGGGATTTGACATCTTTCCACAGGGCCTGCAAGACAGAGCTGTTCCACCAGGCCTTTGGCCAGGGCACAGCCGGACCCCCTCCTTTGGTAATCCTCACAGAACTCTAGCCCAATGGTTGCCATTAATTTGATTTGAACTGATTTTATAATGAATTGATTTTAGAATGCTGTATTATTTTACTGTTGTTAGCTGCTCTGAGTCCGGCTTTGGCTGGGGAGGGCGGGATATAAATAAATAAATAAATTATTATTATTATTATTAGTATCTGCTTAAAATTATTTCTTAACTGCCCTTCGTCAAAAGGTTCCAAGAATACAAAGCTATAAGCAAAACTCTTTGCACAAAGTACCAATGCAACAAATAACATTGTAAGTGATGTTAACTGTGCTGTCATTATGACCTTTCAACTGTGCATCTTTTCGATGCCTTTGTGAACCTGTCTATAAAGTCTTCTTTGTACAGCAGCCTTTTCTCAAGCTTCGGTCCCCAGGTAATGTTGGACTACAACTCCCATCATTCCTAGTCAGCAGGTATTGGGGGAATTGGTAGTCCGACAACCATCTGGGGACTCGAGGCTGCTCTACAGGAGAGCAGAGCCCCTTTTAAGCAAGACTACATGTTCTGGGTTACTTAAGCAGATTCAGTATGCCTTAGACCAGCCTTTCTCAACCTGTGGGTCCCCAGATATTGTGGAACTACAACTCCCATCACCCCTAGCTAGCAAGGCCAGAGCTCAGGGATGATGGGAGTTGTAGTCCATCAAACATCTGGGAACCCACAGGTTGAGAACCGCTGCCTTAGACATAAGAGAGACGCTTGTGGATCTGCTCTTGCTTTGCGCGCCGTCTGTGGCATCATGCTCAAGGCTGCAATCCTATATGCACTTACTTGGGAGTAAATCTCAACTCAATGGTGTGGCCTTCAGAGTAGACATATACAGGTATAGGATAGGAATGGTAGAGCCATTTCATACATTAAGTGGAGGCAAAACCAGTTTTGCCACAGAAAGTATGCCCCACAGGCATAGCCCATTGTGGCAGCATAGAAAATTTACCTGTACAGTGGTGCCTCACAAGACGAAAAGAATCCGTTCTGTGATTCTCTTCGTCTAGCGGTTTTTTCGTCTTGCGAAGCAAGCCCATTGACGGATTAGCGGCCTTTAGCGGCTTATCTGCTGATCAGATCAGCTGATAAGCAGCTTAGCGGCTTAGAAAAAGGGGGGGGAGGAGGAAAAAAACCAGCAGGAACTCGCAAGACATTGTCGTCTTGCGAAGCAAGCCCATAGGAAATTCGTTTTGCGAAGCACCTCCAAAACGGAAAACTCTTTCGTCTAGCGAGTTTTCCGTCTTGCGGGGCACCACTGTATAACACACACAGCGTCTCCAAGTTTTTGTTGCATTTATTACTATTACTATTTATTATATCAGCCCCTGCTCTTTGGCCTCTAATAATTACTTATGGCCCGCAAACATAGCAAGTAATAATATTTATTTTGTTTCTATCATCTGTGGCTGTTGGCCATGCTAGCTGGGACTTGTAGTCCGGACAAGTTAGAGGGCTCCTGGTTGGGGGAAGAGTGCTTTAGATCTAGCTACACCCTTCCAGGTGTTTAGGTACTCGACCTACAAAAACTGCAAGCCCTGAAGGGGGCCAAGATTCTTGTAGCAAAGTTCTTTTTCTGATTTCACTTGATACAGGTATTACAGGCGTACCTTCTTTATTAACCGTAAGAGCTGCAGCTTGACTTGCCAGCAGGGGTCGCCCTCTTCATTGTAACTGGAATCGTCCAAGTCTTCCAGGAAAAAGTTTTCTTTGGTAAGGCAAGCATAGCCGTTCTTCGAGTAAGTATCTCGAAGCTGTGTTTGGAAAAAGAAGGAAAAAAGGAAGTGTAAGACAATTGGGCAAAACTCCAGAGAGATCGGGAGATGCACAAAATTTCAGTTAAGTGAACATCAGAAATTTCTTCTGTAGGTAAGTAGCAAAGCCCTTTCTGTTCTTAATGCTGCATTGCAAAAAAAAAGAAAAGAAAAAAAGGCGTTTATAAAAGACCTAAATGGTTGGTCTTATTTTTAAAGCAGATGTATCCCAGGGAGCAAGGGACGCGGTTGGTGCTGTGGGTTAAACCACAGATCCTAAGACTTGCCAATCAGAAGGTCGGCAGTTCGAATCCCTGTTGCTCGGTCCCTGCAAGTAGATAAATAGGTACCACTCTGGTGGGAAGGTAAACGGCGTTTCTGTGCGCTGCTCTGGTTCGCCAGAAGCGGCTTAGTCATGCTGGCCACATTTCCTCGGCCAATAAAGCGAGACGAGAGCCGCAACCCCAGAGTCGGTCACGACTGGACCTAACAGTCAGGGGTCCCTTTACCATTTTATCCCAGGGAGCTGGTTTACACTAAATAACTCTATTTGTCCATCCAGATTAGTACCGTGGACTCTGACTGGCTGCAGCTCTCCAGCATTTTGAGGGTCTTCCCCTCTCCTGTTCCTCTCAACTGCAAATGCCAGCAATTTGACGCTGCATGCAAACATCTCACCCTATTACAGGGAGGGGATTTCGGCAGAATCATCAGAAAATTCATCATCACTGTGACAATTCTGCGGAACTTTCTTCCTTGAAATATGGCTCCCGGGTAGCATTTGATTTCACAGTGCGATCCTAGATTGGTCTGCTCAAATGCAAACGTCATTGAGTTCGATGGGGATTTCCCCCACATAATTGTCTATGGGATATTAAGTTAGCAAGCCTCATGGAACCTCATGAAAGGCTTACTTCTGAGTAGGCACAACACAGATCACATCGTGCTGCATGAATGCATTTAATGGACCACTTTTTATTGGTTGTTTATAAAATATGGGGGAGGATTTTTGGAACTGCGCCAATTCCATTTTGAAAACAAACCAGTATGTATCAACTCTTCAGATTACTGGCAGCTTACTAAAGCATTTGTGGAGCTGAAAAACATTTTTGTGTTTGTTATTGGGGGGGGGGGAGCAGGATATACCCAAAATTTAGCAGAAGAAAAATAAAGGGAGTCTCTTGCACCCAAGTGTATTGATTCACGTAGAAATGAAAATAGCATTTTACAATTACACCGAAAGTTTCTCGTAAAATACAAAGAAAAGTCCCAAGAAAATAAGTCACAAAGTCACATCAAATTGTTGGCAAGCTGATTGCTACGGACCCTCAATCTAGCTTTAGTTGCAGATGAGCTGTTGAACGCAACCAGTCAGTTTCTCCATGGAAAGGCACCGAAAGACCCTTTCTAGCTACTTCACTGGGACCTGGCAAGCATCTTTTTTCACATCTGCTTCAGCTACTGGCGGACTGTTTCAGTACATCAGTTTTTCTTGCTGGATTGGGGCACAAATCTTCCGCAGAAACTCTGGAACCCTACAATGCGTCGTTGGCCACTTAGCCAGTTCGGCAGATGTTTTTAAGCACAAAGCCGTAAGTTGTGATCCTCAACAATCCAGAAAAACGACTAGGTCTGTGTCGACGGAAGTACTGGGGGGGGGGAGCTTTATTTGTAAAAAGCACAACACCACTTCAGAGTGCACACGCAGGGTGTTTTAAACATGTTTTGGCCCCCTTCAGCTCCCTTCCCTTTCCCTCTCCCCCCACCCTAATAATATAATATTCTCTCCTTCCTGGGCCTCTTTGCAAACATCTGTTACTCTCCATCCTCCACTAAGGCCTCATCCAGACACTCTTTTGTGTACAGGTCGACACTTTAAAACTCTGTGTCGGAGCGCTTTCCCTAAAAAAACCCCCACTCTCACTGAAAACTATTCTGTGGGAAAACCGAATTGCCATTTGTCCAGATTCAGCTTTAAAGAGCAGGTTCCCTTGGGGATAGTGGTGTGGCAAAATAAAATATAAATAATAATAATAATAATAATAATATTTATACCCCACCCTCTGGGCAGCTTCCAACATTTTTTTAAAAAAACAAATAAAATAATATCAAATATTAAAAACTTCGCTATACGGGGCTGCCTTCAGATATCTTCTAAAAGTTGTGTAGTTGTTCATCTCCTTGGTATCTGAAGAGGGTGGGCGCCACTACTGAGAAGGCCCTCTGCCTGGTTCCCTGTAACCTCACTTCTTGCAATGAGGGAACCGCCAGAAGGCCTTTGGAGCTGGACCTCAGTGTCTGGGCTGAGTTATGGGGGTGGAGACGCTCCTTCAGGTCTGCATAAATGCGGGGAGACTCTGACACAGATCTTTAAAGCGTGAACCCCGTGCCTAGAAAGTGTGGTGCAAAGGCAAAGTGTGAGCGAGCCGTGCTCAAAATAGACAGGAAACAGTTCAGCACAGTAGTAGAACCGACCATCAGTCCTGACTGTTCAGATACAGTGGTACCTTGGGTTAAGTACTTAATTCGTTCTGGAGGTCCGTTCTTAACCTGAAACTGTTCTTAACCCGAAGCACCTCTTTAGCTAATGGGGCCTCCTGTTGCTGTTGTGCGATTTCTGTTCTCATCCTGAAGCAAAGTTCTTAACCCAAGGTACTATTTCTGGGTTAGCGGAGTCTGTAACCTGAAGCGCATGTAACCCAAGGTACCACTGTATTCAGTTACGATGTGTACGGAATCTTCTTAGGACAATCAATTCAACAAACTCAATGACGCTTACTCCTGAGTAGACATGTGGAAGATTGCACTGCTGAGCACCTACTACAGTTCTTATCAAATAAGATTCTTCCCCATCGTCACCATGTGGGGCAAATGTACCCCCCACCTGCATCTGATGAGCATAACCAGAATAAATGATGCACAGCAACAGTGTGGAATAAATTGTGCAAATTTGCTCAATAATACATACAAGTCACTGGATTTTTAAAAGACTGGATCCCTCACTGTTCCCCTTAGGAATCCATGCTCGATTCTACCGCATGGCTCATTAGAAAGCCTCAGGAACAGGATTCCCCACCCCTCTTTTTCCCCAATCGATAATTTCATAGGTGTGGAGGACTTGTAAACAGAGGTTGCTGGCACCTCAGAGCTTTGCATCCTTATGCTGAGAGGCAGCCAAGGACAGCCCTGCCTCCTGCACCTCACCGGATACAACACATCTGGATGTAAACACAGCTGTGCCACAGATGACCTGGCTTGGCTGCAGTCTGAAGAGGCGGACTAGGTCCCAGGCGATGGGGTGTGATGGAGGAGGAGAGCCAAGCAGAGGCGGCGGCAAAAAGAGAGAGGAAGGTTTAGGAGGAATGTGACCACAAGATTGGAGGCAGTAAGGGAGCTGAGAAGAGGCGGATCAGAGGACTGTGAGTGGAGCAACTGGGGTTGGAAGGGAAAGTGTGTACAAAACTTGGGATGGCGACTAAAACAGCAATAAAGTCTCGTGGAAGAGGCTAATGGATAAATAAAGAATTGTCTCCCCAAGTTGCCTCTGTAAACTTAAGCCAACATGGGGCTCTGAAGGAATCCTATTAGGAGGACTTCAGGAACTATTGACTAGGGCAGTGGCTCCCAAACTTTTTTTTGAGTCGTGGAGGACTTTTCAGGAGAGAAATCAGTCATTCTTTCGTCGCCCTTATACCAAAGGCACGTATTTATTTATCTTTCCAATTGCATAGTTTGGGAACCGCTGGACTAGGGGGAAGCGGCAAGATGTAAAAATGATCTGTGCAAATGTTCAGCACTGAAAGGAAGATTCTCAAATCTGCAAAATCTCCGTTGCTCTTGGCAGACCTCAGGTGGTGTGAAGAACTGGAGTGAAACCCAGATTCGAATCAACACAGGCGCACACCACTGTGAAGAAACGAAGAGGGGGCCCTGTAACTGGATCAGGCTGAAGATCCACCCGATTATGCGTACTCTTGTGACTAACTGAATGCCCCTGGGAATCCCCAATGAAATGAAAGTATGTTTGCAAAACACTGGAAATTCTGGAACTCAAAAAAACCAAAAGCAGACACATTAAAAATAAATAAAATGACCATTTTATTAATCGGAGGGAAGAACCACCAGACAATACAAAATAAAAACCTTCCACCCACCCTGAAAATGGTATTAAGCAGTACGATGGATTTTAATATTGGACCTTTGGGAGACTGGATGATGGCGGGCTTATCCAGCGTTGGAAGAAAGTTGAGGTCTTCCTGGAGGCAGCTCACTCTTCATTCCACCTGCCGTTGCGTCTTTCATTTGGTGGCCACCATCTAAAAGGGAAACAAGGTGGAGCATTTAGCAATCCCTTCTTCCAGTCGCATCTGCTCCCTCCCTCCCTATTCATCAAACGCAAAGCCAAACTATCCCCTAGAAGTTAACCTACCTAAGCATTCAATGTAGGTGTGCCAGCCGCTGGAGGTGGGTTCTTCTTCCTTTGGCATGATTCAGAACCTCTTGAGGACCTGTCAATTCACAGGGAGAAGAGAAACGGAAGCCGCCTTCAGGTTATAAACTGGGAGTGGGGAGCCTGTGGCCTTCTATACGTTGTTGTTGTTGTACTACAACTCCCATCAGCTGTGGTAAGACGGGGAAGATGGGAGTTGCAGTCCACTAACACTGGGAATACCACAGGTTCCCCCGTCTCTGCTATAAATACTGCCATCACACCACATCATGGCTCTTTTCTTTGCCATTGTTGGGCTCCCACCAATACATACATACCCATTCATGCATCCAGTGGACGACGACGCCCTCTGCTTTCCTTTTTCAGTGAATTAGACCTTTTTTTGCATTCCTTTCCAGCAAAACTCTGCAGCGGTTTGCATCTCTCTTTCTGTGTGTGTCTCAATCTCAGGATCATGGATATGAGTCCCACACTTGACAAAAGATTCCTGCCTTGAAAAGGGTTGGACCAAATGATCTTTGTGGTCCCTTCCAACTCTACAATTCTATATGGAGAATTCTGCACAAGTTTTGAAGGCATACAGGAAGAGCTCTGTGCAAGCTTTGAAGCACAGCTCAGGTCTTTGGAGGTACCTTAAAAACCACAGGGTGGCCAAACAAACAAACAAAAAACCCCACTGTCAACCAGCTGAAGCTCTATCCAAGCTTAGCAAACTTCTTTCTCTGTCATGGAACCAAGCCAGTAATAGCAGCCAAGCCCATTTCCCTTCTAACCCAGTTTGTTATGACTTGGCTTCACACCCCAGGGCAGACTGGGTGGGGGAATTTTCAGCATCATTTTCTGCCGGTGGCTAGTTTCTCACAAACTATGAGCCAGAAAGTTGCACGAAGCCCAGGCAAGAAAAAATACAGGGCTGTGAAAAATCAGCACACAGGCCAGCTCGCCCTTCTGGATACCCATCAAAACCATTTTACCCCTGGAGCATCTCTGCATTCCTCAGCTTAAGGTAAAAGCCAGAGGAACCTGGAGGGGGAGAAGGAGGAAAAGCAGAGAAAACAGGACGTCTCCAATGAGAACAGCATGCCTCGCATTCTTCCTTTGCTCCAGATAATAAAGATATCTCCGCATTCCAAATCCTCCAAGCCATCAGCTACAAAAACTTACATGGGTCATTTGCTTCTGCGGCTTCCAAATCCCAAGACTGGTATCAAATTTGACGAGATTTTGATTTCGTTCAAGGAATGTGATCTACTCACACACACAATAAAGTCAATTGTGGCGGAGTTCCCCTTTTTCATTTTCTTGCAGCATCCAAAAAATAAAGTGCTCATTTGTTTTCTCCGCAAACCTTTTGGGAGCGAGACTTAAAATCTCAAAATCCACATTCGGGGGAAATGCTGCTACAGCCAGCCAAAATGTTCCAAAAAGCAGCATGCAGAGTTTTTGTGTTCTCCAGAAGGACCCAACTTGGGTTACTCATCCACAATTTTCCTCTTGGAGGTGGGACCCAAAAGAGGAATCTCAGAAGAACCAATCCATTCAGCAGATTCACATGGCTGCGTTTTCATCCTTCCACACAGCAAACAAGTTGTGGAAAGCATTTTCATATGTTAGAACAGAGTTTCCCTTCCATATGTTGCCTTCACTGATAGCCCTGCAAGGAGGAAGCTGCTACTAGTGGTCAAGAGTCATTTTCTTTGTTCCCCTTCCTGGTTCCACATCCTGCAGGAAACCCCCTTTGAACAAGGCTCTTAGAACCCCCCAACTTCAGAGGATGTGGCCCCAGAGATGACGTGGCACTTGAACAACAACAGAAAGCAGCCAAATTCAATGGGTTGCAGGAAGGCAGGGGGAAGTATTTCAATAGACTAGGCTGAACGGTGGTCTACTTGGATGGGCAGCCCTGTGCTTCCACTGTGAGATCCTCCATATCAACCGTGAAGCCTAGCGCCAGTCTTATAGAAATTCAGATATATATATATAACCTAATAGGTGAAATTCGCTGTTGTTAATTTCATTTCTCTGCCGCTTTATATTTTAAAGGAAAAAACCTCAAAGCGATTTACAACACATTAAAACATTGAATAAAACAACCCAGTGACAATAAATTTCCACAGATCAGCCGGCTGGCCAGTGCACAGCATCTTTTGTGGAGATGTCAGTCGCCAAACCTTGCGCCAAGACACCTTCAATTGATCGCAAAATGCGCCTGGGGAATTTTGAACACTGCTCTGTGTGTGTGGCCCTCAGGACTCTTCCAGACCCCTCTTCTCCCCAGTGCTGCTCCACAGCTTCCTTTTGCGTAGCTAGAATGTGCCCTGGAACTCTGGAAATGCCTCTTCGCGTGCCTAGATGGAGAAAGAGGTTTGTGGGTGTGTAGAAACCTCTGGACTCCTCTGTAGCTGCAGTGTGACCCACCAAGACAGAGAAACTTCCATTATTTCACCCGCTTCCCCTTTGCCCAGCTACCACTTGAGAAGTGGCCAGAGACATCATGCAGTCTTCAGATTGAAGAAAAAGTTCCCCTGTTCTCCCGCTTAGCAATTCTCTTTCCCCTGAAACTCCCGCAACACGCTGTTGAAAGTACAACATTCTGTAGCTATGCCGTGTCTCAGAATTTTCGCTTTCAGAGCTGTTTTCAGCCCACGAGGATGACTCTTGCAATTAGCCAGAACGCTCTGCATGGGAGAGTTTCATTCTCAGCAACAACCAGGGCTTTATTTAAGGTTAATGTTGTGCGGGTGGCCGAGTCGGCAGATTCAGATGACTCCACGAAAAAGCATCTAGCCAGGAAAACCACAACAGATCTTCTGCCTGAATGGTTTTGAACTTCTTTTTAAACAAACTATCCAAATTTTTCCCCATGGTCTAGTTAAGTTATTTATGACCAATGCAATAACCCTCCCCCCACAAAAAATTGAAAACTTGATAGAAAAGGAAAGCAAACAAGAGGAAGGAAGAGGGAATAGAGGGAATGAGGTCAGGGGAAGCAGAAATAGCAAGTTAAAGTCAAATGCAGCTTGGTCTATAGCTAACAGTTTCATTTCTTCTGTTCAAGGCTATCTGCTCCTTAGCTATCAATTCCTCTTATTCATCACTTAGTTTACCCAAGGTGTTTGCTCCAAAAGCAGAAGAGGGCGGGAATTTTGTGAAACGATAATTCTCCCCTTTCCATAAATACAGGGAATTTAAAACTAACAAAGAAAAAGTAGGTTGTGCACTAGTGCAACCCAAATCAGACTAAGATTAGTTTTATGCTCACTTAGTTTGTGAGTAATATCCACTGAATTCTGCGGGATTTATTTCAGAGTAATCATGCCTAGGGCTTGGGTTGCATTAGAACTTGTTGCCTCACCTGCAGAACGCATTCTAAATTCCAAGATCCGGATTTTGAACAAAATTGGAATTGGGAGGTAAAACTGGACATAGGGTTATGGGGCGCTGGCAAGAGAATAAGCGGTGTGTTGACCAGCCAAGCTGCTTCTGAAAATGATAAATGCAGGAGTGTTCAGGAACCAATCCCGGACTTCCTCCACCCACTACTTGCACAATCCGGCACAATGAGTTTGTTTTCTTGTGAAACAGCAAGATTACAGGAGTGCACCATAAACTGCAGGAAAATTTACAGAGAAGCAAGCAGGCAAGAGTTTACAGCGAGAAAACACCTGGGCATTGCGGTTTCTAGAACAATTATGTAGTCAGGTTTAGCTTCTGCTAAAAGCAGACAATACTAGCAACATGTCTAGGTAAATAGGTGCACAAGGAAGTCGCTTTGAAAAATTAATGGGCAGTGACCTAGAAAAGGGACAACAGCACAAGACTTTTGGACCAGTTGTGTGTGTTGCACTCAAGCACAAGGAATTGGCTCTATGCTGTTAGTATTGCTCCTCCAAGCACAAAGCAAATTCCACCACTTCCTCCCTTAGTACAGCTGTGGAGAATCTCCAGATGGTGTCAAACTACAACTCCCATCATCCTTGGCCATGCTTGCTGGGGCTGATGGGAACTGTAGTTCAGGAACATCTGGAAAGCCAAAGGTTCCAGATGTTGGGAGTACAACTATCAGTCTTGTGCAGGCTGGATTTGATTTAAATCACTAGTCAGTAAGACTTGATTTAATTCATTTTTTTAACAGAAAGTCGTCAACAGGCTCATCTCAGCTATCTGCCAATCACCCATTCCCACCACCCTTCTGAGTAATACCCCTCCCCACCTTCTCACTATATAGAAGGATCTGGCAACTTCTGTTTCAGTGTATCTGAAGAAGTGTGCATGCACACGAAAGCTCATACCAAGAACTAACTTAGTTGGTCTTTAAGGTGCTACTGGAAGGATTTTTTTTATTTTAACAGAAAGACTCATTCTTGCTGGTATTTACAACAAGATGAAGGTTTCATTTTTGGAATAATACATTCTCAGAGGAGTTTTTAGTTATATCAAAACTCACTGATTTGGTTATACTATTAGCAATACATTGACCGATAATTATGAAATTATTGTGAGGTTTAAGAAGATAACTGTTTATATTTGGACAACTTTTCTGCTGTACTTTATTGGAAAGCGAAAAATAATCATTTCCTTAATAACTATTTAAACAATTTATTTAACTAAAACAGTAACAATATAGCATATGTATCCATGTTCGTTAACTGATGTGGTTAAACTATTTAAAAAAACACACACACCTTAGATTGAGTTTTAGCACACATGAAAAACTTAAATCCTTATTTCCTGATGAATAGCCTTAGGACTATAATGTAACTTAAATAGAAAACTATCTTTAGAAAGATTTCCCCCCCAAAAAAATTCAATTTCAAAAATCCAATTTAAATTTAAAAAATCTGATTTAAATTTTTAAAAATCTGATTTTTTGTTTTTATTTTTTAAAAAATAGTTAATTTTTATCCACCCTGGTCTCGCGGCTAATAGTCAAGGAGATGGGAGTTGTAGCATAGCAGCACACCAGGAGGGCACCGCGTTGGCTAACCCTGGTGTAAGAGAAAAGCCCGTCTGCAGGCTTGTATTAAGAGCCCTGGCAGAAAGCTGTATAAAAGACCACATGGGTAATAGATTGTGTAATCAAGGTTCAGCAGAGACCTGCACCACCAGTTTCATGAGCTATAGCAGTGGTTCCCAACTGGTGGTCCGCTGCCCATGGCAGCATTCACATAACAGAAACTACCACAGAGTTAGCTAAATTTTCAAAAGTAGGTGGTCCATGTTCTTGGAAAAACAGGGGGTCTGCAGTACTTAGCTAATTGGGAACCACTGAGCAACACAATTAACAGCACACTTTTCTGCCCGTTTCACCCTGAAACTGCACCACATGTTTTGAAAGCTTTTCTGTACAAACACTGTAGACCAGGGGTAGGCAACCTAAGGCCCGGGGGCCGGATGCGGCCCAATCGCCTTCTCAATCCAGCCTGCAGATGGTCCGGGAATCAGTGTGTTTTTACATGAGTAGAATGTGTCCTTTTATTTAAAATGCATCTCTGGGTTATTTGTGGGGCATAGGAATTTGTTCGTATTTTTCCCCAAAATATACTCTGGCCCACCACATGGTCTGAGGGATAGTGGACTGGCCCATGGCTGAAAAAGGTTGCTGACCCCTGCTGTAGACTTAACTAAAGGGTTGTATTTTTGCACATACAGAAGGAACACTACAAGTTCTCAAGATGCCAGATTTCACTGTAAAACTCTCCGTAAAATATAAATTAAAGATGCGAGGTTTCATGCTACTAAGCCATGCTACCCAAAGACCTCCTTGAAGCAATGAGTGTGTGACTTCAGTTTGACAAATCTGTCCTCATTGCTTAAGTGAGCTAAAGTGAGGTTGAAGGAGAATTCTGGGTGATTTCTTCGTAAGTGCCTGCTTTTTTATTCTGAGCTGTTTGTTCCCATGCACTTTCCTGGAGTAGGAGTCTTCCCCACCTTTCCCGGAGGATGTCAAACAGACAAGAGGTAAAAACAAACAAAAAACAACTCTCTCTAGGCTAATAACTCTATTGTTTGGAAGACTTCCTGGTTCCTTTAAATGCATTCTCCCCTCCTTTGCAGCATAAGTGACAGCTGCCCAAACAATACAATGGGAAAATCCAGGATTGTATTTGTGATTGCATAGCCATGTGTCCCCACCCCTCAAGAAAGAAAGTAGAACCAAAGACCTTTTTCGAATTCAGATCTTATTTCATGTGAAAAAGTAATTTAAAAAAAACCAACGTTTTGTGGTTTTGAACCCTTCTTCCAGTGAAAATAGAAAGTTTCTGCTGCTATTCTGCCCACATTGCAGGATGGAGTGGAGTTCAGGCTCAAGAGTGTATATTGCTTTTAATACCCCTGTAGTGTAGTCCAATGTATGTTAGAAGTGAACATGAGCCTGAGAGAGTTTACACAGAAGTCCTGCAACACAGTCCTGTATTTTTGAGCCTGTACAGTCATACCTCAGGTTGCGAACACTGTGGGTTGTGCGTTTTCAGGTTGCGGACTGCGCTGAACCTGGAAGTACCGGAACGGGTTACTTCTGGGTTTTGGCGCTCGCGCAAAAACAAAAAAATTATACCACACACATGCGCAGACACGGCACTGCGGGTTGCAAATGTGCCTCTCGCATGGATCACGTTCGCAACCCGAGGTATGACTGTATTGCAAAGCAGGGATTCAAACACAGAAGTATGACAACAACCCTTCAGTGCAGTCCATTGTTATGTCCAGTTTTCTGTTGTTGTTGTTGTTGTTGTTGTTGTTTGCTTAAGGAAAACGCAGGTGACATTACAACAGTTGCACTTTCTTTCCCACCTTTGGGAGCCCCCCTATTCTCCCACCACCCAAGCAGAAAAGCAGCTGGAAATGTAAATTTGGACCATGGAAATAATCCCTTCTGCAGAGCCTCAGAGATGCAATAATTTGCACCCTTTTCCCACAAGGCTGCATTTTCCTACAAAGACACACATTCAGAAAATCCATTAGTAATCCAAGCCACATGGTTATTATACAAAGCTTAATAATGCTACTATGCAAGTTTATGACCCTCTTGCCTCTTTCTGCCAGGGGTTTGTTTGCACCACCACCAAATACACCCCAGTTTGCATCTGAAGCCCAATGTAACAGGATTGTGGCTGGAGATTCCCTTCCCAGCTCAAATTGGTTGCATGCCAAGAGGATAGTCCTCTGACTCGCATGCGGGTCTGCTCCCCCTAGCAAAGCACGGACAGGAACAATCCAAGTCACCTTGTTGAGCTGTGTGTGTCAATCTAACTTTCTTAAGTCTATGGCAGAAAGAGATGTTTGTCCTCTCAAGAAAGAGGAGCACAGGGTAATTCTGAGACCTACAATTTCGCTGACCATGATCATCCTCATTCAGAGGAAGGAAAGCGTGGGAAATGCAGCCCCAGTATATAAAAAGTGCAAGTACAGTAAAGATAAATAAAGCAGTAAGGCGCACCCCCCCCCCTCTGCAAGCCCTCCAGGAATAGCTCGTGAGTTGCCCATGTGACCAAAACACTTGTGTGTCCAAACAAGAAATCGTAATGAAGTTATGCACCAATGCTAGTCACAGAGAGAGCATTTATCACATTGGTAACTTGGGACTTCCATCTAGTCGCATAGGGCTGACAAACCCTAGTTTGTCTCTTTTGTCTTCACAACAAGCCTGTCAGGGAGGCCAGGTTGAAATTCCCAAAGGCTTCCACCCTCCCTAGACAGCAGGGTAATTGATCAGGGTTGATGGGAGTTGTAGTTTATCCGGTGCTGAAGGAAAACAGGCTTCTCCCCACCCCACAATCATCTCTGCAAGAGTCTACCCAGCTATTCATTCAGTAAAGATGTATCTGAATGACTCCTCCTAATGAGAAGAGCACTTCGGTTCACGGAAGTGGAGAGAACAGAAAAATGCAAGTGGACGTGTGAATGCCCCCCTCTTTGGGGTCGCAAGAGGTTATTCTATCTTCTTCTGTACCAATATGAGAACTCTTGTGTATGAAGAGGTGTGAAAATCAAAGTTCTTCTATGTCTCCCGCACCATGACAATGCAGGTAATCCAGATATTTATTTATTCATTCATTCCTAAATAACTCTTCTGTACACAACTGCACACAAGATTACTGTTAAGTTTCTGTGAGTATTACCAGAATCCACCTTTGCTCAGGAGTCCTGACAGCTGCGCTGGATTTGCATTAACAGATAGAGGTTCTTTCACTGTATCTCCGTGATGGAAAGATAACTTGGTGGCATGTTGCTACAACTGGAACACGAGCTTGTAATCCTCAGGCGTATTACGAATGAGAGATGCTTGGCAATTTTATTTCTTTTTATTACAACCACTAAAAGAGATTTTTATTGCACTGTTTTTTATGTAACGAAAATGAGACACAGACACACACATATATGCAAAATCTTCTCCAGTTCAGAATGTAAGAAACCGTGCAGCCTTATTTTTGGAATGTGCTATCAATCTGGGAAGATCCTCAGTTATTTCTTGCCTAATGTTTGCTGTTATTTGTGTTTGTCTGTTTGTTGGAAAATTACTTCCGAAGAAAAAACAAAACAAAGAGAAATACCGCTGTTGTCCTGCACCCAGATCGAAAACCCTCTTTTTGTTATGGGCATTTTTGCTTCCTTAAGGAAAGGGGAGGAGGCAAACTTCCACGGATCTTGCCACCAAAGCTGGTTATAGGTACTGTTACAACCTGGGCTGTTTGATAAGGAATGCACAAAGCAGGCTGCCATTCCATGGACTATCTCAGAAAAAAACGCTCATCAAAACAACTTGTAATTTCCAGATCCAAATGCAGAGGTTATCCTGCAAACAGAACCCTTTATCTCCTTTGGAAAGATAAACCGAGATATGGAGAGGAATTAAGCAATCAAAGACTTCTCTTTTCCAAGAGGCCTTTTGTTTAGGCCAGCTCAAAATTTTTATGACCATTTTTTTCTTTCTTTTTTTAACAGAAGGAAGCAAAACAAAAACAGGGGGACTTGTTGGTCACAGCTTGGAACGGCAGTTAAGTTAAGCCACTATTTGAAAACAAAAGCACTCTAGGTTTGGGAAAGAGCTTCGAAGCCTTTCTGTTTTATGAGAGGATTATGGAGCCATTTAAGTCTCTTACACATCAAACCATTTGCCCCTTGCAGTGTTTGAAAGCACATTTTCAACAGCAGGAAGAACCTGGGAAGGTAAGGAACATTTGTGCTGTTCATTTTTTCTCCTTTTTTCTTACTTCTCTCTTTAATTTTTAAACTTTTAATAATTTTTTTTTTAAAGGAACATTTGTGCTGTACAGCAGGGGTACGGCTTCAGCTACAGCCAGCATAACCAATGGTGAGGGATGATAAAGGCTGGAGTGCCAAAACATCTGGTTCACCATTGATGGTTTAAGGTAGAAGAGCCCCTTTTATCTTTTTCACTTGGCCATCTGGGGGTCATCCATTCTGGCAAGAACAAAGATTCCAGCTGTCGGACCCCCCTTGCCCAAAAGTGAGCAATGTGTTTTTTTTTCCCCCTTTGCCATTTTGTCAGTTTTCACAACAGGCAGAATCGAACTGCAAAAACTTTTCCTGCAGCTCCAAAGTGGCCGACGGCCAGGATTATGGGAGGGAACTGCGTGTCCGGAATGCGCCCAACCCACACAATGAAAAGAACAACAAACTACTGACACAGAATGATAGCATGATGGGGATGCGGCGTTATTGATTATGCCGAAGACCTACTGCCAGGAGTGGGGAAGGTTTGAGCTATCCATAATTTGCAGGACTACAATTCCCATCATCCTTTTGACCATGGGTCCATGAGGACTGCTGGGGGTTGGAGTCAAACAACATCTGGAAGGCCACAGGTTCCCCACCCACTCCCGCTCCAGATGTTGCCCAAATCCCTGGCCATTGGCCAAGCTGGTTGGAGTTGGAAGGAGTCCCAGTTGGAGCGCCACACATACTTTTTAATTTGGAGGGGGAAGAGTTCTTGTACCTCGTATTCAAATCTTTTGCCCCGTTTCCTCGGAAGCAAGTCCCGTTGCGACCAATGAAACTTGCTCGCGAGGAACTTACTCGCAAAGCACTGGGATCCCGATCCTGCCGGAAGCATTATAGCCTCAATGCAGGATTACTTTGAGAGTTAAGTTGCATCGGGTTGCAGACGTGCAATTTCCGTTTCCTCGGAAATAAGCGCGCGCGCTCAGGGCTGCAAAACGAGCACTCCGCCCCATGCACTTTTACTTGCAAGTAAGCCCCACCGAAATCAGTGGCACTTACTTTAAGGCAAATAGGCTTAACTCCTGCCAAACTTTTGTTTTCAAGTAAATGGAACCCGTTGAATGCTAAACTTCCCCGGGTTTCTTTGTCCGGCAAAGAAAACAAATGGTTAAATGAGTTTGAAGAAGTCAAAACAAACGCGCAATTGAAGCATTTCCCCGTTTTTATTATCCTCTCCCTTCCTAGGAGTTTTACTTCAAAGTAAGCCTGGTGGGGATCGTTGGGATCCCTCGAATTAACCACGCCTCTCCGCCTAATGGCAGAACTTTCCTTTTGCTTTACGAACAAAGAACTAAGGGAGGGTAAGAAAGGCAGGCAAGTTGGGGCGCGGGAGCGATCCGGCCCTTAATCCGGAGAAACAAGCCCAACGTGTTGCAACTCGCGTGGGAGCATAAAGGCAACGCTGCAAAATGGAGAAGGAAAAAACCATGCATTTATTTTTTTAAAGCATGCACTCCCTGGGAGCTATGCCCCAGTGAACTCAACGGGATTTACTCCCGAGGAGACCTCTGCAATCTATCTAAATATACACATAGGCATGCACTGCGAGGAAGCTGCAAGGATTCGCCTGCCTGCGACCGAGGGAAAAAAAACCCCCAACACGGATCCCCCCCACGCGCGAATTCTCCACTGACCTGTTGCAGCTCGTTGGAGAAATAAAGGAAGGTAATAGCCACGCATATGGACTGCAGGAGCAGCGAGAAGATGAGCACCAGGCCGCAGGTCTGGCCGGTGCTGGGGCCGCTGGAAGCCAGCATGATGCTCGCTGGAGACAAAGGGGAGCGCGCGGCGCCCCGAGCATCCGCTTGCGTGTCTCTCTCGGTGGGGCGGGCTGGGGGCAGAGGCAGACAGGACGGCGGCTGTGCTCAACTGCCTCTCCTACTCCTCTCTTTAAATGAAGGTGGAGCCACTTCCCGCAGTTGAAACTCTTTTATGTCTCCTCCTACTCCCCCTGCTGTCCCTGCCGCCTCCCTGGCCATAGGAGGTTTTGAGGACTTTTGAAAGAAACGAGAGAAGAGGAAGAGAGGAACAGAAAGCTGCAGGCAGCAAGGCGGATTTATTTCTAACGCTCCGGAACGAGCTGCTGCGCTCTTTTGTGCTTTGCTAATCTTTGCAACCCCTTTGCAAAAGCATGCTTTCGGCGTACAAAGGGTGCCCCGTCAGCGTGGTGCTGGGTTCAAGGGTGCAAAGCCAGAGACAAGTATAAACAGAAGGGGTCCAAACAGAGATGGAGCGTCTGTGGCACCGTGGGGTGTCTAGCCAGTGTGGAACATGGTCAGGGACAGGGAGTTCCCACGGCAAGAGGTGTCATCCCCCCCCATGTGGTCTGCTGGCAGCGACCAGTGTAGTGTAGTGTAGTGTAGTGGTTAGAGCGTTGGACTAGGACCCTTCAAATCCCCACTCAGTCATGTAGTTCACTGTACCTCTCAGAGTCTAACCTACTTCGCAGGGTTGTCCTGATTGTAAAACTGGAAAACAGTGGGTGGGGAAACCATGTTATGTCACCTCCTTGGGCCTCAGACAGGTGGGGGTATAAATGCAATTGTGAATAAATAAACCACTGTTGAAATCTGCTTGCTGGCTGTTTCCACATTATTTCTTCCACTCCTGCTGTCAGGAGCAGTGGGCTGCACACAACTGTGGGATAACCAGTATCACAATACAGTGGTACCTCGGGTTACATACGCTTCAAGTTACATACGCTTCAGGTTACAGACTCCGCTAACCCAGAAATAGTACCTCAGGTTAAGAACTTTGCTTCAGGATGAGAACAGAAATCATGCTCCGGTGGTGTGCCAGCAGCAGGAGGCCCCATTAGCTAAAGTGGTGCTTCAGGTTAAGAACAGTTTCAGGTTAAGAACAGACCTCCAGAACGAATTAAGTACTTAACCCGAGGTACCACTGTATCAGCAACACGCTTGTCTAATCAATGCATGAAGGGTTAATACCATAGAGTAAGCTGTCCTGCCAGGTTAGCTACGCTGTCTCCCTTACCTTGGAAGGAAAGAGGTAATCAAGTCTACCCGAAAAACTCATTGTTTGGGGAAGTTTGAATTGGTTACTCCAGCTCAGCCACATGGCTATAACCAGCCACTCTTTGAGTTCCTATATAAATAATCTAGGAATTTTCACCACTTTGTAACTAAGTTTTACAGTCTGTGCAACTTATCTCATTCTTGTATGGAAAAGCACATGAATCTGACCTTTGGAGAGTTTGTAAGTAAATATTTTAAACTTACTAAAGGTGTGATCTTGGGGGAAGAGGGAAATTCTGGAACACACTTGGAAGGGCATATTTTAAAAGTCTAATAGTCTAGATTTCCAGGGTTTACTTTGCTGCATATTTTGTGACTTTAAAACTCTTCTGGGGGTTCTCTCACCAAAGAGTACTTGCCCCAATTTTGAATCTTGGCATCCAAGAATCTGTCTACATGCACCAACACACACCATACATTTAAAGCACATGATCCCCCAAAGAATCCAGGGAATTATACTTTAAGGGTGCTGAGAATTGTAGTTCTGTGAGAGGTAAACTTACCCTGGTTTCACTAGGCTCCTGAGTAAGCAGGGAACTGCATATCTGCAGCAGCCAAAGCAGTTTCCAAGGCCAGAATCCGAGCAAATAAACAGAGATCCCCAACAAAAGGACAGCCAAGAGTCTGAAGTCAGGTTCCAACAGCTCTCCCAGCCCAGCTCTGGGGGTTTTGAGCTGGAGCTACTGGACCCCACAGCTCACTTTCAGCTCCTATCAACTCCTATCATTCTTTCCAGAGGTCTCCTTGAAAGGAGCGTCTTACTCCTGTGAGGACCTTTCCTCCTGAGGCACCTTCACCAGTAGTCACCAGTAGTGGGCCAGGTTCCCACCTGATGTTCAAGGTGTAGCCTTCCTCATGGGCTCATCCTTTGTCTCAGGATCCCAGCTCTTAACCCCCAGATGCAGCCCTGACCCAGGAGAGAGCCTCCTGGTCCTCTTCTGAGGAAGACTCCCCTATCTGACACCTGACACCCTCCTCTTATATGACTTGGCTGAGATGTAACAAAACTACAGTTTCCAGGATTCTTGCTGTTTTGAGTGTACGGTGTTGAGGTTCTCTTTCTTGGCAGGGTTTGGCTTGCGGGTGGGGAGAGGGCAAGCAAAGGTTGGGGGTACAGGAAAGGGACTTTGTATCTGTAGGTGTCCCCCACATCTGGAGTCTGTCACTGCATTGCCTGGTCTCCCTGGTGCCCAGGGAGTGTGCAGATCACACCAAACTTTTCCCTGGGGATACCCATCCCATAGCAAGGTCTATGGGCAACCTGGTCCCACCCATTACAGTTCTCCTAACTGAGGAACCCCAGATGTGTGTTTAATTTAATTTTCTCTAAATCAGTGATTGACATTTATTAATGATTGCAAAGCCCTTATGGACTTTTTGCACACACAAAAGGAAAAGGAGTTTGTGATAGCTGGGTTTGAAGATTGAAAGAAGGTTGGTTTGTGGAAAGAAGAGTTGGATCTTATTATGGAGGAAGAGTTTTTAAATGCTGATAGATGGAGAATTGGAGTCTTATTTTCATCTTTATGTTAAGAAAAATGCTTGATATTTGGTGTTGATTTCTGTATATTGTTTTTTCTTTGTTTTCTAAAGCTTTAATTAAAAAATAGCTTTAAAAAAATGAACCCCAGGTACGTTTTAAAGAAGAAATAGAGAACCGTTTGAAAATGGATACTTCGGTTTATCTATTCTAACTCATCTCTCTGGTTCCTGAATATCTGAACTTTCAAAACATTTCCTCTCCCCTACTCCCCTGACACCTCCACTGTCCCATAACAAACATTTTCGTTTTTATGGATTCCTGCATCTGACTAAGCAGACTCTAGCTCAAGGAAGCTCATGCCATTAAACATATCTTTTCTGATTTTGCTCCAACAGACTTAATACAGCCGTTTGCAAAAGGCAGACTTGTATGTGCACGCAGACGAAACCTTGAAAATGGTGCTTTAATGTGGGTTTGCGGTGTGGTTTTAAAGGGAATAATTCCACAAATATTTGGAGTTTGTTTTCAAGTAGGAATGGGGCTGTCCTATGGAGAAGAAACATCAGACCCTGACCCTAGGAACTTTTCCCAGACCACACAATGGTCACATCCTTCATTGGCTCTGCATTGACTCCTGAGTGGTTTTGTCTGTCTGGGATGTGCTATTGAACTCTGATAATATCTCTTGCATGTCTGGACGGAAGATAACATAGGGTTGTGCACATAAAACTGGCCATCCTCGTTCCAACAACTATTGCTTCTGGCCCCAAGGCAATGTGGTGCTGAGGCTGGAAAAAGTTCCCCATCCCTAGGCTAAGGAACTATAAAGTATGATTCTAAAAATGTTAATCAGAGTAGAATTATAGAGTTGGAAGGGGCTCTATAAGGGACATCTAGTCCAACCCCCTGCAATGCTGGAATATTAACAAGATCATCCAGGACAGATGGCCACTCAACCTCTGCTTAAAGACCTCCAAGGATGGAGAGTCCATTACCTCCTGAGGGAGTCCATTCCGCTGCCGAACAGCTGTTACTGTCAGAAGGTTTTTCTTGGTGTTTAGTTGGAAATTCCTTTCTTGTAACTTGAATTGACTGGTTCGAGTCCTACCCTGCAGTGCAGGAGGAATCAAGCTTGCTCCTTCTTCCATGTGACAGCCTTTTATATATTTGAAGATGGCTATCATATGTCCTAGGACGCGGGTGGCGCTGTGGGTTAAACCACAGAACCTAGGGCTTACCGATCAGAAGGTCAGCGGTTCGAATCCCCGCAATGGGATGAGCTCCTGTTGCTCAGTCCCTGCTCCTGCCCACCTAGCAGTTCGAAAGCACGTCAAAGTGCAAGTAGATAAATAGGTACCGCTCCGGCGGGAAGGTAAAGGGCATTTCCATGCGCTGCTCTGGTTCACCAGAAACGGCTTCGTCATGCTGGCCACATGACCCGGAAGCTGTACGCCGGCTCCCTCGGCCAATAAAGCGAGATGAGCGCCGCAACCCCAGAGTCATTTGCGACTGGACCTAACGGTCAGGGGTCCCTTTACCTTTACTATATATCCTCTTGGTCTCCTTTTTTCCAGGCTAAATATACCAAGCTCCTTCAACATTCCTCATAAGGCTTGGTTTCCAGATCCTTGATCATCTTGGTCAGCCTCTCTGCACACATTCCAGCTTGTCAATATCCTTCTTAAATTGTGATGCCCAGAACTGGACACAGTATTCCAGATAGGGTCTGATCAAGGCAGAATAGAGCGGCACTTTTACTTTCTTTGAACTGGACACTAGATTTCTGTTGATGCAACCTAGAATAGGATTAGCTTATTTTTATTTTTGCTGCTGTGTCACACTGTTGACTCATGTTCAGCTGGTGGTCTACTAAGACCTCTAGATCCTTTCCACACATACTACCATACTACCTTTGTGCAGTTGGTTATCCCTAAATTCTCCTATCTGTTGAGGCCATCTTGAATCCCTATGTCCATTGTACCATCAGATGGGGTAGATTTCTCTTTCTAGGATTGAAGTTTTAGACGTTTGGCCACCATGAGTGCCCTTGGAAGCCAGTTAAATGGTCCCTCTGCCAATTTCCAGAGGATTGGTACATAATCCAGTAGAACATTAACATCTGTAAATCTCAAACAGGTATCAGAAACAATATTTATCCAGCAGATGACTTCTGACCAAAAGACTGTGACTCTAGCACAGAACCAACTCCTGTGACACCAACATTTGTCAATGCTAGTTAAAGCTTTCCTAAAAAGAAGGTGTGGGGTCCAATAAACTCTGAAAATGTTTTTTGTTGTATCCAATGCAATCGAAGATCGGTGGCCAATATCCCCCCCCCCATTGCCAGATATGAAATGGATACTAAGGCTCTACCTAAGTTCCTCCAGATCTGATTTAGAGTTGTCCGTAAAAGTTAGATAAAGACACGTCATTGGCTTAGGGTGTAGTTTAGAAACCTTTTCAGGGGTCAGCAAACTTTTTCAGCAGGGGACCGGTCCACTGTCCCTCAGACCTTGTCGGGGGCCTGACTATATTTTGGAAAAAGATAATGAATGAATTCCTATGCCCCACAAATAACCCAGAGATGCATTTTACCGTATTTTTTGCCCTATAGGACGCACCGGCCCATAGGACGCACCTAGTTTTCAGGGGGGGAAATCAAGGAAAAAATATGATTTCCCCCCCGCAGCTCTGGGAGCAGTGGCCCCATCTCCCGCAAAAGCCCAAAGGAGGGTTGGAGAGTAGCGGGAAGGCGTCACGCACCTTCCTGCTGCCCCCCATCCCCTGGGGCTGGCGATGGGGGAAGCGCTGCTTTCCCCACCGCCAGCCTCAAATCCGGGTTGGAGAGTAGCGGCAAGGCGTCACGCGCCTTCCCACTGCCCCCCATCCTCTGGGGCTGGCGATGGGCGAAGCGCTGCTTTCCCCACCGCCAGCCTCAAACCCGGGTTGGAGAGTAGCGGCAAGGCGTCGCGCGCCTTCCCGCTGCCCCCCATCCTCTGGGGCTGGCGATGGGGAAAGCGCTGCTTTCCCCACCGCCAGCCTCAAACCCGGGTTGGAGAGTAGCGGCAAGGCGTCGCGCGCCTTCCCGCTGCCCCCCCATCCTCTGGGGCTGGCGATGGGGGAAGCGCTGCTTTCCCCCACTGCCAGCCTCAAAGAGCAGACTCTCCTGGCTTCAGCGGAAGCAACGCGAAGCCTCCGGAGCGCAGACTTCGGAGGCTTCGCGTTGCTATCGCTGAAGCCAAGGAGTCTGCATTCGCCCCATAAGACGCACACACATTTCCCCTTCATTTTTGGAGGGGAAAAAGTGCGTCTTATAGGGCGAAAAATACGGTAAATAAAAGCACACATTCTACTCATGTAAAAACACGCTGATTCCTGGACTGTCCACGGGCCAGATTTAGAAGGCGCCCAGGCCTTAGTTTGCTTACCCATGCTTTAAGTCCTCCAACAATGTAAGGGTCTCTGAGGTGCTTAGTGCTTCATGGCCAAAGTAGCAGATGTTTCAATTGCAACAATTGGCAGTTTGCAGCTGGCTGGAAGACAGCATGATTCAAGGAGTTCAGGGATATTTTGTGTCTTTGTTTCGCTTTTTTATAATATTTTTATTTGATTTTCAAAAAGAGAGAAAGAAAGAAAATAAAAAGACATAAAAAAGTACAAAATCCAAAAATCGATATTGCTCTGAATCTCCTGGCTTTCCCCCATCCGTTCCATGGATCCTTTTGATTATATTTTCAACTGCATATCAATATATGCCCAATTTTTCATCTTCCTAAGTTATCTATACATTCTGTTACATTACAAGTGTATTTAAAATCCTGCTAATGTTTTGACCTGTTTACAATTATTTTGTATATATACATTATAAACATTCCCCATTCTTTTTTAAATTTATTGTCTTCGTGATTCCTGAGCTTTCGAGTTAATTTTGCCATTTCAGCATAGTCCATCAACTTGATTTGCCATTCTTCTCTGGTCGGGGCTTTCTCTTCCTTCCATCTCTGGGCTAGTAACATCCGAGCGGCCGTTGTAGCTGACCTGAACAGTTTCCTCTGGTCTTTTGGAATCTCGGTACCTATAATTCCTAATAAAAAGGCTTCTGGATTTTAACAAAGGTTATTTTAAACATTTTTTCCCCCATTTCGTTATATATCATTTCCCAATTTTTTTGTCGTTACATTGCAATTCCACCACTCTTTGTTTCTCTATTTGATCCTTTTACATGGTTTTGCAGTATTTTGTGCATTGTGACTTGCCTTTATTTCTATTGATTATAGTTTAGCAATTTTTTATTGTGATTGTTAAGTGTAAACTGTTTAATTATTATTTGCTGGTAATATTAAATTTTACTGTTTACTATTGTGTTCTAATAGATCGTTGAATATTGCTTTATTAGAACCCTAGAATCCTAGACTTGAATAGTTTAAGGGGACCCCAAGGGTTATCTAGTCCAACCCCCTGTAATGCAGGGATCTTAACTATTTTTTAAATAATATTTTATTAGGTTTTATCAATAAGGAGATCCAAAGAAAATACAAAACACAGAAAAATACAAAGTTACAAAATACAAAAATACAAACATTGAACACAAAAAGGACAAGATAAAAGGAAAAAAGAAAAAAGCACATAAAAAAGAAAACAAAAGTCCCTCTTTTTAAATTTCTCTTTAGTTAACTTATTTTCCTGACTTCCTCACGCCTCCCTTTTTTGTATCCCTTTTTTAAAAAAAATGTAGTTCAGCAAATTCATATCCAATTTAACTTATCTAATATCAATCCCATCTTACATTTTACCTTGTTGCTAGAACCCCATCAATTCATTTCAACGTCATCAGCATTCAAAAATTTTACAATGCTTCTGTAAATAAATTTTAAGTTTCCTCCACTCTTCCTCCACGAGCTCTTCTCCCTGATCTAGGATTCTGCCAGTCATTTCCGCCATTTCCATATAGTCTATTAGTTGCATTTGCCATTCTTCCAGGGTGGGTAGATCTTGTGTCTTCCAGTGCTTTGCAATGAGAATTCTTCGCAGGGATCTTAACTAGATCATACACGAGAGATGTCCATCCAACCTCTGCTTAAAAACCTCCAAGAAAGGCGAGTCCGCAACCTCCTGAGGGAGACTGTTCCACTGCCAAACATCTCTCACTGCCAGAAAGTTCTTTCTGAAGTATTTGATATGTTGTTTATTTTAACGTCATGCTTTTATTCTGACTTTTTTTTTTGTACTGGAGCAGATGGTTATTAGGTATGTGCTCTTCTGTCTATTTTGTTTGTTTCTTCAGCTTGTAAAACGCCTTGTGTATAGTAATATAGAAAGGCAGTACAGTGGTACCTCTGGATGCGAACGGGATCCGTTCCGGAGCCCCATTCACATCCTGAAGCGAACGTAACACGTGACTACATGACTGCGCGTGCGCGGGTCGTGTTTCACCGCTTCTGCGCATGCGCGTGACATCATTTTGAGCGTCTGCGCATGCGTGAGCGGCGAAACCTGGAAGTAACGTGCTCCATTACTTCCTGGTCGCTGCGGAGCGCAACCTGAAAATGCTTAACCTGAAGCGTATTCATCCCGAGGTATGACTGTATACAAGTTAAAAGTGAAATGAAATGATTCCTTCAGGTTAGAAAAAGGGGATCTTCAAGATTAATTTAATAGATTAACTTCAAGTGAATGCGGCCCTCAACACAAGGTTCCCCTGCCCCTACTATGGACAGTTACCTGGGAATAGGTCCATGGAACTCACCGGGACTTGCTTCTAAGTAAAACATGTATAAGAACACACTGTTTAATGTAACTCTGTTGGTGAGCAGTTAGCAGCAGGGGGAAGCAGGCAATGAGTTCGGGAGATAAGGTGTTGGCATACTGCTGTGACACAAGAGATGTTGTAGCACCCTGCTTGTGGTTAACGCTTAGCTGGAATGAAATATTCAACGCAGCAATAGAGAAATTAAAATAATTATTTATTTGTCAGACAAATAAATGAGAGGCACAGTGGTATATGGTTACCAAGCTCTGGCCTGCCTCCTGCCATTATGGCCAGCACTTATATTCCCTTAATCCAGCCCCCTTTGCTCCTCCTTGGGCTGCCTCTGTCCAATCAGCCTGGTTGGATTTCCTATTGGCTGATTGCTATAACCAATCCTAAAAGATACACCCATCCTCCTGTCCTTATATGGAACACAAAGAGCTATATATTGTTACATCTATAAATGACAAATAAGTAGTAATATATCTTACATGGAATCTTAATTACCAGCTCACCTCTTGCCCTCCTTGCCCTATTGCCTTCTAAAACAAATGGTTAATCTTAAATTTTTATCTTAAACATATGTCAAGGATCTTGAGTTTCACATCAACATTGAAAGATCTCCTTCATTTGAAGGTTTCTAAACAAATGTCTGACAGCTAATATATCAGAACCGTTTGGATGGCGTCTTCCTGTCTGGCAAGAGGGCTGGGCTGGTGGCTGACTTAATTTCAAGATAAATACAACTCTTCTAGCATTTGTTAAATCCTTTGCATAATTACATTTAAGCCAATATATTTAAGCTAATATATTTCATACATTATCATAGGTAACCTTTTAAAAGAATAAAGCTTCTCAAAGTAGAAAGGAAGGAACTCAGTAAAAAAACAGTTTTTAAAGAAGGCTCTTTAGTTTACACCTCCCCCTTTCACCCTCCTTTCCAGCCTCAAAATAAAATAGGAAGAAGCTTCTTTTTCCCCAGCCAAGCCAGTTGCCTTTTCTCTCAGTTTAAGAAAGAAACAGTTTTTAGAAGATTTCCTAAAAATGCTCTCTTTTTCTGTCAGCTAGATGCTTCTCCCCATTTGCCTCTGGCCTTAGAAAATACAGCTCAAGGTTTAAGAGAGGCCCATGGTATCATTTTACTATTTGCCCATTCCTAATTATATTTATCTCTGCCTTTGTTATCTTCTGTAACATGTAGGGTCAATGTCCTGCTCTTAGTCTGTATTTTCAGCTTTTACGACTTTGAGAATTGTTTTCTGCTATCAATCAAGGGGGGGCCCCTTGTCTTAGGAGAATGGCCAAGGTTTTCTCTGCCTGGCATGAAACATTTGAAAATCTAAGCCCTCTCTTTAATATACAAGCCCTGATCAAACATTAATAAAATGCAGGCTTATGCCTGATGCCTCAATGTAATCTTAGGTGTTGCTTTCAGACTGGCTTAACAGAGATTTTCAGCTTCCTTCTTCCCCTTGTGTTAAGCCATTTTCCTCCCAGTAGAGGTTCAAGACCGGAAGTACCTTCAATTCAGGAAAACAAGCTGATAGCTAAAATAACACAGGGGTTTTTTGGTGTGTGGAATGGCACAGATTGTGGGGGTTGGAGTTCTGTTCCTCTCTTTTGCCCACCCACACCAAGCTCTTGATTTCACCTCACCCCCCCCCCAGTCACTCATAATGAATAAGCAAGATGCAAAAGCTGTCCTACCTTTATCATCTTGCAGCACCCCTAAGAACATCCCCCAAGGAGAGAGTTGCCTGGAGCAAGAGGAAAAGTAAATGTGAAGTCACCTGCTACACTGGTGCAAGCCTTGTGAAACTCCTAGATCAAAATTTAGCTTTAAAATTTAAATTGATAACTGAACACTACTCATGTAGTGAACATGACTCACTCAAAAGGTGTTTAAAAAATAAATTAATTTTTTGTTTTGTTTCGCTCATTTACTTTCAGCTTGAAGTTATTCCAGACCAAGGTCAGTAAGAAGACAGAAACACAGGTTTTGTAAGGATGGAGCTCAGAAAAGGCTACAGTGGTACCTCAGGTTAAGAACTTAATTTGTTCTGGAGGTCCGTTCTTAACCTGAAACTGTTCTTAACCTGAAGCACCACTTTAGCTAATGGGGCCTCCTGCTGCTGCCCCGCCGCCAGAGCACGATTTCTGTTCTCATCCTGAAGCAAAGTTCTTAACCTGAAGTACTATTTCTGGGTAAGCAGAGTCTGTAACCTGAAGCATATGTAACCCGAGGTACCACTGTACTTGGTATTTTGCCTATTCTGATCCAGCATCTGTGGCCCTTGTGATTGTGTAGGTTTGCCATCACAAAGTAGTAGTAGTAGTAGTAGTAGTAGTAGTAATAATAATAATGGAAAAAACTTGGGACAAGAATGTTCAGTACATACCAAATACTCAACACAGAACATAATAAATCCAAAATACTACCATATATTATTTATTTGTTCTCAGAGTAGGCCTTTGCATGCCGACTCAGAAGTAGGTCCTGTTGAGTCCAAAGGGGCTTGCTCCTTGATAAGTTTGCAGAGCATCGGTGAGGAACCTCAGTCCTGGAGAGTGAATGTGGCCCTCCAGACCCCTCCATCTGGTCTGGAGTTCTGCACCACTTTCTAATTCTGCAGAGGATAATAGTATATATATTGCAAAACTTTGATCTGAAAACCAAATAAACAAATCTCTCTCTCTCTCTCTCTCTCTCTCTCTCTCTCTCTCTGTGTGTGTGTGTTTATTTGGTTTTCAGATCAAAGTTTTACAATCACATATCCACCACACAACATAGAAACAACACACAATATAGAAACAAGATTCCAAAGAATCTCCGGGACGTCCCTCCTTTGTGGGTCCTATTCTTAATCATTTCCTCCTGCAGCTTTTACGATCCAAATCTTTTACATCTCCGTGTGGGTTTTTTTTTAATCCAACCACGTTATAAATCCCCAGCCTATTTCTAGAAAAATGAAACTTTTTGCGTGCCCAAGATAACTGGAAACAAAAGTGAAACAAAGATGTTGAGTCAGAAACAGAAACCCAGGGCTTTTTCACTATCACCAGCACCCCTCCTTTGCACAACTTGCACAACTTGATTAGAGTGTGGTGCTGATAACGCCAAGGCTGCGGGTTCAATCCCTGTATGGGGCAGCTGCATATTCCTGCATGCAGGGGGTTGGAATAGATGATCCTGAGAGTCCTTTCCAACTCTACAGTTCTATAATTCTATGATAACATTTCATGCTCTTTGGAACTGAAGTCTCCACCCCAGCACCCTGAAATGAGACCCCAACACCCATGATAAAGGTAAAGTTAAAGGGACCCCTGACCGTTAGGTCCAGTTGCAGATGGCTCTGGGGTTGCGGCACTCATCCTGCTCTATAGGCCGAGGGAGCTGGCCTTTTGTCTGCAGACAGTTTTTCCAGGTCATGTGGCCATCATGACTAAGCCGCTTCTGGCGAACCAGAGCAGTGCACAGAAACACCGTTTACCTTCCCGCTGGAGTGGTACCTATTTATCTACTTGAACTTTGGCGTGCTTTCGAACTGCTAGGTTGGCAGGAGCAGGGACCAAGCAACGGGAGCTCACCCCATTCTGTGGTTTAGACCACAGCACCACCCACGTTCAAACACCCATGATATTGGGTGGCAATAGACAGGTAGCTGTTGTGCACCTCGTAAAATCAAAACACCTGCAATAATGTTTCGTTTGGTCATGGCTGGGCCCACAGCCGTCTTTCCTATTGGGCTTAGTGGCACGTTGCGCCAGGGCGCTGGCCTCTCAGGGGCACCCCAGCGAGTGGGGGAGCTGTGTGGCTTTGCCGGCGGCCTCCTCTTTCCCTGCACACCCGCCAGCTATGCCCCCTCAACCATATGGCTGGCAGGCATGCAGCTTCCTTCCCAAGCTTCCGCGGGAGAACAGCGATCCCCGCAGAGGCTTGGGAAAAGGTTGACAACTCTGGGAAACGAGGGGGGGCGCCGGAGGGATCTTTGCACCATGGCACTGGATATTCTTAAAACGGCCCTGGTTGAGCCTGTAGCTCGGAGGCAGAGCACAACCATTGGGCACAGAAGGTCCTTGTTTCAGTCCCCTCATCTCCAGGTACGCCTGGAAAGACTTATATTTGCAACCCTGGAGAGCAGCTACCAGTCAGTGTAGACCAGGCATGTCCAAAGTCCGATTCGGGGGCCTAATCCGGCCTGCTGCTGGTTGGTTTAATCCGGCCCCTGTAGCAGTTTATTTCCTGGGGTAAAATCCCCAAAAAACCTCCACAACTTCAATCCTAAAAAAAGCTCAACTACTTGAATCTTAAAAAGAGCTCAACAACTTTGGGGTAAAATCATAAATAAGCTAAAAACTTGAATCCTAAAAAAAAAAGGTCAAAGGTCAACAACTTTGATTGGCCCTTTGTTTGGCCCTCACGGCCCTTCACTTCATCAAATCTGGCCCTCTTTGAAAAAAAGTTTGGACACCACTGTTTTAAGGACTTTTTAATGGAAAGAGAGAGGAGGAAGGAACAGAAAGCTGAAGGCAGCAGCTGCGTTTATTGCTAATGCTCCGGAACGAGCTGCTGTGCTTTTTGCGTTTTGCAAAGTACTGACCCAGAAGCAGGGCTGGCCCGAGGCATTTTGCTGCTTGGCACAAAGGCCTCACAACGTCCAATGGTAGGGCCAGCCCTGCCTTGATAGACCAGTGGTCTCTGCTGTGGTACAGGACAGCTTCCAGGCCCTCAATAATTGTTAATGAGAAATATTGTGACTTTTAAAGCTGGTGAAAAATAGTGACATGTCCAAGACCACAAGGGAGGAGGCTGGATCCAAAGAACCATGAGCAGAATGCGTTGTTATACAAATATTTGACAAGAGCTTGCATCAGGGTTTGCAAAGGCTTTGGGTCACCCAATGAAGTATTGTTGGCACTGGTTGGCAGCAGCTGTCCAGGATCTCTGTCAGTCCAGCCTGGATCTTGTCAGGGATTGACTCTGGGATCTTTTTGCATGCAAAGGTCTACTTGCCTGCCTTCTCAGATCCTCCACGTTGGAAAATGTGAGTTCAGAGGGAAATGAGAGACAGTAATAATTACTCCAGAGTCTTGCAACACCAACTACAGTGGTACCTCGGGTTACACACGCTTCAAGTTACATACGCTTCAGGTTACAGACTCCGCTAACCCAGAAATAGTGCTTCAGGTTAAGAACTTTGCTTCAGGATGAGAACAGAAATCGTACTCTGGAGGCGCGGCAGCAGCAGGAGGCCCCATTAGCTAAAGTGGTGCTTCAGGTTAAGAACAGTTTCAGGTTAAGAACGGACCCCCGGAACGAATTAAGTACTTAACCCGAGGTACCACTGTAACAAATTTAGCAAACTTTCATGGCCTTTAATGAGCTTCAGTGCCCTTCCACAAAAGCTTATGCAATATGAAAGTTTCCCACTCTGGAGGACATTTGGGTTTGTATATTACTATTATTATTATTATTATTATTATTATTATTACTACTACTACTACAATACCCAGTCTGTGGGCTTTAGAGTTTGGTCTTTTCTTATGCACCAACACAGCTATTGTTGGTTGCCCTCCCCCCAAAAGGAGTCTATTAGTCATTTAAGGTGCCTCAGGACTTTTCAACCTTTTTAGGGCAAGAAAAGAACAAACAGGCAATTCTTATGTAACTCTTTTGTGGTCATTCATTCCCAAAAAAACAACAACAGATGTTGGTGAAAACAAAGGCATCCTGGCATTAGTAAACTAATTCGGACATTAGGAAAAAGGGTTCCCCTTCAGGTGACAGCACTGAATTGCTTGGTTGTTGGTTTCACACTGCAGACTCATAAAACATATAATTTCTCAGCTGAAATGGACCAATGGTGAGGCTTTAACACTGTTTGCAAACAGAGCTGAAACGCTGCTTCCTTGTTCTCCTCCTTACTACGCTGAAGATATCTTGTTGTACTTCCTCATATACTAGATTAAGAGCCTTCGCTGTCCACTCATTCTGCAGAAGAGGAAGTATGGTCTATTTCTGAGAACTGGTAAAAATAGAGTTGTGTGGGAAAGCCCCCCTCTTGCCAGCGCGGTTGTGACATTTGTATACAGCACCTGCCGTCGTGGGGTTGCGTGGGGGGGGGGTAAAAGGTACAGGAGCTCTCCCAGGGTCTGACACTGGCAACCTTTATTGAAAGAAAGAGCTACCTTTCCCCGTTGCTAGCTACAATAAGAAGCCCATCAAGTCCTTGGACTCTGTTCTCACCAGGAAAAAACCTACACAGCTTAATAAGAACACATGTGCCTTTGAGCTAGCCCCATTTACTGACATGTGTCTTCACCTATTACTTTAAAACATGGCTTTGCAAAGATGATCACTCCAGATTTAATATTTCGAAGTAAAACAAAATCCAAACTGAGAGCCAGTGTGGTGTAGTGGTTAAGAGCAGTGGACTCGTAATCTGGTGAACCAGGTTCGCGTCCCTGCTCCTCCACATGCAGCTGCTGGGTGACCTTGGGCTAGTCACACTTCTCTCTGAACTCTCTCAGCCCCACTCACCTCACAGAGTGTTTGCTGTGGGGGAGGAAGGGAAAGGAGAATGTTAGCCGCTTTGAGACTCCTTAAAGGGAGTGAAAGGCGGGATATCAAATCCAAACTCCTCCTCCTCCTCCTCCTCCTCCTCCTCCTCCTCCTCCTCCTCTTCTTCTTCTTCTTCTTCTTCTTCTTCTTCTTCTTCTTCTTCTTCTTCTTCTTGCATTTTGAACAGTGTGTGTGTGTGTGTGTGTGTGCATGTACACACACACACACACACACACACACACACACACACACACACACACAAATCTGCTTTAATCCTGCAGCTATCTCTGCTATTTCAACTTCTCTGTTGCTTATCCTAACCTTTCCAGCAAACAGTATTGAGGAACCTAGGTAAACAAGATGAAAGAAAGAAAACCATTGTGCAAACTTTGTTTTCTTGGGGGAAAGCTGCAGCTTAGCGACATGGCATCTGTTTTGAAGGCTGAAAATCCCAGGTTCAATCTCTGGTATCTCCAAGTAGGACTGGGATGCCCCTGGCCTTAAACCGCCGGAGAGCAGCTGCCAGTCAGTGTAGACAATACTGCGTTAGATGGACCTAATGGACAGACTTGGTGTAAGGCAGCTTCCAGAAAGCTCCAAGGCGGTGTGTCAGGTCCAAAAGTGTTAGGAGGTAGGCGACCCCGAAGAGTAACGTCTTGTCTTAGAATAACAGAATTCTAGAGTTGGAAGGGACCCTGAGGAGTACGCAGTTGTCCCGTACGGGGATCGAACCTGCAACCTTGCCGTTACCAGCCACTGCACTTTAATCAACTGAGCTAGAAGAGTTCAAGAGAGGAAGCTTAACAGCAGCCACACCATAAGTAACCCACGGGACACAGGAAATCCAATCACAGATCGCTTGATGGTATCAGAAGAGGCCAATTGATTCAGACCAAACACCCATTCTCACTTTAAACACTCACGGCTTCCCCGTGGAATTCTGGGAGCTGTAGTTTAATAAAGGTGCACTTTGCACCTCTCTGAGATTGGGGTGGCCTGCAACACTGTTATTCAAACCTCTATACTCACCCTTGCATAAATCTGTTTGTAAGAACTGTACAGATGGTTTGGAGGGTGGGATCCTTCGAAGAAAATGTGACTCTTCTGTTAGGTTTTTCAGGAAGACTGTAGCCCAATCCCTGGATTGCACCATTCAGTGAAATATGATTTGAAAGTCTCTGTTGCTGTTCTTGCTCGTGAAAGATGTTTCATAGAATCATAGAGTTGGAAGAGACCGCAAGGGCCATCGAGTCCCACACCCTGCCAAGCAGGAAACACCATCAGAGCACTCCTGACATATGGTTGTCAAGCCTCTGCTTAAAGACCTCCAAAGAAGGAGACTCCACCACACTCCTTGGAAGCAAATTCCACTGTCAAACAGTTCTTACTGTCAGGAAGTTCTTCCTAATGTTTAGGTGGAATCTTCTTTCTTGTAGTTTGGATCCATTGCTCCGTGTCCGCTTCTCTGGAGCAGCAGAAAACAACCTTTCTCCCTCCTCTATGTGACATCCTTTTATATATTTGAACATGGCTGTCATATCACCCCTTAACCTCCTCTTCTCCAGGCTGAACATGCCCAGCTCCCTTAGCCGTTCCTCATAAGGCATCGTTTCCAGGCCTTTGACCATTTTGGTTGCCCTCCTCTGGACACGTTCCAGTTTGTCAGTGTCCTTCTTGAATTGTGGTGCCCAGAACTGGACACAGTACTCCAGGTGAGGTTTCACAGCGTTTGTAGTGTGTACCTAATTTCTATCTATTACTGGAGGGGCTCTCATGTTGTAGTTATATGGATGGTCAAACATCAGGTTTCCTTCTGCTTTTTCAGTTAGCTGAGAATGCTGATTAAGTGAGTGGACTATCAGGAAGTACTTAAATAAAACCTCACAACTGCAATCAGCTCCATTCTCATTCTGAGTCTGCTGTCTCCTGACAAGGCGACAGCCTTTTCATGCTTGCAGATCCAGCCCAAACAGCTCAGGGTGGAGGTTTCAGAAAAGTCAGGGGAACCCCCAGGTTTATAGAAGCAGGAAGAATCTCAAGAGGGGGCCCAAGAACCTCAGAATGGGGGAGGTGACCCAAAACAGCCCAATGAGAACTGAGCATGCCCAGTACAGTGGTACCTCAAGATGCGAACGGGATGCATTCCGGAGCCCAGTTCGCATCCCAAATAGAATGTAAGACGCGACAGTGTGTCTGTGCGTGTCGCGTTTTGCCGCTTCCGCGCATGATGTCATTTTGACCATCTGTGCATGTGCGAGCGGCAAAACCCGGAAGTAACACGTTCCGTTACTTCTGGATCGCTGCGGAGCGCAACCCAAAAGCACTCAACCTGAAGCCGAGGTATCACTGTACTCTGGAGGTGAAAAGAAATAGAATGGCTGGCATCCTGAAACAGGGAGTGCTCTATTTTCCATATAGTACTGCAGTGGTACTTCGGGTTAAGTACTTAATTTTTCCGGAGGTCCGTGCTTAACCTGAAACTGTTCTTAACCTGAGACACCACTTTAGCTAATGGGGCCTCCCGCTGCCACCGCGCTGCCGGAGCACGATTTCTGTTCTCATCCTGAAGCAAGTTCTTAACCCGAGGTACTATTTCTGGGTTAGTGGAGTCTGTAACCTGAAGTGTACGTAACCTGAAGCGTATGTAACCCACTGTAGTTGTGAAGAAAATCACACTGACCTACTTTTACCAAAGCTTTGGAATGGACTCCAGTTCAAATGGGTGTAAAGTACTTTGGTTATTCAAAGAAAGTACTATTTACACCTTAAATACAGTGCCAGATATGGCAGAGGGGAGGACAAAATGTGTGGTAGGTTAGTGGGGCAACAAGCAGCATCCTGCCCTGAGCTATGTGGATGGTATAGTCCTCCCAGGTTGTAGGGAGTCGTCAATGGCTCACCTTTCCTCCTGCCCCACCCCAAGACCCCATGTCAGCCTCCCAAGAGCCAATGAAAGGAGAGCATGTGAGCCACGCAGAAGTGTCTTCTCACTTGGCTCTCAGTGGTTGGCGCATGTCGCCGCTTGCATGCTCAATGGCTCCTAGAAGCCTAAAACATCCACAATGGCAAACTGAAACCAATGGCTTGGTGGTGCCAGCTAAGGGGCTCCCCCTCCCCATTGTGGGTTGGCTGAGTGAGTCATTCTGCCTGTCTGGCATTCCCATTACTCACTTCCTCTCTTGCCAGCTGGGCAGCCAGCCAGGTTCATTAGCAGGCACAGATGCAACACAACCAGTGCCAGATTTACGTCTAAGCTAAACAAGCTATAGCTTAGGGCCCCACTCTCTTGAGGGCCCCTAAAAAATGCAAAGGGAAAATAACTGGATGTACATTTCCAAAATATAAGATAAAAAACAAATAAAATAAAACCTACATACAGCAATAGTGTTTTGTGTTGCGTATGGACCTATTAGGTCCATAAATTACCATATAACATATACAGATGGGTAGCCGTGTTGGTCTGCCATAGTCAAAATAAAAAAATTCCTTCCTGTAGCACCTTAAAGACCAACTAAGTTAGTTCTTGGTATAAGCTTTCGTGTGCATGCACACTTCTTCAGATACACACGTGTATCTGAAGAAGTGTGCATGCACACGAAAGCTTATACCAAGAACTAACTTAGTTGGTCTTTAAGGTGCTACAGGAAGGAATTTTTTTATTTTGACATATAACATATATTCAACACAAAAAACAGCAGCAATTTGTTGTTGACAAAGGACAGCTGGACATACAAAGGGCCCCATTACCTTCAGTAGCTTGGGGCCTCATCAAACCTAAATCCGGCCCTGAACACAACAACAGGGTTGTCGTACGTCTGGGGAAACCCAGACATATCCTCTCTTGGTGAGCCAACACGCCCATCCAGGCAGATTTTTTACATTTTAAAGGAAATGTCCAGGTTTTTTTAGGGGGGGGAGGGGCTCTGGCTGCTCTTCACACAGTGGCTTCTGCCAGCCCGAGCCAGAGAAAGAGAGCCAGAGAGCCAGAGAAAGAGGCACACTTCTTTTTCCCAGCTCAGGCTGGCAGCCGCTTGGGCTGCCCTCTATTTTTGCTCTTCAACATATGGCAACCCTATGTAACCACCTTCAGCCAAGTTGGGAACTAACTTCCCTGTTATAAGAATTTTTAGGTCATATATATATATACATATACATATACATATACATATATATATAATGTTCATAAATGTACTAAGCAAACACATATATAAATATATAAACCACATATCCAAAACCCACAGGAAAAGTCCTAAAGCCATTTTGACTCTTTCAGTCACCTCAAATATTTCTCTACCAGGTCGGAGGAAATGGAGAAACCTCCTCCATTGTCTCTGTCCTTACAAATCCTCCCTTAAGGGCACATTTAAGGTGTGAATAGGGTGAGCCTGTGACCTGGCTCATGAATTAAGTATTATCATTACAAAAGAATGGCCAGGCTCCCAAGGTAATCCAGTCAAGTGACCATTAACAGGTAACCTGTCAGGCAGGATAAAAACAACACATTCAGATTTCTGTTGTAGACCGCCTTTTCTGTGATGTAGGTATGATGTATCTGGGGGGGTAGTCTTGAGCTACACCTCTTCTGTGATGCATGTATGATGTTTCTGGGGGTGGTCTTGGACTCCAGGGCAGGCAATTTAAAATGTCTATATAAGGGCGAGCACACCTTTGTTCTGGGTCCTCCTCCATCCTCCTGCGTGTGAGGGGAGCACCCTGTTGCAACAGTTAATAAAGATCAAGCTTACTAGCTGCTTTGCTTCTCAATATTCTCTGGTTGGTCTCTGTTATTTTCTCCTACTGATAGAGAACCTACAAAAGAACTCTATATGTGTCCCATTAAACTTTAATTAGTTTAATGCTAATCATATGTCCAGTGCGCTTCCGATGCCACAATGTCCCATTACAGCAGAGCATTTCGCACAGCGGCTCAAGAAGGGCTGGAGAGTCAGCATCTTTTCAATAAAGGAATCTTGGAGCAAGCGGTTTGGAACTCAAATAAAAGGTTTATTTACACAAAACAAAAAACCCTGGTGAAGAATCACACATTTCAGCAAACACGCCCCTTAAGAAAGGGGAAAGGGGAAAAAAAGGAGGGGCAAACACATGAGTGAGTTGACTATTTATACAAACTCACATTCCTGGAAGCTTAACGACCTCCAGCTGCTCAGTGATTAGAGCGTCTTGACTAGAGCTTCTTAACCCTTTAATACCAACACCCCCTCTCGCTCGTAACACTGAGCTGTACCAACCTTAATTCAAATTTAAACCTGAACAGAAACATTTATGAGATTGCGGACTCAAAGCTTTTGTAAAACCGTCTGCGAGATTTTCTTTGCTTGGACAATACTTTAGTTCAATTAAACCTTGTTTTACACTTTGGCATACATTTTGATAACGGATATCCAAATGTTTTGTGTGTGCCTTGAATTGACCTGATTTAGCTAGTTTAATACAAGGTTGATTGTCTTCCCACACTCTGATAGGTAGGGAACATTCTCCAAACAATTCTTGTACCAGTTGCTTATAAAATTCCAGTTCTCTACATACATCTGATAATGCATTGAACTCAGATTCAGTTGAACTTAAAGCTATAAGTGATTGTTTTCTTGATCTCCAACCAATTAGTGCATTTCCAAATTTTATCGCCATTCCTGACACTGATTTTCTATCTGGTCCAGCATCAGCCCAACTGCTGTCGGCCCAACATTCAAGTTGTGTGCTGCCCTCTGCTGATAGTTTTAAGCGAAACCTTTTGGTAGTTTGGAGATACCTTAAAACTCTTTTTACTCCTTGCCAAGCATGCATTGATGGTTTTTCAGCTTGTCTACACAGCATGTTGACAGCATATGTTATATCGGGCCGAGTCCACTGTGCAATGTGGAGTAGACTGCCTATCGCTGACTGATAAACCCCGGGATTACAGAACTCTGCCTGTTGCTCAGTTTGAGCATCCTTTGTGTAACTTAACTCCATTGGGGTTTTAACACCAGCACAGTTGTCCATTTTAAACCTTTCCAGCAACTGCTGGATCTTAGCTTCTTGGCTGAGCCAATAGTTCCCATCTTCATCTTGCTGAATTTTAACTCCTAGATAAACAGATACATTGCCTAGTGATTTTATCTGAAACCTTTCTCCAAGCTTTGTGGCAAATTGTTGTGCAAGTTTATCGTCCTTTCCACTGTATAATAAATCGTCAACAAATATCAAGACTGCTTCTTGTTCACATCCCGAGCCTTTTAGATAAAGACACGCATCTGCTGCGCTCTTTCTGAACCCCATGCTCTCTAGAGCATCGTTTAAGCAGGAATTCCAATTACGGGCGGACTGTTTCAACCCATAAATGGATTTGTGTAGGCGCCAGACCTGGTTTGGCTTGTCTCCTTCAAAACCTGGTGGTGGCGTCATATAGACTTCCTCCTGTAAGTCTGCATTTAAATAAGCCACATTGACATCAAAATGAAACAGCTTATTTCCCTTCTTAGCTGAAGAGGCTAAAAGCATTCTTAATGACTCCGATCTTGAAGTAGGGGCATAAATTTGAGAATAGTGAACTCCTTTGCGCTGCGAAAACCCTTTTGCAACTAGTCGGGCTTTATATTGCAACTCTTCAGTAGTTGTGGGCTTTAAACGATATACCCATCGACAACCTACAGCTTGTTG
Organism: Podarcis liolepis; assembly: GCF_965112155.1. Taxonomy (NCBI): domain Eukaryota; kingdom Metazoa; phylum Chordata; class Lepidosauria; order Squamata; family Lacertidae; genus Podarcis; species Podarcis liolepis. The sequence goes on from NC_139556.1 coordinate 88,981,153, forward strand.
CCCTTTTGGAAGCTCTGTACTTGTAAACACACCGAGAGACTTCATTGAAGCCATCTCTTTTTCCATTGCTTCCTGCCACTTTACGGCTTCTGAGCTTGGAAGCTGTTGTACCTCTATATAGCTATCTGGCTCACACTGTGCCATATTTACGTATACACTTGTCACCTTAAACCGCTCTGGCGGCTTGCCCTTTGTGGCACGTTTTGACCTGCGCAATTGCTCCTCTTGTGCCCCCTCTGACCGTTGGCTGTCAGAATCTGTCTCAGACTTTATGTCTGGACGTGCCTCTAGGGATAAAGACCTCCGTTTAGATACCTCCCTTGGGCTTGGTGTTGCAGGCGACCTGCTTCGCTTTTGCTGTCTGCTAGGCCTACTGACTGGCGATGTTGGAACACTCTTAGATTCTGGCTTTTCTACCTTAGGAGAAGAACCTTGTGCCTGGTCAGAATCTGCATCTGAACCATGTGCACCATCCCCTTCTGGCTCACCACCCTCTGGACTTTCTTTCTCAGCATAAATGCCTAAATCATCTCTCAAAATGTCAGGGTTAGCATGTAAGTGAGTCCATCCGGATTGCTCACAAAATTCAGCGCTCCTACTGAGGACCACTCTTGTAGTATCCCCATCTGGGTTCACGAACCTCCAAGATTTGGCGTGTGGTTCGTACCCACAAAAGATGAGTTTCCTAGTCCTTGGACCTCCCTTTTTCCTTAACGCTTTTGGGATAAGTACATAGGCTTGAGATCCAAACACCCGAAAGTAATTAACTTTGGGCTTCTTCCCATATAAAGCAAAATATGGCGTAGTATCAATTACCGAATTATATACTCGGTTCAGAACATGAGTAGCCGTCTTCCAGGCTTCCGCCCAGTAACTTTGAGGAAGTTTAGCATCAAACAACATAGAGTTTGCCAACTCTTGCAGAACCCTGTTTTTACGTTCGGCCACGCCTCCTTCTTGGGGGGAATAAGGTGTAGACAGACGATGCTTAATTCCCTTTTTCTTAAAGAAATTCTGCAACACAGACCCGGTAAATTCTGACCCTCTGTCTGTCTGAAAAGCAAGAACTCTAGTACCGAATTCAAGTTCTACTGCATGAACCCAATTTTTAACTGTTTCTGCAGTATCTGCTTTTGTTTTGAGAGGAAAAAACCATGTAACCTTTGTTTTGTCATCTGAAAGACACAGTGCATACCTCGAACCTCCCATGCTAGCAACAGGCATTGGGCCACATAGGTCCATATGCACAAGTTGGAATACTTTGTCAGATTTCCTATTTGAACTGGGATAGCTGCATCTATGAACCTTCGCCCTTTTGCATGCAGTACAATCCAAATACTTAGCACATTTGTTCAATTTGCACCCTTCTGATAATTCAGGTTGTCTTTTAACATACTGAAAATTAATATGTCCCAAACGGCGGTGCCATAAATGAACACAAGAATTATGGGTAGGTGAGTTCACACAACCAGCATGAACCTGTTCAACTTCATCTGGACTTGTCTCAAAATAATATAACCCATTTCTGCATTCCACCTGCAAAAGAGATACGTTATTCTTTGAAATAGTGCAAACCCCATTTTCAAACACAGTTTTAAACCCATTTCTATCAAGTTCTGACACAGACAAAATACACCCCTTCATTCCCTTTAGGACGTAGGCATCAATTTCTGTTTGCAAACACTTCAAAAACACTGTGCCTACAGTCTCTAAGGAACGTTTAGTTGAATCTGCCATTGTCACAACTTTAAGGGTTTGCAAATGTCTGCAATTCTGCAAACGGACACTAGATGGCGCCACCAGGTGGTGAGATGCACCACTGTCGATCAACCAGCGTAGATTGCTGCCTTGGCCACGCCCTTGCATCAACGCCATTGCTGAAGCCATGTGCTGTGTGCTGTGGGAGTAGCCACGACCTCCTCCTCTTCTTCGACGTCCCCTGGAACTCCTTGTCTGGTAACTAGGGGTAACGGCCTTGGTGCTGTCTTGACCAGGTTCACGTGTACAATTCCTGATTAAATGGGAAGAGGAACCACAGCGAAAACAGTGTCTAGCTGCAAAAGCATTTACTGTGTTCTCAAACTCGGCATCCCCACTCTTAGGCACAGCATAACTCCCCTTTGAAGATAAACCTCTTTCTCTTTGCCTTTTATCCTGTTCATCAGCAAGTCGAGAAGAAATGTATTCAAGGGTTAATTCAGTTGAAGGCATAGCTTCTAAAGTTAAAGCTAGAGTCTCATAGCTTTTATCAAGAGAAGACAACAATATGTATGACTGCTGCTCCATAGAGAAAGGAATGCCCAGCTGTCTTAGTTGATTAAAGGCAGACACCATTTTGGCAATATGTTCTTTCACACACGCTCTTGGTTGGAGACGTAAATCAAACAAACATCTTGTAGCATGGATCTTGGCCCCCGCAGTGTTTCTGGAATTTAGCCGCTGCAGAACCGTCCAGACCTCATGCGTGTTCTTTAACTCAGAAACATAAGGCATTTGCTCTGGTCCCACTGCCAAAACTAATAGACCTTGGGCTTTCCTGTCGCGTTTCTGAGAAGCTGCCACTGCTGCTTTGTCTTCTGCAGACGCGTCTGCAGCTGCCTGTAAAGGCGGTGCTTCAGTACAACTCCACAACTCTTTTGCTTGCAACCAAACCCTTACTCTAGCCTTCCAATCTTGCCAATTTTTCCCATTGAGTCGCGTAAAGGGGACAGTAAAACTTTCCTGGGACTCTGCCATCCTCCCTGGGGCTTAGGAACGATACTCACAGACCTGTAGACCGTCTCCCAGCTGCTGAGGTGGCTCCTCGAGGAATAAGACGTCTTCCAGCGAGTACAAACTGCGCAGTGCCTCTTTAAAACTTTTTCTAGGCACGTTGCAGGACTCAAGCTGCTTTGAAGGCTTTCGTTGTCGGCAACCGCTTCTGTCTTTGCTCCAGTCCTTTCATAAATCACTCTGAACTGCACTCCTTATCTCCTTCTTGACGTACAAACAACCATAACCTGTCCCATTAAACTTTAATTAGTTTAATGCTAATCATATGTCCAGTGCGCTTCCGATGCCACAATGTCCCATTACAGCAGAGCATTTCGCACAGCGGCTCAAGAAGGGCTGGAGAGTCAGCATCTTTTCAATAAAGGAATCTTGGAGCAAGCGGTTTGGAACTCAAATAAAAGGTTTATTTACACAAAACAAAAAACCCTGGTGAAGAATCACACATTTCAGCAAACACGCCCCTTAAGAAAGGGGAAAGGGGAAAAAAAGGAGGGGCAAACACATGAGTGAGTTGACTATTTATACAAACTCACATTCCTGGAAGCTTAACGACCTCCAGCTGCTCAGTGATTAGAGCGTCTTGACTAGAGCTTCTTAACCCTTTAATACCAACAATATGGGCTCTTGGGTACCACAGAAGGGAAAAGGAGCAGTATTTTTACTTATATCATCCCAAAAGAGGGAAGAGCAGAGTTGCCGCAGATTTTCTCCACAATCCAGCCGTATGTCAAATTTTGTTCAATAAATAAATAAAAGCATGCAAAGTAGAACTTTCCGTTGTTTGTATGCAACACACTATTTCAGGCAGTTGCAAACACTGTGTACATCTTAACCTCTGAACTTAATCCAGCTGCCCTGCTCTTCAACCCAAGGTATATATGGAGTTGTTTTAGAATCTAGGCCTGAGGTCAGAGCTCTCTTTTTGAGGCCTTTCTTTCATTTCCCTCCTTACTCCCAATTCTCAGTACAGTACTGAATATACAATGTCTTTCAAAGTCCCCTGTCTAAGCTGCTCATTTACACATCTTGGACATGCTTTTGCAAGTCACCTGGGTCTAACCAGGTGATTCACCGCATTTGTGTATCTTGGTGGAATAATTTTAATTCACGCCTCTTAACCTTAAAAAATCCCAAGGCGCTTTTGCTACTTGCCTCAAGAACCTCTGCTAAGCTGAGCAGAGAGCTATGCATGCAACAGCAATGAATGGCCTAATTCTGAACATTAGAATGTGGGTCATTGCTATGGTATGCATACCACATGTGCCCTCGACCTAATTTCATGCAGCCTGCAGAAATGGGGATTGGGAGAAAGAATGAGAACTATAGAATCGTGCAGTACAACAAACAGGCTCAGTTTTGGCTCTGGCTCAGCTCACCTAATAGGCTTTTCCCATTGGTCAATTATTTTCCTAGGAAAGAGGATTCCCACACCATTTCTAAAGGATTTTTTTTAAAAAAAATATGTTTCAGCACTTCCAGCTTCCTCAGTTCACACAAAAAGCACACGAGGTGATTAGAACTGTTATCAAACTTCAGGGCCATATCTGGACTACTTAAAGTAGTATCATACCACTTTAAGAGTCGCGCATATTGGGAAGAGTAGTTCATTAAGGGTGCTGAGAGTTGCTATTCCCCTCACAGAGCCACAATTCCCAGAGTTCCCTGGGACCCAAAAAATTAAAAAATGATTGTAAAACCAACCTGAGAACTGTAGCAATGTGAGGGAAATCTCTTACTTCTTCACCATACAGTGGTACCTCTGGTTGCGAACGGGATCTGTTCCGGAGCCCCGTTCACAACATGAGCAGAATGCAATCCGCGTCTGCATGTGCACAGGTCGCGATTCGCCGCTTCTGCGCATGTGCGTGACGGCATTTTGAGCATCTGCGCATGCGTGAGCGGCGAAATCCAGAAGTAACCCTTTCCGGTACTTCCAGGTCACCGCGGGACGCAACCTGAAAAGATTTAACCTGAAGCAAACCTAACAAGAGGTATGACTGTATGCAGTTGTACCTTGGGAGTCGAATGGAATCTGTTCCAGAAGTCCGTTCGACTTCCAAAACGTTTGTAAACCAAATCGCAGCTTCTGATTGGTGGCAGGAAGCTCCTGTATTTGAATGGTGGCCATAGTCCTGTGACAACCCACCTTGGATCAGGCCACAGCTCACTGGAAGACCAGTGCTTCAGTTGATGCATTGAATACTATGTTGATGAAGACTGTCTCTTCTTCACTGTGAAATCCTAACCTTGCAGCATCTCTGATGTACAGAAACATTTTGACAAGGCAGCTCCTAGGACCTCAAAAGGTTGGACCAGGCCTGCTTTGCTGGGGAAGCGCATGAGACAAGAGGGATTTGTGTAACGTGCAAAGCCGCAGGTCCTTATTCTCTAAGAAGGAAAATGCCCTTTGTGGCAAACAAGAAGGTATTGGTGCCTTGACGGCACGAGATCTGCTGATAGCCTTATCCCAGATGAGAGGTCTTGCCATCTAAAAGAAACAGACCTTGCAGGCATCATGCCTGATAAGGAAAGCAGAGATTAAGTTCCTTGCTGCGACTTGCGTGTGGACCTTTGAGATAACTGGGGATGGTGGAGACGTTGCACAATATGTGTGTATGCACACAGAGTATTTATTTATTAATCTTATTAGTCACTGGTCACCTACAAGGTCTCCCAAGGGACTTAGACTGAGGAACATATACATAAACACATTATAAAACAGAAGCAGGTTAAACATTAACAAGCAAAGGCATTGATAACAACATTGGCAACACAGGGACACAAATCAAATAGAATTATACTCCCACTAACCTGCAGAGAAAAATAAAAGCTCAGACAGTGACCCTTCCTAGCACCGACATTGCTAACCCGAAAGTCACGTCACCTTGGCAGTTTCTTTAAAAACCTCCCTGCACCACCCAGAAGTCCGCTGTTAATCCCAGCTGTTGTATATCAGTGGGAAAGGTGACTCTCCTCTCTTGCTCAGACAGCAGCAGCAAAGGGCAAAATTTATGCCTGCTTTTCAGTTGTTCTGGCTGCAGTTCCTCTCCTGTCACAGCTGTTAGTAGTTGTGAGGAACAAGTTTGTCATTGCATTTCTCCCAAGAAGCAGGTGTCTTTTAATTTCGTGACTGCTGTCACCATCTGCAGTGATCGTGGAGCCCAAGAAATTAAAATCTCTCACTGCCTCCATTTCTTCCCCTTATATTTGCCAGGAGGTAGTAGTAGTAGAGGTAGTAGTAATAAGTATTAGTAGTAGTAATAGTAATAAGGCGGGAAGCAGCAGCTGAGGTTTAGTGCTAGGGCTGGGCAATATTTCAGCAGCTAAATACTGATATATGCTGATACATCATGATGCCTGGGCATCGTGATTCATCAGAGGGTGATCTGTTGTGCTAATCATAGCTTAGCTATTTCCCTTGTTGTACTTCCAAGATGAGACCTGAATCCCAAAGTTATAAGGCAAGATTCACTGAGAGTCCTCTAAACTTGATAGTCCTTGAAAGCAGTTAGAAGTTCTTTTCAGTTAAAAAGTAGAGAGCAAGGGGAACGGATCCCTTACATGAGTGTAGCTGTGGGGGGGGGGGCAGGGGGGCAGGTGCCTCCCCCTAAAAAAATAAAATACAAATAAAAATACATAGCTAACTGAGGTTCTGCGCCCCCCCCCCAAACAAAAGGCCTGCCCCCCCAAACCCTGGCTATGCCCACGATCCCTTACATTTTTAATGTGCTTTCAATATACGGCGTGGATGTGACTGAAATTAATAAATAGGTGCATTTGTAGAATGAGACATTTAATCAACAAATTTGAACTAACATAGCACTCCCTGTCTAGATATGCCCAGTTTATCTATAACTAGCATAATATTTGAGCAATAATCTGGAGGCGTGTTTGGAAATAGGTGCCAACATTTCTGTTGCTGAAGTTGCACTGTATTTATTTTCATTTCTTTTGCTGTTTTCCTCTTGTGTGCTTTTTTAAAACTTTAAACTTTGCGATAAGCTTTCTGCATCCGCAAACACAAGCTTTGGGATGTGATAACTCAAAACAGAGCCCTCCCGTCCTCATCTTGTTCCAGACAGGATTTCCCTATTCAGCAAGCTGTCTTGTGGGAGTGCAATCTGACATGACAAACACAACTGCTTAATTATCGGTGGTTTGCGGGGGGCAGAGCAAAAACAACAACTTGCTGTGTGACCTGGAGCCTTCCATGGACCTTAAGAGTTGAGTGAGCCAGCCATGTTCACCGCCAGAGTCGAATGGGCATGGCTTTGAATAGACATGCAAACATTACACTCTCCAGCACTTCGCAGGTGAAAATAAGGGCCGTTGTATATTTCTAACACTCCAATTCTTCCACCCAGAAGATTTTCTCAAGCTCCGTCCTGCTGCTGGGAAGCATTTTGCAGCGTGAAATGGACAAGATGTTACCTGTTATCACTTCAAGCCGTCATCATGGCTTCCGCCCAAAGAATTCTGGGAGCTGTGGCAATGGATTTGAGGTCTGGATGCATAGAAAGAACATGACATTCGGTGGTTGCTAAATCTCCTGCTGCAGATTTAATGTTAAATCGAAAACAAGGTTCTCTAAGCCTGAAAATCTTATTTTTTTGTGACATACGGTAGTTACTGTGTCAGAGATAATCCTGCATGCTTTTTCCCTAGCGTATAAAGCAATCAGATTTTGGAGCTTCTTGGTGTAGGCAAATTTTACTACTTCAAAACCAAACATTGTGAACTAGGTCAAGACCATTGCACCTTATTTTCCAGACCTCTCATAAAATAATTATGGTCCTCGGGATCAGATGTAAAGAGCGGCGGGGTGGGCGAAAGTGTGAACAACATGTTTGGCTATAACTTTCTCTTGCAGGTAGAGATGTCAGAGAATTCTGACGAAAATGGAACTTGCTGGTGTTCACTAATTTGTCCCCTGTCTGGAACTGATACCAATCCAGCAAATACAATTGGTGTTTGCTACCATTGCCTCTAGCCTACAAATGATATGCTATCGATTGTGTGTGTCCTCCCACCACCATTTGCATTACACACCCTTTCCAATTAAATGAACAGGGTGGAATAATGTAATGCAATTTACCTAATTCCACCACAGCAGACTTTAAGTTAAAGTACGTCGTTTTTGGCAGAAGCTGAACTGCAGTGAAATGGAAACAGCGATGCATGCGACGAATGCAACTGAACATCAGTTGCTGGAAACCACAGAATGGGAGAGTGTGGTTGTGCTCAAGTCCTGCTTGCAGGTTTCCCGCAGGCATCTGGTTGGTCACTGTGAGCACAGGATGCTGGACTAGATGGGCCATTGGCCTGATCCTGCAGGTTCTTCTTGTTCCTTTCTAAGAAACCTGCAGTGAGTGTTGCGTGGATAGTGTTGTTACTCTTCAGTTCTTGATGGAAACAATAAAGTTCTTGTCTAGCTTCTTGACTAGTTTGCTCTCTAAGGCAGGAAGGAGCAGGAAACCTGTAGCCTTCCAGATGCTGAACTCCCATCAGCCCCAGCCAGCAGGGCTAATGGTCACAGGTGACAAGTGTGAACTTACCGTATTTTTCCGTGTACAGTGGTGCCTCGCAAGACGAAAAGAATTTGTTCCGCGAGTCTTTTCGTCTTGCGATGTTTTTCGTCTTGCGAAGCACGGTCCGTCGCAACTGCGCCTCTTCTAGCGGCTTTTTAAAAAAAGCGCAAGACATTTTCGTCTTGCGAAGCAACCCCATAGGGAAATTCGTCTAGCAAAAACGGAAAACCCTTTCGTCTAGTGAGCTTTTCGTCTTGCGAGGCATTCGTCTTGCGGGGCACCACTGTACAGTGGTACTTCGGGTTAAGTACTTAATTCGTTCCGGAGGTCTGTACTTAACCTGAAACTGTTCTTAACCTGAAGCACCACTTTAGCTAATGGGGCCTCCTGCTGCCGCTGCACCACCAGAGCACAATTTCTGTTCTTATCCCGAAGCAAAGTTCTTAACCTGAAGCACTATTTCTGGGTTAGCGGAGTGTGTAACCTGAAGCGTATGTAACCTGAAGCGTATGTAACCCGAGGTACCACTGTACAGTGGTACCTCGAATTACAAACACCTCAGGTTACAAACGCTTCAGGTTACAAACTCCGCTAACCTGAAAGAGTTACTTCAAGTTGAGAACTTTGCCCCAGGATGAGAACGGAAATCATATGCTGGCGCTGCAACGGCAGCAAGAGGCCCCATTAGCGAAAGCACGCCTCTAGTTAAGAACAGTTTCAGGTTAAGAATGGACCTCCAGAATGAATTAAGTACGTAACTAGAGGTACCACTGTATAACACGCCCCCGTGTATAAGACGCCCTCTCTTTTTTGGGATTCCAAATTGAGAAAATGGGGGGGGGATTGCCCAGACATCTTGAGCTTTTTCAGGGGGGTTGCTGAAAATCGCTCACCTGTAGGACTGGCACAGCCAATCGCATGCACATCGACGAAGCAACCAATCGTCTGCACGCTTGACAAAAGCAAGCACCAATCACACACACCCAATTGCCGCAGCAGCCAATAGCCAGTGGACCTTGCCGCACCCACCAATCACCCCTCAAAATGCCACTGACAATCTCCTGCTCGTGGCAGCCACCAATCGCCCATCCCACCTCTCCACTATCCGGGTATAAGATGACCCCAAATTTTTAGCATAATTTTAAAATAAAATAACCTCGTCTTATACACTGAAAAATATGGTAGGTTTGCAACTTCTGATCAAGGAAACTGAGTTAACTTAATGGGTTCAGATATGCTGAAGGCCTTTAACCTGTAATGATCGCTATCAAAGACTGAGATTGTTTTACTGCAGCAGGTAGCAATTATCTCAAAAAGGCAGTTGAGGAGTATCTGAAGTTTGTACAGGCCAGTAAAACTAACCCTCTCTGGAATGACAACTTGGTGAAGCAATAACATCATTTCCCTATAACTGGAATCAAGGTACACTTTGGATAGGTGTTTTGATCTGTCTGAGCTCCACTGTTGATCTTTCAAGAACTTGCTTGCCCAGCCTCTGGCAGCAGTTAAGCTCTTTTTATAACAACAGAAGCTCTCTTCAGGCATTATCAAGCATGTAGGAAGAATTGGAGCTGGCCCCACCTTTCACCCTGAGGGGCAAAGTGTGAAGGAGACTTTAATGTGTATTTCCCAGAATGTGCTTGCACACTTCCCCGTAACCAGGAACTAGTCCAATATGGGGAAATGTCATATACGGTAAATTTAAGCTAAACAAACAAGTATGGGAATAAAATGTTGCAGTATGCAGTGTGTTAAGTTTTCTAATCAGCCAGCCATATCCTATGTTGATTTGTTGTTGTTTAGCATAGCTGTCAACCTTCCCTTTTCTTGCGGGAAATTCCCTTATTCCAACGCCATTTCCCACTGCTTCCTGCTGCTATCCCGGATTGTTAGATATCCCGTAGACTGTCCCCGGGACAGGTGAGGCTGCTTATCCCTTATTTTCGAGGCTGCTGATCCCTTATTTTCAAATCTGAAAGTTGACAGCTATGTCGTTTAGTCGAGTCCAACTTTTCGTGACCCCATGGACCAGAGCACACCAGGCACTCCTGTCTTCCATTCCATTTCCTATTCTTTTTGGTTTCCCATTCCTTCTAAGGTGAATCATCATTCCATGCTCACTGCAACCATCGTGGGTTCTCCTCCCTTACGTATTCTTTCTGACGTTTATTTTTTTAATTATTTCTGCAAACATTGCATCCTCAAGCCTGCTAAGCCTTCCTTTTTCCATGTGGGTGATGGAAGTAGCCTTTTGGCTACTTAGGCAGCAACACCTAGTGCTGAATGTTGATAAGGAAGAAGCGGTGACTTGAACTGACACTCGTTCTGAGTCAGATCATGGGTCCATCTGGTCCAGGACAGTATTTTTGACACTGATGGGCAGTGGCTTTCCAGGTGTTACTGGAAAAATCCGAGGGCTCCCTTGGACAAAATAAAGACACCAACCAGGATAACGTGGAGCAAAACAGCAGCCTGTAGGCTTGGCCTTTATTGAACTGTTGCAACAGGGTGTTCCCCTCACTTGCAAGAGAGAGGAAAGACCCAGAAAGATGGTGTGCAAGACCTTATAAAAACTTTTGAAATTCCCATCCTCTAGGTCAAGCCCACCCCCAGAAACATCATGCATACATTACAGAAAGGAGGGGTTGACATCATGCATACATTACAGAAAGGAGGGGTTGACATCATGCATACATTACAGAAAGGAGGGGTTGAGGGAGGAGTTGTGGTGGTAACCTGGGTGTCCTGTCACCTGGCTGGTTCCTCCTTTCCCCCTCCCCATGAGTCACTTCCAGGAGACAAAGGGGAGTTGGCAGTTTCCTGCCCCCAGAGGGAAGATCTGATCATTGTCCTTTGTTTCAGTCCATGCTGAATCCACTCCCATATGCAAGTTCTTTGTGATCTTGATGGTCTTCTGTCTAGGACCATCAGGGTTGGCATAGCAACTGGGCAGGGCTCCTGTGGATGTGCTGGGATGGTGAAGGGATTATGGCTGACCAGAACCAAGCCACCCCCCTTTGATAGTCCTTGTCATATGAAGTAAAATAAAAATGGAACAGTGCAAATCCGATGTATGGTTGATTTTTCTATGAATTTATAACAGAATTGTGGCGTATGTAGTTTGTGAGTGTGAGTGTGTGAAGTTTGTACAAACTGAATGATTGGGGTGGGGGGTTCCTGCTACACAGGGTTTCAGACAGGGTGATAATCTCAGCCCTGCCTGAAGATTAAGCCTGAAACCTCCTGCATTCACAGCAGATGTATCACACACAACTATGATCCTCTCCCATAGGAGGTGTAGCTGAGAGGTAGGACATCTGCTTCGCCCACAGATTCAGTCGCTGGCATATTCCATTAAAGGATGGGAAAGACCCTCTGCCTGAGACCCTGGAGATTAACTCCAAGCGGAGTAATAAATTTTGGGCTAGACTGACCAGTTGACCTGCTACAGCAGTTTCCTGAATGTAATTTAAGCTGGTGAGCAAGAGCTCATTGACAGTAGAACGGACTCCCTCAGGAGGTTGAAGAATAGCCTTTTCATGGGTAGGCAAACTAAGGCCCGGGGGCCGGATCTGACCCAATCGCCTTCCAAATCCGGCCCGCAGACGGTCCGGGAATCAGTGTGTTTTTACATGAGTAGAATGTGTGCTTTTATTTAAAATGCATCTCTGGGTTATTTGTGGGGAATAGGAATTTGTTCATTTCCCCCCCTTCAAAATATAGTCCGGCCCCCCACAAGGTTTGAGGTATACAGTGGACCGGCCCCCTGCTGAAAAAGTATGCTGACCTCTGGCCTTTTACCAAAGGTGTCATGGGCTTTGAAGACACTCAAACTCAGGGAGCAAGGGAGAAACGTGCTAAGAGGAAGGCACGCTTGGCAAATCCACACCATGATCAACTCCCACCCGGAAACCTATATCTCCACTGTGGAAGGACATGTGGATCCAGAATTGGCCTCCACAGTCACTTACGGACTCACTGTGAAGACCATGTTTATGGAAGACAATCTTACTCAGCTATGAGTGATCGCCAAAGAAGAAAAAGAAGAAGTACTCTGCCTCATTGGAGGTTTCTAAGCAGTGGTTGGATGGCCATCTGTCATGGATGCTTTATCTGAGATACCTGCACTGGAGTTGGACTAGATGACTCTTAGGGTCCCTTCCAACTCTACAATTCTTTGATTCTAGGTGGTGATTTGACACTGCAATATGGAGAGTGTCACCGCCTGGATTTCTGCTTGTCATGCAGCTGTTTAAGGCACACAAACCATCCCCAAATGTCAGTCACCTTCTCTCCATTACTCTTTCTGACCCTAGAAATGTCTGTCTGGTCTTCTTTGCTGCCCCTTCCTATTGGAACATCATTTCATAGAATCAGAGAATCATAGAATCATAGAGTTGGAAGAGACCACAAGGGCCATCGAGTCCAACCCCCTGCCAAGCAGGAAACACCATCAGAGCACTCCTGACATATGGTTGTCAAGCCTCTGCTTAAAGACCTCCAAAGTAGGAGACTCCACCACACTCCTTGGCAGCAAATTCCACTGTCGAACAGCTCTTACTGTCAGGAAGTTCTTCCTAATGTTTAGGTGGAATCTTCTTTCTTGTAGTTTGGATCCATTGCTCCGTGTCCGCTTCTCTGGAGCAGCACCTGCCCAGCTACTATTTCCAGATCTTCCAGGCCTTTTTCCTTTGGCTGTTCCAATGGTCCCCCAGCATGCTGGAGGCACATGTGGAAATCTAATAAACTCTTCACGAAGCTGTCACTTGCACAAGCACAACAGTGACTTCAAATGCGCACACCTCAGCTTCACTGAGAGGTGTATGTGACCTATGTTTTCAAATTAGATGGAAGTTGGTTTCTGGGAAAAATGCATCGAACGGCAACATTTCTCAAGAAACCACAGGAGAGATATGGATTGTGGCTAACGTCATGTGCTCATGGCTTCAAACGCCAGCGTGTTTCCGAGCGGTGGGAACAGCAATGTGTACACAGACAGAGAATTTTCTTCTTCTGGGAAAATGCCAAGAGGAAGGACAAGAGAAAAGTCCTGTGTTTATTTGGAATAACCAGCCAGATCTTGGACTGTTGGCTTGTATATCCTTCTAAACAGCTACTTCCCCCCCCCCTCCACCAGTGGAGGAAGAACGTTTATGAACGTGGACTTCACAGTATCAGTGACAAGAACCTTTAATCTTGTGGGCTTGTGGTTTTTATGATCCTGAAGCATTTTCAAGCGATTTCATATTTCTAATATATGCTGAGCTTGTGGCGGGGGCAAGAGGGAGAGATGGATGCCCCCAACAGTCTGTCTGTGGCACATTTGACTTCATTACCCTTGTTCTCATCAATATCCAGGGTTACCTTTCTGTCCAGCTGCACACCATTTATTTTGGCAAGGCCCTTAGCAAATGAAACGTCTTCTCAATGATCTCTTGGTTCAGGACCTCAATTTAGAACATGCACTTTCTTTGATTTATATTACAGACAGAAGAAGCACCGGAAGGAAGGGCAATTATCTCCAGCCTTTGGCTCCCAGAATTAAATTAGAAAACGCCAGTTAGCGGACTAACGGTGGCAGATGCACAAAACAAAATATCATTGTGTTGACAATATTTCCCTCCTCGTGCTGCTAATTCCAGAGCTTCCCGAGGCAGTTAGAGCTGAAAGATGTCTATGTTTTATCCTCCAGATGCCATCTTAAGGAGACTATACCCATTTGCAAAATAAAAGGGAAGTATGAAGGGCGAGGAGAGAGGTGGGGAGAATGGAACAAAACGGGGAGAGAGCTTCCGTGACCTCCCTTTGAACTAGGATGGATAACTTTTAAATTGGCCCCAGCAGCATGAATGGGCATTAAAAAGTGCAGCAAGGAGTATGTGGTTGGTTATGTGAAGCAGCTCCTTGATATAAAAACTTTCTTTCACCGGCTTCTTTCTGTGTAGCAAGCTTCCTTCAAAGGCAGAGGAGCAGGCCCCAGTACTTTATTTATGGCCAGTTGACACCACCATTTGAGACCTTTTTAAGGGTGGCATCAAGCAGCCTTATATTTGGGATCTATCTAAGAAGTATAGCCTCAGATTGGAGTGGGGAATCCTATGGCCAGTGTGGTGTAGTGGTTAAGAGCGGTAGTCTCGTAATCTGGGGAACCGGGTTCGCATCTCCGCTCCTCCACATGCAGCTGCTGGATGACCTTGGGCCAGTCACACTTCTTTGAAGTCTCTCAGCCCCACTCACCTCTCAGAGTGTTTGTTGTGGGGGAGGAAGGGAAAGGAGAATGTTAGCCGCTTTGAGACTCCTTCGGGTAGTGATAAAGCGGGATATCAAATCCAAACTCTTCTTCTTCTTCAGCTCCCATCAGCTCCATCCGCCACAGTCAATGGTCCAGCCTTCTTTGGAGGTTTTTAAGCAGAGGTTGGATGGCTGTCTGTCATGGATGCTTTAGTTGAGATTCCTGCATTGCAAGGGGGTTGGACTAGATGACTCAACAGTTCTATGATGCTCTGATGCTATAGTTCAGCAGCAGCTGGAAGGCTGTAGGTTCCCCATCCCTGCCTTAGACCCATTAACTGCCTTCAAACCCATTAACTGCTATAACAAGGGTCTCTCTGGATCTTAAACTGAGGCTTATTTAGAAAATACAGGACCCCATTACGTTTGTTTTAAAAAGGGCTATCTAAGGTATCTAACTGTTGGAGATGCAATAGGGCTAATGCTTCTCTAAAACATATGTTTTTTCGTTGTCCTGTATTGAAAGATTTTTGGCGGAAGGTAACTGAAACCATCAACAGAACTGTACGGAACAACCTTACATTTACAGAGCAAAATATCCTCTTGAATTATATACCCAGCACATGGAACCTTACGAAAGGACAATAGGAGTGGACTTTCCGTGCCCTCACCACAGCAAAAAACGCAAATACTGTACTGATGAACTGGAAAAATTAAAATGCAGTTCCCTTCTACGATTGGATTGAACAAGTATACAAACTTGCAACATATGAACGACTTGCATATATAAACACAGACTTGCTATGGACATATTGAATGATACATTTGGAATCCATTATTACAAATACAGTGGTACCTCTGGTTACGTATTTAATTCGTTCCGGAGGTCTGTTCTTAACCTGAAACTGTTCTTAACCTGAAGCACCACTTTAGCAAAAGGGGCCTCCTGCTGCTGCGCCGCTGCACAATTTCTGTTCTCATCGTGAAGTGAAGTTCTTAACCCAAGGTATTATTTCTGAGTTAGCGGAGTCTGTAACCTGAAGTGTCTGTAACCTGAAGCGTCTGTAACCTGAGGTACCACTGTACTGCAATAGGCTAAGATCTGGTGAAGGACAATAACAACCTTGTAAAGTAAAAATAAAATAAAAAAGAAAGAGAGATTGAGGTTCAAATCCTAGATCAGCCGCAAAGCTCCCTGTGTGTCTCAGACCAGACACTCTCTCTCTGCTTACCCTACCTCACAGGGTTGCTGAGTGTTGAGAAGATTTCATGCCACCTTGAGCTCCTTAGAATAAGGAAGGGATAAAAGCGCAAGCATATGTTACTTATTTAGCTGATTACAAACGGCTTCTTCTACGTGACTCACAACATTTATTAAATACATGCATTAAACACACACAACCAGCCTTCCCCAACCTCATCCCCCCCCCCTTTCTGATGTTTTGGATTGGATGGCCAATGGGCATACGACACCATATATTGGTTAGAAATTTTCCAGTACAGAAAAATATACCGTATTTTTCGCTCTATAAGACGCACCAGACCATAAGATGCACCTAGTTTTTGGAGGAGGAAAACAAGAAAAAAAATATTCTGAATCTCAGAAGCCAGAACAACAAGAGGGATCGCTGTGCAGCCTGCATTCACTCCATAAGACGCACACACATTTCCCCTTACTTTTTAGGAGAGAAAAAGTGAGTCTTATAGAGCAAAAAATACGGTAACATTAATGGCAACAGATCATAAAGGATAAAGGATGGGTTGCATCAAAACATATATGACATACATAGAAAATGCAAACATCATCATCATCATTTGTTGAATTTATATACGGCCCTATACCCGGAGGTCTCAGGGCGGTTCCTAGAAAAGATCAACATAAAAACCACAATATATATAATCAAAAGACATGAGGCGCGCTTTCCCTAATGGCACCTCCCGCTGCTGCCGCACCGCTGGCACGCGACTTCCACTTGCATCCCGGCGCAACGTTCGCAACAAGGGGCATCTACTTCCGGGTTAGCGGAGCTCATTACCCGAAGTGTTCGTAAGGAGGACGGTATGTAACACAAGGTTCCACTGTATACAGTATATGGTTCCCCCCTTTCTCATTTAATCCCAACAACCACCCTGTGAGTTAGGCTGAGAAGCAGTGACTAGGCCAAAGTCACCTAGTGAGCTTCACTGCCGAGTGGGGATTTGAACCCAGGTCTCCTGGGTCCTAGTCTGACACTCTAACCACTATGCAACACTGGCTCTCACTACCATGATACTGGTACTGATGAACTAAGAGGTTTACATCTGAACCATTTTAGCTCTGTTGTCGTCATGCTGGAGAGAGTTTATGGAACCGAATAATCTGCGCTTCTGAGTCGTGGTTTAAGGGAATTTCCACCCTCCCTTCCCCACAGGTGGGCGGGGTTTGAGGCACCGAGCGGGGCTCACCTGTGCGGGTGCCACCCACCTGCCTGGGCCGGCCTTTGACCCAGCCTCGGCCAGGGAGGACAATGGCTGGCTGGCCAGGGGTTGGGGCTAAGGTCAAAAAAGAGGCTGACCCTGTTGTCCAAGCCTCTTTTGGTTTTCTTCTTTCCAGTACAGTCCCCTCTCAATGGACCTCATCTGCCTGCATATCCTCAGCCAGGTGGGCTGAGAGGGTTACCTGCCAAGGCCTGTGCCAAGTTTCCCACTTCTGAAGCTCAATAAAGTTGTGGCCAATTTGAACCCATACTCTGGTCTCTTGTCTCATTATTTGAGGTAAAGGGGTAGGCACCACAGACAGGGTTTAGCGCATGTGCCCACAAACTTATCAACATTCATGTCGCATTTAAGTGTGAGGTTGAGATTAGCTGTAGACAATGTTTTATGACATTTAATTGAAGAGGTGTGCATCCCCGCTCCCTGCTGAGTCCACTTTGCACCTTTGGAGAAAAGAACATCAAAGACTCCACTGGCATCTAGGAGGCAAACAGATTTACCATAGCTCAGGCTTGGATGAACCAGTCTCCCCTTCATCTTGATGCATGAACTGTTATCCTAAAGTTGGCAGGCACATTTGTTTTTGCTGCAACAGACTAACTCGACTACCTCTTTCGAAGAAGGAAAAAATAAGTCACTGCTTTAAAGCCCAAGAAATGAAAGCAGTTGGTGTAAACGCCTTATTCCCCGCGCTACAACTATTAGAAAGCTGGAGAAATGCCCTACCTCACACACACAAAAAACCCCGTTTGTGTAAGTTTAGAAACATACCAAATGCTGAAATTGTGGAGGATGAGTTTGTTGACATGTCCTGAGCAATCAGAATCACTTACTATCTTGTGCATTGTCAGTTATTTATATCCACAGCCCCAAAGACTGGAATGACTCTAATCTTAACTTTGTTTCCCTCCTTGCGAGTTTAGAGCCCAAGCAAACAGAGGCTACATTCAACAAATTCTTTGTGTAAACCGGAGGCTACAAACAAAAGATAAAGTAATAGAGGTCGCTTGCGGACAACCTGTTTATTGAGCATTCATCCTGATCAGTTTCCACAAAGTTTGTGGGGAGGTTGATCCCAGTTGGCTATTTACTGGCTATTTACCGTACTTCATTCTGATTTAGGAAGGTAGAAAGCTGCCTTATAGTGAGTCAGAACATTGGTCCATCTAGGGCAGTATTGTTTACACTGGTAGGCAGCAGCTCTGCAGAGACTGAGGATAGCTGGAGATACTGGAATTATATTTAGGATCCTCCGCATGGAAAGTAGATGCTCTACCACTGAACTATGCCCCTCATCCTTTGCTTGTGGGTCAAGCAATTGTTAACCCACACTTTCCAACGCATTTCCCCTCTTCCCTTATTACAAAAAGTCTGGGATTTTTTGGGGGGGGGGATTGCGGGGAGCAGGTTTCTTGAGCGAGAGTGCCAAATCAACTTTAACTGTGCATTTGCCCGTTCGTGACTGAATCTCACCCCAAGACAGTGGCAGTCTGGAAACGTCCAAAGAGTCTTGGGGCACCTTAAAGACTAATAAATTTATCATGGCGTCAGCTTTTGTAGACATAAAGTGGTTGTTCTGAGTTGTAGCCATCCTGAGGTTCGTGAATCACCACTAATAGGCAACTGTGATCGTTTTACCAGTCTATAGTTAGGCAAGTTGTCTTTTGAAGTTCCTTTGTTCAAGGATGACCACGGTTAACAGAGTATCCTGGGAGGGTAATGGTCCTATAAAGGGGGCTGAGGGCCTTGTTTAAAGAATCTGAGGCTCTTTTTTGTAGAGATTTTTATTGATATCAGAAGCAAGAAGCATGCATAAGAAACTTCAAGATTGCTGCATGTTGTTGTTGTTTCTTACCCACCTTTCACACTTAGGTCCCTGGGCAGGTTACATCAGTATTAATAACAGTTTTAAACAAAAATACAGGTGCAATAATAGGGTGGGTCCACACACCCCCTCAGGTGTCAAAGATCAGGGCAAGACAGTGTGACATGCGTCTTCAGCATATTTAAAATGGCAATGCTCATAAAATATGAGATATGAAGTGTCTTTCTCTAATGAGAGTTAGCGTGGATGCTTTTTGAGTTGGTCTAAAGGGGAACCAGGTTCAAATTCTACCCTTGACATAGATTCCTTCCATGGCCTTAGACAAGTCCACCCCTATCGTTCTGCCTGGACACTGAGGTCCAGCTATGAGGGCCTTCTGGTGGTTCCCTCACTGCGAGAAGTGGGGTTACAAGGAACCAGGCAGAGGGCCTTCTGGGTAGTGGCACCCGCCCTGTGGAACGCCCTCCAACCAGATGTCAAGGAAATAAATAACTATTTTACTTTTAAAAGACAACTGAAGGCGGCCCTGTTTAGGGAAGTTTTTAATGTCTGACACTGTATTGTTTTTAATATTCGGTTGGCTGGGGAAACCCAGCCAGATGGGTGGGGTATAAATAATAAATTATTATTATTATTATATACTTGTGAGGGGGTGGAGAGTTTGTGTAACATAGCTCCAGCCTCTGCTGCTGACATGTTGTTAGGAGACTCCTGTTCCCCTCACAGAGTGGTTTAACATTCAATTATTCCTCTTCTCTGGGAACTCTGGAAATTGTAGCTCTGTGAGGAGAACTGGCGTCTCCTAGCAACTCTCAGGATCCTTACCAAACTACAGTTCCTAGCATCTGGGACGCAGGTGGTGCTGTGGTCTAAACCACTGAGCTTCTTCGGCTTACTGATCAGAAGGTCGGCGATTCGAATACATGTGATGGGGTGAGCTCCCATTGCTCTGTCCCAGCTTCTGCCAACCTAGCAGTTCGAAAGCACACCAGCGCAAGTAGATAAATAGATACCGCTGCAGCGGGAAGGTAAACGGCGTTTCCGTGCACTCTGGCACTCATCCTCTGTGCATCAATGGCCATTTAGTCATGTTGGCCACATGACCTGGAAAGCTGTCTGTGGACAAACACTGGCTCCTTCGGCCTGAAAAGCGAAATGAGTGCCACACTCTATAGTCACCTTTGACTGGATTTAACCACCCAGGGGTCCTTTGTTATAGAGGGGATGTGCTTCTTCTCCCTGCCAAAATGCAAACCTTTAAAAGAGATGTTTCTTCTTGGTTCTGGGTCTCTCTTGCCTCCTTGCAAGGAGGGGAGGGATCTCTGTTGCAACAGAAAAATAAAGATCTGGCTTGTTTTCACTGCATCCTGTCTCCATCCAGTCATCTCTGACCAATCATAGGGGACTCAGTCCCTTGGGGAGTTGGGCAGCAAAAGCCAACCACCCCTATTTTTTCTATATCACCTTTCACCTCCCAGGATCCTCTGGGAGAAGCACAACTCGTTAAAGTGATGTAATAGTCACCTTTCGCTGACTGACATCTCTTCCTGCCTCTGGGCTTTCAAAACTGCCCAGTGCTGTTTCTCATTACACATCTGACCCCTCCCCTCTGAAGGATGGGTATAGGGTCAATCCTGGCCCTACCATTATGCAGAGAGAGGTGGTGGCCTCAGGGCAGAAGATGTGTGTCCCTTCTTCCAGAGTCCCTTGACCATGCCTTTTCTTTGGAGGCACCACACACCCTGCCCTGCTGCCCCTAAACTAGCCTAGGGGAGGCTGTCCTGTTGCCACCATTGAAGTAATATTCATCTGCAAGTCCGGTTGGCTTCAGTACACAGAATTGGGGAAAGGACACCATCTTGCCCTGTTCCTCAGCAGCAAAATATCTTGGGTCAGTGCTACTCCAAGCTCAGGGGAGTATTTCATTTGAAAACAGGGAGATTTCCTCATTCTTGAGGAGGCCATCTCCTAATCATTAGCTCTCACAGTTGAAATATCAACCAAAGATCCAGGGCTATTAGCCAGCAATCTGACTAAGAAAGGAATGTGTTCTTCAAGCCAGTCTTTGTCTGCCTCTGCTTGGTTCAGCAAACCCACCTTCTTGGGGGGTAGAGGTTTGGCTTTTTTATGTGTAAAGAAGCTGGGGGTAAGAGTTTTGGGTTGTTGCTTTTTAATATGTAAAGAAGCGCTGTGATCTACTTCAAGGTATGAAAGTCTCTTAAGTGGTTTGCAGAAATGCAGTAAAAAAGATAAAAGGAGGCTAAAACCATGCAATCAAACCTAAAATGCCTGCTGCAATATATATATATTTAAAAGGCTTCAGTAGGCACTGGAATTTCAGTAGAGATGGAGCCTCAACAGAAAAGGAGTGCCACATAATTGGACCCACAATACTACACACACCGTCCTCTGATGACCTTAGTTATCAGGAAGGGATATAAGGGACTGTATCCTGGACCCAGCTCTCAGAGAGCTGGACCATAAAGAAGGCTGATCGCCGAAGAATTGATGCTTTTGAATTATGGTGCTGGAGGAGACTCTTGAGAGTCCCATGGACTTCAAGAAGATCAAACCTATCCATTCTGAAGGAAATCAGCCCTGAGTGCTCACTGGAAGGACAGGTCCTGAAGCTGAGGCTACAATACTTTGGCCACCTCATGAGAAGAGACGACTCCCTGGAAAAGACCCTGATGTTGGGAAAGATGGAGGGCACAAGGAGAAGGGGACGACAGAGGACGAGATGGTTGGACAGTGTTCTCGAGTTTGACCAAACTGCGGGAGGCAGTGGAAGACAGGAGTGCCTTGCGTGCTCTGGTCCATGGGGTCACGAAGAGTCGAAAATGACTAAACGACTAAACAACAACAAATCTTGGACCCAAATTATTAAGGGCCTTGTAAATTAATACACTAAACTTGAACCTTTACGACCCAGCATAGCTCTACTGGTGCCTCAAGAAAGATAGGGCTAGTTGCCTCAGAAAGTAATAATAATAATAATAATAATAATAATAATAATAATAATAATAATTTATTTATACCCTGCCCATCGGCTGGGTTTCCCCAGCCACTCTGGGCGGCTTCCAACAAAATATTAAAATACAATAGTCTGTTAAACATTAAAAGCTTCCCTAAACAGGGCTGCCTTCAGATGTCTTCTAAAAGTCTGGTAGTTGTTTTTCTCTTTGACATCTGGTGGGAGGGTGTTCCACAGGGTGGGTGCCACTACCGAGAAGGCCCTCTGCCTGGTTCCCTGTAGCTTTGCTTCTCGCAGCGAGGGAACCGCCAGAAGGCCCTCGGCGCTGGACCTCAGTATCCGGGCAGAACGATGGGGGTAGAGACGCTCCTTCAGGTATACTGGATCGAGGCCGTTCAGGACTTTAAAGGTCAGCACCAACACTTTGAATTGTGCTCGGAAAAGTAGGTGTGTGGATTGCACTGGAATCAGTGCAGGGGAAATGGCATCAGTACTTAGATATGCAAGTTATCAGCACAACGCTCTAACCAACTGAGCTATTCAAACCATAGTTTGCTGTTTCATCTGAACCAGTAAATAGTAGTTAGCTTTTGCCCCTCCCCCCCAAAAAAACTCACCACAGTTGGAAATCTGGATCAAACTATGGTTTCCAAACTGGGTTTTCATGACAGGCACAAATGATAGCTTTGAGTTCTGGAAAAAATGGGAAATGATGGTTTGCCTGGAAACGGGGAAGGCAGAAAGGAATCAGGAAGGGAGTTTGTGTGAGTCCAAAAGTCCTTCTGGGCTCAGCCACCTTTGTGTTCTTGAAAATGTAGGTTATGCTCAAAGCCCTGTAAACAAGTTGCACTGAAAAGTCTTTGAATGGTCACAAATGTGTGGGCATGTCTAGGCAAATTAGGCAGAAAAGCATCGCTTAACAAGTTCACAGCAAGTTGTTGGTTTTTTTTGCCTGCCCTAAATTTTAAAAAACACAAAACAAACAGGCTAAAGGTAACCAGCATTGGCAGCATTCAAATCCTTTGTAAGCTAAAGTTTGAAAGGCAACTGGCAGAAAAAAGGGTGTTAACTATTTTCCTAGCTGTGTTTGGCATCCAAACCTCTCACGATGCAGCCAAGGCAAAAGTGAAACTAATGGAAGGATTATGGGAACCTGAAACCTAAGTCTGCTGGCATTGTTTTGCTGCACAGGGAAACAATTGGTGGAAAAACCAACGCCCTCTTTGTTTGCTGTGGATGGCAATTTACTTTTAAAACTGAGAGTACTGAATGCTTGCAAAAGAGCTAAATTGAAAATAGCCAACAAGCATTTTGTTAATTTGCTTACCCTCTTCACATATAAAAGCAGAGAGAGGGTCTTTTTATATTTGGTGTTGCATGCTGATATAAGTAAAAAAAACTGCTCCTTTTCCCTTATGGGGTACCCAAGAGCCCATATAGAGTTCTTTTGTAGGTTCTCTATTGGTAGGAGAAAAAAACAGAGACCAACCAGAGAATATTGAGAAGCAAAGCAGCTAGTAAGCCTGATCTTTATTAACTGTTGCAACAGGGTGTTCCCTCACACGCAGGAGAGAGGAGGAGGACCCAGAACAAAGGTGTGCCCACCCTAATATAGACATTTTAAATTGCCTGCCCTGGAGTCCAAGACTACCCCCAGAAACATCATACATACATCACAGAAGGGGTGCAGTCCAAGACCACCCGCCAAATACATCATACCTACGTCACAGAAAAGGCAGTCTACAACAGAAATCTGAGTGTGTTGTTTTTACCCTGCCTGCCAGGTTACCTGTTAATGGTCACTTGACTGGATTACCTGGGGAGCCTGGACATTCTTTTGTAATGATAATACTTAATTCCTGAGCCAGGTCACAGGATCACCCTATTCACACCTTAAATGTGGCAGGATTTGTGAGGACAGACAGAGACAACAGGGAGGTTTCTGCATTTCTTCCGACCTGTAGAGAAATATTTGAGGTGACTGAAAGAGTCAAAATGGCTTTAGGACTTTTCCTGTGGGTTTTGGACATGTGATGTATATATTTGTGTTTGCTTGCTACATTTATAAACATTTATTACATATCTATATCTATATCTATATAAAAGACCTAGATTTTTCTATAACACACGCCAATCTCTGAAAGGTGCAAAATTCCAGCGGTTCCAGGTGCTTACCCAGAGTTTGTGTTTCCTCGGATTGAGGACTGTGGTGTCTTTATGATATATGGTTTATTTTCATGCAGATACAACCTGAGCCTGTGATGGAGGGGTTCACAGCATTAGCCCCCCAAAAGGATCTTGCTTCTCCCATAGCCACAGCCTTGGATTCAAGCAGAAATCAGGCATGGCTCTGTCTCTCAGCTGCCCAGCCAGCTGTCTTGCGTCCAGCTTCTAGCTCACATAACTCAACTCCCAACTCTGGCCTTGTCTTTCTAACGACCCGACAGCTGAGGGAGCAGGGATGGCTCGTGCCAAACCTCTACAGGCAAGGAGTTCCACAGGGCAGGACCAGCCCCATCCAGCATGGCCAATGGTCATGGAGTCCAACATTTGGAGAAGACCATGTTGATAAAGACTTGGGCAGTGTGGTTTGTGGATTAGGGAGACCACCATTAGTGGTCCTCATACCCACCTAGTGAAAAAGCAGCAGGAGACCACCCTTTGTATCCTTACAGTCTGGACCCAAGTTACAAAATAAACACTCAGTGAAGTGCTGATGTTAACAGCAACTGATCACAAAGAACTCACAGCTTGAATAAATTAGGTCACATCAACAGATGACCTAGTTCTATATGCACACATCCAACTGATGGGAAATGATGTGCTTCAGTGCAAGGCAAGTTTTGATCTGCAAGACTCAAAAGAAACAAAAGAGGGCTTAAAGAAAAGGTGCCTTCGAAGGAAAGGGAGTATTATTTTCTCAGAGAAACTGGTGCCGTGCGCCGTTCCTCAGAGGTGGAACCAGAAAGCACATAAACACTAACTTGATGGGTGGAGTTTCCCAAGCACTTCTGCAAGCAAACAACTTTGACCGCTCGGCCAAAAACTAAAGGCCTAGTTATAAACAAAGTGCCTTTGCCAAGTTTCCTTATCTGACCTCGTAAAGAGAATGCAACCTTACCGTTCCAAGTCCAAGGTGTCCCTGTGCTTTGGAACTTGAAAGCTGGACACCTCAAAAGGTCTGGGCTGAAGGTAGGAAATCGTTAGCAGTAAGAGCCACGTTCCCTCCTAGAGAACCTTCTGCAGGGCAGTGACAGACAGGACCGAAGGAAAAGTGGGCAGAGTAATAGATTTACATGAACAGATCTCTCCACCCAGACTGGCATGAGACATTATCACAGGGACAAGCTAGGCAAGAGGAATCAGAGCAAGACTAGAGAGGCTTGTGGGGTAGGCAGGGGGTGCAGTCTAAGTCAGGTATGGGACCTAAATAGGCTTGTCAGGCCTCTCCAATTGGACCTCCTGGCCATTTTGGTCAAGCCACACATGCCTACAGCTGGCATCCTATATGTGGGGCAAGCCTTGGCTCAGTTGAAAAGGGTTTGCAGACGGTGTCAATCAGCTGATCAGTGATACTTGCAGTGGTGCCTTGGGCAAAGTGCTTCACAAGTCCCCACAATCAGCTTATTGCCAGGACTTGCAAAGCCCCTTTTCCTAGCACTCTGCAAGACCCGACTGTCAGCTGATTGTGGGGTCCCCTGACAGGGCCGTCTTAAGTATATCCGGTGCTGTGCTGCAAAAATCCCTCCAGCGCCCCCACCCCCATTTCCCAGAGTTGTCAGTTGTCAACCTTTTTATGGTGCTGCTGGCAGCTTTGCGGGGCTGGAGGAGGCGGGCAGCGGCTGGAGGGTGGCTCCTCCGGTGGGGAAAAGGCAGAGGCTCTGGGCACGGCGCTGCTTCAGAGAGGCGGGCGAGGAGCTGATTCCAGGAGGCACCGCGTCCAGCCACCGCCTCTTCCCTGGCGCCCTCCAGAACTTGGCACCCTGGCACCCCACGCCACTTGCCTCTATGGGCAAGACGCCCCTGTCCCCTGAAGCACTTTGCACTAGGCTTCAGGGTACCCGACAATCAGCCAAGTGAAGTATTTCAAAAAGTGCTTTGTGGGGCTGTACATTTTCCCGCATGTTATGGTTTCAAACCGTATCGGCAAAAAAGGCTGACCTGGCATCATTGTGATGCCAGGGGATTGACAGCTGGGTGGCCCCACCTACCCAATTTGGCCTGGGCAGGATGGGGGAAATAATGACCCCAATTTCTAGTCTAGGGCCAGATAGAGAAGCTGGAAGCCTGCCTCTGGGTCTGAGGCTGTGCACCCGTGATCTAAGCAATTCTGCCAGGGTTAAGAAAGTTTAGTCCAAACATGAAGCTATATTTACAATGAAGCTTGTTTTTAAACGCTCTGCTTCCTTGATTACAGTTTCTGAAGCCTTCGTGCCTGGGCATTGTTTACAGCCCTTTGTAAACATGGCATTTTGAAAGAACTTGCTTGCATTACATAAAGCATTTCTGCAACCAGATCCAGACATGTAAACACCCTTTTTATAGTCGGTTATCAAGTCTTCAGCTGACCTCTGTATATGGAGAAACTAGCCAGCAATCATGTTTTTGGGTCAATGTCCTCAAAAGCTCCACCTGTTCATTTCTGCAACTTGGGCTGCAGCAGGTGAGAAACAGAGAACAAGACCTCTGCAACTTTTAATAATGGTGCAGAAATGGAAATGTCAGCAGTCTCTGCTCTTCCACACACCAATTAAAGGTGCAATAGCCCCGTCCTCTTTTGCCTTTGCCCACCTTATGTTAAAGGCACAAAAGCACAGTATTTCAGTTCTGGAGGTGTTGCTGAACATGATAAGAAATGACCAGCAGGTTAAAGGAGTGCAGGTCGGAGCTAAACATTACAAGTTAAGAGCGTTTGCAGATGACCTAGTATTGACTTTGCAAGAGCCAAACACTAGTACGAAAAAGGTTTTAGAAATAATACAACAGTTTGGCCAGGTAGCTGGATTTAAGTTGAATAAACAAAAAACCAAAGTTTTAGGGAAAAATTTAACAGATATGGAAAAGGAGAAATTCCAAGAGGAGACAGGGTTGACAGTGGTCAAGAAGGTGAAATACCTAGGGGTTTACTTAACATCTAAAAATGTGAATTTGTATAAGGACAATTATGAAAAATGTTGGTCAGAAATTAAAAAAGATCTAGAAATATGGTCAAATTTGAAATTGTCAATGTTAGGCCGAATCGCAGTGATTAAAATGAATGTACTGCCTAGAATGCTATTTCTGTTTCAGACCTTGCAGATTCTTGACAAGATGGAATGCTTCAAGAGGTGGCAGAAAGACATTTCGAAATTTGTCTGGCAGGGCAAAAAGCCCAGAATTAAATTTAAAATATTGACAGATGCTAAAGAAAGAGGGGGTTTTGCCCTGCCGGACTTAAAATTGTACTATGAGGCAGCAGCTTTCTGCTGGCTGAAAGAATGGATGCTCCTCGAGAACACGGACATTTTGGATCTGGAAGGTTTTAATAATGCTTTTGGTTGGCATGCATATCTATGGTATGACAAAGTTAACAGTGCCTTTAAAAATCACATTGTCAGAAAAGCATTATTTAATGTTTGGATAAGATATAAAGATCTATTGGAAAACAAAACCCCTAGATGGGTGTCACCAGTGGAGGCTAAAGCTGTGAAGAAACTCAATATGGAGGTCGGATGGCCGAAGTATTGGGAAATTTTAGAACAGGATGGAGATAAGTTCAAACTACAAAGTCATGAGAAACTGAAACATAAAGTACAAAATTGGTTTCAATATCGTCAAATAATGGAATTTTACAAACAGGACAGGAAAATTGGTTTCCAGGTGGAAAAATCAAAACTAGAAACCGAACTGTTAGAACCCAATACTAAGAATTTATCTAGAATGTATAACTTGTTGCTGAAATGGAGTACACAGGATGAAACGGTTAAATCGGCTATGATTAAGTGGGCACAGGATGTTGGACATAACATTATGTCAGCTGACTGGGAATGGTTATGGAACACCGGCATTAAATTTACGGCATGTAATGCCTTAAAGGAAAACATTATGAAAATGGTTTATAGGTGGTACATGACCCCAGTCAAGCTGGCAAAAATCTATCATTTGCCCGATAACAAATGTTGGAAGTGTAAAGAGACTGAAGGTACCTTCTACCACCTTTGGTGGACATGCCCGAAGATTAAGGCCTTCTGGGAAACGATCTATAATGAAATGAAAAAGGTACTTAAATGTACTTTTCCTAAAAAACCAGAGGCCTTTCTCTTGGGCATTGTCGGCCAACTGGTGACAAAGAAGGATAGAACTTTTTTTATGTACGCTACAACAGCAGCAAGAATACTCATCGCAAAGTATTGGAAGACACAAGATTTACCCACTCTGGAAGAATGGCAGATGAAAGTGATGGACTATATGACATTGGCCGAGATGACAGGCAGAATCCGTGACCAACGAAAAGAGACGGTGGAAGAAGAATGGAGAAAATTTAAAAGTTATCTTAAGGACTACTATAAACTTAATGAATGTTAAAATGTTGTGGTTTCCAGAAACAAAGGGGTACAGTGATATAAGGTCAGAATACAAAGAGGACTAAGATGACAGAGGTTGGAAAGTAACAATTGGGAGTTGCTATGAGATTATGGACATTGGGATGCAGAAAGGGGGGGTATGGGGAAGTCCAAGAAAAGAGGTTTATGAAAATATGTTTGAAACTATACGTGTATGTTTGTCTTTTTAAGTGTTTGTTTGTTTTTTAAAAAACTCTGTAAAACCAATAAAAATTTTATAAAAAAAATAAATAAAGGCACAAAAGCACAGAAGGCTATCTGCTGGTAATTTGGCAGTGATATGTTTACCTTGCTTTTCCTGTTTTTTTTTTTTTGCAAGCTGTAGACACCATGCACTTTGACCAAGGAGAAAATACATGTCGGCTGTTGTGCATTTTTAAAAAAAATGTAATTTTGTGCATTACTTTTCTTCCAGAAAAAGGTGCCAGTACTGTGTACCCTTGAGAGCCACCAGAAAAAAACAACCACTGATTTGTTGGGTGCTTTAAGGAAATAGCATGTCTGCAGGGAAAACCTACCATTCTTGTTAGAAGAGTTGTTAAGCCTGTTATAATCTTTGACTAACGTAATAATATGTCTTATATGGCAATTCTACACACACAGCTATCTGGAAAACAGTCCCATTGAACTTAGAGGGACTTTTCCCCCTTAGTAAATGTTATGGTTATGTATCATATTTCTTACCTGTCTTTCATCATAAGGAATGCAAATGCAAACCATTTACAACTAGAATAGGGTGGGTCCTAAAATATTGCCCCACCAGCCAGAAAGTACCTCCAACCACTTGCCTGCTTTGCTACTTACAACCTCTCTAGCACAGTGTTTCCCAACCTTTTTCCGACTGTGGCCCCCTTCTGACCTTGTTTGCTTCCTGTGCCCCCCCTCAGGGCATAGCCTAGGGGTGTAAGGAGGGACAGCTGCCCCCCCCAATAAGTAAAAATCAATACAAATCCGAGTTTCTTCCCCCCCAACAAAAGCTTGAAGGAGAGTCCAGAACCTCCCGAGGGAGATCCATCTTCCATGTACAGTGGTGCCTCGCAAGACGAAAAGAATCCGTTCTGTGATTCTCTTCGTCTAGCGGTTTTTTTGTCTTGCAAAGCAAGCCCATTGACGGATTAGAGGATTAGCGCTATTAGCGGCTTTTAGCGGCTTATCAGCTTATCGGATCAGCTGATAAGCGGCTTAGCGGCTTAGAAAAAGGGGGGGGGAGGGAAAAAAACCTGCAGGAACTTGCAAGACATTTTCGTCTTGCGAAGCAAGCCCATAGGAGATTCGTTTTGCGAAGCACCTCCAAAACGGAAAACTCTTTCGTCTAGCGAGTTTTCCGTCTTGCGAGGCATTCGTCTTTCGGGGCACCACTGTATTATAAAAAGTAAACAACACTTATTTGACCCCAGTTATTTGACACAGAGGGGTAAAACCTACAGATGCAGTCCAAAAGGCACAGAGTGAGCTCTGTATATAGGGGAGAATTTTAAAAAAAAGTGGTCCTCACTGACCTGGTGCAAAAAGATCTTGTCATCAAGAGGAGCACTGGCTGCCTAGATAAAACACTATAGCCCCACACACCCTTACCTGGGAGTAAGGCCCACTGAACTCAGTGTGGCTTTCTTCTGAGCAGACAGTTATTTACGAGATGCAAGTCAGCAGCACCAGACGACCCCGCTTGGCTAGGCGCTGGGCTGGATCTCACCCCGTGCCTTGCAGAGCAGGGCCAAGGCTGCCGACGGGCCCTGCGCCCCTTGGCAACATTCAAAGGCCCTGACCCACTAGGCACTGGGGTGGATTGCACCCTGCGCCTTGCAGGCTGCCACCAGGCCCAGCACTGGCGGCAGCAACAAGCAGCTCTGACTTGCCCAGCCCTACCCATTGCCACCCCAACCCTGCACTTAGCTGACCTGGGGGTTCTGGGTAGTGGGCCCTATTGGTCAAAGCAGGAGCCTCAGCCATCACCTTCTCCTGCTGGAAAGAAACCAGAGTGCTCCAAAGGCAGCAAAAAGGAGTGTTAGCCCCTGCCTAATATCTAATGACATCCCCAAAGACAAGGAAAATGTATTCCATTACACAACAGCAGCTGCCAGAATATTGCGTTCAAAAAACTGGAAGGGGGAGAAAATCCCATCACTATTACAACGGCAAAACAAACTGCAAGTTTGTGGAAATGGCAAAATTGACGGCAATTATTAGAGGCCACTCAAATCAGAGAATAATTAGAGACTGGGATGGAGAGAAGGAATACATGAAAAAATATGGTTCCGGAATTGAAATATTAATAGAGAATGTGTAAAAAGTGCAGGGGTAAGTAAGAAAATAATAATAGAATCAATTGAATAATTATTAAATTATAACAACACAACAAGATGGAAGAAGTAAGATACTGAGATCACACATGGGTGAAGGGGAGTGGGGGGTATATGGGAACCTATAATATCATTTATAATATAATTTATTAATTGTGTTGTATTTACATATAGAAAAGGGAAGCCCAGAGCAATTAGATATATTTTAATTTAGGTAATCTATGTAATAGGCTTATGTTAGAAAATGAATATGATTTTGAATTTGATGTTTGTAATTTTTTTTGGTTTTGAATTTTTTATTTTTAAAAAAGGAGTGTTAGGCCCTGGTGGGCCACCCCCTTACCCGCTTGGTACTGGCCAAGCGGATAGCCGGCAAATCAGGATTTTTTATTTTTAAAAATTGCTCCCTCCCGTCACTTCTCACTTCCCTCTGTGGCCCCTGAGCCTTGAGCTGTGCCCCCCCCCCATTTTTTCACCTGTGGCCCCCTGTGAATATCCTTGGGCCCCCGGTTGGGAAACACTGCTCTAGCAGGTGACACTGCCTGTCACCTTCTTTTGTAACTTTGTGTTGCCTTGGTGAAACGAATGGGGACAAAACTTGAATTAGTTCTCTCTGGTGCCACCTACTGGCAGGCTCCCTGCTTTCTGCCTTACCAGTGCCACCAGTCACCACTGGGTGGGAGAGCTCTCTGTTGGCAATGCTCTGCCTCTGGATTCCCTGAACTTGAACAGAGGGTTGAGCCAGATGAAGCAAATCTATGGTTGGCTCCAGGCAGCAGCAAGACGACTGGGGTAGGCAGGAACTGGTGTCCGAACTGTGAAGCAATTATTATTTTTTCTATTCCAAGTCACGGTCCTATTGGAGAACATCGTTTGAGAAACCCTTCAGGCAGCAAAACATCTCGGCTTGACTTCTGAGCAAAGGCATCATTGTTTACTTATCGAAACCTATCGTCAGCGTATGCAGGGTTTGCTCAGCAGTTTTGTTCAAACAGCAGAATTTAGGTCAGCTGAGAACTTTGGCAGCTGAAGTTCTGCTTGTTGCACAGCTGTCGAAGGCCACAGGACTTCCACCAAGGAAAATTTAAAAAGCTGGCAAAAGTTATTGGCCACACCTTCCAGCTGCTCCCATTTCTCAGGTATTTTGAACATTTATTCTATTGATTTGACACCTTAGAATTGGTGGGGGGGGGGGCTGTTACAAATAATGGCCTGTTTTCTGGTAACCCTCTCCTCCATGAATTTGCCTAAACCTTTTTTTTAAAACCATCCAAGTTGGGGGCCATCATTGCCTTCTGGGGGTGGGGGGGTCAGTTCCCTAGTTTGACTATGCGCTGTGTGAAGTGGAGCCCTGAGAATTGTAACTCGGTGCTGGAAATAGGAGTCTCCAAAGAACTCTCAGCACCTTTAATCAAATGCAGTTCCCAGGATTCTTGCAGGGAAGCCATGAAGACTGCTTAAAGTGGTACGATACCGCTTTAAATACATAGTGCAGATGTGACAAATGTTTCCCACAAAGCTTGTTATTCAAGACTCAGGCAGTCGTGGAGGGTCATTGTTTACAGACATTTGTAAACACAAAGTTTCGAAAGGCCTTGCTTGCATTGTACAAACCATTTCTGCAAGCAGGTCAAGATGCATAAACACCCTCTCTATAGTTAGGTTGTCTTTGTCCGTGGAGTTTTCTTGGCAGGGATACTGGAGTGGCTTGCCGGTTCCTGCTCCAGGTGGATCACGTTTGGTCAAAACTCTCCACTATGACCTGTCCATCTTGGGTGGCCCTGCACGGCATAGCTCATAGCTTCTCTGAGTTATTCAAGCCCCTTCGCCACGGCAAGGCAGTGATCCATGAGGAGAGCTGGGCCATAAAAAAGGCTGATCGCCAAAGAATTGATGCTTTTGAATTATGGTGCTGGAGGAGACTCTTGAGAGCCCTATGGACTGCAAGAAGATCAAACCTCTCCATTCTGAAGGAAATCAGCCCTGAGTGCTCACTGGAAGGACAGATCGTGAAGCTGAGGCTCCAATACTTTGGCCACCTCATGAGAAGAGAAGACTCCCTGGAAAAGACCCTGATGTTGGGAAAGATTGAGGGCATAAGGAGAAGGGGACGACAGAGGACGAGATGGTTGGACAGTGTTCCCGAAGCTACCAGCATGAGTTTGACGAAACTGCAGGAGGCAGTGGAAGACAGGAGTGCCTGGCGTGCTCTGGTCCATGGGGTCACGAAGAGTCGGACACGACTAAACAACTAAACAACAACAAATAGTTAGGTTACCAACTTTTCGGCTGGCCTACTGCAGCTGTGCTTTTGATCTGGAACAATTGGCTAAGGCAGTGGTTCCCAATTAGGGGTCGGAACACCCCTGGGGGTCCGCGGCATGCGCCCAGGGGGTCTGCAGCATCATCCCCTGCTAGGGGACTCACTTATCTTGTTAATTGCACAGGGAATTAAATTTCTCTCTTCCCCCAACTAAATCTTTGGCATTTTTGTGTGGTAATAGCACAAATTTCTTGGTCTTTTATTTAGTATACCTAAAATCTTTTGCGTATTAGGCCCTACCCCACATCTTCTTCCAACAATTGCTTTGCACAGGTAACTACCACAGTGTTACCAATATTTTTGAAAGTAGGGGCTCCGTGGCTTGGTTTTTGAAAAATAGGGGGTCCTGAGTAATTTGCTAATTGGGAACCACTGGGCTAAGGGATAAAGCTCAGCTCCATGTGGGGCTGCCATACGTCCAGGATTTGGCCATGCAAATTGCGTCCAGGGGGGAATTCCCCGTGTCTGGGAAAACCTGGACGTGTGGCAACCCATTTTGGAGGGGCAAATTTCTTTTCAAAAAGCTCCAAAACTCTTTTTTGGGGTGATTTTGCAAAAAAAGGAAAAAGCTCAACAACTTTGGTGTCTGGATTGTCACTTTTTAAAATATGGCAACCCTAGCTTCATGTCTGCCAAAGCTTCTGCAACTCAAGCAAACGCCTTCTGTTTCAACTTTTAAATGGCTGCTGAGAACTTTTCTTTTCCATCGTTTATGCAAGCAATTAAGAATACATCTTTGCGCCATCGTGGAGATGCCACACGCCATACTTGGCGAGAGGGTGGCATTTTGCAAGCCCTTGCTGCTCATCTTCTCCACCCCAGGGGTGTGCTGGACAACCTGGGGCTGTCAAGTGGTGGCGTGGGTAGGACATCGCCTCTTCCACTTTCACTGCCTGTGGAGAGTGCTTCACCCCACCTCATAAGTGGGCCAGCACTGCCCTACAGACTTAAACTGGTTTAGCAGCCAATCCTTCCTCCTAGAGAACTCTGGGAACTGTAGTTCTGTGAGAGGAATAGTGGTCTCCTAACAGTTCCCAGTACCCTTAGCATACTACTGTGCCCATGATTCTTTGGGGGGGGGGAACCATGGCTGAGAGGCAGTGACTGGCTGGCCCAAAGACACACCATGAGTTTCCGGACCAAGCGGCAGATTTGAAGCCTGGTTTCCGAATTCCTAGTCGGATACAGTACTCTAACTCAGTGTTTCCCAACCACTGTTCCGCGGCACACTAGTGTGCCGCGAGATGTTGCCTGGTGTGCCGCGGGAAAAATTTAAAAATTCGAAAGATTTTTTTTTTTTAAAGTCAAATTTTCGATTGGGGCGCCGTCACTAGATGACCCCTGGGGTTCCCTCCCTCCCTCCCGCTCTGCGCCTCCCTCCTCCTCCTCCTCCGGGGAGGCCCTTCCTGGCTCTCGGCCAAGGCTTGGCGGCTGCCACTCACTCGCTCGCTCGTCCACCCGTCCCTCCATCCCTGCACCCGGCCTCTCCCCCTCCATCCCCGGCGCGGGGGCTGCCGGGATCCGTAGTCCCCTCGCCCTTGGGCTCCGCGCCCGCACGGGGTGCGCGAACTACGTTTCCCAGCGTGGCCTGGCGGGCCAGGCGTTTTGTTTGAAGCACTCTTCCCCTGGCCATGGAATGAGCGCAGCGGCGGCGGCCGGGCGGGCAGGGGCTCTTCCGCGCAGACCCCGCGCAGCCTGCCTGCGCCCCCGCGGAGATCGGGCGGCAGGATGGAGCCCGGGGATCCCCGCGGAGGCAGAGCGGCGGAGGCTGCCCCCCAGGTAGGGCTGTGTCGGGGTTTTTTTATTTTTGCAATGCTGCATCCGCGCTGGAGGGGACGCATCGGACCGCGGGGAGACCCCTTGGCGGGCGTGCAAGGCAATGCATGCGTGCAGGCATTGTGGGATGTAAACACAGGAGCAGTCAATGACAACATTCCTAGAGTGTACATGTTAGAACATGGGGAGGGATGTCTGTCCAGCAAGCAGGTAAACTTCCTGGGGACGGACTTCCTCCGCATGTGACCAGAGGTGGGTGTGGCCTCACCTGTGCAGGTAATGACAAAAGCACAGGGCAGGCAGCCATCTCTCTCTCTCTGCCATTTTTCCTTCGATGAGGAAGCATGTAAGGATGCTCTCTTGGCTCCAGCCAAGAGAGGAGATAAGGACTATCTTGCAACAAGATAGATTCTAAGTATATGTAACTTTTTAAGCCTGTCTGCCGTCTGGGATCATATTGTGAACAGATCGTGAGTAAACTCTTTTATACTTTTATAAAGACTGTGTTGTGTCTTGTATTTTAAGAGGGAACAAAGGGGAAATTACCAGAGTAATTATTATAGAGCTTCTAGCGAACCTGTGCACACGTTACCGTTGCGAACTTAAAGGGGAATGTTTGTAAACTCTGCTGATATTTTGGGAACTTGTTAGCACAAGTTGGACAAGGATATAATTAGTCAATATATCCTCTCCTGCACCCCAGAACATTCCCACAGGCATTGCATGGAGTGCAGTGCAATGCAATGGCAACGCGGCGCCCTGCATGCATGCATGCAACTTCCACCGGCGCTCCGGAAATGGCAGGTGAGGGGGGTCCCCAGTGGGCGGCAGAGAGAGCCGGGGGGAGCAGCGCTGCTCCCTGAGCCGAGCCCGGGGGGGAAACTTTGGCGTCGTTGCGCCGGGTGTTGGAAGCGGAGGCTGGCGGGGGCCCCTCACCTGCAAAACCTGGTCGCCTCTCATATATTTTGTGCATTGCATTCATCGCCCGCTTTCTCCTCCAAGGAGCTTCCGGGGGCGCGCGTGGTTCTCCCCGTGTTATCCTCGCAACAACAGCCCTGCGAGGTGGGTCAGGCGAGTGGCCCAAGGGAGCACCCAGGGATTGTCCTGGCCAGGTGGGGTGATTTGAACCCTGCTCTCTGCCTGGTCTTCGTCCTCATTTAGCCCCCACATGTGCATGACTGTGCATGACTGAGGTTTTCCCCCCTCGTCTTGGCTATGGTGTGAGTCTGTGCTGTTAATTAATGGGGTTCTGCCTTCGGAGAAGATGAGCCAGCCCTCAAGGAGGTGATTATGTAATTTGCTAGCAATTCATGTCCCTCCCGGCGTGACGCTGCGCGCTGACGTCACGGGGCTGTAATGGTGGTGTGCCTCGAGATTTTCTTCATGAAACAAGTGTGCCTTTGCCCAAAAAAGGTTGGGAAACACTGCTCTGACTTTCTGAAAAGACACAATTGCTGAGTTTTGTGATTTTCTGACTAGGTTTTTGAATGATGTATTGCTGTTGTGGCTAATGTTGTTATGGCTGCTGTTACTTTGAGCATGTTAGAAATAACAACATAGAAACCAGGCTGTGCTTTCCTGGTGTATATACATCACATCAACTAACCACCACAAATTCACTATTCCAAGGATTCCCATTCAACTGCCTCCTCTCCAGCAGCCGAGTCTTAAATCAATACTGGTAATGGGACAGGGTCATTTGCCGGATCTGAGGGAAGTCAGCAGTTTAGTTATGTGGGTTCAAGACCAGGGATGGTGAAATCTCAATTTCTAGGGCCAAAATACCGGATCCCAAACCAAACCAAATTGGGCCAATTTTGGTTGACCTAGGGTTCAGCTGGAGTGGATTGAGAAATAGCCTCAGGACAGATTGGGTCCTCCCAGCGCAACCTGGTGCTGTCAAAAGGGGTGAGCAGTCTTGAGGAGGAGATGCAGGCAAGCAGATTGGGCGCTTCTGCGCCCTAATAAACACTGTGCAAAACCCCAAAGTGCCAAATCAGGCCCTGAATTGAACCAGGAGGGCCATGCACAGCCCTGCCAGTTTTGGATTTTCTCCGTTTCCCTTTTTCCCAACCTTTAGTTCAGTTCTCCACATTTTCACATCAGACTGTATCTTTCTAAAAAAAAAGTCCTGGTTAAAATTCAGTGCATTTCAGTGCAAATTTCTCATGAATACACATTCTGGTAGGCAATTTTACCCAATATGCCTTTCTTGGGCAAAGCAAATTCCCCTAATATATAATGCATTTTGGCATGTTATCTGCACCAACATATACCGTATTTTTTGCTCTAGAAGACTCACTGTTTCCCTCCTAAAAAGTAAGGGGAAATGTGTGTGCATCTTATGGAGCGAATGCAGGCTGCGCAGCTATCCCAGAAGCCAGAACAGCAAGAGGGATTGCAGCTTTCACTGCACAGCAATCCCTCTTGCTGTTCTGGCTTCTGAGATTCAGAATTTTTTTTTTCTTGTTTTCCTCCTCCAAAAACTAGGTGCGTCTTATGGTCTGGTGCGTCTTATAGAGTGAAAAATATGGTACGTTTAAATGCACCATTAACCCTCATAGATGCAGATTTCCTGGCTGTGCATTCAGCCATTTTAAAAGACAAAAATCTGAAGATATGGTGATGAATCTCTAGTGTCACCTTTGTTTTGACTCTTGAATGTCTATTTCAAAATCAACCAGTCACATTTCTAGATCAGCTGCCCTGCTGGTGGTAGTGGGAAAATAAGTATTTTGAGGATGAGCACAACTCAGTATTTCCAGGGAAAACTGTCATCTATTTCTAGAGCTGAAGACTTTGTATTAAATTGCAGCCCAGGGAGCTATTTTCAAGTTCGCCACCTGCTGGCATGACTTATTCCAGGCTATTCCCTTTTCACTTGCATCCAAAGTTCAAAAATAACCAGTTTCCCTGAGCTATTTTTGAGGCAGATAAGGCTGCATTTTGAATAATAAGCTTCTTTTGCCATTACCCACTGGGTCAGACATAACAGTGCAACCCAGAGAAGCCGGAGTACTGTGCTCTTCAGTGAGTGAAAGGCACTCATATGTTGATAAATTTAAAACTGGCTGCAAGAGCTTAGCATGAGATGCCTTACATTCCAATCCTAACTATGCCTAGTGGGAAGCAAGCTCCACTGAGTTCAACAGAACTTACTCTTAGGAAAGTGTGTATAGGATTGAATCATTAGGGCAACTCCAGGCAGCAACTATTTTGCAGGAGGGGTTCGAGTGCCTTCTGAAAAACACCCCAACTTCTCTCCTGTAGACCAGAGATGTGAGACTCGGGAACAAAGACTGCTCTGAGAAATAGTCAGATTAAAAAAAAGATCAAAATATGTGTCATTCAGTATTGATCATTCAATGTATGGAAACAATTTCAGGTGTGTTCCAGGTATCATCTGCAGATGTGACCTTTTTAAAAGACCAACAGAAGGTCAGCACCTAAACTGGTGACAGGTGTTTTGTTTTGAAAGCAGCCAGCATAGTAATTCCTTTCAAAGTTGGTAGTAATATCCTATGTGGTATGAGTGGCTAGCATTCATGTAGTAGGCAAATTCTGAATGGTTGAGGGGGGGAGGAGTGGATGAAAGTACATCAAATACAGATGGACAATAGCCAGGCACCTCTTTAAAGAAAATAAGTATTGGTCGCCGAGCATAAGGTATTGCGGTCTTAGCTGCAAAATTACTGTAAGTTGCCTGGCTTTTTGCAGGGGCAAGCCATGGGGCACCTTAAAGACTGTTTTTTGGTGGCACAAGTTTTTGTGGAATAAAGCCCATTTGATGGTATGCATTGAATATAGTCCTTGGGAGCCCATTTTATGCTCCCTTGTCATTAGCGAGGAACTTGAATAGCTGCGCCTGCTTGTCCTGCAGATTAGGCAAATGAAGAAAGAGTTCACTCCAGTCACGATCAACGATTTAAATACTAGCACACAGGATGAAGGACGTGGTACAGAGGAAGAGCGAGATACATTATTCGTTGGCTCCTATCTCCCCAGGATCAACACCTGATCAGAAAGGAGGAAGCTGTACGTAGCCAGTGTAGAGCTTACTGGGAGAGGCTCCTTAGCCCTACCAGGGAGCCTCTTGCATTGATGTTAGGACACACAAAAAAGTGGCTTGAAGACTATCATCAAAGGAAACTGTCTTGTACTGAAGTCTTGTCTGTGTCAGTGCTGTCCACACCAGGGGTCACGACTGTGTCTGCCCACCCATATCACCTATGGTACCCTCCAAAGGTCTTGGGAAATGTCCCTTCCAAAATCCACAATTCACTAGAGACTGTTTCCCTGCACTGGCTCGGCCTCTTCTAACCCTTTAAACATGCCCACATTCCACAGAACACCAATGCTCCCATCGTCTCTGAACAGAGGAGAGGTGCAAAAAGTTTGTCTCTGTGAGCAAACATGGCAGCGGCTGACGTAGGTCCATTTTCCCCATTGCCTGTGTGTGTATGTATGGGTAATGCTCATCCATTCCAAGCTATGTTCCTTTTCTCTTTTCCTGTGCTTTTAAATGTGGCGGCCATTTTGTGTCGCCATTTTGTAGCTGGTGCCCACGGCGCTCTCTCGAAATCCCAAGCGGAGCTTTTGGTCCCCAAAGCTACCTGCACCAACCAGCACAGGATGCAACCAATCTAAATGTTGTAGGATAAGATTGCAGCTATGGGACCCAGCCTCGCTGTCTTCTGTTTACACCAGGTCCGAAACACTTGCAACCCATTAAGCTAAGCATGGGCCTCTGGTGGCTTGCCAAGCCTCCAAAATGGCAAAAAGCAGGCTGGCAGGAAACAATAAATGGGGGTGGGGTGGGCTGCTTTACACTTGCCGGGTCACAAATCAGGTCTGATGGATAGGCTGCTTCTCCTAGTCTTTGAGAGTGACAGTGGTGCTTAAGAGTAACATCCCTGTTTTGATTTGGGCCACGTTCACACCATACATTTAAAAGCACTATTATACCACTTCAACACTCACAGATAATCTTGGCCACTGTAGTTTGTTAAGGGTGCTGGGAAGTAAGGATATTACCCAGCAATTTGAACATAACTTGGACCTAGTCTCTATGGCTGAAACCCAACGAAGCATTTCCACTG
This sequence comes from Podarcis liolepis, assembly GCF_965112155.1. Lineage (NCBI taxonomy): Eukaryota > Metazoa > Chordata > Lepidosauria > Squamata > Lacertidae > Podarcis > Podarcis liolepis. The sequence goes on from NC_139556.1 coordinate 89,021,058, forward strand.
GTAAAAGCACTTCAGGCTACATGCTGGAATAGCCTCTCCCTCTTCTAACTAAATATGCCCCCTAAATATGTTCTGGGGTTTCCCCACCAACTTTCCAGAGCAGATTTAGGGGACACAGGGTGGAGAAGAGCGACAGGAGATTCTGCCGAGCAGCCAAAAATGCTTTTGCTAGCAGAACTGTTTAGCTGGATACACACCCTATATAGGCAGCAGAAATAAATGGTGCAACGGACTATATACCATTTTAGACTTGCAGATGGGAAAACCCATGTTTTTTAGCTCTTCCTTACAGCTGACAGACAAACCCTTCCTTGCAAGCAGAAAACAAGCTCAATAGGAAGAGGGCCAGGGTAGAATTTGTTACACTGCAATGTCAATGTTCCACTTGAAGAGAGCTTCTACATGGAAGAATTTGCATTCCTCCTCCTGCAATCTGAAGCGTTAGCCTCACCTACCACCACATTCTGCTACAGGTTGGGTCCAGCTCTCTTGTAATGCCTTTAGGGTCTGGGTTCAAGACTGCCCAAAGACTCCCCCCCCCAAAAAAAAACCCCCAGCAGTGTACAGTCCAAGCAAATCATACAAGTCATTGGTGGCACACGACTCTGCTGCAACGGAAAACTCTCCAACGAAGTCTTCAAAACAGATGGCACAAGATTGCATACAAAGGTGGACACGTGACTTGGGGACCTGTTACAGTTTTTAGTTTTTAAGAAGGGGGACACTTTCCTTCACAGGTTTTGACTAAGCCACTTGATGTAGCTGTCCCTGGTTTGGAATCCTGCAGAAAAATTGGTAGGCCAAACGGTGAAGATCATGCAGCCGTGAAAACAGTCTTCAAAATGGTCGATAGTCACCGCCACACCTGCTTTCTCTAACCGTTTGGCATACATGAGTGCGTCATCTCTCAGAACATCTATCTCGCAAGTCAGGATGTAAGTCTTTGGCTGGATGCGGAACACCTCCTTCTCAGCTAGCAAGGGAGCGGCACGGACATCTAGCAAGGCAGGTATGTCCCGGATTATTTCTGCCTTTCCCGTCGTGTGTGCGACAGGTTTGTAGTTCTTCCTGAACCTCGAAGGTAGGAGGAAAGTCCAGTCCAGGTGTTCTCTGAAGGCATTGGCCTCACTCACGTCGAGGGCGGTGTGGTTGTTGACCACCATGGAATGGGCAAAGTCGTAATTTCCGTTGAAGTAGTCTAACCAGAACTTCACCATGACAAAACGGGGAAGGACAGGCGTGACTTCGTTCTGCTGGTACGAGGGGGTGTTGAAATCGAACGGCTGAAGGACTGGGTAAATTAGAGCCTGCAGTTTAAATCTGGTGGTTACGTTTTCCTCTTGAGTCATCTGCGGAAGCAAGGCAGACAAACAGGGCACGATTCAGATGTTGCATGCAATACTATCGCAACGTAACATATGTAAACACAATGAGAAATGGGTTGCTTTATTTTCTTTGATGCCCTCAAAAGTAAATTTCACTCTCATCAGAGAACAGAACATTAAGCCATCAAGACTGTTGTTGTTGTTTTTGGTGGTGCAAGCTTTTGTGGAATAAATTGTACTCTGTGACAATCCTCCAACTGAACTCTTCCAGACTGTACTTTTCCCATTCTGTTGCCATTTACTTCCCATGAGACAATGCAACCCCAGTCTATCTCGGTCCCATACTTGGATGCAGTAAAGTATTTCCCATCTGGTTCCTGCACAGTTTTTAGAAGATAATTCTGGTGACATCTCCAATCTGGACATCAGAATAGTCACCAAAAAATATGAGTGGAGTATTTACGAGGTGAACAGAGGGGTTACTATCTCCCCACCCCACATTTAAATTCTGTAAATCTGCTTAGAACAGCTTCAAAAGGGCGGCCATTTTGTCGCAGATAGAGCATCCCTTTGTGTATCCAATTACAGTGGTACCTCGGGTTAAGAACTTAATTCTTTCTGGAGGTCCGTTCTTAACCTGAAACTGTTCTTAACCTGAGGTACCACTTTAGCTAATGGGGCCTCCGGCTGCTGCCGCTGCGCAATTTCTGTTCTCATTCTGAAGTAAAGTTCTTAACCCAAGGTACTATTTCTGGGTTAAAGGAGTCTGTAACCTGAAGTGTCTGTAACCTGAAGCGTCTGTAACCTGAGGTACCACTGTACATAGGAAGTGACATATTGCTGCTTCCTGCACCATTTTTAAAAGTGCTTTTACCTGGTGCAGAGGTGGTTTGATAAAACAAATGAGGAGCAGTTCATGGCAAAATCCGACCTGGACTGAAATCCTCTTGAGATCCCTACCTCCAACCTTTACATTCTCTCCTCCTCTTATTCCTATGGGTATATACTGTAGACACACACATGATAATGGAAGCTCAAAGTCCATGTGTCTGAGAAGAGTGAGGTGCCAAAGCTTATGACAGAATAAAATGTGTTAATCTTTCAGACACTTGGGCGTTTATTCACTGCAGCAAACAAATATTGTTAACCCCCCCCCCATAAAAGAGTGCGTATGCTGAGATGGAGCACAAATAAGACTTAATTGCCTCTTGTAAGCGATCTGGAAAGTCTCTAAGACTCGACAGTCATGCAACCCAATCTAGCATTTGTTTACCCTGAAGTCAGTATCACCTTAGACAAGGCAAAACATTCACAGGATCTCGGCTCAAAGTATCCTCCTCTTATTTCAGTTATCAAAGCCCCTGTGAGGAGAGTTTGGCATCTTACTCAATCCACATGTAGAAACCTACCTAAGGTGTGGGTTAATTACTTGTTTATTGCCTTTCTACAACCTTGGTAACCTCTTTCCCTGATGAGCTCTGGAGAACTTGAAAACTTGCAACATTTGTGCTGTGGCATCATCACACCTATTGCAATGATTTAATGGAACATTTAGTGCCCTGTCCTCCAAATGTTATAATAATAATAATAATAATAATAATAATAATAATAATTATTATTATTATTATTATTATTATTATTATTATTATTATTTATACGTCATCCTCCCCAGCCAACACCGGGCTCAGGGCAGCTAACACCAAATATATAATACATTAAAAACACAAAATCAAACAATTGGTTAAAATACAGTTATGGGACTCCAACTCCCATCAGCCCCCATCCAGAGTGGCCAGTGGCCAGGGATGCTGGGAGTTGGAGTTCAGCAACATCCAGAAGGCTACAGGTCCCCCATCCCTGATTTAGTGCTTGAGAAGAAGGCCTACACCCACACTTGTCAACAGGAAGCAGCAACAGCGTATAAGAAACTTCACTAACTAACCTCACTCAAGATGGGTGAAGTTGGAAGTCCTGCAGTTTACAGATTGTTTGTGTCAAAAGGAAGCACAGAAGTTAAGCAACTTTATCATTCAAGAACTAATGTCAAGGACTCCCTCTCTCCATATGAACCTACCCGGACCCTGAGACCATCCTCTGAGGCCCTTCTTCATGTGCCTCCTCCTCAAGAAGTCTGGAGGGTGGCAACATGAGAACGGGCCTTCTCTGCAGTGGTTCCCCATTTGTGGCATGCTCTCCCCAGGGAGACTCGCCTGACGCCTTCATTACATACCTTTAGGCACCAGGTGTTTTTCGTAGAAGTTTTATTGTTTATAGCCAATGGCCATCGCAATATGTTTTTCATATTGTAGTTTTCTGTTATGAACCACCTTGAGATTGACGGATGAAGGTCGGTACACAAATTTAATAAATAAGGCTTTAATTTAGACTCAGTTCTACTCTTCAAACACATTCATGTCCCACTTTCCCATTAATTATTCCATTAGCTATTAACCTGGAAGTTGGCTTACAGTCCAAACCAATGACTGACGCCTGCTTAAACTTGCATCATATCCCATCTTCCCACACAATGATTTCCTGCTGGAAACAGGGGCGCAATTGGCTACTGCTTTGGCAAGAAGAAGGGCGTTGGCAGTGGAAGATTTCACTGTGAACTGTAAATCAGGGATAGTCAATATGGTGCTCTAGGCAAAGGTTACCAAATTTACCCCGGATTTACAAATCAGTCCCCATACAAAATCCATTGAAGTTTAAAAGTGTGCCCTCGGATTCATTGAAAAAAATCTGGTAATCTTACTCTAGGTGTTACAGAGTTTAGATTTAATATCCCGCTTTAGCACTACCCAAAGGAGTCTCAAAGCGGTCAACAATCTCCTGTCCCTTTCTCCCCCACAACAAACACTCTGTGAGGTGAGTGGGGCTGAGAGACTTCAGAGAAGTGTGACTAGCCCAAGGTCACCCAGCAGCTGCATGTGGAGGAGCGGAGACGCGAACCCAGTTCCTCAGATTACGAGTCCACTGCTCTTAACCACTACACCACACTGGCTCTTATAGGTCTGCAGGTTCCATCAACCCTAGATAGAATGACCAATGGTCAGGGCTGATGAGAGCTGTGGTCCAACTGGAGGCTGCCAGTTGGCTGCCCATGTTCTTCATAAAGTATGGAAAACGTGCTGGGACCATAACTCATGTTAGAGCCATGCTTTGCTTCTCCTGCTTCCAATCCCCGTTTTCTGTAGTCTGCGGTTACTTGGTGCTGCAAACTGCACATAGCTGTCAACCGTCCCTTATTTGGCAGGAAACTCCCTTATCCCAGCGCCGTGTCCCGCTGCTGTCCCTTATTGATGATGTCCCTTAAATTTCCCGGGTTTCAAAGGAAGCAGCTCCTCTCCCTCTTTGCTTGCCGGCCAGGGAGGAGGGAGGCTCCAACTGTGTTGCTTGGCTGCGTTGCTCACCCAATAAGGAGTCTAAGAACGACTGGGGGGTGGAGCTTGCATGCCTTGTGCCGATCAAATCGGCTGCGTTGCCTGGGGACTTGCCTTTGCTCAGCGCTTCCCAGCGGAAAAGTGACAGTGGTTTTCCTTGCTGCATCCCCTTTGCCGGGTTGCTGCGCTGTGGGAACCACCACTTGAGGCTTCGATTGGCTGCTGGCTGGGCTTTCTGCCTTTGGCTCGGAGGGGCTCAGAAGTTGAACATACCTGTGCTGGGAAAATCCCTTATTTGGGTTGCTGATCCCTTATTTTCGAGGCTGCTGGTCCCTTATTTTCAAATCTGTAAGTTGACATCTATGAAACTGCAGAAAACAGGGGTTGGCACTGGGACATTCTGCAGTGTGGCTCTATGCTGAGTAATGGTCCCCAGCATGTTCTCCACATTTTAGGATCACTAAAGAACTTGTGTTACCTCTTGGCATACGGCAGCAGCCAGGTTTCCTCCTGCGCTGTCGCCCGAAATGGCAACTCTGCTGGGATCCACGGAATATCGCGCGAGGACTTCGGGGAGCATAAAGTGCTTCGTAGCCTGGAGGACGTCATTGAACTGCACTGGAAAGTGGAAGTCTGGCACGAGCCGGTACCTGCAACGAAATAAGCAGTTTCTGTTGGGAGCAGTGTTCTGGACTCGGCGCTCACATTGGGCAAGGCAAAGGCCTCAGCCTACCTTCGGACCGTATTCGAAATCTGTCATGGTCGAAAAGAACAGAAGAACACAGCCCTGCAAGATCAGGCCCATGGACCGGCCAGTCCAGAATCCTGTTCTCACAAAATGCCGTACTTTTCTGTGTATAAGACGCCCCCATGTATAAGACATGGGGGAATAAAAAATAAGAAAATGCTTGGAGATTGCCCAGAGTTGTTTTTTATGGAGGATTGCACTCACCCGCCTGGCCCTCGTTAACACTTGCACACGTTGCAATGGCCTCCTAATGTCTGTGATATGAGAGCCAATTCACGCATGTTTCTATATCAATAAATGCTCTCCTGTTTGTTTGAACCAAAACACACCAGAGTGTGTTACCTGGTATGTGTGTGTTATTTTTTCATCAGGAACATGGGAGGAGGGTGCATGCTACAGCCCTGACAAATATCACTCTGTGGCAGCTATAGACAGCAACAAAAGCCCAGCGGCCACGCTTAAAATTCCAGATGTAACATAGCTTCAGCTTGCTCAAAGCTGTCATTTGTTTTCTTACAAAAGTTGGCTCTTTATGTAAAAAGTTGGTCATTTGCACATAAGGCCACTAGAGGGCAGTTGGTGCCCTGAGCTGGATAAAAATAAACAGAATACTTTCCATTCTGAAAAAGTTATTGGTATTTTCTTATGAATGTGCTATGTACGTTTTATGCAAACTGCTTAGGGATTTTTTTTAATTAAGCCGTCGATAAACCTTGTTAAATAAAATAATAATAATCAAGAGTTTGGGTAAACAAAAAACAAACAAACAACCATTTGCAGACATACATTTATAACTAACGATATGTGTGTATTTATATATTGTGTCTGAAAACAACAGTAAATATGGGGAGATAATGAATGAACCATCTGAGTGCAAAAGATCCTTGAGGGAGCAAATCAGGCAACTAGTTCTCCTTGTGGGGTTTCTTCAAGGAAAGAATCACACATCATTATAGTTCAGCTCTTACTTTGCCACTGGATTCCACTGGGAGTGATGGCATCACAGAATAAATTAGAAAAGAGAGGGAGAGACCCCATTACTAGAATATTTATGTTTTTGCATAATCAGTTACTGGGTTGTTGTTTTTTTGGGGGGAAGAAGAATAACTGGGAAAAGGGGCATTTTAAAAAAAGTTAACACTAGTACTTCAGCACTCTGTTCTGTTTACTATTATCCCAGAGCTTTAAAATTCAACATCTGCAATTGCTTCTAAAGACTTGCCGATCAGAAGGTTGGCAGTTCGAATCCCCGTGAGGGGTTGAGCTCCCGTTGTTCGGTCCCAGCCCCTGCCCACCTAGCAGCTCGAAATCACGTCAAAGTGCAAGTAGATAAATAGGTACCGCTCCGGTGGGAAAGTAAACGGCATTTCCGTGCGCTGCTCTGGTTTGCCAGAAGCGGCTTGGTCATGCTGGCCACATGACCCAGAAGCTGTACGCCGGCTCCCTTGGCCAATAAAGCGAGATGAGCGCGCAACCCCAGAGCTGTCCGCAACTGGACCTAATGGTCAGGGGTACCTTTACCTTTACCTTTTATGTTCTGCTATAATGCTTACATGACAGTTTCCTCTGATTCTCAGTTCTGCTCCCCCTCCCATAACATTCTGGACACTGAGAAAGAACCGAGGATCTCTTTTAAGCCCTCTTTAGGAGTTATTGACCCACATTAAGTAAACACACAAGGGGAATAAGCATACTAGCCCCACCTCTTGTTACCCTGTAGGTGTGCAGGACCCCCCCCCCACAAAGTTTAAGACACCTGATTTTTCTAGGATTGTAAAGCACAAACAGAACATCCACAGGTATAGGATATTCCCCACTTCAGAAGATCGCCCTCCAATTCATGAATAGTTTTTGGAATGTCAACTGGGGGTGGAGCTTGAACACCAGGGGCCGGTCCACTATCCCTCAGACATTGTGGGGGGCCGGACTATATTTTGAAAAAATAAATGAACGAATTCCTATGCCCCACCAATAACCCAGATATGCATTTTAAATAAAAGCACACATTCTACTCAAGTAAAAACACCAGGCAGGCCCCATAAATAACCCAGAGATGCATTTTAAATAAAAGCACACATTCTACTCATGTAAAAACACGCTGATTCCTGGACCATCCGCGGGCCAGATTTAGAAGGCGATTGGGCCGGATCCGGCCCCTGGGCCTTAGTTTGCCTACCAATGTTGTACACAATCGACATTTCCCACCTTGCTTGTCAACTTTACTTGAGAAGATAACGCACGAAGATAGGATATTGCTGTCCTATTCCCCTGCAATGTAATAGCTTCTTGCCTATGGACTTCTAACAATTTGCACCTGGCTTTATTATTATTATTATTATTATTATTATTATTATTATTATTATTATTATTTAAAAAAGCAACTTCCTTGAAGTATGCACTAGGATTGTCACCCAATTATTAAAGCCGAGTCCATTGATCAAGTGCGTTGTAAACAGCCATCAGTTCTTCAAACAATTGCCTAGCAACAGTTTTGGAAAAAAGGCCTTCTTCCTTTGCATGTTGTAACTGATGCCATCACTGAAGAGGCAGCCTGTTCTGTGTGTGTGAAAGAAGAGGAAACTCCTCCTTCAAAGACGCTGCATGTCACTTGCGGTTTCTGTAAGGCCTTACACTTTTCCAATGTATTGCCCAATTAAATGGGGGCTGCCTCTTTTAATGCCTTGGAAATGGGTTTTAGTAGAACAATACATCCAATCAGGGCCGGATTTTACATTTGATGAGGCCCTAAGCTACTGAAGGCAATGGGGCCCTTTATATGTCCAGCTGTCCTTTGTCAACAACAAATTGTCACTGTTTTTTGTGTTGAATATATGCTATATGGTAATTTGTGGACCTAATAGGTATCTAAAGCCATTTGCACATATTGTCATGCAACCAGTCCATGCAGAATGTAGGCACCCTATATATAGAAATGAGCAAACCAGTGATATTTTAGGGAGCAGGCTAGCAGGCGGGGCCCATTACTTACATCACAGGAGCCTACACACCACAAACACGGTTGCTGTATGTAGGCTTTATTTTATTTGTTTTTTTATCTTATATTTTGGAAATGTACAGTGGTGCCCCGCAAGACGAATGCCTCGCAAGACGGAAAACTCGCTAGATGAAAGAGTTTTCCGTTTTGGAGGTGCTTCGCAAAACGAATCTCCTATGGGCTTGCTTTGCAAGACGACAATGTCTTGCGAGTTCCTGCGGGTTTTTTCCCCTCCCCCCCTTTTCTAAGCTGCTAAGCCGCTTATCAGCTGATCCGATAAGCCGCTAATAGCCGCTAATAGCGCTAATCCGTCAATGGGCTTGCTTCACAAGACAAAAAAACCGCTAGACGAAGAGACTCTCAGAACAGATTCTTTTAGTCTTGCAAGGCACCACTGTACATCATTTTTCCCCTTTATTTTTTTGATGGGCCCCCAAGAGAGTGGGGCCCTAAGCTATAGCTTGTTTAGCTTATACGTAAATCTGGCACTGCATCCAATCAATGGCCCGGTGTACATCTTTTTGGAATCTATAAGCTACAGCAGAACCTCTGTCGACCTGGACCCTTCCAGATGTTTGGGAATGCAGCTCTCACCAGCCCCAGGCAGCATGGTCGAAGGGCAGAGATGGGGGGAATTCAGGAACAGCTGGAGGGCACCAGGTCAGAAGGCTGAGCTACAATGCGAGGAACTTGCCCCTGAACGGGGGGAAACTGTTGCAACAACACAACAAGGAAGAGGTATCTGTATCCCTATCACCTAGGAAGATGTAAGGTCATTTGATCACAATCTGGACCAGTCCTGCCTGCTCTGACTTGGCAGCTGCTCTTCACCGTCTCATCCCTGCTACCCAGAGTCTGTTTCCAAAGTTTATTGTTAAAGAAGGATCGAACTTTCTTTATGTATGCAACAACAGCAGCAAGAATACTCATTGCAAAATATTGGAAGACCCAAGATTTGCCCACCGTGGAAGAATGGCAGACGCAACTGATAGACTACATGGAATTGGCAGAAATGACTGGCAGAATCCGAGACTTGGGAGAAGAGGCAGTGGAAGAGGACTGGAAAAAGTTTAAGGACTACCTACAAAAACATTGTAAATTGTATGAGTGTTAAGAAGGATGCAGGACTGAAAACAACACGGCACCAGCAATTTAGTTGAAAGAAATATGAGAATAAGTGAGATTTGAGAAAAAGATAAATTTTGGAATAACATTATGTCTAAATTAAGCATTTAAGTATTTGATAAAAATATTTAGAGTCGGAGACATAATATTTGAAAATTACAAAATAGGAGTTGAAACAAGGTGATAAATTGCTGTTTATAATTTTATAATTGGGAACGCAGGAATGGGAGATGTGAGGAAGTCCAAAAGGCTAAGAAAATACGGTTCTTGGATATTTGATTTTGTTGTATGTCTTCTATTATATGTTAATCTTTTTGCTTTTTTCTGTTTTTCTTTGTCTGTTGGATTTGGGTGATGGTTTTATATGTGTTTGGTGAATTTAATGTGTAAAATCTTTAATAAATATCTTTAAAAAATAAACAAACAAAGTTTATTGTTGTCGTGACCATCATGGTCATTTCAACCACCGCGACAAAGAAATATACATCCTATCCCTACCATACGGAAGGCACATAGATGCACCATTAAAAGACACCGTTAGCCAACTTATACATACCGTATTTTTCCGTGTATAAGACGATGTTTTTGTATTATAAAATAATGCTTAAAATTGTGTGTCGTCTTATACATGGATAGTGCAGAGGGGGGATGGGCGACTGTCTGCAGCAATGAGCTGGAGATTGTTGGCGATGATTGGGCGGTTGATTGGTGGCTGCAGCCATGTCTGCTGTTGATTGGCTGCTGCTGCTGCGTCAATTAGGTGGGTGATTGGAGGCTGTGGAAAGGCCTGCTGTTCATTGGCTGCCGCTGCAGCAATAGGGCGGGCGATTGGTGGCTTTGGCGGCGCGTGTGATTGGCAGTGTTGGTAAGGCGGGTGAGTGATTTTCAGCAACCCCCCAAAAAAGCTCAACAACTTTGGGCAATCTCCCCCCATTTTCTTAATTTGGAGTCCCCCCAAACAGGGGTCAACTTATACATGGGGGCATGTTATACATGGAAAAATACGGTACATATACATATTTCAAAATGCAAACCAAATACATGATTTTCTTTACAGTGGTGCCTCGCAAGACGAAAAGAATCCGTTCTGTGATTCTCTTCGTCTAGCGTTTTTTTCATCTTGCAAAGCAAGCCCATTGACTGATTAGCGGATTAGCGCTATTAGCGGCTTATCTGCTGATCAGATCAGCTGATAAGCGGCTTAGCGGCTTAGGAAAAGGAGGGGGAAGGGAAAAAACCAGCAGGAACTCGCAAGACATTGTCATCTTGCGAAGCAAGCCCATAGGAGATTCGTTTTGCGAAGCACCTCCAAAACGGAAAACCCTTTCGTCTAGCGGGTTTTCCGTCTTGCGAGGCATTCGTCTTGCGGGGCACCACTGTATTTCATTGACAATCAGATCACTACACCAATGTTTGCTTCTCTAGGTATGCTATGCTGGGGATTAAACACAGGACCATTTGCAGACATCATGTATTTTCTACCACATGCTTTTTATACCTGTAAAGCACTGACGATCCAGGTGAATTAATGTGGTCCTTCACTCGGCCTGCAATTCCAGACACACTTAACCTGAATTGGCAGTATGCCCCACAGTGGCACTTAACTTCTGAGTAGAAACGTTCATAATAACACAGAGCCAACATATTGTGTTTGGAAGAGCATCTGACTCGGCCATGAGTAATCACCAATGATGAATGATTTGTGTTTGGAAATCGGGAGACAGCAAGGCTGGTTCCTGCGTCGGATTCCTCACTAAAAACTATAAGCGTGAATGCATGTATAATTGCAATGTTATCCTAAATGCAGAGGTGGCTTCCCAGGTAGGGCAACGTGGCTGTGCTACTGTATTTTTCGCTCCATAAGGCGCACCAGACCATAAGGCACATCTAGTTTTTAGTGGGGGAAATCAAGGAAAAAAATCTTTCCCCCCCCAGCCCCAAAGAGCAAAGAAGACTGCAAGCGGGATGGATCCCGCTCACTGTCTTGGCTTCCTCTTTAGCCGAGAGAGGCTGCGCGGGGCTAAAGAAGCCACAGCCATGTGCAGCCTCTCCCGGCCAGAGGGGCTGCGCGTGGCTATGGCAGAAGCCAGGACAGCGAGCGGAATGGATCCTGCTGGCTGTCTTGGCTTCCTCTTTAGCCGCGCACAACCTCTCCAGCCAGGAGAGGCTGCATGCAGCTATGCCAATACCCCCACCTCCTGCAAAAGCCCACAGGCGCGCGGCTCCTGTGGGCTTTTCTACGAGGAGGGAGAAGGGACTGACTGGCTGCGTCAGTCCCTTCTCCCTCCTGGGGAAAAGCCCGCAAGAGCTGCCCGGAGCTTGTGTGCGGCTCTTGGGTGCTTTTCCTGCCTGCCTCCCCCCTGCATTTGCTCCATAAGACGCACACACATTTCCCCTTACTTTTTAGGAGGGGAAAAGTGCGTCTTATGGAGCAAAAAATATGGTAGTTTCCTGAAAGGTGTTTCGCTGTTGTTTACTTGGGGCCAGTGGTGGCACAGTCAAAACTCAATGGCAGGATTTCTGGATTGGCTTTGCTGGTATATTTTTGGGTGGGCAGTAACAGCAACCCACCTGCCAGGAAGCTAGAACAGCTGCTCCTCTCCACCTGCCAACATCATCAACATGAGCAACTACTGTGTCTTGCTAGTCTTAAGCACAAAGCCTTTCCAACCCATCCAAATTGCATTGAAACCCAAGATGTACTACAATGAATTGAAGAAAATGTTCCGTCTAACATTTGTTAAAAAACCCTGAAGCATTTCTGTTAGGGATTGTAGGAAAAGACCTGCCAAAGAAGTTGAAAAATATCTTCATGTATGCGACAACAGCGGCGAGCGTCTTAATAGCACAAGGATGGAAGTCTGAGGAAATCCCGACTAAAGAATTATGGCAAGAGAAACTGATGGACTATGCAGAACTGGCAAAACTGACACATAAACGACGGGACAAGGAGAACTGTGACTTTAAAGAGGAATGGGAACCTTTTACAAAGTATCTAAAGATGCAACAAAGTGAATTGGACTCCTTGGCAGGCTTTGAATAAACACTCACAAGCTTAATCACTTAGATGAATTAAGGACTTATACAATTCTGTAACATGCAGAGAATAGCATTTATAAAGAAACCAGAGACTGGAACTGAGGGAAGTCGGGGGGCGGGGGCAGGGTTATTTTATGGGAGAGAGGAAATGGGGGGGAATTAAGGATGATATGTTTTAAGATAATATGTTTTGTTGAATTACCTAATAAAAAAATTAAAAAAAGAAAAGAAACCCAAGATGTACTAGCTCATCCCATGCTTGCTGTACTCACTCGATTGAAACGACTACAGCGTCCAGAGATTCAGCCATAATTGAACAAAGATTGTTATAGTAACCTCCTCCTGGAATCAGAGAAACAACTAGTTATTTCATGAGGCGTGTCCAAATCACCCTTTATGCAATGGTCATAGGGCAGATTGCAAATTAAGAATATACTAAACACCTAAGGTGTTAAAACTAATCAACACTTAGGACAATTACAGGGCTATCACATATATCAAGATTGAATCCTTTAAATCAGCAGCAGGGACTTCTGTATGTTGCTTGGCAACCCCACCTCTAGCCAGCATGACCAATGGTCAGAGAGGAATGCGGTTTGCACTTATAACCTTGAGATAATGGACTACTGCAATACACTCTACGTGGGGCTACCTTTGAAGGTGACCTGGAAATTACAACTGATCCAGAACGCGGCAGCTAGACTGGTGATTGGGAGCGGCCGCCGAGACCATATAAGACCGGTCCTGAGAGACCTGCATTGGCTCCCAGTACGTTTCCAAGCACAAGTCAAAGTGTTGGTGCTGACCTGTAAAGCCCTAAACCGCCTCAGCCCAGTATATCTGAAGGAGCATCTCCACCCCCATCGTTCTCCCTGGACACTGAGGTCCAGCTCCAAGGGCCTTCTGGCAGTTCCTTCCCTACGAGAAGTGGGGTTGCGGGGAACCAGGCAGAGGGCCTTCTCGGTAGTGGCACCCGCCCTGAGGAATGCCCTCCCATTGGATGTCAAGGAAAAAAACCAACCATTTGACTTTTAGAAGACACCTGAAGGCAGCCATTTATTGCCACGAGGCTGCTTTCTCTGCAACTTAGGACTCTTTGCATCTATTGTTTCCACCTTACATCAACCACTCAGTGGTCCTGAGGGAAACTGCTGTTAACTTATCCAGAGAGCACAAAACAGGTGTGTGGAAGGATGCAGTGGAAAGAGCACATGGCAGCCGCCCAGAAGACATACTTGCACTTGCCAGGGCCCATCCTCCTCCGTGGATGTAGACCACACTGCGCCTTAGCTTTGCCCCTCCTTTCGCCAGTGGCTCGTACACTCTGACCTCCACGCCGTCAAACTGAGTATCTGTTATCTTCACTCCTTCCGAGGACTGTGGATTCAGCTGGTCGAAGGCACCAATCAAGAAGTTCAGGGCTCTCAGATGATGGCCAAGTCCCAGGAAATGAACCAGATTGCACTAGAAGGAGAAGAACGAGAAACAAAGCTGAAAAAGGGGGGGATGGTGTTTGAAAGAAGGAGGGAAGCAAGAACCCCTGTAAGCATTAACTTTGCCAAAGAACATGCCTTGACGTGTGAACCCTTCTACTTGTTCTAAAGTAGTAGGATTGCTAAAGTAATAGAAGCTCAAATGACCCTCTTTGGCTGGCGGATTTGCTTCCTCCATCAACACAAAGGCTGCAATCCTATTCTTGCTTTCCTGGGAGTAAGTCCCATTGAAACTTAATTGTGAGCTGATTGTATAGGATTGCATGGTTAATGTTTCCTGCCTCAGCATGAGATCAGGTTACCAATGCCTGTAAAGCCAGGAAAGGGAACCTGCGACCTTCCAGCTGTCCCTGAACTACAACTCCCAGTCTCTTGCTATCAGCCCAGCTGGCTTCATCAATGTCTGGAGGGCCAAAGAGTCCTCCCATCCCTGCTCTAAAGCAGGGGTAGCTAACCCGCAGCCCAAAGTGCTAAAACAATAAAACGATACAAGGAAGGCCTGAGAGCAAAAATATGGCAGAGTGCCTGAATGGTTTGTTGTTGACTTTTAAAGTAGGCATGTCAAAGGAACAGAGAAGTGAACCTTTAGCAGAGATTTTGTAACATGTCAGTGACGAATCAATTGCAAAACTTTTTTTAAAAAAGTACTCCTCCAACCACAACTAAGGGTCATAAGGTAAAAGGCAAAGGGCCCCTGGATGGTTAAGTCCAGTCAAAGGCAAGTATGGGGTTGCAGCGCACACCTCACTTTCAGGCTGAGGGAGACGGCGTTTGTCCACAGACAGCTTTCCGGGTCATGTTGCCAGCATGACTAAACTGCTTCTGGAGCAACAGGACACCGTGACGGAAACCAGTCTGCACGGAAACACTGTTCACCTTCCTGCCACAGTGGTACCTATTTTTCTACTTGTCCTGGTGTGCTTTTGAACTGCTAGGTTGGCAGGAGCTGGGACAGAGCAACGGGAGCTCACCCCATCATGGGGATTTGAACTGCCAATCTTCTGATTGGCAAGCCCAAGAGGCTCAGTGGTTTAGACCTCAGCGCCACCTGCATCCATTTTACCTTTGTCTTATTAAGGGTCATAAGGTAAACCTAGTTGTATTAAAGTGAAAGGGCTGCCTAACTGCGGCATTTTTCAAAAAGCAGCACACGATGGGTGTCCATCTGAACAACCAAATGACCGCTCTTCTAACATAGGGCCCATTCACACAAACGCTTTGGCACTCTCAAGGTCACCAACAAAGAAATGTAGCAAAGCAATTGCCTGAATGCTCTGCTAAAACCCCAGTGTGAATTTGAGACACCATTACAAAAACTGCAATCCCTTCACCACTGGTAGCAAAAAGCAACAGCAGATTTGCAAAATCCTAATATGCCACACCGGGAAGGGATTTCTATAGGACATAGAAAATGGTATCAATTAACACTGCAATCTATGCATAGGTAGTTTGAAAGGAAGCTTCACTGAAAACGGTGGGGCTAATTTCAAAATACAAATGAACAGGATCGCAGTGCAACATTTAAATTAGAATTATTTATCTGCACTAGCAACTTGTGTATATGAGTAAAGAAACCTATTTTTTGTCCAATGTCCATATTATTCATATAAGGTAATGGGTTGGGTTCCAATTTAACACTAAACTATGACTAAGCATTACATGAACAAACCTTGGGCCTCCCCTTGGAAACTTTCACTTCCATGTTCAACTAACCACAGTTTAGCGTTCCATCTAAATGCTAAACTGTGGTTAAGCTCAACTGCAGTTTGTTGAAAGCAAGGCAACTTCATTAACCACAGACTGAAGTGGGCTTGTTTCCCTAAAACTGAAGGGCCCAAATCATAGTTACGTCTAACCACAGCATATCTGGGTTCAGACAGAGTGCTAAACTATGGTTAGGTAAAAATGGAAGTTAAACCTTCTAATCTTCTCATGGCGCCACTCGAGGGGGAGAGGAGACTTAATGAACCTAAAGATAATTCACATAACACTAAATCACGGGGAGGGAACCCCAAAGATCACATTCCCTTTCAACAATCTGTTGGGAGCTACAAAGGCCAGAGCCAAATAAATGAAATACTTTATTGTCACTTGTACAACTTGTATACAGAGAGATTACACAAGCACCCCCCACTCAGCTCTCTTAGTCTTAATTCCCCTCGTTTACTGACGCACACCCACCCAACCCAAAAGTCAGTTGCCCTGTTGTTATCTTTTCATTCAGCAACCTAACAGCCCATGGATAGAAGCTGTTCTTTACCCTGTTGGTGCGACTAATCATGCTTCAATATCTTCTACCCGAGGGCAGGAGGTCAAGAAAGTGCCGGCCAGGGTGTGAACCATCCCTGAGATTTATCCTCACTCTCCTGAGGCAACATTCTTCCTCAATGTCATACAGTGGATTCATGGGACAGCCTATAATATCTTGTGCTGTATTCACCACCCTCTGTAGGCACTTCCTATCAGCTGATGTCAAACCAGCATACCACACCGTGATGCAGTATGAAAGGACACTTTCTATTGTGGACCGGTAGAAGATGTCAGCAGGGCACTTCTTTTACAGTTATTTCTGCCACTTCTTTCCCTACTTTCTATCCACATGTTATTAGCCTGAGTACCACAGGCTGCCCACCTCTGCACTATGCAAAACCATAGTTTAGCTTTGCATGGCAGCAAAAAGGATCAGGAAGGAGCGAAAGCAGCTGCGAGCTCCTCTCTGGGAGCCTGTGTGCTCGCAGACCTGTGGAGCTTTCTTTTTGCTTAGTGTGATGTCTGCACCATGCCAAGGGCTCACTCCAAACAACCTAGAATTAGGGCTGGGTGATATCTGGATTTCAACATTGCTATATATCGCCAGCTAAATGTCACAGTATATCAATATATCACAATGTCTGAAATAAGGATGGAGCTATGTAGAGGTACTGGCTGGCTTCACAGTTTCCCCCACATTGGGATTTTTGCCTAGCACACACAGAGAGATTCACAATACATTGCCTGGTCAAATTTTTTTGAAACCAATATGATATGGACTTGAAACCGGTTTAGGGCGATATATCACCCAGCCCTAACACACATCATGATTCGTGATATATTGCCAGGTCAAAAACTATGAAACAGATATCACAATGTGGACTTCAAACCTGTTGTATTATGTTGCTCTTTCATATGGCAAAACCTGCTAATAACTGATATAGTAGTTCTGCCAAGGTCGACTCCTTTCCCTCTTGCCTTTGGACAGTGCCAGATGGTTTTATATTTCTTTAAATGCGGCCACTGAACTTTCACCTATTTCTGAATGTGCTTGCAGCCTGCTCCCCTTTGTCCCAATACTTTCTCCCTTTGGGGTTCGACTGAGGGCAGAGATTACCCAGCTCTGCTGACTGTCTAGCCATACAAATTATGCAAAAGGTTGTGTGTGTGTTTTTATATTCATCCGAAAGCAAGAAAGATATCATATGATAAAACTGCCCTTTCACCCAGTAATCTAAGGGTTTGCTGTTTTAACAACAAAAGTGGTGATAATTGCAAAGTCTTATCTTGGGGTGTTTGGGGGAGGAGGTTTGGAAACCTTCCAAATGAGATATTCAAGATAGGGCTGGGCGATAATATCAATATATTGTCCAAAATAACCTGCCTCTGTCCCTGTTCACCAGCGGTATGCAGCCCTGGAAGGAAGTGTGGCGCTCAGGCTGAGACAGGTTTGCCACCCCTAATCTAATGGGTAGAACAGCCTTCAGAGGGAGGAAAGCAAAGGAAATAAGGGCAAGCAGTACGTGAGCACAGTATCTGGATCCCGATCCCTCAGTGAGGCAGTTACATCAACTGGGAGCGACTCTCCAGGGTTTCAGACAGCTTCTCTCCAGCCCTACTTGGAAATGGCAAAGGTTGAATCTGGAACCTTTCGCATGCAAGACTTGCGCTCTTTCCACCGATCCCCAGATGTTCTCCTAATGGACTTAACCCCTCTTCCATCACGCTCCATTATAGCAAATGCAAGACATAATTCGCCTGAGCCAAAAGCAAGGTGATCCACGTGCTCCCAAGCCCCTGCCGCACCAGCTTATCCCAGAACAAAGCAGATTACGGCTGCTACCTCCCTAAACAAAGATGACGCAGCTTATTGTTGTAGATCTCATCAGGCTCAAGGTGTCCCAGGAAGGAATTAAGTTGCAGGTACAGAACAAATTTCAGGTGCCCTTGCAAAGTCGCTGCAGCGAAAAGGACTTTTGGGGTCCTCAGCCAGACTTCTCTTGCTGGTTGGTCTCAGTCAATTGCCTTGTGCTGTCAGAGACCTAGGAAGGCAATGCAGCTAAGAATTTGCATGCTGCGATCCGTATAATTCTAGGACCAAAGAGGCGAGCCAGATGAGGTCAGGATAGGTCAATAAATTCTGACCCAGGATAGGTCAGAACCATGCCCTGATTCTGAGCTTCCTGCATGGGGTGGGGGACTACAACTCCCATCATGCCCAACCACTGGTCCTGGTAGCTAGAGATGATGGGAGTTGTAGTCCAACAAAAGCTGGAGACGCATGTTTGAGAAACACAGAATTATGATATGTATTTTGGTGCTTTTATATTGAAAGCCACTCTGTGATCTTTGGATGAAGGGTAGTATAGAAAAGAAAGAAAGAAAGAAAGAAAGAAAGAAAGAAAGAAAGAAAGAAAGAAAGAGGAAGAGAAAACATAAGCAAAGCCTAAGAAAAAAGGCCTAAGCCTTGGGTCCCCAGATGTTGTTGGACTACAACTCCCATCATCCCTGAGCTCTGGCCTTGCTAGCTAGGGTTGATGGGAGTTGTAGGCCAAAAACATATGGGAACCCAAGGTTGAGAAAGGCTACAGCCCTGTTGTGCTGGTTTTCTGTATCCAGCGAGCTTTCAACCCAGGAGTCCATTCTAAAATGTGACTTCTGCCCCTGCAGGCCAAAGTGGAGCAGTCCATTCTACTGCCTCATTCTGTGATATTTATAGACCAGACCTAAGTAATTTGTAGTGCAACAAAAGCATGGTTCACGGCATGCACCTCCACCAAGTCAGAGCATTTGCCCATGCACCTCAGTATATTCTACACTGGCTGGCAGCAGCCAGTCTCTCCAGTCCTACAGAAGTCTCTCCAGTCCCACTTGGAGAGACCGTGGACTGAACCGGGGATCTATTGTATGCAAAGCATTCCCACTACCACTGAGCTATGGCCCTTTCCCTAGGTCCAGGGAACCTTTGGCCCTACAGATCTTACTGAACTAGAACTCCCATCATCCCTGGTGATTGACTAGGCTTGGTGGGCTTAGGGGGACTATAGTTCAGCAACACCTGGAAGGCCACGCTTTCTCCACCCCTGCCCTAGTTCTTTCTTACCGCAGAAGAGTAAGCAAATGACAGTGTACATACCAGATAAACAAAGCATGATTACAGTAGCTAATAAGAGGACTCAAGAAATTCACGGGAGGATAACTCTATTAATGGCTATTAATGCATGGAAGCAGTGCCTATAACAAAATATTGCATTTGGGAGTGATCCTATTCAGCCAACCAGACTCTCTCTTTTTCATGACACCCCATTTCATTCCCCCCTTTCTTTTTCCCAACCAGTGTTCAAAACCCTCATTGTTCTAGGCACATTTTGCAACAGGGGATTTCATTAGCGTGAGCAGATTCTGAGCCCTGGGTGCCTAAGTGCTGCACCTAAGATTTCACATTAAAGCTGCAGAGTAGAAGGAAAGGAGGGCCTTTTTCTGCTTCCCCACTCCTCTCTTGAAGACTGGAGAAGAGACCCTCTGAAGAATATCAGGGGTATGGGCAGGGGACGTACTAGACCAGGTGAAAAATGAACATAATATTTTGGCTGCAGTTCATTCATTTTCAGCTTTGTATCCTTGTTTTTAAAAAATTGCACCTAGGTAAAGGACCCTTGGATGGTTAAGTCCAGTCAAAGGCAACTATGGAGTGCAGTGTTCATCTCGCTTTTCCAGCTGAGGGAGCTGGCATTTGTCCACAGACAGGTTTCTGGGTCATGTGGCCAGCATGACTAAACCGCTTCTGGCACAACAGAGCACCGTGATGGAAGCCAGAGGGCACAGAAACGCCATTTACCTTCCCGCCGCAGTGGTACCTATTTATCTACTTGTACTGGTGTGCTTTCGGACTGCTAGGTTGGCAGAAGCTGGGACAGAGCAACGGGAGCTCACTCTGTCACGGGGATTCGAACCACCAACCTTCCAATTGGCAAGCCAAGAGGTTTAGCCCACAGAGCCACCCACTCCCCCTCTGTGCCTTGACATTCCATTGCTGTGCCCATAACCTAGGTTTAAGGTGCCATTTAGCTCCTAGCTTTCACATCTCAGTTTCTAACACTGCTCTCAACCGTTTTCCATGTCGACTGAGCATGCCAGTCCTCACTGGAAAGTCTCTCAGGTTCCCCCCTCCCCAATTCATATTTATTCATTTTAATTTATACGAAGAAGAAGAAGAAGAAGAAGAAGAAGAGTTTGGATTTGATATCCCTCTTTATCACTACCCTAAGGAGTCTCAAAGCAGCTAACAGTCTCCTTTCCCTTCCTCCCCCACAACAAACACTCTGTGAGGTGAGTGGGGCTGGGAGACTTCAAAGGAGTGTGACTAGCACAAGGTCACCCAGCAGCTGCATGTGGAGGAGCGGAGACGCGAACCCGGTTCCCCAGATTACGAGTCCACCACTCTTAACCACTACACCACACTGGCTCACTTCCTCCCTTGGCAGTCCCCCCGCCCCCCACAAGCCTGAAGAAATCTCCTCCTTGGGCATGGGTGTTGCCATTTTGGCTACATAATGATCCACACTCACCCCATAACTTCAGAAATGGAGGGAATAATTGCACATGGTGCAGGCACACTCTATTCATGCCGTATGAATGGTTTTTTTCTATTAGTTTAAGCCATTGAGAAGGCTAGTCAAGCAGCCTGGGTCACCTCACCAAAGGAATGAAAGCACTTCAGGAAACAATTCTGCCTTTCAGGTTTACAAACCAGTTCTGCTCCTGCAACAATGTTTAAGGGTGGGACGGGGTAAGGGAAGGTGTCGAATGCACCCTTCAACATTGGTTATTTCAATGGTTTACAAATTTTTAATTTTTTTCCATGAAACTGTCTTTGCATCAGTACATCTGGAGAGCAACCTCTCTGTCTAGCAGAGGATTCTGGAAGCCCAGTAGTGCAGTTCTGTGATGTTAGGCTATGCGTTTTATAGTCTTACGGGCTGCAGGTCTTGTTTCAATGGCAATGCATATTGCTAAGTACTTGAAGCCAGTTTACTTAAAAGGATCAACTTACCTCATATATGCCTAATTGACCACTTCACTTTGCAGAACTGGCACTTTTACAAGTGCCACAAAATGTTTATTCTGCAGTTCCAAGGGACTTATCCATCAGTGTGGCAGCTCCTTTGATATTAAACAAGTTCCTTTGCTGTACTATTTTCAGCACCTGCTAAAGACCTTTTTTCTTTAGGCAAATCTCCCCAGATACGTAAAGTTGACATGTATTTTAAAATCTTATTTTATTAACTGCTGGTTTTATTTTGGTTTTGTGTTTTGTTTTGGTCCAGCTTGTTTTAACTTTGGGTTTTTATCAATAATTTCATGTAAACCACTTTTTTTACAATTAAGTGATCTACAAATTCCATTAAATAAATAAAATGAATATGGCAAGGCTGCATTGTAGGGCTTGTGTGTGCCCTATTGCTAAGTGGAACCCTGAAGTTAAGTCTTGGCCTGATTGTGCCATGGGGAAAGTTTGCTAGAAAATACATTCATTTCATACAAGACAATGCATCACGTAAACAGAGTGTGTGACCTTTTAAAACACACACAACCATGCTATTCTTGGGCACTTGTGGCCCTCTGCATGTTGTGAGACTCCAATTCCCATCAGTCCTTGCCAGAACAGCTGTTGGCCTTGAGTGGTGAGGCCACAGGTTCCCCCTTCCTGTCGTATGAGCAGGAAGTCTAGTTCTGGCGGAGAAAGCAATCTGTTGCAGAGCTCTTATGCCATTGCTCATCTTTGCACCAAGGGATCTCTGATCAGCTTCCAGACCCCCCCCCCCCAGCATTCCCTGGAGCACAGCTTAAAAACCACAAAGGTATCAGACAAAAAGTTGATTTGCATTCCAAGGGCACATATTTTAAACGTGAACACCACCAACTGACATCCTTTTTTCAAGCAGACCAGGCGAGATGCAAAATGTGTTTGTTATCTGTCAAAGGGTTTCATTGCTTTGTCTTGGATTTCTGGGTTTGTGGGTCACCTGGGAGCTTGGGCTAGGCAGCAGCGCAGGGAAATATTTCAAATAAACAAATAAATGGCAATGCCATATGGAAGGAAGGCTTCTCAAACCAACATAGTTTACTAGAGTATGTCTGGAAGGAAAATATGTTTCAGATAGGGAAACCAGGTGATAAGGAAGATCTACAGATGCTGCCCTAGGGACGCTGGTGGCACTGTGGGTTAAACCACAGAGCCTAGGACTTGCTGATCAGAAGGTCGGTGGTTCAAATCCCCGCGACAGGGTGAGCTCCCGTTGCTCGGTCCCAGCTCCTGCCAACCTAGCAGTTCGAAAGCACGTTAAAGTGCAAGTAGATAAATAGGTACTGCTCCGGCGGGAACGTAAACAGCGTTTCTGTGTGCTGCTCTGGTTTGCCAGAAGCGGCTTAGTCATGCTGGCCACATGACCCAGAAGCTGTATGCCGGCGAGATGAGCGCTGCAACCCCAGAGTCGGTCACGACTGGACCTAATGGTCAGGGGTCCCTTTACCTTTACAGACGCTGCCCTAGGTGTATACTCTGCTTCAGGGCTGTCTTAAGCATATGTGGCATCGGAGTGCTAAGATCCCCCCCGGCGCCCCCCCAGTTGCCCAGTCCCAGGCACGCAGGAGGGCAGAGCCGGTCAGCTGCCTCAGTGTCTCTCTGGCTTGGTTGCCCCTGAACTTGCGGCGCAGAGCTACCCGCAGCAGAAGAGCCCACCGTGGTGATCCGACCAACTGGCGGGCTCTTCCCTGGACTCAACTCTCGGGCCCTGAACTCTTGGCCTGGCGCCCCTGACAGCCCAGCACCCAGCACCCCTAGCGCCTATGGGTAAGACAGCCCTACTCTGCGTACACCCTGAAGCTGAAGTAGAGGCTAGACACAAGAGAGGGGGCATTTCTGGCACTGTCCTGTTATCCCTGCAATTGTAGAATATTCACCCCAAAGAGGCTTGCATAGCACTTGCGTAAATGTCTTTTCCAGCATCAGACAAATGCCTCTTCCTTATCTCAAGCTTTTTGCATTTTTTAAGAACATGCTGGCTGGGACTGATAGGAATTGCAGCTCAAAAACCTGGAGGGCATCAGATTGGAGAAGGCTGGGCGATATGATAGTGCCAATTAGGTGTTTTGAACTCTTTGCAATTTGGGCATTGGGTTTTTAAAATGTTTTTAATACATGGTTGTTTTTTTTGCACAGAGACTCCAGGCTATGGGGCAACTCAGGAATACAACGAATAAATATTATTTTTTTTTGCAGCTGAGCAAGGCAAGAGTCCTTGAATCCCCTTTAGAAAATGCACATGCATGTCAGAAAGGGTCCCCCATTCCTATCAATCAGGAGGTCATTTCTAAACATGCCCATCCTAGAGGAACCACAGCAAGGATGGGGGCCCCTTTGCCCACCCCAGATGTTCTTAAGATTCAAATTCCCACTTGACTGTGAAGCTCCCCGGGTGACCTTGGGCCAGGCGTCAACTCTCAGCCTAACCTACCTCTCAGGGTTGTTGTTGTTGAGGATAAGATGGAGAAGGGGAGAACAACTACACCACCTAAAGCCCCTTGAAGGAAAGACTGGATATTTTAAAAATGTAAGAAAAATAAAGCACATATTGTCTGCACTGACTGGCAGCTGCTCTCCAGGGTTTCAGGCAGGCAGTATGTCCCAGCCCTACCAGAAGCTGCCTGGGATTGAACCCGGGACCTTTAGAAGCTCTCAAGGCCTTCCTCTCCCGAGGGCCACAAGTTCTGCTGCCCTGGGTTACATGAAAGAAGACTGGGGCGGGTTAATGCTTTTCTTTTGTTTGTTTCCTTATGTATTTTGCGTTCACGTTTTGTATTTTCACGCTGCGCACCGCCCTGTAATCTTCGGAGCGAGGGCGGTCTACAAATGTAATAAATATTAACAGTTCAGAGCAGCGCCTCCAATGCCCTTCCCACGAGTCATGAGCCGCAGTGGATCGGAAAAGGGCGCCTGGGGCGGGACCGCGAGAGGGAAGGCTGGAAAAGCGGAACGCACCAAGCGCGATCTGCTGCGTCAGGCGAGAGAGCCCGGTTTGCCCAGCGCTGAAACGGCTGCTTTGCTGTATTTTAAAGGCTGGCCGTCCCCCGCGGTTCCCTTTTCTCTAACCTGGTGCAAAAGGGGGGTGGGTGGGAGGAGGAAGCGCCCACCACCCCCATTTTTAGAAAAGAGATACGCTGAAACGTCGCCGGCGCAGGAGGAAAGAAACGGAAGGAAAGCGCCGATTTCTCCATTACGCACAGCAAACACACGCCTAGGTGCGCGCCCCGCGGCTCTCACTGCAGCACCGCGGCGCGAGCTGAGCATCGCCGCCGACATCCGCTTGAGAGATGCTTTCAAGCCGCCCCCCAAAAGAGGCAGAAGATCCCCGCCTATCTAGACCCTGAAGCGGATATTTCTGCTTCAAGCGATCGCGGAGAGCCGACGGGGACGATCGCCAATGCGCTCCGCGCGGCGCCTGCCGTTATCTTCCCAGGTGGTGGTGGGGGAGAGAGATCTGGAAGGGGTACAGAGGGGTTTAGCTTGGGAAGAAAGGAGGTGCCGGGGGGTTCCCCCGCCTTACCGATTGCTGAGCCACCCTGAACGAAGCATCCAGCAGCATCAGCCGCCAAGGCTCCGAGACGGTGCTGGGCAACGGCAAGTAGACATAATAGGCAGTCAGAGCCAGCAGCCCAGCCAAGAGCACCGCGGCGGACTTCATGGTGACGGGCGGTGGGGATGCTCGAGCGCGCAGCCTCGCCTCTCCGGCTCCTTTCGCCAAGGGGTGACTTTTTTGCGGCAAAGTTTGCTCGCAGCGCCCATTCAAGGGTTTCATAACCTTCACAAGCCAATCAGAGGGGAGAGCCAGCAGAGGAAGTCCAGACTCTTCCGTCCCCTGCGAGCCCTCGTGTCCTTGCGATTGTTTTCATTTGGGGCGCTGCTGGCGCCGAGCCGCGCGCAGAGACACCTAGGGGCCGAGCGCAAGCGGTGCAAGGAAAGGAGAGGAAAACCATCCTTTATTCTGAGTCGCCCAAGTCAAAAATCAGAGACATCACCTTGCCAACAAATGTCCGTATAGTTAAAGCTATGGTTTTCCCAGTAGTGATGTATGGAAGTGAGAGCTGGACCATCAAGAAGGCTGATCGCCGAAGAATTGATGCTTTTGAATTCTGGTGCTGGAGGAGACTCTTGAGAGTCCCATGGACTGCAAGAAGATCAAGCCTATCCATTCTTAAGGAAATCAGCCCTGAGTGCTCACTGGAAGGACAGATCCTGAAGCTGAGGCTCCAATGCTTTGGCCACCTCATGAGAAGACTCCCTGGAAAAGACCCTGATGTTGGGAAAGATGGAGGGCACAAGGAGAAGGGGACGACAGAGGACGAGATGGTTGGATGGTGTTCTCGAAGCTACAAACATGAGTTTGACCAAACTGCGGGAGGCAGTGGAAGACAGGAGTGCCTGGCGTGCTCTGGTCCATGGGGTCACGAAGAGTCGGGCACGACTAAATGACTAAACAACAACATTCTGACTCGCCCAGAATTAAGGTCCCAGGGAAACAATGAAGGCTGTGCTCGCACAAAGGACATAGCAAGAAGAAGAACCTTGCTAGATCAGGGCCCATTCATTACCCTTCCAGTCCGGCATCCTGTTCTCCCGTGAGAAGCCTGCACCCTGGATGATGCCTCTGGCAGGAATGGAAGCATTGTGGCTTTTGGCCATTGATCGTCTTGCCCTCCATGAATTTGTCTAATCCTGTCTTAAAGTCAGTGCTTTTTTTCCTGGGGGTACTCTAGGGTACGCAGTACCAGCACCATTTCCCCCCTAGAAGAAAAGCACTGCTTTAAGCCATCCAAGTTGGTGAACAGCACGGCCTCCTGGGGAGGGAACAGGGGTGCCAGCTCAATAAAATATTCAATAAAATCACATGACACAGCACACACACCATCTGAATGGCAATGCCCATCAACTGGTGGGGGGGGGGAGAGGACCCCTCAAGTGTTTTACTGGTGGGCTGAAGGGACCTCTGCCCCTAGGAATTGGCTCCTATGGGGTGGGAGTTCCATGGTTACAACAATGCAGTGCTTAATAATAATAATAATAATAATAATAATAAATTTTATTTATACCCCACCCTCCCCAGCCAGAGCCAGGCTCAGGCCAGCTAATATAAAAAAAATCAGTAAAAACATAAAAAGGAAAAGGAAAAAAAAACCTGGTTAAAATGCAATTTAAAATGCAGCCTCATTTTAAAAGTCAAAACCATAAGGGGAGGGAAACATAGGGGTCAGACTGAGTCCAAACCAAAGGCCAGGCGGAACAGCTCTGTCTTGCAGGTTCTGCGGAAAGATGTCAAGTCCCACAGAGCCCTAGTCTCTTGTGACAGAGCTTGTATAAATGCTTACTCTTGTCTGTCCTGAATCTTCTGGCATTTGGCTTCATTTGGGTCAGTGTTATGAGAGGGGTGGGGTGGGGAGCTTTTCCCCGCTTTCTTCATGCCCTGACTAATTTTATAAACTTTTATCGTGCTGCCGCTTACTCGCCTTTTCTCAAAACTTGAAAGCTCCCAGTGTGGGAACTGAGTTACTCCATCCATTTGGTCATTTTGATTGGCATTCACCGCATTGTTGGGGGTTTTAACTGCATATTCACCTTCCATCCAAAATGCAAATGTATCCTATGCTCAGTTGTGAAATGCTATCATTTGATGTGCTCTTTTCTCAAACAAACGTCACACCCTGGGATGTCCTTCCTAGCTTGGCTCCAAGCAAAGTGTGAACACCTTTGCATGGGGTAAAAAATATTCCCACCCCTGGTATGTACACAAACAGAAATGACTCTGGTGCTAATTAAGCCATGTTCATGTGAACAGCTGGCGAAAACACTCTGAAACACAATGGAAATGACAGAGAATTCAGAAGTTTCTACAAACACTCAGCCATCCATCCCCCAAACATGTTCGCAGTTCAAGGAACATTTCAGTCAGGCAAAAGTCCTGCATTTGGCTTCTGGGCCAGAGGCCGCCTTTAATTTCTCAGAACTGCGTTCAGTACTGGGCCTGAGGTCACCCAGAATTCCCCAGCACTCCAGTTACCAATAACTCTTCAGAACTGTGTGGCAAAGTGACAAAGTATTGGGCAAGCTTCTAGCCTCTGGAGCTCTTCATCAGGCTTGATTGATGGTTCCCAAAGTGGGTGATGGCACCCTTTGGGGGTGGGAATTACTGAGGGGTGCTAAGAGGCAAGGAGGCCACAACAGGTCCAGAAGGTGTCAACATGAGAACGGAGGCTCCCCGTTTGTGGAATGCCCTCCCCAGGAAAGTTCATCTGGCACCTTCATTATGCACCTTTAGGTGCCAGGCGAAAATAATAATAATAATAATAATAATAATAATAATAATAATAATAATAATTTATTTATACCCCGCCCATCTGGCTGAGTTTCCCCAGCCACTCTGGGTGGCTTCCAATCGAGTGCTAAAAACAATACAGCATTAAATATTAAAAACTTCCCTAAACAGGGCTGCCTTCAGATGTCATTTAAAGAGAAGATAGCTGCTTATTTCCTTCACATCTGAAGGGAGGGCAGGTGCCACTACTGAGAAGGCCCTCTGCCTGGTTCCCTGTAACTTGGCCTCTCGCAGTGAGGGAACCGCCAGAAGGCCCTCGGTGCTGGATCTCAGTGTCCGGGGCTGAACGATGGGGGTGGAGATGCTCCTTCAGGTATACAGGGCCGAGGCTGTTTAGAGCTTTAAAGGTCAGCACCAACCCTTTGAATTGTGCTTAGAAACGAACTGGGAGCCAATGCAGATCGCACAGGACTGGTGTTATGTGGTCTCGACGGCCGCTCCCAGTCACCAGTCTAGCTGCCGCATTCTGGATTAATTGCAGTTTCCGGGTCACCTTCAAAGGTAGCCCCACGTAGAGCGCATTGCAGCTGAAAACCTTTCTCTTCAACCAGGCTTTTTCCTGATTAATATTCTATTGGCTTTTAAATGTGTCAGGGGTATTTTATTGTTTTAACTATTATTTTGTGCTTCTTTCCTGTATTCTTATCTTGTGAACCCCCCAAAAATTTTCAGATGAAGGGTGGTATATGAAATAATAATAATAATAGCAATGTTTTTTTGCAGAGGGTGGGGGTTTACATGTCCTCTTTTGCTTACTTCAATATGTGACCAGGCAGCCCAGCTGAATTTGGGTCCTTGGATGTCTGCCCCAAAGCCCTTCCCAATGGCACCACTGTCTCAGAACATTCCTCTTGGTAAGTCAGAGTGTTTAAGTATTTGGCAGTGACCGTAAAGCTTTCCTGGATGACACTTGAATTGCACAGATGTTGCAATATGTGGGAATTCTCTGGATTATTTCTACATTCCCTGTTCCTTTGCTTTATAATTCTGCAGCTCTTTCGGAATCTCGGAGAAAAGTCTGTTTCCATCTGACAGAGCAAGCCTAGCAGAAATCAAGCAAAGTGTACAGCAAACAAAGACAACTTCCAGAACTCAAGCTCTGAAGGTTGTGCAGTTGGGGGAATTAAGATCAAATGCTTGAAGGCCAGATAAAGATTAAAATCTGATGGCTACACTCTACTCATGATGCGCTAGTACAAAATGTTTTTCATTTCAAATTTATTTATTTATTGCCCTGCTCAGTGGAATCATGGGGCTCTGCAGTCTGAAAACAGAACATAGAAGTTCATTTATTTTTATTTACTTTAGTAAATTTATACAGTGTCCTGAACCCCTGGCCTACTTGGCAGCAAGTCAGTATGCCAAGTTCAAAGTGGGGGGCAGCGTGATCCACACAAGCAAAGTCCCAAGTCCAGGAAATGAGGGTCAGGGTCAATCCAAATAGCCAAGTCTGAAGTCCAGCAGTCAGGATTCAGTGTGGAGTCAAACCCAAAGCACAGTCCCGTGAAGGTCCAGGAATATCCAAGTCAAGATCCATCAACAAGTGCAGTTGAGCTGACACAGCATCTCAGCTCTGCTTGGCTTTTGTACCAGCATGCACCTGGGCTCTGTAATAAACAAAATCTGCCCTTATTCCCTTATGGGGTATACAAGAGCCCTTTATAGAGTCCTTTGTAGGTTCTCCATCGGTAGGAGAAAACAACTGAGGCCGACCAGAGAATATTGAGAAGCAAAGCAGCTAGTAAGCCTGGTTTTTATTGAACTGTTGCAACAGGGTGCTCCCCTCACACACAGGAGAGAGGAAGAGGATCCAGAACCAAGGTGTGCCTGCCCTTATATACATTTTAAATTCCCTGCCCTGGAGCTCCAGACCACCTCTCCATACATCATACATACATCTCAGAAGGGGTGTAGCCCAAGACCACCCCCCACAAACATCATACCTGCATCACAGAAAAGGCAGTCTACAACAGAAATTTGAATGTTGTTGTTTATCCTGTCTGCCAGGTTATCTGATAATGCATTATCTGATTGCCTTTCCTGGTAGTCTGGCATTTCCTTTGAGGTTCCCTCACCCCCTCCCTCCTTGCAGAGAAAACATTTGGTCAGTTTGGGAGTCAAAATGGTTTCAGGACGGTCTTCCTGTGCTGCTCCAGACTTGTGGTCCACATATCTATGTATGTGCTTGGTTGGTACATTTATGAACATTTATTATATATATAAGACCTTAATTTTTTTTATTTCAGTGTTATGTACTGAGTTGAATAGGATCCAAACTGTAGCAGTCTGATTGGTCCTAGAACAATAGGATCCAAATTGCAGCAGTCTGATTGGTCCTAGAACAATAGGATTCAGAATGCAGCAGTCTGATTGGTCCTAGAACAATGCAGCAGTATGATTGGTTGGCAGGAACCACCCAATCATGCTCCAGATATAAGTGAATCCACAACCTGATTGGCTTACAGTAGAATTCCAGAATTAGCCAATCATGTGCAGCCCATTGTGTAAATAATGTATATACTGTAAAGCAGATACTTTGAGGGGACTTCCATTCATTCCTCCTCACCACTATGAGCTGAATAAAGAGCATGAAATATACACTCTGAGTATATTTCATTCAGCTTGATGAGGCATGTGACCCTCACCTGTTCTGAGCCTAATTCAGCTGAGTAATCGCACACCTCTTCTCAGAGTTGGTGAGCCCCACCTGGCCAGCTAGGGAGCTGGGCTGTGGGCCCTTGCCTGCCTCAACCTCCTAGAACCCCCCTTCTACTACTCCCTACACCCCAGAGCCCACTGTGTTTCTGGAGACAGAGGCCCCTTTGCCTCTGGTGATGCTCTGGTTCCTGTACACTGACCCCCAATCCCCTTGCTATCCTCTGCCACCCGTAGAGTACCTCAGGATAAGAACTTGATTCATTCTGGAGGTCTGTTCTTAACCCGAAACTGTTCTTAACCTGAAGCACCACTTTAGCTAATGGGGCCTCCCACTGCCGCTGCTGCGTTATTTCTGTTCTCATCCTGAAGCAAAGTTCTTAACCCAAGGTACTATTTCTGGGTTAGCGGAGTCTGTAACCTGAAGCGTCTGTAACCTGAAGCGTCTGTAACCCGAGGTACCACTGTACTTCCTACACCAACCTCTCCTTCCTCAGCCCCACCTTGCACTGGCGTGTCTCAGCTACACCCCTTGCCCGGATCCTCTTCCTCCTTCCCATTGTCCTGCCAGTTCATGACATACAGTAAATATAAATCTAATAAGATTTAATAAAATTCTGCAGAGCTTATGTTCCAGGGATCGTGCCTAAAGCCAAAATTGTGTGTAGGCAAAACTCATTGGGTGTAATGGTGGGTGGGACTGCCCAAATCTTTTTTCCTAGATGTCGGTCCCCTTTTTATTTATTTTTTTGCCAAATGCATAAAGTTAAATGTGTGAAAATTGCAGCATTTCCGTATACTGTACAGTGGCACCTTGGTTCTCAAACAAACGCCTTGGTTCCCAAACACAAAAAACC
Organism: Podarcis liolepis; assembly: GCF_965112155.1. Taxonomy (NCBI): domain Eukaryota; kingdom Metazoa; phylum Chordata; class Lepidosauria; order Squamata; family Lacertidae; genus Podarcis; species Podarcis liolepis. The sequence continues at coordinate 89,052,357 of NC_139556.1, forward strand.
TGGAAGTAAGTGTTCCGGCTTTCAAATGTTCTTCGAAAGCTGAACGTCTGATGCGGCTGTTGGCTATTGTTTCCGGGGCACCTGCACCAATCAGAAGCTGTGCCTTGGTTTTTGAACATTTTGGAAGTCAAACAAACTTTCAGAATGGATTAAGTTTGGCGCTTTTGTTTTTGCTATTTATTTTGCGCTTCTGTTTTTGAGGCTTTTTGGGTTCATTTGTTTTTGTGACTGTGTGGAACCCAGTTCATCTACTGATTAATTGATTGGAAATGGATAAAAGCCCCCCATACAAACAATGACTATCATCAGTGCAGGTAAGAAAAAATAATAATTTTAATTTTTATCCTCTACAATACGGTCTTATTTATTTTATAGTACAGCACATTGATTATTGCTTTCATTTTATGGATCAATGGTCTCGTTAGATAGTAAAATTCATGTTAAATTGCTTTTTAAGGGGTTGTTTTCAAAATTCTGGAACGGATTAATCCGTTTTGCATTACTTTCCATGGGAAAGCGTGCCTTGGTTTTGGATTAAGTTTGAGATCCAAGGTACCCTTGGTCTCAAATTGCTTTCATTGTTGTAGGGCTTATTTTCTCAGAGAGACACCTAGGGGTGGCTGAGAGCCAGTGCTGAGAGGTGCGCTCTCATGTGAACCTCCAATTTATGTGTTGCCTGAAGCAACTGCTTAATTCATTGCTCTTTTGGATTTCATACCTAATTTGCTTGATCGTGGCTACATGCCCACAACATTTTATTAGATTCAATGGAGACTACTTGGTTCCCCCCCCCCATAGTCCACATACATTTTAGGTATATTGCACTTTTTTGCCACTGAAAAGCACAGCTGTGATCATGGGAACATAGCTGTCAACCGTCCCTTACTTGGCGGGAATGTCCCTTATCCCAGCGCTATGTCCCGCTGCTGTCCCTTATTGATGATGTCCCTTAAATTTCCCAGGTTTCAAAGGAAGCAGCTGCTCTCCCTCTTTGCTTGCCAGCCAGGGACGAGGGAGGCTCCAACTGTGTTGCTTGGCTGCGTTGCTCACCCAATAAGGAGTCTAAGAATGACTGGGGGGTGGAGCTTGCATGCTTTGTGCCTGGCCGCGTTGCCTGGGGACTCGCCTTTGCTCAGCGCTTCCCAGCGGAGAGGTGATGGTGGTTTTCCTTGCTAGATCCCCTTTGCCAGGTTGCTGCGCTGTGGGAACCACTGCTTGAGGCTTTGTTTGGCTGCTGGCTGGGCTTTCTGCCTTTGGCTTGGAGGGGCTCAGAAGTTGAACATACCTGTGCTGGGAAAATCCCTTATTTGGGCTGCTGATCCCTTATTTTTGAGGCTGCTGGTCCCTTATTTTCAAATCTATAAGTTGACAGCTATGCATGGGAAGGAATCAAAGAATTATAGAATTGTGGAGTTGGAAGGGATCTAGCCTAACCCCTTGCAATGCAGGAATATGCAGCTGTCCCATAATGGGGATTGAACCTGCAACCTTGGCATTATCAGCACCGCACTGTGACCAATGGAGCTGATTTAAGTTACTTGTCCTTCTCACTATTCTTTCTCTTCCCACTTATGTCTCATGGCACTTGTTTCCATAATAATAATAATAATAATAATAATAATAATAATAATAATAATAATAATATTTATATATACCCCACCCGCCCCGGCCAAAACCGTGCTCAGAGTGGCTAACATCAGTTATATAACACATCAAGATAAAACCAAGCAATCAATTAAAATACATCCTAGAATCAAATCAGAATCAGAATAAAACCTAATCAGATGGCAACCTGCAGATTAGGGTTGGAGGCCTTATTTATTTTTATTTTTAAAAATATTTTTTATAGAATTTTGAAATTATAACAACAATTTTTCTACAAATCTTAACTGAACAATTTATATATCAATATTTCTCTCCTCCCCGCTCGTTGTCTTCCCCCATATTTCCGTATTGATTTATTAAACAAATTCTATATCCTGCTGGTTTTACCCCTTATATAGTTGTGAAAGTTTAGTCAACACCTGCCAATGAGTCCAAATCTTTATACTGTCTTTTTATATAGTTTATAAATGGTTCCCACTCCTTTTTGAAATCAATGTTGTCTCTCTCATGTATCCTCTCTGTCAGCTTAGCCAGTTCCGCGTAGTCCATAAGCTTAACTTGCCATTCTTCCTCTGTTGGCTTTTTTTCTGTTTTCCATACTTGTTCTAATAAAATTCTTGCTGCTGCAGTTGCATACATAAACAGTCTCCAGTTTACTTCTCTTATATCATGATCTAAAATTCTGAGCAGGAAAGATTCTGGTTTTTAAACAAAGCTTTTTTTTCAACATTTTTTTCAATTCATTATATATCGTTTCCCAATATTCTTTAACCTTCTTTCATTCCCACCATACATGAAAAAAGTACCATCTTTCTCTTTCTCTTTGCATCTCCAACATATCTTAGATCCTGCTTTGTACATTTTTGCATTTTTTCCCCTGTGTGATATACCATCTACATATCATTTCAAATAATTTTCTCTTAATAATATACAATCTGTAAACTTTCAATTTGTTTTCCATAATCTTTCCCATGCCGCCAACTGTATATTATGCCCAACATCCTGAGCCCATTTTTATTTCTGCCGATTTTACCATCTCATCTAAAGTCTCTCCATATAGCAAAATGTTATATGCTTTCTTCAATAATTTGGTGTTTCCCTCCACTTTGGTAAGTACCATTTGTGTGAACCTGCCTGTAAGCAGAACATAAATTACCACTGCGCATTCGAAAGAAATGTCAGGATTGCTGAAAAGAAATGTCGAGATTCCTCCTTAGATAAACAGAGCGGGTCTGAGAGCTAAACCTGTTACTTTGGCAGTAGCCTCCATGCAGCATAAAAAGCATTTTTTTTGGGGGGGGTAAATCCCTGCTTTTGGAAGATGGATGGTGTACAGAGCGTGAATGAGAAAATGTGTAATCCAGCCAATGAGAAGCCAGACGAGATGAGTACCAAAGACTCTAGGCAGCTTGACTGAAAGAGATGGTGGCTATAAATGAGACAAACAAGGAAAATAATCCTGGCAGAAGTGAAGCAATCATAAAGAAGTAGCAGAATCGGCTTTAAGCATGGGTCTCTAATACTCTTAACTGCTTGCTACTTAGCAATTGATACAGTGGTACCTCGGGTTACATCCGCTTCAGGTTACAGACTCCACTAACCCAGAAATAGTACCTCAGGTTAAGAACTTTGCTTCAGGATGAGAACAGAAATTGTGCTCCGACGACGCAGCAGCAGCAAGAGGCCCCATTAGCTAAAGTGGTGCTTCAGGTTAAGAACAGTTTCAGGTTAAGAACGGACCTCCGAACGAATTAAGTACTTAACCCCAGGTACCACTGTACTGTTGTGTGGTACCCCAAATTCTGAAAGGTGATAGACTGCAGGGGTGCCTGAGCTTAACCCAGTGTTTGGTTTCCTTGGAATGAAGGCTGTGGATCTGTTTAGGATATATGGTTTTATTTACACATATATACAAGCTGAAGGGACGCGGGTGGCGCTGTGGGTTAAACCACAGAGCCTAGGGCTTGCCAATCAGAAGGTTGGCACTTTGAATCCCCGAGACGGGGTGAGCTCCCGTTGTTCGGTCCCAGCTCCTGCAACCTAGCAGTTCGAAAGCACGTCAAAGTGCAAGTAGATAAATAGGTACCGCTCCGGTGGGAAGGTAAATGGCGATTCCGTGCGCTGCTCTGGTTCCGCCAGAAGCGGCTTAGTCATGCTGGCCACATGACCCGGAAGCTGTACGCTGGCTCCCTTGGCCAATAAGGCAAGATGAGCGCCGCAACCCCAGAGTCGTCCGCGACTGGACCCAATGGTCAGGGGTCCCTTTACCTTTTACAACCTGAGCATAGGATGGAGCGGTTCACAGCATTAACATGCCAACAGATCTAATGTCATACATGCATAATAACAGCTCTGAAAGAGACCGGTTGATCATGGATTTATTGCATTACAGCAAAATTTGCCCTCGGAACTGGAGAAATTTTGGAAACTACTATAAAACATTTTGCGTCAGCTGGCTCCAGTTTTGCAGTCTAAACAGGCCAGAAACCAAAGTCTGAATGATAAGAAGAAATGACTCCCAATAATTTAGCATATAAAACAGAAATTGGACCCAGACTACATTTTTTATACCAGACCCTGGGTTACGTTTATGCTGTAAGTGTAAAACAACTTGCTGGGCGTTTATCAATAAAAAGAGCCAGTAAATGCAAAAACCGTCCTTTCCAACTCACAAAGTCTGAGTGTAAAAGAGGAATAAAACGAATAAATTTGAAAAACATTAGGTTCAGTCAATTTTATGCCTTCACATTTCATTTACTGCTTCCCATATCCTCCTTATTTTACTTTAAGGTTAATCATCCACACAATCCACTTCCCCATCTACAAAGCAGAGAGATGCCTCCCACATCAGGCAAAGCCTGTTAATTTTCCGTTTTTCTATTTTGGCACTTTATCTGAGTGTTCAGTGCAATTATTTTCAAATCATCATTTTTGAAAAGCCCCTTTTTAGGGACATTGAAAGGTGCTTGACAGATTGGGCAGGAGGAGCTCCTTGCTGGCTTTTAACACTGATGCAACATGGACAAGGGCTGAAATGTAGAAGCTGAAGGGAGGGAGGAGTTTGTTCATCAGTCTGAGGGGTCATGACAACCTGAGCCTGTGCTGAGTGTGAGTGGGTGGCATTTTTGAGCCAAAGGAATAAAGTCAAGGGGTTGCGTTCAAGCAGCGCTAAGGCGGATGGTCTGTTACTGTAGCAATTCAATGTTCTCTCCTACCTTTCTTCCCCAGATCTGGGGAGAAGAGAGAGGAAATTGCCTGCACTTCATCCTTGAGCAAAAAGTCCATTGAATACCACCCCAGGGACTAAATGAACACCATGTATTTATAACATGAATGCAAAAGGATTTAAAAACTTTACAAAGAATTAAGTCTATGGCCAACAGAGTACAGTGGTACCTTGGTTCTCAAACGTAATCCGTTCTGGAAGTCTGTTCCAAAGCCAAAGCGTTCCAAAACCAAGGTGCGCTTTCCCATAGAAAGTAATGCAAAACGGATTAATCCGTTCCAGTCTTTTAAAAACAACCGCTAAAAAAAAGCAATTTAATATGTATTTTACTATATAATGAGACCATTGATCCATAAAATGAAAGCAATAATCAATGCACAGTGGTACCTCGAGGTAAGAACTACATTTGTTCCGGAGGTCCATTCTTAACCTGAAACTGTTCTTAACCTGAAGCACCACTTTAGCTAATGGGGCCTCCCACTGCCGCTGCGCTGCTGCTGTGTGATTTCTGTTCTCATCCTGAAGCAAAGTTCTTAACCCGAGGTACTATTTCTGGGTTAGCGGAGTCTGTAACCTGAAGCGTCTGTAGCCCGAGGTACCACTGTACTGTACTATAAAATACATAAGACAGTACTGCAGATGATAAAAATAAAAATTATTTTTTTCCCTTACCTGAACTGATGACAGTCATTGTTTGGATGGGGGGCTTTTATCCATTTCCGCAGTCACACAATCAATCAATCAATCAATCAATCAATCAGTAGCTGAACTGGGTTCCACACAGTCACAAAAACAAATGAACTGGAAAAGCCTCAAAAACAAAAAAGTAAAATAAATAGCAAAAACAAAAGCACCAAACTTAATCTGTTCTGGAAGTCTGTTTGACTTCCGAAATGTTCGAAAACCAAGGTGCAGCTTCTGATTGGTGCAGGCGCCCTGGAAGCAATAGCTGATAACTGCATTGGACGTTCGGCTTCCAAAAAATGTTCGAAAACCTGAACACTTACTTGCAGGTTTTCGGCGTTTGGGAACCATGGCGTTTGAGTAGCAAGGCGTTTGAGAACCAAGGTAGCACTGTACTGTGTATAATAACATCCAGCAATCATTTGTGACCAAAGCTGAAAAGCAGATATTTTGTATAAGATCACATCAACGCACAGCAGAGCTTTACAAACTTTTCCTGTTGGTGACACACTTCTTAGAGATGCAGCATTTTGTGGCGCCATAATTCAGTTTTACTAGCAAACCAGAGGTTAAACTAACACCTTACTAGAGATACGGACACACATACATGAATTGTAATAACGAAATGTATGGGGACACAACATAACACATGAAAACGTTATATTTGTATTTTTGAAAATATATGATTTGTAAGATAATAACATACATTTCCAAGATTGTTGTCATTTACCATTTTTGTGGCTCCAAAAAAATCATGCTTTTTTTGCCGTGGTTCCCCCCCTCTCTCACACAAACACAGAGAGAGAGAAGGGGGGAAAGAGGACATATGGTTTCTTTAACTTAAGCAAGAATGGCTTGGCTTGACTTCACACCAAAACTGTACTTTTTAGCACCTTTGCATGACACACACACTGCAGGTGACACACTAACATGTCATGACATTCTGTTTGGAAAGCTCTGATGTACGGTATCCTAAAATATATCGCTCTGTTGCTTGAATGCATCTGTCAAATGCTTTTCAAGGAGTGTGTTTCAAATAACATGCCAGACACGTTTCGACTTATAAAACCATCTTCAGTGGCTTACAGCTGGAAAAGGGCATGGGCTCAGAGGGCAAATTCACATAATATATTACGCTACTGAAGATTTTTTGTAGCTGAAGAAGAATTGTCTAAGGCTTTTCTGCAATATAGCAGTGTCCAAGCCCCAGTGACCTCCAGTCCTCATTTGCTGTCCTGGCTGCTGCCCAAGACATGAAGACAGAGGCTCTTACTTGGAAGTAAGAAAGAGACCTTTGTTCAGGCAAGTAATAGCTCAGCAGACACAGTGCTTGGGGGTCATGGACTCAGGAGCTCGGGAGCAGAACAAGAAGTTCAGAGCTGGATGGAAGCGATGAAGATGTCACAAGCTTCAATCTCATACATACTTTCCCTTAAAGTAAACCCAGTGGTCTCAGGGAGACTGGCTTATGAGCTTGTGCTTCTGGAGTGGGAAAACAGCTGGCAGAAAAAGGGTTATGTGTTCTCTTCTCCTCGCTGCCCCCCTCAGCTTACCCTTACAAAAAGCAGCAAGTGGTACGTCATTATACACAGTATGTCAAGTGTAGCTTACCCAAATTTCCAACTTAGTTTTATGTTCAAGAGGGTAAGTGTGATGAAATATTAAAATGATGAAATATTGCCTTGGTAAAATCAAGGACTCTTGGCTGACTTCCTTTCATTGTGGAAGGATGATATATTTGCACAATGTGTTTTGAGAGGTAGATACCATTTCCTGGAGAATTTTCCCTGTAAAAGGAACTCTACTTCATCCTCGTTTTCTCAGACGTTATCCCCACTGAGTTAAATGAGGCTCAGGCTCTGTAAACAGCGTACTTTTAAATATCATTCCCCCCTTCCTAAAGAATCATGAGAACTATAGTTTACCCCTCACAGAGCCACAGGAACCCTTAGCAAACTACAGTTCACATGATTGTTTGGAGGGAAATGTGCCTTAAATGTAGTGTATGTAAGCAGCCTCACTTACAGCACACATTTAAAGCATGTCCTGTCTCAACCAAGAATCCAGGGAACTGTAGTTTGATGGGGGTCTCCTATCAACTTTCCTCACTCATAGCAAACTACAGTTCCCAGGATTCTGACAGCAAGGGTGAGCTTTAATTGTATAGCATGTACACAGCCTGTTGTTATTGTTGTTTCGTCGTGTCCGACTCTTCGTGACCCCATGGACTAGAGCACGCCAGGCACTCCTGTCTTTCACTGCCTCCCACAGTTTGGTCAGACCCATGCTGGTAGCTTCGAGAACACTGTCCAACCATCTCGTCCTCTGTCATCCCCTTCTCCTTGTGCCCTCCATCTTTCCCAACATCAGGGTCTTTTCCAGGGAGTCTTCTCTTCTCATGAGGTGGCCAAAGTATTGGAGCCTCAGCTTCACAATCTGTCCTTCCAGTGAGCACTCAGGGCTGATTTCCTTCAAAATGGAAATCATTTGATCTTCTTGCAGTCCATGGGACTCTCAAGAGTCTCCTCCAGCACCATAATTCAAAAGCATCAATTCTTCGGCGATCAGCCTTCTTTACGGTCCAGCTCTCACTTCCATACATCACTACTGGGAAAACCATAGCTTTAACTATACGGACCTTTGATGGCAAGGTGATGTCTCTGCTTTTTAAGATGCTGTCTGGGTTTGTCATTGTACACAGCCTTAGCGGGATTTATTTCATGTAAACATGGTTGGTTTATATAAACCTGCCACTCATGTTTTGTTCTCTTTGGTATTCAGAGATGGGAGGAATGCATCAACTCCCCTGCTTAAATATACAGTGGTCTGCCCAAGAGGTACTGAATAGGAATGCATGATGGAATCATCCTGGAATTTCATGCATTTGTCCCAGAACCTTTTGATCTTGGGCTAATAAAGTTGACTCTGCAATCTTTGAAGCTATCATGTGAGTCTAATTGTGTAAGATCGTTAACAGATGGTGGCTGACAAGACAGAGCTAAAAGCCTTAGGATGCCATTGAGATGGGGGAGTGAGAGGATACAGCCAGCCAGAGTAGAGGTCAGTTTGCACCTCCAGTGATACAGGCCTCACATCTCCTGATTTCCTCACCTCAACATCTGTCTTGGTAAATCTTGAGTCAGTATAAAACATATTTTCTCCTTGGCTTAAAGCTGGAAGAAGCAGCTTACCTGCTATGTGTTAATTCATTTAGTTTTTAGGAAACCCTATTGAATATTGTCATATTTCTATTGTTTTGATGTAAACCATTTGCAGATTTTTATTATATTAAGCAGTATAATAAATAATACAAATAGACGAATAGTTAAAACACAAAGACTGCTGCTGTGCAGAAAGGTTAGGGCACAACCAGGTGGGTGATCTCCAAATTGGGCCAGCTCTGGCAATGTAAATTTCATGGGAAATTTGACCATTTAAAAAATCTGAACAAGAAAAAGATTTATTTTTGGAAAACTGAAATACAGTCAGTACTTCCTTTCTTATCAGATATATTTTGCGGCTTTAACAACATAAAACATATCATTTTTAATTTAGGGTTGGCTTACAAGATAGCCCCCTGCTGTCTTAATCTGACCAGTGGCAAATGGGTGCCATTGACCTGGGGTTGAGCTCCAAGTGGTGTTCAGCCATTAAGACTGATGTTCCAGTTGCAACCCCTTGTGGACACTGCAATGTGGAAGAGAAGCCTAACCCTGTTAAATCAAAAACCTTAGCAGAAAAAGCTGGAACTGCAGCTTTCCAGTAAGAAATGAGCTTCTCTCACACTGAGAGCAAACATTCCTTGGGTGGGTCATGATGAAACTGAGTAAATACACTGAGTCAATTTTCTATGCATGCTTCCTGTATATGATTCACAAGCTCATGCCAATGAGATACAGTCGGTCACATGCATGTATACTCAGAAGTAAGGTCTAGTTCTCACAGGCATTCCATTCTGGAGATGGGTTTCTGTCTGGAGTATTGTGATTAAAAATTTTAGATAACACCTTCCTGGCATCCTTTGCAAGACCGATAATGTGAGGTCTGACACTTTAGTTTAAAGAGGTGCTTGGTGTACAGTGTGTGATGGCACTTTTTTTTAATGAGCCAACATGCTTATAAACAACTACCTGACATTCATAAACAACTACCTGACATTCAGAAGACATCTGGGAAGTTTTTAACGTGTGATATTTTACTGTATTTTTGGTTTCTATGGAAGCCGCCCAGAGTGGCTGGGGAGGCCCAGTCAGATGGGCGGGGTATAAATAATAATTATTATTATTATTATTATTATTATTATTATTATTATTATTATTACTTTATTGAACAATGATTGCACGAACTTCTATTGTACTGCTCCTTTTCCCTTATGGGGGTACCTGAGAGCCCATATAGAGTCCTTTCTTCCCCACTTTCTTAACCTGGAGGCCAACCCATCTGACAGCCACTGAGGACATGGAGATGCACCTGGTAGACAGACTGACGATCTTCTGGCCTTTCATTCACCACCATTTGGTATCCCCTCGTCAATTCAGTTGCACATTTCTTGCCCACAGTAATTAAGTGTCCAATAAGAGCTTCATCAGAATCTTGCACTTGAGATAACAGAGTGTTAACAGAGAAATCTGAGGGCTCCCTTGGACAAAAAACAAGGACACCGGACAGGAATACCAGAGCAAAACAGCAGCCAGTAGGCTTGGTCTTTATTGAAGACTGTTGCGACAGGACTCCCACCTGCCACAAGGTGGAACAAGATGGAAGCCCCAAACAAAAGAGCCCCCAAACTTTTATTAGCTGCGAATCCCCATGTTACACCCCCCCCAAACTACATCACTAAGACATCATGGTTACATCATGAAAGGGGAGGTCTGGTGGCAGTAATCTGAGCATCCTGGACCCTGCCCCATGGTTCCCCTTACCCTCCACCAAACACCCATCAAGTGTAACAGAAGAGATCTTTACATTTCCCTGTTTCCCAGCCAAGTTAATCACACCCTTTTGTCTTCATCTGGGTTTGTTATTTCTGGAATTGCTACCTGTCTGGCACTCAGGTATCAGGATGCCAGGGATTATCACTCAGGCAGAGGGGCTGCTGAGTAGTTGAGCTCACATGTCTATATGAATTTCCAGTGAGCCAGTACATAGATACATTTATCAGTGAATTCTTACATTTGGTACAGGTATCGTGCAGCAAAGGCCCTTTGAATAGATAGGAAGAAACTGTGATGAAGTGTTTTGTGGGGACAAATCACAAAAGTCACAAAAGTGATTGTGCTGGTTTTGGTAGTGGGCTGCATGTGCATGAAATCTGCTGGAGGGGCACCACCCCCAACCTATACATAAGTTCCTGCAACAAGAGCAATGGGCTTCTTGGGAACCGCTAGGAAATGGGTTGGAGCTTGTGGGGAAATGTTGTGGAGCACAAGGCACTTCTCGTACTCAAAGAGGATCTTCACGGGGATCTCTTTGCAGATGATCTTCCCAAAGATGGTGTCCCCGCTTGCTGATCTCGTCGGCCATCGCTCCGCAGCCCGCCCATGTGATGACACATCTGAAGGATTATGGAGTCCTTGTTCCATTCATGCCATTTCAGAATGTGGTGCTTCCTTATCTTGTTTCCTTGCCTTGTTATGGTGCTGGGAGCCCAGTACTGTAGAGATATTTAAAAACCAGGGGCATTTGTATGTGTGCAGGGCGAGCTCCTTTGCTCTGGCGGTATGGTTGTTGTCAACTCTTCACAGTTTAGCACGCAAGCTCAGCAGGCCAACACTTCTGATGTGTTAGTTGGGTATCCCCTGCTCCCCTGCCTTTGTCCATATCTGGCATAAGCTTTTTTTAAAAAAAAAATGCAAAGAACAGCACCACCACTGTAGCATATAAACATGCTGTTGTGTGCTTTCAGAACCTATATATCCTAAAATATATATCATGCTTTGATCAGTTTAATGCATTTTGCTTTTCTCTTGGTTTTTATGCATCTGTGTGGGGTTTATTGTTAAGTGCTTTGGGTTGTCCAGGACAAGTTAAAGCGACCAACAAATTCTATTATTCTTATTAAATATTAATATATTGATATTAAATATATTAAATATTAATATATTGAATAATTGTGTTGAATTATTTTTCCCATTGCAACAGATCTTTTTCCTTTCTCCAAGGGATAAGGTGTGTGTGTGTGTGGAAATAAGGGGATCTAATTTCTAAGGGAAGAATCGATTAGCGTCTGCTTTCCCCTCTCCTCCTAAGACTTCAACTCCCAGGAATCCTCGCGTGGGAGGGAAAAGTAGGCGTGGTCAGAATAATTGTTTTTAAATGTGCACACGTTCGCTTCATATTTATTCATTATTATTATTATTATTATTATTATTATTATTATTATTATTATTATTATTATTATTATTATTATCTGCAAGGGAACCTTTTAGGGGAACAGTGGCGACATGGCAATATCTGCGCCCCTTCGCTCTCGCCCCCCTCCGCCCATTTAACAACCGTTTGAAAGAGTGAGCACGAGCGTGAGGGGGCGGAGACGACTCTTCCCCAAATCAGCCAATCCTCAGTCGAGCTCACCCCCCCCTTCACGTCGGGGCTTAGGCGTAAACCGGGTACGGAGACCCGGCTCGGCCAATAGAAAACCGCCTTGTAGGTGGGCGGCGCCCAACCCAACGTTCGGAAACAAGCCGGTGAACCATGGAGACGCGCGCGAGAGGCAAACAGAAAGTGAGGAGCTGAGCCCCTGTGACGTCACCCGCACCGCCCCCTGAGGGAGCCACGCGCCAATAGGAGGCCGGCATCCCGGAGCATGAGCTTAGCGTCTCCCCACCCCGCCCCCCGGTGCGTCAGGGCAGCCAATGGGAAGCGGGCAGGGAGCGGACGCTCGCTTTTTTGAATTGGTGTGTGCGTCGCGGCAGGTCCCGGAATGGCGTCTTCCCTCTGAGCGGAGAGAGGCCTTGAGTCGCCCTGGAGGGTGAGGCGGAGGAGGGCGGAGCCTGTGGGAGGAGGCCGGGGGCTCCGGGGGTTAGTGAATGGGGGGGGGGGCGACTGAGAAGGGGGAGTTGGGCGAGTGTGGCTCGTGAAGGGGAGAGTTGGGCAACGGTAGCAGGTGGAGAGGGATGGGGAAGCGAGCTGGCTGAGAAATGGGAAGAAGGCCTCGAGTGGCGGCGGTGGTCGCAGTTGCAAGGGCAGCCAAGGGGGCTTGGTTTTAGTAACGCCCCCACCCCCAAAAAAGAAGAATTAAGAGGCAAATCTGTTCTAGAGTCTACCTGGAAGTCCCTCTTTTCCATTTCTGTCCCCGCCACTCCAAACCCAGGCATATGGAGACTGGGTGAAATAAATGCACTCTGTACTTGCTCAGAGGTGTCACCTTTTTTGCATTTTATTTTTTTACATTCAGGACCTAAGCTCTGGGAATGGAAAAAAAGAAAAGATGGATGAGCCTTAGTGTGTGTATTATAATAAGGGGTCTGTTAAGGAAAATGGAAGCTTATTTTGTATATGTATAGGAAAGTCTTGGGTGTGTGTGTGCCTCTTGTTTTGAAAACTTCATCTTGGCACCTACCTGGAAAGGCAGGGTTTAGGCATTGTGGTGCCGTCTAGATGTTGCGGACAGCAACTCCCATCGTCCCTTACCAATGTCCATGTTGACTGGGGTTGATGGGAAGTGTAGTGCAAAACTCCCAGAGGGCACCATGTTGGCTACCCTTTGTAAGGTGTAGCGCAAATGCCATTTCACCTGTGCTTCTGTTTCACCCTTACGTCCAACGCTGTGCTGTAGCTAAGCCAAAGTACATGGAACTGAAACAGTCACAAACTTCACTTGTTTACTGCTGCCTCTATCCTCACCGTTTCCTCCTGTTATTCCCCTTGTTTCTGTTTCTGGATTATAAGGATTTTGGCTAAGGAACTTTCAGATCTGCACATTGGAAAGGACCATGTTCATAGGTGGTGTTAAATAAAAAAATAAAAAATATTTAGGCAAAGGTAAGCTCTGGTTTGCCCCAGGTGCTTGATCACATCTAAAATTTTTAGTTGCATGTTAAAAATTTCTAAGGTGTCCAAATGTGTAGATTATTTTGCTAGGTCAGTCCAAAGGTCTGTGTAATCCAGTACTGTTTCCAGTACATCCAATATGCCCTTGTGGAACTCACCAGCAGGGTATAATGGTGATATCTGTACCCTATTTATCCCCAGCATCTGGGAATTGGAGAGAGGCCAGAACAGCAGCCCTGTGAGAAAAGTTGGGGCTATTTAGTTTAGAAAAAAGAAAAGCAGGCAGGGGGACATACAGGTGTATAGAATTAGGCAGCGTGTGGAGAAAGTGGATAGAGGGAAGTTTTTCTCTTGTAATACAGAATTTGATCTTATTAAAAGAAGTTGAAGGGGGGGAAGTGCAGAGCAGACAAAATGAAGTATTCCACAGTGCACAGCCAAGCTTTAGAATTTGCTTCCACCAGATGTGATGACAGCTAGATTAGATTACTTTAAGAGGGGAACAGACAAATTTATATAAGGCTATTAGTGGGTGTGTTTGCATGTCATGCTAAGCTATGATTTACTGTGAACATGCAGATCACTCCTGCATCAACTGTCCCTTCTGACAAGCAGGAGCAACAAACCAAGATCCTTGGCTTAGTGTTGCGGCTGAAACAGAATTAGTAGTTTCTTTAGCTCCAAGCAAACCAGGATCTGAAGCCAAGGTCTGTTCTTGGCTTACCTGTTGTGCTTTGTTTGAATCATGATCCCAAGACATGTACTGTGGATTGTTGCCCCTGCTGAAGCAAGAGTGATCTGCGTTTACTATGACATCTGAATGCAGCCATGCCTCTGAATGCCAGTCACTGGGGAACAACAGTGGGAGAGGGTTATTGTGCTAATGTCCTTCTTGTAGGCTTTCCAGAAGTATTTGGTTGGTTACTGGCAAATAGGATGCTGGACTAGATATGCCTTTGGTTTGATTCAGAAGGGATTATCTTCTGTTCTTACAAGGTGTTCTAAAATAAGAGGTAGTCCTTAAATCACTGCTTTGTAATATTGAATGTAACCTTGCTTTTGAGTTTTGCTTTAGAGATCTGGCAATCCTGCTCTGTGCCACAATTACAGTTTGTTAGTAATGGTTGTCACCTAATGTCAACACATGCTTTATTGTGTGTATAGGTGTTATAAAACAGGTCAGATGGAAAAACATCACACTGGAGTACTATTGATTTATAGATGTGTTTTGAGTAAGGATGAAGTAATGATACTTAAAATACAGATTTGGGGGGTGGGAATCATGGGTCTGTATGTGATACAACAGATTAGATTTATTTCAGATGCATGCTTAAATTCTTGATTCCATCTTCTATAAAATGTGTTGTTGCAGGACCTGAAACTTTGGAATGTGGTGGGCAGGGTTTATGAGCTGAAGTATCAGTGATCAGAGATGGAGCATGTGTGCATTTTCATCTATCCCCATGAAGCTCTGGTTTTTCATGTTGGGTACTGCCTCACTTTGTTCCATTGTTCACTGATCTAGTGAATAAGTCATTGGTAACTGCTGGGGGGAAATTGATTGCATATTGAGACTCCATGTTGCAACACTAATGCTTGGCATCTTCAGTCATGTGCTTCCTCACATGATTCCTTCCCGTACCAGCACTGCAAGTGCAGCAGGTCGCTGACCCAACTGTGGGAAATGACCACGTGAGCCCAAAGTTCATGGACAGCTTATGTATTGGGCTCACCTAGTGCTTGCTTCTTGCTTTCTTTTTGATTTCTAATAATTTGAAGAGCTGTCTTATTCTTGTTCTCATATCTTAAAATGAAATAAAAAGCATATGCAACACCTTTCAATTCATGCTGGTTGTGCACTTGTTCCTCTTTGATTGGATATCTGCCTCAGCACTCAGTGTTTAGGAAAACTGTAGATTACAATACTGCTCAAAGCATTTGCACTCATCTAAAATTAGGTGTGTTGGGCAGGGCAGCACCTACTTTGTGTAGACGATTGCATCTGTTCTGTGCTGAAATTATTCTGGAGCTAACAAAGGATATGCAGGGACAACTGTAAACCTGGGGTGGTCTTAACTTGTCTTGCATAGTCGATTCCCCCTTTTATTGTAGTCTATTGAGATGTTAAATGTTCTGAACACTACAAGCCTATCTAATATTCTAATCTGTGTTAAGCTGTTTTCAGTATGCATTCAAATTCAAAGTGCCTTGCTGGTTCAGATCAAGATCCAGTATTTGCACAAGAATCACAGCAACCAGCTAGGTGGTTCATTGGAAATTGGCTCCACCTCCGCCTTCTGCTCCACCTGTCATCACACTACTATCACAGAGTATAGTTTATCTGATCTGCTCATATTTTGCCTTAGCTGTGTGTTCCTGTGTGTTTTGCCATTCACTCTCTTATGACAGTGTAGTTAAAAAAACCACATTCCAGCCTCACCTGTAACAGCTGTGAAGTTGTGCGTACAGTTGCATAATAAAAGGTAGCATATGAAAGGTGAAAGTTAAGCAAAGGTTAGAAATCAGAAAGAGGGCTATGAGCATTGATGGAGTGGCTGCAGAAGAAGCTGTAGATGCAACACCTTGAAGTTTATGTAGAGTCTTCTTAAGTAATGGGCAGAGATGTTTCAGCAGTTGTTCTGAAGTTACTAAAAGGGAGTAAGACAGACAGGAAGGCATACAAGACAGACTTTCAGTTGTCTGGGCTTCATCATACAAAATAAAAGGTCAGATCTTATGTAATGAAGCATAATTTCTCTACACTCGGTACAAGCTTGAAATACAGGCCTCCTCCCTTGAGACTTGACAGTTTAGAGAAAATGAGAGGCTTACTATTCCTCAGATTTTTTTCCCTGTTCAAAATGCTTCTACTTAGTTTGATAATGTGAAAAGAGGTATGTTTATATGATGCATAAAGAATTCATATAGTTAAACACAGCCAGTTACGTTGTGAGTGTTATTGTTAGTTGGATTTGCGTAACTATAGGTTTGATAGTGTCCTGTAACCTGTCAGCTTCCCCTGCTGATGTGCCAGGAGTTGCTCTGATACTTGTAACACTTGCATGAGCATTTTACATAGCATGGCACACAAGTGAACTTAATCCCTTCCAGAAGTCCGGTCTTAAACTGAAACTGTTCTTGAACTGAGGCACGCTTTCCCTAATGAGGCCTCCTGCTGCCAGTTCCCTTCCACTGTTTGGATTCCATTTTTAGACTGAGGTAAAGTTTGCAAACCAGGACACTACTTCAGGTTTTGTGGAGTTTGTAAACTGAATCATTTGTAAACAGGACTGTTCTTAAACTGAGGTACCGCTGTACCAGAGAGTCATGGACACCAGAATTCCATGAACACAGAGACGAGCACAAATGAATACTATAAATAAACAGCATGTTGAGAAAGTTGCTCATTTGGCTCCAGTAGATTTTGCAACATTTGGACAGCGCATATAGTTATAGAAAAATATGTTTTGCATAAACATCTTGAAGTATGATCTTATAGCCCAGGTATCTTCACCCACTGACCCACCCAGAAAACCCCCCTTTCTCCCTGTAGTGTTTAGACCCTGCAGATCTTAATGGCAAAACAGAACAGGAAGCAGCAGGAATTGGTAAATGCAAGAGGAAAAGTGAGGCTTTGACAATGTAGGTACAAGCTCTGGTACGGGTATTCAAATTGCAGAGTTGCTTTTGGAGTACGGTTAGGAACCTTACATAGATTGCTAATAGTTTCCTAAATGGTGTGTTTCCTTAAAAATAATAATAACTTACTGGGTGATTCCCTTGCAGCCGTAGAAGTGAAATACCCTTTTGACCATGGCTGACAACAGTACGCTCATGTCTGATACAGGGAGGAGTCTCTTGGCAGATTCTTCCATTCTTGACTCCAAAATTACAGAATCTTCAAAGGAGAACCTATTCAGGGGATCAGCTTCAGATGGTGAAGGTAATGGAATGAATGGTTCTTATTTCAGAATGTGGATAAAAGTCACTTGCTATTAAAACTCTTGCAATCTAGCTATGAATGTAGTTATACTTCTCTTTGTATTCCTCTAGTTTTTTCAGATGGGAGCATTCAAATGTGTGCTTTTATAGCAATATTTATGTTATACTTAGCTAAAGCACAATGCAAACTCTTTCCTGTAGGCTTATTTTGTTTTTATTTACTAATTAAAGTATTTCTGTTTTGCCTTTGGCTTCACAATGGATCCCCAAGGCAACTGTCAACTTCATTAAAATAATAAAAGCAAGTAGAACACAAACAGCAGCAGCAATAGCAACTTTATAATAGGTAAATATCAAGACCACAGATCTAAATAGTGAATATATTATTGAAAAGTGCACAAACCTACAAAAAAAAAATTCTTGTTGGCATATAATGAATAAGCTTGTGGGAATTCTTTAATGGATAGCAAGATGTTCCATAATTTCTAAAGGGCCATTTTGCACATAATGCTAAGCCAAACCAGTGGCTTGGCGTGAACAAACTAACGTGTTTCTCCCCAAGCCTTGCTTCTGCTGCACTACCTGGCACTAAGCAACGGTTTAGCTTAGCATTAAACCTGAGCCCAGACGTGGTTGGCTTTACTCTAGACCAGAGGTTTTGAACCTTTGTGAGTCCCTGGCTCCCTACATTCTTTCTGCGGCCCCCCTGTGGGGCTCAGGAGCTCAGTTATGTCACCCCTTACCTTCCGAGCTGGCAGCCTCTCGCCCTTTTTCAAACACCATCTGTTGTGGAGTGTTCCCTCGGCCTTCTCCTTGGGAGTCCCCTGGGCATCTACTGCTGCCGCTCCTGGTCTCTGAGCTGCCCCCCTGCCCGAAAGAGAAGTGCCTCCTCACACTGCCCTACTGGGGCATCGGAAGAGGATGCCCCTACTGAATTATCTGGATCCATTCCCAACCAAGATTCAGGCCTAGCTTCAGAACTGAGTCAGCCTTGGTTACCCTGACCCATGACCTTTATCAGGACAGGGATAGAGAGAATGTGATCCTGTTGCTTCTCTTTGATCTCTCAGCATCACAGTACCATTAACCATATTGGCTGGATCAACTAAGCGAGTTAGCAGTAGGAAATATGGTGATTCTACAGGGCTGTTTTCAGAAAGTGACACTAGGAGACTCTTATCTGCCTTAGTGGCCCAACAGAACCTGGCCAAAGGTGAACGTGAGGTCAGCACCTTACCTTGGGAGACAGCAGCGGGCACTGCCGAGCCTGCATGGTGGAAAGGCTCCCCTTCAGCTCTGGGCACTCAGGTACCAGGGAGACCTTGCACACAGCCAGTACAAGAAAGGCCAGAGCGGTGCCTGCATGCCTGCCTGGCCTCCCACTTGTCTGTCCGTCCCAACAGCAAGGGCTGGTTGGACTCCCTTGCCTACTTGCTTGCCTACTCCAAGGCTGCCTCAGCTCCTGGCAACCAGCACCCCCTGGCCAGCCCCAGAGCCACCATTCACCTGGGGAGCTTGTAGCTAGAGCTGCTGCAACAGGTGTGCAAACCTTTGGGAGGAAGAGACGTGAGAGGGCATCAGAGGAAGGAAGGAAAGGAAAGAAGGACCGAGGCCAGTGTTGCCCACAGCACCCCTGACCATCATTCAAGGCACTCCAGGGGGCCAGAAACAGAACCCCGGTGCTAAACGGTTGCCGCCTGTATAGCTGAATTACATGTATAAAAGGATGTTATTGGGAATATAAGCTTCTTCTACTTCCTCTCCCTTGTTGAGAGAGAAGATAGGTCGCTTTAATTCTGCAATCATATGTTTAGATACTGTTTGTTCTTTTTTCACCTCTCCCAAAAGAAGAAATGCCGCAGATTGAAACTAGGGTAGTCCTACCGAAAGAAGCTGCAAAATGTGAAGAACTTCTGAAAGCTTTGGAGGTAAGATTTATCAGGCCCCCAACATGATGCCCATGACTGAACTTGTGCCCTTGAAGATTTCTGGTGCTCTCAAAATTCTAAATGCCCATGATCCCAAAATGGTATGTGATCCCTCATGTTATTGAAAACTTGTAGTTGAGGCTTTGGATTATTTCGTTCTCATACTGAAGTTCTCCTCTTCTGCAGACCATTAAGATAATGGAAGTTCCCGTTATAAAGATAAAGGAAGCTAGTTCTGGTAAATCGGAAGAAAAACTTATTAAAAGTATTATCCATATGGTATGTTGGGGCAATTACGTGTACATATCTGCATGCAGTCTTTGGCACTACTGGGACAGAAGTGGGCAAAATCAACAATCTCATCACTTGGTATATGGATAATATAAAAGCACAATAGTAGTGAATGGTGCACAATGGAGCTAGCTGAATCGAAGCTTTGACACTTTGGGGTGTTGGCATTGGTTCTGAATTGATGTACACCTGTGATTGTTACGATGATGTATCTCATGCTCATGAATTAGAACTCAAATTTGATTTAACTATTAAAACTCTTTGCTTCTATCTGCAAAAAAGGAGTCATGTTTCTGTTGAGCTAGCTTCAAATTTAATGGGCAGTTTCTAACCCATACTTATTTTTATTGAAATAATCCTGCTATACAACTTATAGGCAGAAAAACATTTTTGTTAGCTTTACTATTGTAAATAATACTTGACTTTTTTGTAAACAATCGAAGGAAATTAAAGTGCCCTACATAAAGACGGATTCAGTGGAGGAGTATAAGAATTCCGATTCGCCAGAATTTGAGACCATTTTTGTGATAGCAGACTTTCAAGATCCCATTTTCAATGATTTGCACAAAGCTGACTGCAGAGTCCTTGGGCCCCCAATAGTACTGCATTGTGCCAGAAAAGGCGAGGTAAGAATATACATTGTAAGAGATCTTGAAATGGTGGCTAGCTTCTGTTTTAGACACGCATATATTTGGATACAATCGTGGCTTCCCCTGTAACTCCTAAAACTGGGGCCTGTTTAAAAATGTATTTTATTCACTTGTCCTTTGGGATACACACTGGATTCTTGATCCATGTCTGTGTTAAATATCACAGTCATAACCTTTGACAGATCTGTTTTCACTCATTTTTCCTCCTTACCATGATATCTGTAGTGCAACATTTGAATGAAGCACACTTCTATTGTGCATCTAATACTTGAAAAAAAAATAGAGTCTTGTGGTACCTTAGAGGCTAACAGGTTTATTAGGGCATAATAAAAAATACATCCATAATGAAAATGTACACTAAACAAAACATGTTAACACAGGAGGTTCTGATCAGGTCTGTGGTCCTTTTCTTACATTGCTGTAACTGTGTTTTCTTCTTCCCACACAAATCTCTCCTCCTCCCTAGGGAGTCTTTAGCTTTAGCGTCCTTTGTCTTGTAAATGTGACTTCTTCATTTAGATGTTAACAAGAACAGTATAGGAAGAAACAACCAGGAAGTGACTTCTATAGAGCTGTAGGTTTCCTGAATGGGTGGCAGTTTATTCTTCAAGTGCATGATTTTCACACGTCTTCTGTGACAACTAACCAGTTTACTTTTATTTCAGCCTCTGCCTTAACCAGTTTACTTTTATTTCAGCCTCTGCCTTTCTCATGCCGCCCGTTGTACTGTGCCAGTATGCTGAATCTTGTGTTATGCTTCACAGGATTCAGAAAGAAAGAAGAATTGGTAAGATTGTCCTTTTTCCATGCCCCTTAGAATAGTTCACCTACATGGAATAATAGTTAAAGAGGCTGCAATATTGAGTGGAGAACAAGTAGTGGGAGATCCGCATGGAGCTTGGTACTGACTGCTATAGCAGCACCACTTGAGGAATGTGCAAAGAAGTCTTTTTTTAAAGTCACAAATGGAATAGTATGATGGACATGAAATGGGGACATCTGGATTCAAGCTTCCACTCAGCACTGAGTGATATTCAGCTGTGGGATGGCAACTGGTCCAACTTGAAGACATGATGTGCATCTGTTCCTGCAGGCATTTTAAGGGCTTTTTCTGATTTTACCTGCTGATTTTTATTTGTTATGTGCTTTCTGTGATTTTTATGCACACTGCTTGGAAATTTTTGTATATAGTTGAAATAAACAGAATGGGCATCATGTCATATACACCACCATATGGAAGACAGGAATACAATTATGAGACACAAGTTGGTTAAAAGTACCAAATGTTTGTGGGGTAATACTGTGAGTGCTGATAAGTCGAGTTAACTCACTGCAGTCAGCAAGTAGTTATCTTCTCTTTCTGCCTCTGGCAGCTAAACATTCCTTTAAAGTTTTGGATTTTAACCTATTCCTTCCATGTGGTAGAGTAGTATGGCATTTATGGGGTGAGTAACTAGGCTTCGGACCGTTGCAACTTGTATACTGTTTTTTCAGTTACCCTCACAACATTGTAGCCAATTGGAAGTAGAGTGGACATCTGCTTCTGCTTCCCCTTAATTGCCAGGTTCATAGGGTGAATTTTTGACTCTCCTGTGCAAAGCACCCCTAAGCAAACCTTCCTCCGAACTCTTGACCCTCCTGTGCAGGAATGCCTTTAAAGAGAGAAGTAACCATTTTACAACCCAAATGTTGCAACATAAACTGAAAGGAGAATGGCTGGAAGTACTGTTGCTTTGTACACTGAATTGCAGACTGCATATTACCTTGGTCTAATAGGAATTTTGTTTAAAAAATAAATAGAAAACTAACTGGAGCCCAATTTTGTTCTTAGGTGAAGCTGGTGACTTTGGCTCATCATATGGGAGGGATTATTCGACGGGATTTCAATTCAAAAGTTACACATTTGGTGGCTAATTCTACGCAAGGAGGCAAATTCAGAGTATGTTCATTTCCCTTTCTATTCAGAGTTTGGGTGCAGAATATGGTTTTTTTGCATATACCAGGCATATGATGCAAAGGGATGATAAGTACTGTATGTACACTAAGCTGTGGGCAGGAGTAAATGGATTTTGCATTTAAAGTTTTTGATTCTGCATCTTTATTTTAAGAGGCATTTCAGTATTTTGAAGGATGTCTTGGAGGTGTATTAGAGTGGCATTTTGAAGTTGCATAACTTTTCATTTAAATGTCAACTCCAAAGCAGTTGAAGATACAATTCATATAGATAAGTATTCTGTTGCAAAGCCTATACTTGCAGCCTGGTGCTGTCAGCTGGAGATCTAAGAATGCAGTACAGTAGTTCTTCTTATGGAGCTACCTTACGACCCAGTGGCAGGAGATGTTTAATACTGTAACTGGACAGCAGTTTTGTTGCACCCGGCCATATTAAAATGAAATCTCACTTGTGTCTACGTTTCCCACAGGAATGCAGTGAAGTATACCATAGCTGTCTTCCATGAGCAAACATCTATTTTATCTAAATCATTTGAAATACAGTTGATCCTCCGTTTATGGCTTAGTAAAATAATGAATTGTCCATATTCGTATATATGATGGATTTATTGAGGGCTGGATAATATGTCTCCATTCCAAAATGTTGGGGTGGATAGACATAAATCATTGATTGAAAATCTGATTTACATTGGCTTCCCCCTCCTGCAGAAGGACTGTAGCTCAGTGGTAGAGTATCTGCTTTGCATGAAGAATGTCCCAGGTTCAGTCCCTGGCATCTCCAGGTGGGACTATGTACCCAGTCTAGAATGTACCCAGTCTAGAATCCTAGGGAGACTATGCCAATCAGTGTATACAATACTGAGCTAGATGAATCAATGATCTGCTCCATTCCCCCTGTTATTTGACTCAAGGAAGCAATTCAATTGTTTTAATATTTCCTGAAGGAGCATGTATACTAATCAACTTACGTAATTAAAGCTTACCATTAAATAAAGCTTTTCTATTACATGGGAGCAGAATCTGACTGTTGGGATACTGCCAGGGAGATAAAGTCCATCATGGCCCCAAGCTGTTTGCCGGACGATCCATCGATCTCCCGTAGTCATGCAGTATGAGCAATTAGCGACACGAGTTTCCTGGAAATACCTTGCCACATTCCAGGGCTCATGCACACTCTTATCAGCAGATAATGCACAGCCAGAAGTCGCACTCAGGAGAGCATTATTTACAAGCTTTTATTCAGCGTTGATCAGAACAAAGAAAGACATGACTGTTCTGCGTCAGTGTCTTCAACAGAGAGAGAAAACGAAAGCAAAGTAGTCAGGAATTTCTAATGCCTTCATGCAAAAGAAAGGTGGGAGGAAGGAATGTGCAAGCCTGAGTATTGCCAAACCATGTTTTGGTGTTGGAATATGAATATGTGGGTGCATGTTTCACTATTACAATGTTTGACTCCAAAGGCCAGATTTCACCTGCTTTGTTCTTTGAACTTTGTGTTTCAATAGGGACCCATGGATTCAATTTTGTGAGCTTGCCACACTTCCACTAACATCCAGTGTTAAAGTACAGATTTAAAAAAAAAATTAAAAAGCCCACAAATGTTCATTCTGTTTATCAAGCATAGATTTTTGTGTTTTGTGAAATCCTATGATCTTTACTAAGTAAGCCTTTGCAAGGGCATTCTCTTTTTCAGTCTGCATAGGAACTGTACCTGTTAACCTCTTTCTCTGCTGATTTGCAGGCAGCTGTGAGTCTAGGCACACCCATCATGAAAGCAGACTGGATTTATAAGGCCTGGGAGAAAAGGAATGACATGTATGTATACATTGTTCAAAGTGGCATTGGTATTTGCACTTGCGTGCAGGACAGTGAGAAGAAACCATTTTCTGCATAGGAAAACATGGTGCAACAAAGTTTAAATCCCTCATCCCATTTCCCCTCCACTCCTTAGTGACTTCTGTGCTGCTGCTGAGGAATTCAGGAAAGAATTTAAAGTTCCCCCATTTCAGGACTGCATGTTGAGTTTTCTTGGATTCTCTGACGAAGAAAAGAAGAGCATGGAAGAAATGACAGAAATGCAAGGTAAATGTGAAAAAACTATTGCAGTAAAAGAGTCTATGTACATAAAATGCTTTAAACCTCCTTGTGCCCTGGACAAAAACACTACTATCACTGTAAAAAGATACTTTGGGGGGGGGCACACATATTAAATAGCCAGCATGTTATTGTATTGCTGATACTACAGATTTTGATGCTCTGTTTTACTGAGAACGTGTTAGTGTTCATATTTGTAAATGTATTACAGTAGTTGATGACTTGTTTAATGAACTGTATACCCCTCTATTATACCTGTCTATGGAATCATGCTTTTCTACTGATTTGCACTTAAAAGAGGTTGACGTCGCCATCTAAAGCAAGTCTAAATGCCGAGAATTTGTTACAGAAGAAATGTCAAATGCTTAAGCTGTATCTCAAATTGCATTTGTGCAGATTTGTGCTTTTTCTTTAATTCATGTACAGCTTCCTGAACGTAAAAATGTGGAGAGCCAGCTTTGCATCATGCATAATAACAAAAATCTGAAGCTGTGCGAAAGAAATTAGTGCTCTCTCCTTTAAATATGCTATTCTAAGTATGGTTAGCGTTGTTTGTAGGTGCTCTACAGTTCTTAGAGCTCTCCATATCTTCATATCCCTTACGCTAACATTCAAAAAGGCCAGTATTATTCTCAAAGTACAGACAGAAGAAATAAGCAAGTTCCATGTAGTGAGTTCATACTTGTGAGATTTCAAGTAGAGACATTTATGTTTATCCTCTTAGCCAGTATGTAGCACCAACTAGTGATGCCCTTCTCCATTCTCTAAAATCTGCATCTGCTTGCATTGAGCCTCAGATTTCTTCTATATCTTCCTTTCTAAACTCTTATTCTGAATAAATAAGGGTTTGGTGGACCTGTGGTCCTCTTCCTAATTTCATGTGTGTGGCAAGGAGGGGAAAATGTTGACGACAAGTGGCAAGAAGAGATGTGCCCCAGCTCTGTCCCCTGACAGATTACATGTGAGGGACAGAGGAAAGTCTCCTCTCCCCCGCCTTACATAATACTTTGAGAATAACTTTGCACATTTTCCCCTGGGAAATAAGATTCCTGCCTCCCTTGGTGTTACTGTAGTGTGTTGGAATGAAAATTAAGTGTAGAATTTAGGAAGGAACAGATTAATCTTGGCAACCCTCTTTTGTCTTCAGGTGGACAATACCTGCCTGTTGGTGATGAAAGGTGTACTCATCTCGTAGTTGAAGAAAATACTGTAAAAGACCTTCCATTTGAGCCATCACAGAACCTCTACGTTGTAAAGCAAGAGGTCAGTTTTAATAGAAAATCCTGGATTCTTAAAATGCATCCTAAGCCTAAACCCCTTGGCTTTTGCTTTTCAGTAGCTATTTTTAACGTTGGCAATGATGGATTGTTGTATATGCTTGAGCAAATCACAGAAAATGTTTTTTCTCCCTCTAGTGGTTTTGGGGAAGCATTCAGATGGATGCCAAAGCTGGAGAATCCATGTACCTTTTTGAAAAGGTGAGCTGCTATAGAAGGAAATCTAGAATACTGAAAGCAATTTATAGAACCAGAATGGGATCTTTAAACTGGGCAATTCTTGGTATTAGCTTATTAATGAAATAGAAGATGGAATTTTGGGTGATATTTAAACACTTCAGTTCCATTAACCGTGTCAAAGCATTTTTTGTTTCTGTATTTATGTAAAACACGTATGGACACTTTTATGAGCAAAACTCAATTAAGGCAACTCAAACCATAGTTTAATACAAACAATGGTTTAATGACTCAAACCATAGTTTAATACAAACAATGGTTTAATGTGAACAAGCAGCAGATCGCAGCTCAGAAGCTCTTGTGGCACTCCTCCTCCCCTGGTGCTGTGCCAGAGACGAAACAAGGCAGAGTTGTGCTTGTCATGTCATCTGAACCAGAGTTTGTGGCTTCCTTCCCCTAAACAAACCATGAGAGGTAAACCAAGAACAAAGCTTAGCTACTACTCATGGTTTGTTGGGAGAGAAACAAACCATAAGCACAGGTTTTGACAGCGTAATGAGCCAGATTCTGGGTTGTTTAGTTTGTGGGAGCAGCAGTGCTGGAACATTTGAGCAGTGTGCACCACCATGCTATTTGTTCCCATTAAACCATAGTTCATATTAAACCATGGTTTAATCTGTCATGTGATCTAGACCAATAAGAGACTGAAGTGCAATTTCTAACAACAAAATAGAATAGAATACAAAGCCTCCTGTGAAAATTTGAGTAGTAGTAAATGCGCATCCAGCCAAAAAATAAAACACTTTTTTCCCCACAAGAAAAACCATCACCTCAAAGGAATTCAATAATAGTAGAAGATAATTACTAAAGAATCAGCCAGTGAAAATAATTGGGTTTTCAAGGCCTTCCTGAAGGGCTATAGTAAGCTTTACAGTGAAACCAATAATTCATTTCAGTAGCAGGATTTTACAGCTTCCTGTGGTTCTGAGCTGTAGAGCAGGAGTACAGTTACCTATCTGAATGTTTATATTTCATTGCAGTTAGACAGTCCTGAACTGAAAACGTCTGTCTCACAACTTTCACTGAGTACTCCAAATAGCAACCGGAAGAAACGTCGCTTAAGAGAGACCCTTGCTCAGCTGACCAGAGAGGCAGACATGTCTCCCTTCCCACCTCGGAAGCGGCCATCAGCTGAGCATTCCCTTTCGATGGGATCCTTACTTGATATTTCCAATACTCCTGAATCGGGCATAACTAATGGAGGTAAGGCAAAACCAGCTCTGTGTCACTTAATAGTTGTGGCAAAAATAAAACACTTCTGAATACTGACACGAGTAACTGATTTTTCCCTTCTCAATACTATACAGGGAGCAGGATAGAATTGAGGAACGTGGATATTGGTAGACAGAAGGGCAACTCTCATTTCTATAGACTTAGTCGGATGAGGAGGAAATCATGCAGGCTTTCCAGATGTATTCCTCTGGATAACGTTGCTCGTAAATGTTGCATAAACTCCTTAGAAAATCTGCAACAAACCATCAAGGCAGCTAGCAGTAAGCCACCTGAAAGCCTAGTTAATGAAGCACCTCAAATGAATCTTCAGAAATTCATTATTTTCCCAGTCGAAAGCAAGGAAACTTCTGTAAGCCTCCGTTCCATTCCAATTTTGAAAGATCTTGTCTTATGCGAACATCATCCAGTTAGAGAGGTACCGAGAACATCACAAGGTGATGATGAGCAAATTTCCTTAAATTTTTTAGATTGCAGTGACCATTTAGGTAATGCAGAACTTAATTTGGGGCATGAGTCGTGTACTAAAGGCGATTTCAAAATACAAATTGGATCCGTTTGTGGCACCTGACTTCCAAGGTGAACCAAATTTGTCCCAGCAAGAGTAGAGGTGGAGACATCTTACTGATGTAAATAAGGTTGCTTCAGCTGTACCAACTTCAGTGCTGAAGTGCAGGAAGTGAGTTGTGAGAGAAGCAACAAGGAACAAGATGAGTGTCGTTTTTATGATGGAACACTGGTTAATGACAGTGATAGTTGGATAGGAAGACTTGAACCAATGTCTAAATTTAATTCAGATGTTGGTTTCGCTTGTACTGCTTCAGTGCTCATAAGAGGTAAAATGAGGTGCTGTTCAGATTCCTGATAAATTCTGCACCTGAAAGCCTTGGCAATTTTCTACAATAGAATACAAAAAAAAAAACAAAAACTTCTGGTATCAAAATGTTCTGGGGATATTCCCTAATATTGCTAAAATAATGGGCATTGGCTATTTTATAATAGTAGCACAGAGAGAAAGTGGTAGATAGAACTTCACCTTGCATGGTGGCACAGAAAGTAAGGGCTTTTCCTGTTCAAGCAAGTTTTTATTTTGTGCGAGTTTAAAAAGTTGGAAGAGCACTCAAATCTTCATATTTAAAATGGATTAACACATCTAATGGAAACAGTTGTCTTAAATAGATCACCTGTTAAGAATCCATGGTAGTTTCCCTGCTTGTAAAAACCAACCCCCCCCCCAAATAAACAGTCAAATAAATCATTTTTACGTCTTGTGTCTCCATCCTTTACAGAAACTCCAAAATCATGTGCAAAGCCGTCCAAAAACTCGACTCCTTTTCTGCCAAAGCAGTCTGCGAGATGGCAGGTTGCGAAGGAGCTGTATCAGACGGAGAGCAACTATGTTGATATCCTGACAACCATAATCCAGGCAAGTCGATAGGTCCCCCCTGTACCTGATGAAAACTTGCTACAAATCAGTAGCACCTCAGTTTCCAAAAAGATCCATTATAAGGGGCCTCTGCTACAACTACTATTGCAGTAACTGCCCTCTGAGGGCTGATGGGCACCTTACACGGCAGCCATGTTGTCTGTATGCTGTGCGTGTCTCATGCCAGATAAGGAGAGGTGTGTTTGCAAAGGATGTGATGTGGAGGCAGTCATGCGCCAGGAAGCTTTGGCCTGCCTGTGCTTCCTGGCACATGTCTACCATGCACATATGACTGAGGTTTAAATAGGCTTTTTTTTTTTTACATGGGGATCCTTCAGTTCTCCCATCCAGATGACTGATCGGTTTCATGCTTGCTCATCTTCACCAGTGCTTCAGCAGCAGGTGCTCCTACGCCGCTTGCTGGGCCCACTCATCTGCTGTATGTTAAAGTCTAAACTGACAACCATGCCTAGTCAGCGGCTGTTTTTATTGGAGCGCCATTGTGAGAAGGGGCTGAAGAGTGACAGGTCTGTGCCTGAACATGGCCTGCCAAGAAGTTATGTTAGCGCTGATGCAGTTACTGGAAATCCAGAAAGTCAGAAACAATGCAGCTGCATTAGAACACGAATCATTTCCAAAATATAATTATAAATGCGTCTTCTCCAGCACTCTGTTCGAACAGTGTTTCTGGATCGCAACTAGGTTGTCCTTGGTATCATCGATGCTCTTACTTTCATTTAGAAAAATATATTGATCTGTATTTTGCAAATAAGAATGTTTTAGAAATACTATACTATACTATACTATACTATACTATACTATACTATACTATACTATACTATACTATACTGAAATGTTTAAATGTTTCTTTGATTGTCCTTGAATCTTACTGCCACCCTTGCCATGCTCCTGTCACACCTCTGTGGTGCGCCACATCCTTTGAGAACCACTGCTCTAACTGTGCCACTTGGGGGTTGGTAATGCAGACAGAGCTGAACCAACATCAATTTATATGGGTAGTAGGAAAGCCTTCATTTTTATTGTTTAGGGCAGGGGGGTAAGGGGAGTGACTACTAGGCGGCAGCATCTTGGCACGGTAAACCTGGCCCGGTGCATAATTGCCAAGAGGTGGCTTTAGGGAAATTGTTATCTACTCCAAAGAGCATGAATCTGCCTTGAGTGCAGCCTTCCAATTAAGATGACTCTGTGGTATTAAATGTATTTGCTGTTTTCATTTTTTCCAGGTCTTTCAAGTCCCCTTGGAAAAGGAAGGACAACTTGGAGGCCCCATCCTTGCACCAGAGGAAATTAAAACCATATTTGGCAGTATCCCTGACATCCTTGATGTACACACCAAGATAAAGGTTGTCTTCAAGACTTGTACAATGCAGATCTTTCATCTGTGTTGCTTTACTCCTGAGTTTTAACTTGCTTGTGCCACCCTGGGAAAACATGAATGTCTGGAACAACTAAGGACAGAAAATGGAATTTGAAGTTGCAAGTTTAGCATTTGTTCTACACTCTTCAGTTTAATAGTTCATGAATAGATTCCCTGAAACTGACTCACATCAGGCATAATACCAAAAATAAGGGTGCTTATATTTTCCCTTGTTTCTAAATGTGGTATCAAATTGTTATTGTTACCATTAATTACAATTGTATAGTACCCTTCACAACAGAAAGAAACAAAACGAGAATTAAAAATACATAAGAAAAACAAACCAATAGCACTCCCCCCCACACACATTTAAAAAGCCATAGAATGTTAATCTGCTGAATGCCTGGTTGAAGAGAAATGTTTTTGCCTGGTGCCTAAATATATGTAACGAAGTCGCTTATCTACACTCAGTGTATATAAGCACCTTCATTACGTATCTTTAAATTAAAGGCTATTTGGGAACAGAAAAAAATGCACAAGTTCAGGATGCTAATATAACTTTCCATCTTACAAACTGTAATTTTTTTTTAATAGGCGATATGTCATTTATTTTCTAGGAGGACCTTGAAGACCTTATGATAAACTGGACTGAAAGCGAAAGCATTGGTGATGTCATACTCAAATATGTAAGTCTTCAACACTAGCTGCATTACCATGAGTGCTCGCATAGCACATGGGGAGGAACCCCCTGGTCTTGGAGGAATTGGGGGAAGCCTCAAGCAATGCTAAAACACACAGCTTGTTTTAGTAACATCGAGCAAAGTTTTGCATTGCACACTTGTACTGTTGCATTTGTATACTGCCCTACACCTGTAGATCTCAGAGATGTTGGGGAAGGCTGCTGTGGAGTGCCTCTTAGCTGGTTTAGTGGTGACTGAAAATACTTCAGGGCATGATGGTATATTTAAGCTGGTTGCTGTAAAGGACCAATTTTTAAAATTACCTTTTTCCACTTCAGCTTTATGCTTGTTGTAAATGAAAGTTCTGCATTCTTTCAGTCAAAAGACTTACTGAAAACATACCCTCCTTTTGTGAACTTCTTTGAAATGAGCAAGGAAATGATTACTAAGTGCGAAAAACAGAAGCCAAGGTTTCATGCTTTCCTGAAGGTAATTACCTTTCAACCCCTTTTCCTTGCTCCCCCACTCTGTGTGTGTGTGTGTGTGTGTGTGTGTGTGTGTTAGATAGATAGATAGATAGATATAGATATATAGATATATAGATATATGGAAGGGATTTCATCTGTGTATTGACTTGGAGTATGTTTTTGACTTCTGTGTAATAAGTTAGCAGCGTCTGACTTCAATGCCTTTAGAACAGGTGTGGACCGAAGGTGGATTAGGATCTTACCTGTAGATTGGCAGAGGTTTTTCACTCCTACTTGCTGAATCATTTAAAATATTGCTTACCTCCTCTTCATTGCCAAATTAAACCCAGAGCAGGTTGCCTAAAAAGTCACATATGTGCTACTACATTTTATAAAACGAAGTAAGCGAGTAATAGTAGCACTAACAAACAGTTCACAAGATAGTAATCAAACAGATTCCAGTTTCCTATCAAGCTATAGCCTAGATGAATGAAGTCAGAGTTGGCACCAGCTGTATCCTGGCCTGGGCAGGGAGGCAGGGAATTCCATATTGAGAGCCCTTGGCATTGCCACATAGTGAGCTTGGTCCAAATGCATCACGGTGAGCAGGGCCTCCCCTTATTTATTCATGATTTGTACCCCGCCCATCTGACTGGTGCCTCCAGCCAATGATAGATCTAAGAGCACCACCAGAGTGCACATCTGTTTGTTTTGGAGGGAGGGCAGCTCCATCCAGAGTAGAAAACCTGCCCAATTCTTTGGCCTGACTATCCACAGGATCTCCATCTTATTAAGATGGAGCTTCAACTTGGCCCTCACCCAGCCCACCACTTGTCTAAGAACCAGGGCTTGCACCTTCCTTTCCGACTTGGATATACAGAGAAAGTAGAGTTGGGTGTCATCAGCATACTGAGGGCATGTCAGACACTCCACACGGTTCCCAATGGATTCATAGAGATATTCCGTAGTCTTGGGAGCAAGATGGAAGCCTGCAGACCACCACAGAACAATTGCTATAAGGTTGAGTTTCTTAGCGTCATTTTCTGAAAACACCCCTGTAGAATCGCCGTATTTCCTACTGCCAACCCATTTAGTTGATCCAGCTGATATGGTCGATGGTACTGAGTGCTGCTGAGAGATCAAAGAGAAACAACAGGATCACATTCCCTCTAGTCCTGTCCTGATAAAGGTCATTGGTTAGGGTAACCAAGGCTGACTCAATTCTGAAGCTAGGCCTGAATTTTGGTTGGGAATGGATCCAGAGAATGCAGTGGGGGCATCTTCTTTCCAGGCTTCTGTGGGGCAGCGTGAGGAGGCACCTCTCTTTGGGGTGTGGGGTGGGGCAGCTCAGAGACCAGGGATGGCGACGGTGGCTGCTTGGAGGACTCTCAATGAATCAAGAGAGGACTGAAGGAATAGTCCACAAGGGAAGGTGTTCAACAAGGGGCGAGGGGCTGCTGGCTCTGCAGGCAAGGGGTAACATAGCTGGGCTTTTGAGACTCAGAGCATTTCCCCACAGGGGAGCCGCAGAAAGAATGTAGTTGGTCAGGGGAGCTGTGGACTCAAAAAAGCTGAAAACCTCTGCAGATAAAGCATTTTGTCCAAGAGCTTCTGGCCACTACACCTTCCTTAGAAAGGGGATGTTTGTGACTGGGTGGTAGTTGTTACAAACCTCTAAGTCTGGTGCAGGTTTACTGAGGAACGATTGCACTGCTACCTCTTTAAAGACAGCCGGCATTGACCCCTCATGCAAAGAAAATAAGAATTTCACAGCAATGGCAAGGATTGAGTCGGTACTTTGCTCTCAATAGATAAATCAAGCTAAACCAGAGTGTGGTCGACAGAGTTTGGCAGAACTCCTCATCCGACCTGTTCAGAGGCTGCCTAGTGTTGCCCTTCTTCTAAATGGTAAGTGAGGGCTGGTTTTGCATCGCTTGTTTTTGTAGAGCAAGTGAGCTGGTGCCTTATTTTAGTTGCTTCAAATTGGGAGAGCTAAATGCTCTGTAACTGAAACGGGCTTCATCTGACTCCATGCCCTTTTCTGCAAATGTACATGACAGAACTGTTCTAGGGATGGTGGATACTTAAGCATTATTGTGTTTTAAACTTTCCAATCAATTTGTTTAAGGCTCTAACACTACGGAGATCTTTAAACATGCTTTCAGTTAAGAGGAATAATGGAATGCAATTGGGCAGTGACTGACAATTCCCATTCCCCAAAAACACTCTGTAGTTTATCTATGTCACTAAAACATATGCAGTTCTTAAATCCGTTTGCCACCTACTGTTAAGTATAGTCATACAGGCCTAACCTGCATAATTTACATTAGGCCTTGAAATAGGTGTGGCTCAGCTGTTTGAGAGTCTTTCTAGGTGAGAAAAGACAAGAAATCCATGTTTTGCAAATAAGAGTTTCAGCAACCACAGAAAAGAAATTCCAGCTGTATGGGGTGAAAAGGTGATTGAAAACCAGTGTGTCCTCCCCCCCCCCCAAATTCTCAAACTTTGTCAACATTATCTTGGCATGATTTTAAAAAGTTGCCCTTTTTGCACTTCCCTGTTGTAGACATTAAGAAACATACGGCAGAAGACAATCCTGACAAGGCAACTCTAGAGAGAGCCATTGAGTCGCTAAAGGAAGTGATGACGTAAGTGGTGATACTCGTTACTAGGAGATATTCTCTGGGTCTGATGTTAGTATGGTAGACTAGCTTGGCAGTAAGGCATACTGTCTATTCAGCAGACAAGTATTCTGCATATCTCTCTCTCCCTACCTACCTACCTACCATACTTGTCTGCTCAAGAGGCAGCATGCATTATATATAGTTTTTAAAAGTTGTATTTATAAAAATGGTACCTTGGTTTTCGAACATAATCCGTTCTGGAAGCCTGTTTGGCTTCCGAAACGTTCAAAAACTGAGGCGCAAAGGGTCTTGCAGAGGCGGCCTGCGATTTCAATGGAGAAAATGGAAAAAAACGCAGTGGAAGCTCTTCAACTTCTGAGGCACATTCAAAAACGGAAGCATTTACTTCAGGTTTTCGGCGTTTGAAAGCCAAAACGTTTGGTTTCTGAGACGCTCAGAAACCAAGGTACCACTATATATGTAACTGTTCTATGCTCTTATATTGTAAATTCGTTTGGCATGCCTCATGGGAAGCTATCAGCAAATGAAATTCCTGCAATTCTACTATTCTATGAATCTGCGAAATATATAACAATGGTATGGTTTATCCTGTGGTATATTGCCGGCCTGTATTTTCCAGTTGCCAAAAAAGAAAAGAGAAAACAGAAAGCCGTGGGAATGCTGCTGTTGTGATGAGGTAGCTAGGTTCCCAGCTGAACTGTGGGTTCCATCTCAAAAGCCACACATTGAATAGTACTCATTGGAAAAAAAGTTATGAGCGTTTAATTCTCCTCAAAACTGGGAGGCCCTGCTTTGGCACTGCTATCCATTTGATACATCGTTTTGTAATGAGAAAGGGACGCGGGCGGCGCTGTGGTCTACATTACTGAGCCTCTTGGGCTTGCTGATCAGAAGGTCGGCAGTTCAAATCCCTGTGACGGGGTGAGCTCCCGTTGCTCGGTCTCAGCTCCTGCCAACCTTACAGTTTGAAAGCACGCCAAAAAGTGCAAGCAGATAAATAGGTACTGCTCCGGTGGGAAGGTAAATGATGTTTCTGTGCGCTGCTCTGGTTTCGGTGTTACGCTGTGCCAGAAGCGGTTTAGCAATGCTGGCCACATGACCCGGAAAAACTGTCTGCAGACAAATGCCGGCTCCCTCGGCCTGTAAAGCGAGATGAGCGCCGCAACCCCAGAGTCGTCTGCGACTGGACTTAACTGTCAGGGGTACTTTACCTTTACCTTTGTAATGAGATGTGTCTTACTTCAAAAATAAGTTAACTGTTACTTTTCAGAACCTTTTTGTGGAAAGGAATTGGTGCTTTTTCTTGTTACAATAACTTTTCCTTAAGGTTATGGGATATATTATGAATACTTTCCCTTACTACCGAAGCCAGTGAAAATTCAAATGGCAATGATAGGAATTCTGTAGGAATTACTTGTACTGCAGGAGACTCCCATGACTGCTGTCAGTGCGAAGGGTCAGCACTGTAGCAGCTGCCTGGTACATAGCTTTGCAGCACTTTAAGGGAGGAAAATTCAGCAAATCTGTTTCGATGAACCCCTGCCCCCTTTGGGCCTTCCTCAAGTGGAAAACACTTCTCTTTAGTCTTCAACTGCTGACACGGCTGCTCGTTGCAGTCTTTTCACATTTCCCAAGTCTGTGCGAGAAATTAATGCGGGCAGATTTTAAAAACGGAACTCTCATAAAAGGTGGTGTTTTTGTTTGTGTTTAGCTTTGTATTTTTAGCATGGTGTTGGTATGCATATAGCATAATTCTCCTGTGGTAATCTAGGTTTCTGGGTAGCTGACTTAACGAAGTGGCCGTTCTGCAGATGAAGAGGCTGTTCAGCTGTAGATGTGTGTATAGACACATGTTTGGTGTGTGTGTGTGTGTGTGATTGTGTGTGCACACACTCACACTCCCCACCCATAATAGTCACTGAGCACAAGCTTATGTCAATAACTTAAAGTGGTGGATCTGACCTTCACGTGCCATGAAGCAGATACCTGGATGCCCTGTCTGTATTGGACCTAAACCCTAACAACTGAAAAGTCTTTTTTTACTCTTTTCCCCAGGCATATTAATGAAGATAAAAGGAAAACGGAAGCCCAAAGGCAGATTTTTGATGTTGTCTATGAAGTAGATGGCTGCCCGGTAAGTTAATAGTGAAGCTGAGCCTGATGTGTGGGGTGGAGTCCTTTTGTTAGACAGACACGACCTCTTGGTAGGGGGAGGAGGAGAAGAATAAATGTTAATTGGAGAGTCTTCTCACATAACACTCCCAGGCCAGTGGGGTTGCTGTGGGCCCCAGTGCTTGTTTGAAATATTGGTCCAGCTTTTCTCTAGCAAACCTGAGCTGCTTCATGCTCTGCGTGCTTCTCAACAATTGTGAGGTCAGCTGTCCTGTGCTGTTTCATCTCTCTCTGCTTCAGGTTTTCAAAAAAAGTATGTTTAACTTGCTACATGTTCAGGGTTTTTATTGAGATGAATGGGAGAATGAAGCTGCCCAACCCCTAATTGAACTGGATTATATGCTCGACAACATCTTAAAAATAGGGTAGAGAAAATTAATTTAGAATTTTGATTGTACCATAAATTCCACCCTTTTTGGTTCTGCCACTTCAAGAGTGCTAGAATATTTTTCCTGTTTTTGTAACTTGCAGCAGACTCCTGTATGTATTCAAAAACCACGGCAAGGCTTTATTGGACCCTAGGAGTAAGTTTTACCCTATGAGGTTAATTCTGCTTCAGGCTGGCTTTATATTGGTACAAGAACTGTAGTTTTCATAGTGCAAACTTCTAACATGGATTTCTTGCTTGCAATATTCTGTTGAGCTCCCCAACCCCGTTAGGTTGTCAGGGTACTTTGGATTCCTTCCATTATGAGTTCAGTACATCTCCTATGCATTTTGTTTTGCTTTCTTGTCTCCTTCTTCCAAGGCTTCCACATCTCCCAATGAGTTAACACTGAAACCTAACATACCCCAATAGGTTAGGAGTGTGTTCTATGTTTTTGGAATGTGGTACCATTAACAACTAATTTTTTATGCTAAACTGGAGTAATTTTGAAATTGATCATTAACTTTATTTCCAGATACAGTTTTTGAAAGCATCTGCTGACCCTAATAATGCTGTAGAAAAAAATGTGTGGGGTTACAGAAACAATAAGCTGATGTACTGGAGAAGTATTCTGTTGTTGGGCAATGAGAGGATTCCTGTATGTGAGCTTTTGAAAGGGTTCAGTAAGGCAATGTTAAAAAAGGTAAAGGACCCCTGACAGTTAAGTCCAGTTGCAAATGACTCTGGGGTTGCTGCGCTCATCTCACTTTACTGGCTGAGGGAGCCGACGTTTGTCCGCAGACAGTTTTCCAGATCATGTGGCCAGCATGACTAAGCCACTTCTGGCAAAGCCAGAGCAGTGCATGGAAACGCCATTTACCTTCCCACCAGAGCGGTACCTATTTATCTACTTGCACTTTGACGTGCTTTCGAACTGCTAGGTTGGCAGGAGCTGGGACCGAGCAACTGGAGCTCACCTCGTCGTGGGGATTCGAACTGCCGACCTTCCGATCAGCAAGCCCTAGGCTCAGTGGTTTAGACCACCGCGCCACCCGCAATGTTACCTGCTGTGAAATCTAATCTGCAGAATAGCATAAATATTACCGTCCAGCAGGTTTTTGAATGTTATACAGATCTTTTAGGTTAAAAGTCTGCTCTGTTTAATTTTATTTCTTGGTGACAAAGCACCTTCCTGAACTATTCTGTTCTGTTTTTTAAATGAGCTTCTCCTATACCCCACAGGCCAATCTCTTGTCATCTCACCGAAGTCTAATTCAGCGGCTGGAAACAGTTGCGCTTGGTGACGACCTCTGTGACAGAGGGGAGCAGGTCACCCTGTTCCTTTTTAACGACTGCCTGGAGGTAAGTCTATAGATATTCATTTGGCTGTGACATTCTGGAATGACTTGCAACCCAGAGGAATAAATAGTAATCCAAATACTTGCAACCTACGAAGGACGTCTGGAACACTTTTTTTTTTTGTCTTGACAGAAAGCTTTACGCTATATGTGCCACTCAGTCAGTTGGTAAGAACCACTGCACAAACTGTCAACAAGGAACACTTTATTTCTGCGGACTTAATGGTTGGTAGCTCGATACAGGGATTAGTGGAGAAGACAGAGCAACTTTCTGCTGCCATGTCTTACTATTAGTAGTGAAATATTTGCTGCAGGAGAGATGCTGCCACTGAGAAGCAAGCAGAGAGGCCTTTGAGTAATTCCTCCCACGACATGAATTCTTGCAGAAATGTAGTACGCAGGCATCGTATGGGTTATTGACTTATGACCAGAGCTGTGCCCTAGAAAATTCTTCCGCAAGAGGCTGAATTTTGTAACCTGTATAAATTAGACAAGTTGAATAAACTTGCATCTCAAGTCATGACATTGAAGCTCTGCTCCTGAATCTATACTTGGTCACCCCTTTCTTTTTTAAGGAGCATCTGCTGGCTTCGGAATGCTGATGTCTCTTGCAATTTTGGGTCCTTCTGGCAGATGCTGGAGGTGGAAAGTTGTTAACAAGCCTCCCCCAGTTTTTAGATCAAAGATTTGGGCAGGGGTAGGTTGCTGATCAGTTGATTGCCATCTGTACATTTACTTGTGGTGGTAGTAGCAGCTCTGAAATAACTCTGTAGAGCATGAGATTCTTAATCTCAGGGTCATGGGTCCAAACACCACCTTAGGCAAAAAATTCCTGCATTGCAGAGGGTTGGACTACACGACCTGTGTGGTCCCTTCTAACTCTACCATTCTTTGATTTGAACTACAACCTCATCTGACTGGTCTTCCCCTCATAGTTAATCCAGAGCTCTTTAAAATTGCAGTATTGCAACCAAGGCAGTTTTATTGGTCTCTTGCATGTAGGAGCAGCACCTCCGACATCTTATTTACAAAACTCAGCATGATCCCATGCATATTTACATAGAAATACAATCCACTTTGTTCAATGGGGCATTACTCCCACGTAAGCATACGTAAGATTACAATCTGTGTCAACTGAGGAAACTATTGCTGGGTTCATTGTTTCCTCCAGTCTAGTTGGCCGGTGCTTTTGTCAAGTGTTGGCTTCTTGTACCTTCGTATTTGGATTAAACCAGTGTCTCATTTCTGTAGCTGAGTACTTGTTAACCTGAAAAAGAGAGCTGCTTTAAATCTCCCTCGCAGCCTTCTTTTTGCCGTCCTTCTCTGCTGTCTTCCCATCCCTAATGTCCACTTGATGCGATGCAAGCAAAAGAAGATTGCTTTTCACATCTTTGGGATTGATACATCTTGGTTACTCTAGTGGTAGCTCATCAAAATCGGTTGGTCTCTTGGCGCCACTTAGAATCCTGGCATTTGTTTCAAGTTCTCAAGACAGTGGCTCAGCGGCGCACAAAGTTCTCGTGGGGCTTATTTATATTTAATGTGAATAAATAACATGGCTGTGCCAGGTAAGTCTGTTTTGCTTCTGCTTAAGCTATACAAAATGTGTGCGTAAAGTGTCCACACAAGCAGTATAACCTGTAATTGCTGTTGGAAAGATACTGAGGTAGGGGAAAAGAAACTAATCAAGTTTCAGAGGCTTGAGTCTAGCATGGGGGAGGCCATAAAGTACACAGTTCATTGTAGTCTCTACAATTTGCAGCACCAGGGATGTGGAACTCTGCTTAAAAATCTGCCTTCAGTAGCCACAAATTAGCTTGAACCTCGCCCTTGACCAGTGGGTTTAAACAACAACAACAACAATTTATTACTTATACCCCGCCCATCTGGCTGTGTTTCCCCAGCCACTCTGGGCGGCTTCCAACAGGAGATTAAAAATACATTAAATCATCAGTCATTTAAAAACTTTCCCAAACAGGGCTGTTTCAGATGTCTTCTAAACATCAGATAGTTGTTTATCTCATTGACATCTGATGGGACGGTGTTCCACAAGGCGGGAGCCACTACTGAGAAGGCCCTCTGCCTGGTTCCCTGTGACTTTGCTTCTTGCAGTGAGGAAACCGCCAGAAGGCTCTGGGCGCCGGACCTCAGTGTTCGGACTGAATGATACTGGGCCGAGGCCGTCTAGGGCTTTAAAGACTTCAACTGTGGCCCATGGAGCTGCAGTTGTCAAGATTGTAGCTGGGCTGTGTATATTGTGTTGTTTGGTTGCAGAATCCAGTTTTCTAAATCTGCTTTTCCTTTGTGTCAAACAAAATCAGTCTTGTCAATCCCTGTCTAGCCCATATGCTATCATGTAAAAAATATTTTTGTCTTGCCCTTTTCTGCTTTTTAAGAAGGAGCTTCACGGAGGCTAACTATAGTAAAAGGCAATATCAATAAAATCTCAAAAACACAAAGTAGCAACAAGTTTAGCAAATCAGCAAGCAGATGCCAGGTACAGATAGTGTCCAACTGAGATGTATGTGTCTGTATTGGGGATGATTAACCCCCCTTTTTTTGGGTGCTGAAGAGCCACATTCACCTTTGGCCAGCTTTCTGGGGGCAGCATGGCTCTAGTGGGTGTAGCTACCCCATACTCTTGTGTATGCACACACGGCACACAGCTGTGCAGATCAGATGGGAGCCGTCACCCTTGCCCCACTCATGAAATGGTTGCTCTGTTGATTGAGTTGTGGGTGTTTTGCATCCTAACCCAATACTCTGATGGAGAGCTTTAAATCTCTCTACCCACCTCAGTGCTATGTCTACTCCCCACCCCCAGTTGCCAAAATTGGTGGACCCAAAGCTGGGGTTTAGACACCCAACATCTAGACAGTATGAGCTTGGAGGACTCAAAAGTGAAAGAGCTAGACATAGTCTCAGGATAAAAAGTTTTGCAGCCAGGCTGCCTATATCAGGAATGCCAATGCTTTATTCTCCAGCTATGTGAGATGCAATAATAGGGCCTCCCAGGAAGACATATGACATACGGAGGCAGTCCTTAAATTTCCCCAGGTTTTGGATCTACTGTATATTTGGCATGCCTAGATGTGCTAATGTAATGATGCTGCTCTTAATTTGGAAGCTGGTCTACATTCTTTGAGCTGCCTGGCTTGCTTGTGTTCCATTTACTTTTGGCTTCATTGTTGCCTTTTGCTTCCTCCCAGTTCCTTTGTATTTTAGGCTGATGATCTGTTCTTATTAAGTCTCCCTCCCTGGAGGAAGGAATTGTTGCAAAAAAGTTGTTTCGGTTGGGGTCTCTCCTCATTTGTTGTCTATAAACTTGTTTACATTAAACCATAGTTGCATTATTATTATTATTATTATTATTATTATTATTATTATTATTATTATTATGAATTTATACTCCACCCATCTGGCTGGGTTTCCCCAGCCACTCTGGGTGGCTTACAGCATATAGTGCAATAGTGCAGTTCAGTGCTTGAACTGGGCTCATAGCTTCACAGCAGCATATATACTTGCTTGCAAGGTCCTTTCACAATTAAGGGGACTTAATTCAAAATGTATCTACTTGTGGGTGGAAGCGAGTACCCTTTATTTACAAGTGCCTGGTACAACACACCTTTACTATCCATATGCAATTCTGGAGCATTTTACAAGTACAAGACAAAAGAAGAATGCAGAATTCAGCATGTGGTTTTTCAAGTGAACATAAAAACTGACTGTCTCTCAGGGAAAAATAGTGAACGTTTTGCAATAGAAGCATGAATCTGTATGTTGGAATTGTTTAGGATTTTCAGAAGCTGTCACCGAACTTTCAGTTTAAATGTTTCTGGGGATATAGGAGCTGGTTCTTTTCATGCTTCTTTTCTTTTCTTTCCCCCCCAACAGATTGCAAGGAAGCGGCACAAAGTCATTGGTGGCTTCAAGAGTCCTCATGGCCATACCAGGCCCCCAGCCTGTCTCAAGCACATCATCCTCATGCCCCTGTCTCAGATCAAGAAAGTACTAGACATCCGAGAGACAGAAGGTAGGAACATGGGCAGTGGGATGTGGATTTTTGAGACTAATAATGCAGAGTGATGGACTTCAAACGCTGATATGTTTTGGCACAGCTGAATAACAAGATACCTTCCAAAGAGGTTTCACCTGGGGGCCAGGGAGCTGGAAGTAACCATTAAAAGGAGCAGTGAGAGAAGACGGTCAAATGTCAGGAGTTGGAGAAAATCACTCAAGGCTTTCAGAGCTCACAGCCCTTCAACGAGTGTTTCCATGTGCCTTGGCAGAAAGCTTTGTCTAAAAATAAAGCTTCGCATGTGGGCGTATTAACCCTTTAAGAACAAAGATTGATACGACTGGCACTTGAAACTTAGACAGGAGTTAAACCCACAGTTCTGTCTTAAGATCCTTCAGCAGGCTTGTGTAACTTTCTCTAGACCATCATTTATATGCCTGCATGTTTCACTGAAATCAGTGTGACTTCCTTCTGCAGATAGCATTGTAATCTTCTTAATTTCCTGCATGTGCAGACTCTGCAATGATGTGTGGCAGAGCATCATTCTAGGGTGCTGGAAAGAGTCTCTTCCTGTAACTTAAGAAATAGTGTTCTGCATCAAGGTCAGATCTGCCTGGTACAAAGCTAAAGCTAACTGAAGTTAAGGAGGAAGCTAAGGGTTATGTACACTTTCCCTATCTGCAAATACCCACTGTGCCTGGGTTTGACATGAAACCTTATCAGTTGCCATCCTGGATAAGAACGAGCCTTGTTGTCGTCATCTCGACAATGCTGTTTTAAATCAGGGTTGCAAAGTGGGGTTAAGAGCATTCCCAGGTTCATTTTAACTTAGCATGTAAAAAAGCCAGCATGGTATAGAGCAGGTATGGGAAATCACTGGCTCTCCTTTCTCCTGAACTTCTGCTCCCGTCATCCCCGCAGATTGATACTGCTTGCTGAGACTCATGGGAGCTGTAGTCTTTTAACGTTTGGAGTGCCAAAAGTTCCCCACACCTGGTAGAGAGCGTATTGGCCTAGCGAGAGGAAGAACTTGGTTCAAGTCCCTGTTAGGCCATGAAGGCTGGTGGGTGATCTTGGGTCAGGCACTCGCTCTTGCACTCCAAGCCAAACCTTCATGACCTGGCTGTGATTGAAGGAGAGGGAAATAAGGTGGAGAGGCGACTCTAGTTCACAGGCGGTGGAAAGTTATGCACAAAATCCTATGGCTCTTTCCTTTTTCCTTTTTCTTTTTGTAAATATTTTTAATTCATTTTCATTTTTTTTAAAAAACCCTTCATATTAATATCACATCAAATCAAACCAAATATTTCCACATTCAAAAACAAAAAACAATATAGCCAATTATATAATCCGAATTAATTATTTACAATGGGACTTCCCGTGTTTTGGATTTCAAGAGCTAAATGGCCATCTTTCTGTTATCTTCACAAATTACTTCACAATTTTCCAATCCTGATATTGACAATCTCCTCTCTCGACCAGTCAGTCACTGGTATAGCTTTATCTTGTTTTATTTGACCATTCCTTATTGCTGTAATCACACAGGGGGCTTTTTCCACATTGTTCTCAGTCTTAATATTTTGAAGCACAGTCCTCCTCAATGACCCCTCCTTTTTCTGCTGATTGTTGTTCTAATAGGCTCTGGCTCTTTCCTGATCCCTAAATTTCATTTTGTTCTACGTTTACCACACCATTCAAATACCTTGATTTACCCTCCCCTCACTCTAAGGTCCTTAGGAAGATTAGAACAATTTGTATTTAAAATGTTACGTGAGTTGTCGAAAGAAATAAATCCTGAATACAAGCAATACCAGGTAGGATAATTTCACTAGGTATTCTCCCATGCCCGAGCAGTAACAGTGCTTAAAAGCCAGGGAATAACTGCAAAACGCAGGGTCTTTTAAAAGCATCATACACTACTGTGGTTATATGGTGAGGCTGAAAGGTTTGGACCTTTGTCACTGAAGGTGTGGCAATGCCATTCGCCTCTTGCTTCCAAATTTTGT
Organism: Podarcis liolepis; assembly: GCF_965112155.1. Taxonomy (NCBI): domain Eukaryota; kingdom Metazoa; phylum Chordata; class Lepidosauria; order Squamata; family Lacertidae; genus Podarcis; species Podarcis liolepis. Next base: position 89,095,983 of record NC_139556.1, read on the forward strand.
GCAGTGTCTTCTTTGTTGTGGCTGAATGTGGATATTTATCTTCTGAATCTTTATTCTGCTCACACGGCTTTGTAGACTTCACTGTCCCCCAAGATGCTGTGCCTTGTTTTGGTGACGACAGACCTGTAATGGTTAAATACAGCATCCTGCACCTTTACTACTGCATAAAGACCTTTGTTGAACTTCGTCCCCTTGTTTTCTATGGGCGGGAAAACTGACCCACCTTATGTCCAACATGTGGTGTTTTCTCAAGTATTAGAAGTCCTGTGCACTGGTTCTCCATTGCAATGTGCAGGACGTGTTTTTAGACTTCATTCTGTAGCCCACACACATGGCAGCTGAAATGGGGAGACGCTGCTGAGATGAACGTATGAAGGGTCAGTTCTGTGTGGAGATGGCCTGCACGCTTCTTTGATATTCAGGCTTCTAAACTTCGGTTCTTGTTCTGACCTAGGACAATACTCAGTTGTCCACGCTCCCCTCTTCCTCTAATACTGAGTTGGTAAGATTGTTGACTGATCTGTTGCTGTTTTTTGCAGAGTGCCACAAAGCATTTGCGTTAGTTGTGCGACCACCGACCGAGCAGAGCAACTTGTTGTTCAGCTTCCAGATAACGACTGAGGAACCTCCCAAGGAGAACTGGCTGAAGATGCTGTGCCGGCACGTAGCCAACACGATATGCAAAGCAGATGCTGTAAGTTCTTGATATCAGAGCTGACGAGGGGGTTGTACCTTGAATCTGTTTTAAATGTGTAGAGGTTTAAGAGATCTATGTCAGATGGCTATGCCAGAACTAACAGGCCCACTGGTAGCATGTCTTGTGGCAAAGGTCTGCAAGACGGGACAGCTTCTCAGAAGAGCTTGCTGCCAGTTCATCAAGGCTGTAATCTCTTGGAGACTCTATCTGTACTCAGTGAGCTTAAAGCTCATCCTGTTCTCATAGTGGGCAAAGTAATGGTGTCAGCAGCATGAGTGAGCACAGCAGTATATGCAAGTCAATCATAGAGCCAAGTGAGGGTGTGAAACCGGATGTAGAGGAACAGGGTGTTTGCGGGCTTTTTCAATGGTGTTTCAAATAAATGTGGCTTTGCTTAAATGTGCAGAGCCTCAGAACGTAACTCCTGCATAAATGGGGAGTCGCCTGCATTTATAATTTATTTACAGCATTTTTACCCTACTCTTCAGCCAAGAAAGGTGCTCGAAGTGGGTTACATACAGTCAGAACAAAGCAGCCCCTACTTGCAGGCTTACAATCTAAAAACATGCAGCACAAAGGGGGAAAGGGGTAGGGAGGGAAGAGGAAAATAAAAATCAAAACTCGGGCACCAGTTATTAAACAGTTGTTCCTAGAACATCCCCCTGGCACAGTTCAGGGGCAGGAGGTGCCTGATGGAGATGTCCACAGAGCCACAACTCAGCATGTTTGGATTCAGAAAAGACCCCTTTGAGTTAAATGGCACTTAACTCCCAGGTAAGGATCAAAGCCGTACGAACAACAACAATGCTCTTGTTTGCATGGTATGCTTGCCTGGAGTTATTGCCATAACAGGTGCAGCACATCTGTGTTTGGAGTGCACTGTTGCACTTGAATAGGGGTGTGTAGCAGCTCTGTGCATACTCCAAATAAGGAGGTGAACTGGAGTGATTTGGCCCATGATTTCATGTTTCCAAGTTGGGTCGTGCTGTTAACAAGCTATATTGTGGGGGATCAGGGAAGCTGATTTCACTTCGGGCCTTCTCTCCCCCGCCCCACAAGATGAAGCCTGACAAATCTCAGAAAAATAGGTGCACAGGGGCCCTTTTTTCTTTTCTGAGAAATGAAACCAAGCTGCCCAGAGCTTTGGAAGGGTGGGGTAGGGTGCGGGGATATCTTGTTTTGCTAGACAGGCCAAGCTTTTAATCAAAGTGAATTCTTTTTCTGAATCACTCCAGTCAGTGATTGGGAGGGGGGAATGATGTTGAAGTAAATAAACCTCACCATGTGGGTCATCTTTCTCTGAGCTTTGGCTGTGATAGCAGGGCATATGGAGTTAGGCTATTGTGTCGGCCTGCTTCTTTCCCAGTTAGTCTTTTTCATAACAAGTAACCTGCTTGTCTGCACTTCTTCTGGTTTCCCACCCAGGGGCAGCTTCATCATGCCCTGCAGCTTTCAAACTTGATTTCCCACAAAAAATAAAATAGAAAATAAAATAGAAAAATGATTTGTATTTTCCCACTCCAGAATGGGAAAGTCTGCTCCTGTGCACCTATTTTTTCTGAGATTTGGCAGGCTTCATGCTCTCAGAAGGGGCATTGATGCCTGCAATTTGCAGCTAATTCTGGCAGAAAATAAAGCTTAAGAGGTACTGTATTTTTCGCCCTATAGGACGCACCCGACCATAGGGCACACCTAGTTTTTAGAGGAGGAAAACAAGGAAAAAATATTCTGAATCAAATGTTGTGTAAGCTACTGTATTTAATAAACAACCGGTATATCAGAATCATATTACAGCCATGTAAAGTGAACAGCACTCAACAATGGCATTAAGAACCATCATCACTGTCATTAACAAATGAAGAGAGACTTTAAAGTTTGAGTACTCTTCTAGTCTTCTGTGAACCCCAAGAACTCATCACTGCTAGAGTCAGAATTTATGAAGTTCAGTTGCTCACAATCACTGACATCACTTTCTTCGCTATCTTCATGTAAAATACCATCTTCGTTTCCATCCAAAGCATTGCTAATGCCACATTTTTTCCTCTCAGTCCTCTTCCTCCCCTCTCTCAGCCTGCTGCTCGCAAACATTCCCTTTACTTGAATTACAGTCAAGAAACAGCTGAGCAGAGCCTCTCAGCTGTGGGTTTGGGAGGCTTTCCTTCTCCCCACTTTTTTCTCCCCCTCCCCAAGCAGCACAGCCCCCTTTTCCAGCCTCCTCCTCTCCATCCCTTTCACCCAAACTCCTCAGGTGACGTCTGCCATTTCTCCCCTTCACTGCTCCCTCTCCTTTGCCCTCTACCATCACTCTCCACTCACGGCAACCTATGGTACCTCATCTCCCTTCACCCAGCTTCTTGGTCCCCCACCTCTCCGTCCTCTTCCTCCCCTCTCTCAGCGAACAGCCTGCCCACTGCTCCAAAGCTTGAGGGGAAGGGCAGGCTGCTGGCAGAGCAGCACCCCCAACCCCCATTCAGCAGCCCAGGAGCACGGGGGATGGGCGCACAGCCCTCTGTTGCTCCAAAGCTTCCCGGGGCTGCAGGGGGAAGCCGAGGCTGCCAGAAGAGGAGCGCAGCTCCTCCACCACCACCAAAGAGCAGTCCAAGAGCGTGCTGCACTCCGGCAATTTGGCTCCAGGGACCACACATTCGCCCCATAGGACGCACAGACATCTCCCCTTACTTTTTAAGAGTAAAAAAGTGTGTCCTATGGTGCGAAAAATACGGTATTTTTTTTATTTAAGGGGTCTCCGCAAAAAACCGCTGGATGGCTCTGCCTGAAATTTGGCAGGCTTAATGCACTCTGAAGGGGCTCCCTTGCCTACAAATTTCACCCACTTATGTGAAGGGTTGGGTTTTTTTTGGAAGGCTACAACAGTTTTTAGATTCCCCATATAGTCAGTGGGTGTGAAACAGAACTTGGGATCTAACAGATCAGATTTGAAAACCTGAAATAATGAATCCCAATTATTCAGTGTGAATTCAGAGCAGATTGGGTTGCTTGCAGACGCTGCCAATACAAGGTGAATTTTGTTGCCATTAATCACCCCTAATAAATAGTGTTATATGAAGATCTGCTTTGCCTGCCCACCTGTTTAGTATGAGGTAGCATACATTAAATGGCATAGTAAGTCATCCTTTCCAGGAAGTTTGTTGGGCCGTGAACGTTAACTGTGTCTCTCTATTGTTTTATAAAAACTCTAAAACAGCAAAATAAAAAGTACCATTAAAATAATTTAATCAAATAGCTTTGAGCAAAGCAACCATTCTTTTAATTTGTTGTTGATGGTTGCCTTGATGTCTGTTGGGAGAAGACAGAATGTGTGTGTGTTAAACAATTATTTTATTTCCAGCAGATCCTGCATGTGCACCATTAGGCTTTTGGTGATCACTTGATTGATTCATTCTTCTAGGGAAAGACGATTGCCTAATGTCCGTTGTGCATGTCTATGCTTAGAAAAGTAAAAGAACGTGGCACTGGGACTCTGTCACTCAGTGGTTCCAGAGAACAAACCTATCATAAGGTGCCGTTTGGTTTGCATATTACTCACAACACACCCCAATTCTAAACATTCTGTATTTCAATGGAGCAGATTTAGGGTTGCAAGTGCTCCAAGGGAATTTATTCAACGAAAGACATGTTTTATATAGTGTTCTATGTGTCTGCTGCTTTGGTGTAGGGCAATGTCTTATTCACTGGTTTGTGCTTTTAGCCTTGCCCGATTCCTTTAACAACTGCATTTTTTGCAGTTGTCTGAAAAGGAGCAATGCATAAGTTCTTGCTTGTGTGTAAGAGTTCTCTGTGGTCAGGACACCCAGATTTCCTGGTGTGATGTTGGGGATGGGGCTAAAAGCACAGCATTGCCCTATGTATGAAAAACACAGTTGTTGTCAGGCTGAAACCGTGTACAAGTATATAAAGCCCCATTATATCGGATTCTTCTGACTGTACTTAGGATTTGACTCCTAAATGTACGAAAGAGCTATCTTTGAATAGGCTTTTTCCTGGCAGAGCTAAATACAGTGGTACCTTGGTTCTCAAACTTAATCTTTTCAGGGAGTCCGTTTGACTCCCAAAACTGTTCGAAAACCAAGGCGCGGCTTCCGATTGGCTGCAGGAGCTTCCTGCACTCAATTGGAAGCTGCGTCAGACGTTTGGCTTCCAAAAAATGTTTGCAAACCCGAACACTCACTTCCGGGTTTATGGCATTCGGGAGCCGATTTGTTCGGGAGCCAGGCCATTCGACTACCAAGGTACCACTATATCTTTTAAGACCTCTTAAAAAACATGGAACATTTCATGGTTGAAAGTGTGCTGCTGTTGAAAAAGGAAGTGGTGTGTATTTTAGCTGCTGTCATAAACTCTGAATGCTGAGGGATCCCCATCACTAGGTTAGACTGGACTTAGGAATGGTTGCCACCTTGTCAGTTGAAGTCACAAACTTTCCCTTTTCCAGACTAAAGGGACTTCGCTTTTTCATAGCAATGTGTACACTGACTTCCATGCTCCACATGGTGGCAGTAAAGCCTTTAATTTTGCTCTTTGTTTTTCCTACCTGCTGGCTAAGCAGTAGAGTTCTGAAGGTTTGCAACTCCTATCTGGAAAGTTTTGTCTTTGGTAGTGAGAATCTGAGGACGGTGTCTGAGAATTTGAAGTCTGCTGTTGATTTTTGAAACGTGAATCACGGTGGCTTCGCCTTCGAGTAAGTTCTCAAGCCTTCTTTCCTTTGCAGGAAGATCTCATTTATTCTACTGATCCGGATTCCATTGAAGTAAGCACGAAGGATGTGGACAGCACACTCAGCAGGGCATCCCGGGCCATTAAAAAAACATCCAAAAAGGTACAAGGTTTAACTAATAAACAAATGCTATTCTGAAGCTATCTTCTCGCATCAAGGTTTTTCATTTGGGGGCAAAACCCATTCCGTTCCCTTCCCGGTGACAAGTTTTATTGCACTGGAATATTTGAGCCTAAATGTGACACTTGCACATGCTCCGCACATCAGGAGAGAATGAATGTAAACCACTGACAAATATTTCCAGAGGTATATTGTGCAGTAGCCCTCAATTGTGTAAGGAGCTTTTAGCTGATGTATGTGGTCTTCTCTCAGTCTTTTACGTGTTACTATTCTAGCACAGAGTTTGAGAGTTTGGCACCAGTAAAAAGATCATAACTTTTTCATGTTGAAACAAATTGTGACAAATCTGAGGGGGGTAGGGCCTTGTTAGTTTTGGGGTTTTGTTTTTGACAGTGAAAACGGGGGCCTTTTATGTCACTTCCACTATTTGGCATTTGATTCCACTATCTACAGTTCCCCACCTTTCTATATCTAGGGTGTGACTCTTTCTCTATGTATGATTCCTCCCCCCTCATTCCTCTCAATATAGATGTTGATCCTGCATCTGAGGAAGCGAACTCTAGTCCACAGAAACTTACACCATAATAAATGTGTTAGTCTTTTAAGTGCATTAAGAATCTTGGTTGGTTTGTGTTAGGGGGAAAAAAAGTAATATAATGTTGTTTGGCTAGCAAATCTGTAGCGATATGAAGTGTGAGGCTGGAATAGGCATGAATGGGAACAAGATGGTTGGATGGCTTTAAAGGAACATTAGGCAAATTCATGGAGGGTAAGGCTGCATTATTAGCCTCCATGGCTATATTGCCAGGGGCAGTATGTCTCTGAGTACCAGTTCCCGGGAATCACAAGTGGGGTGAGCGCTGTTGGACTGCAGATGTGTTGGACACATCTGGCTGGCCACTGTGAAAAGAGGATGCTAGACTAGATGGGAATCTGGTCTGATCCACCAGGGATGCTATGTTCTTATCGAATATATCGAATATATTTAATCCTTGCTGCTTTGGCTAGTGGTAAGCAAAATGCAACAAAATGTATCCGCGTAGAACAGCAGAAGAAGCCTTACTGAAAAATGTGGAATCGATTTCCCCGTATTTTAAATAAGGGTAACACTGTAGTCTTTTCTACAGTTTACTTAACGTGGTTCTTAAAACTCTGCAGGTCACACGAGCATTCTCATTCTCCAAGACACCAAAGAGAGCGCTCCGGAGAGCATTGATGGCGCACAGCAGCGTCGAAGGAAGGACTTTCTTCCCAGCTAGTGAGAATTACTTAGGAGGACGCGTTGCCAGTACTTCATCTCTAGCTGTAAGTGACTTTTCCCAGAGAAGTCTTGAATAATATAAAAGCCCCGAGTGGGGAGGCTGGCTCCTGCACTGTTCTTATTTCAATAATGAAGCTTATTGTAATCATGTCTGTTAATCTCTCTCCGGAAGTCATAACACCTGTGTGGTCAATGTAATTAAAAGATCTCAATTGTAGTAGAGAAATCCACTCTAAATGTCAGGCAGAAGTGAGCATGCCTGGAGGAGATAGTGAGGAATGTATCTTACAGAAGAAAATCTGCTCTCTTGTGACCAATTAAAGACATTTGAGAAAACAAAACGTTTCAGAAACTGAGCTACGAAGGTGCTCAGAGGTTCTGCAGCCATGAAAGAGAGAACAATCTGAGCGCAGGAAATTCCTTTTTGGTAGATAAAAGTTGGGTTGTGGGCTAGGGTGCATGGGAAACTGCCTTGTACTGAGTCAGGCAATTGAGCCCATCTAGCTCAGTATAGCCTACACTGGCTGGCAGCAGCTCTTTAGGGTTTCAAATGTGGTCTGTCCCAGCCCTATCTGGAGATGCCAGGGTCTGAACGTAGAACCTTCTGCACCCTGAGCAGATTCTCGAACACTGAGCTATGGCCTTCCTTTAGGGGAATTTGGATCTTATTAAATGTCTTGTGGTTATGTGTTCTGGCAAAAAGGGGCTTCCCAGAAAAGAAGAAAGAAAGAAAAAAGAAAAGTGACAAGGAGTAGTTAAAAATATTACAGCTATAAAGATTAATCAAAAGCATGGGATGGAGAGACGCTCTTGAATCATATAGACAAATGTACATTTGGACTGTTAGTCCCTTTGGAGGAGCTGCGTTCAATGTTTTGTGATGGCGTCTAGCGGTGCTAGGTGAATGAAGCCAATGAAGGGTGGCTGGCCTTGTCTCCACGGCAGGGCTGCTTGCTCCTCTGATGAACTGTTCAGCTAACCACAACAAGCACGGCCAAGTTTTCCTTTTCTACATCAAGGCCTTAAGGGAAATAACCTTAAGAGGGTGTCCTTGCACCGTAACAGCACTTGAAATGGGAATGCTCAATATCTCTTGAAAACACAATTTGGTGCTGCCATCCTGCCAGGCAGTCTCTACCATTCTAAACTGGATAGATAGACCTCATTCCCAGAACATACATAGTTCTCCAGCTGTTGTGAGCTGGAAATTTCTTTTCTCTGCTCCATTGCATCAAAACCCATAAAATGTCACAGTTCTCTACTTAGTTTACCTGATCCCAACCCACTTTTACTGATATTATGATGTTGGTATTCTGGGTGAGCCTCTTAGAGCAGAGGGTTCTGCAAGCCTTTGAATAGAATTTTTGCAGACTCCAAAAGATTTTTTTTGCCCAGTGGAGGAAAGGGTGCAGATGTTAGGTCTGTAGATGTTAAGAAAAGGGGGCTATTGTTAGATGAGTAACTAGTTCTTTCCTAAAAGTGCAGACGATTTGTTGGGCAGAACCTGTCTCTGAACTGGGAGATAAGGCTCAATACAGCCATGATGGATATGCTGGGTGGTTTTGAACATGTTCCTGTGTCATCCCTGAAATGGCAATGTTGACCAAATCATTTAATGACTCCTATCGCAGGGGTAGCATAGAGACCGATTAAGACTGACCTTTAAGCCCAGTAATCTCCAGTTCAGTCCTTGTCTCTGCAATGTGCTCACCCGATGACCTTTGCCAAACTGGTCAATTTTATTGGCTTTAGGTCCACTCATAGACACTTCACTTGTAATATCGGCATTTATTGTTGCAATGATGGCTGTAATGAAGTATGCAACTTACTCCACGTACTGCTAAGTATTTTCATGGAAGATGAATGAGCAAACATGGAGATAGCCACTGAAGATGAGATCTAGGCCATATCGTGCCATTTTAAAAAAAATCGACTCTTGCAATTTAAGCACAGTGAGCGCTTTATAATTTGGATGTACTTTGATATATAAACTCGGTCTGAAGGCTTAAACTAGGTGGTGTCATACACCTGCGGATCTCTTCTTAGAGCCAGAATTGCTTTAGTGCCCCCCTCCTTCTCCCACTCTACAACACAACAGGCATTTCCCAGCAGTAGAATGTCCTTGGGTTGAAAGAGACTTTTGTTTTGGAAGGTATGAATTACTGAAATACAGAACAGAGGGATTAGTCATACAGGTGGAGCATCGTAATCTCTGAAAGGTAAATCTAGTTCAAGCACATCTTGGACTGAAGGACTCAAAGGAAGCAGTTAGTACGTTGTCCTTGGCTTGTCAGCCTGGCCAGGCTCTTCCTTAATCTAAAATAAAATGGTACGGGGAGAAGCACAATGGGAGATCGTGATAGATCTGGACTGAATGCGATGTGTGGATTAACTCTCCGTTCCCCTCTTCCCGCAATGTTTTTAGATTACTCGCTGCGCTTCTACGTACAGTTTATGTGAACCAGTTAAGCACATTGTTAGTGTGCAGCGTTCCAACTCCGTTGATGGGAACTCCCCGAGCTCTAGGCCTCGGCCTCTGATAGCTGCTTCCCACGGTGTAGAAGGGAGAGTTGCTTCCAGCTCTGACAGCCTAAAGACCTGTTCCCTGCCCAGTCCTTGCCCAGTCATCAGCACCACCAGAGAGGAAGCGACTGATGACCAGAGGGCCGCCTAAAGTGAGCTCTGCCACCTCCTTGTTGGGCACTTCTCGGAGGCAAAGAGACTGGCCTTAAATAAGGCCTACAGTCTAATATTTTCCAGGTGCCGGGCCTCTCTTAAGCACTCTTTCACTTCTGTCCCAAAATGCTTGAATTCCTTCATTCAAATTAATGGTGTTTGCATGGTCACCACTGATACTGATCTTGCTCTGGGTTTCTTTCCATGTTTTCTGGCAGTTTAAGGTACATATGCTTTTTTAGAAAACAAAACTATGTGGCTGTTTACTTGAGAAAAAGGTAGCTTTGACATTTGGAAGTTCTGTCCATTCCTTCAATCTCTTGCAATGGGTGTGTAGCAGAATTACTAAGATAACCGGATAAGTCATTTGGCTAAAGTGACGTGCAGGGCACTATTTTTGGGGGGTTAGGAGCTCCTATTAAATATATTCTAGGACCAATTACAATACACTTTGCCTGCTGCAAGCTGTCAGTATTTTTAAATGACCTTGAAGCTTGCCCTATACAAAAACAAAACCTTTGAGTTGTATAGCGATTGTGGATGATTGTGATTGTGATAGAGTTGTAAAATGTATAGCGATCTTATAATAGTCCGAGAGGGTTTTTCTATCTTTCTTGCTCTTCTTTTAGACGCCACTTTGAAGGCACGAAAATGCAGCGAGGGCAGAACTGCTCTTGCATACGTTTAAGTAGAAAGCAATGCCTCATCTTTATTTCTCTTGAGGCTTGGCTACATTAGAAAACCTTACATGTCGAAAGGCTGAGTTGGAGAAGCTGCTGCTTAATAGAAATGCAACACACACACAACCTCTCAATAGTGTTTCTGAAGACGTATGCCCGCCTAACTTGCTGACACTTTGCAAACCTGGATTTTAAAGCGGGGAAGATCTCTGCTTCCTTGTGATCCCCTTGAATCCCCCCTCCTTTCCCAGGCACACATTAGAAGTATTTCTTCCACGGGAGATGTATACACTTAATATTTCTTCTTTTCTTTGAACAGGGCATCCACTCTCCGTCCTTGATCAACCTGCCATCAGTGTTTGAAAAGAGGAGTCATACTTTAAGTCGGTCAACTACTCACTTAATATGACATGGACAGGAAATGGAGTTGCAACTTAACAATTTTGACTGACGGAAAGTGGTCTAGCTTTTTGAAGTGACCATTTACTGACATGAACGGTGGTACTTAGTTAGCACTTAGTGGGAATTAGTAAGCGTTTTAGATAACACTAAATTAATCACCAAGAGTTGTCTGATGTGCCTACTAAAAAACTGAAGAACTCAACCTTGGCTTGGAGAGAACATATTCCTTTGCACAAATCATCCTATTGGCATAATGGAAATATTCTGCTTAGTGTAAACATTGCGCAGTGACGTTATGAATAAACCAATGTTGGACCTGCCTGCGGATATTCAGAAGTTGCTCACTGATGCCCGCACTGGCTGAGGATTGCGGATTTCGCTTTTAAAATAGTGTTTGTATGTTTAGAGGCTGACGGTTTGAATTAACCATTGCATAGACCAATATCCAAAGTGAAACACTTGCTTACTGTTTAAAGTATAAATCTGTTTTTTTAAAGCCTAAATTATACTTCAAGCATGATGAAAGTGCATCGGTGGCGGTGGTTTAGTGGAAATATGCAAATGGTTGGCCCACATGTCTGTTGGTCTGACGCTCTTTAGCTGCTAGGTTTTACTGTTGCCCAACAAAATGCAAAATTACTGAAGTGGAAGCCCCTAGAAAAATCACTGAACTAAATTGTATTTATAATTTTTGAATGGGGACCATTTTTTTTAATATAAAAAAGCTATATCTAAAACTTAAGTGAAACACTTCAATTTTTCAATATACTTAGTTTTTGTGCACAGATTTCATATGGAGATGAAAATGTAGATCTGATTTCAATATCTACAGCTGCTATTTTTTATTATTCAAAGGCTTTCATATAAAAATGTTCACCTTGTTTTCTGTAGGGTTTTTTTTTTATACGGTATTTTCTCACATCTTAAACTTTTTAAATATCAAGTTTTCAGGCTATACTTCTAAACTCCCTCTGAAAATTAAGTTTCTGCATACAATAAACTTGGTTTGTTGCTGTCCATTTATGGGGGTTGGAGTGGGTGGGATTTCTAATTTCCCATTTTCTCTTAACCACTGACTGCTACTAATAAGTGTAACCTGTGCCACTTTTTTTTTACTACTTGTATCTTTTACAATTCTATACTGGCAGAAACTTGTGTAAATAAATAGAGTGGTTTGTGTCGCTTATCTTTAATTTTTCATGTTTACCCCTGCAGATCCCACCCTCCCAAGTTCATTGAATAATTTTTTGCAATATCCTAGCAACGCAAACAACGTGCATCCTATTCAGCTGCTTCTGAGCATTTCTTAGAGTGGAAAATTCACCAAGGACATGTCTATTACTACTTACTTTGAACAATGAAATCCTCTCCCTGTTGAATTGCCCCTTAAACTCCATTCCTTCTTCAAAGAGAGAGAAGACTGAGGGTCTGGAGACAACAGCGCTGCAGAGATGACAATACGCAGAATCTACTGGGTGGGAATGGAAAAGCTTTTGTGGCATTATGGGTGCTTGCCCAGTAATTGTGAGTGCCAAAGCTTTTCTATGTCACAATTCTAAAATGCCCAAATGTGAAGGGTTAGGGCCTTGAAAGTGCACAGAAACAAGCAAAGTCCGTGAGACCTTGGGATTGCCGTCACCCAGCCCACTTGGACCGTGTGCTGTTTGAGGAACGGCAGTTCCTGGTTAGTAGAGTGTACCCCTCTGTTCAGCCGACCATTATATCCTTTTAAGTACTTGCTACCACCAGACATCCTGCCAGCCTAGCAGTTTGAAAGCACCTCAAATTATTATTATTATTTATATCCCACCCATCTGACTGGGTTTTCCCAGCCACTCTGGGTGGCTCCCAACATAATAATAATAATAATAATAATAATAATAATAATAATAATGCGGTAAAACATCAAACATTAAAAACTTCCCTAAACAGGGCTGCCTTCTGATGTCTTCTAAAAGTCAGATAGTTGTTTATTTCCTTGACATCTGGTGAAAAGGCGTTCCACAGGGAGGGTGCCACTACCAAGGAGGCCCTCTGCATAAGGGGTGTGCAAGCCAGTCGTTTCCAGCCAGTTCAGTTTTCTGCTTCTGTCTTTAGCTCTTGAAATGCTTAATAAACAAGGAAAAGGAAAAAGAAAAAGAAATTGCAGTGTAAGAGCCCTTTTAGCGCATAGCAAAGGGCAGCTCTCTTAACTCCTGGGGATAACTTATAAGCAACAGGTACTCTCACAACTGTTCCACCACCTCTGTTCAGAAAAGAACACAGATTAATCATCATAGTCCATAAATGCTTTAATAGCTTGCAGTGAGAATATATGCCTCTTCAAACAGCACTAGGAACTTTAAATAGAACCGAGTGACTGGAACAGTAGAGTACAGTGCTGACATAGGGAGAAAGATGTTTGCCTTTAAGGTCGTAACTAATTCCACCCTTCAACAAATCTCACCCATTTCATCAGGAGGGTTCCTAACCCTAAAAAGGTGACAATTTTAATAGCAGAATTTGTTACACTGCCAGACTGTGGGTGGGCAAACTATTTCAGCATTAAGAAGACTGTTCATCGTGGGACAAGCCACAGTTTGCACATCATTAGCAGGTTTCTTTTTTAAAAAAACCCCACAAAAAACTACTGCTATATAAGACTTCGTTTCTTGTCTCCCAGCACCACACAACCTATTGTTAGAATGTAAAGCTTGAAGTTAAAACTTTTGTGCCACTTTGTGGAGCCAAGAAACAAATGGTCCTCTTCTTTTTGGCAGCTCCTGCCTTTAGAAAACTGCTAGTCTATCTAACCTATCGTTGCCTTGCGTACTATTCTTTCACCGGAGCCATGCTGTTTTTAAATAGGTTATTTTAGAATTCCTCAAGAACCACAGACCAAGTCCATGGGAGCTGAAAAGAAGTTAAGAAATAGTTGGTGCAAAATACAATATAGTGCAACAACAGTATCTAATAATATTACTATGCAGGCTTATTTCACATGTTTTAATGCACAATTGTTGCAATAGCTTTTATTTTTGTTAGCATTAATTATTTTTAATATTGGCTTTCGGGTTGTGAAGTTTTTGGACTCCATTTTCCTGGTCTACTTGTTTGGACTGTTGCTTATTATATGTGGATGTGCTTGCTTTTCCTGTTTGTTGCAGATCTTGCTGGTTTGTCCATTGGAGATTACAAGGCTAACTAGCTTTGGACCTGCTCAAAAATTACAGCAGTGAAACTCTGTAGTGGATATAAGAAACTGAACATCTCTTGTCTGACAGTGGGAAAATTAAAAGCTCCATACCTGAGACTGTTATCTAAGGGGGCTGCATGTGATTGACTAGCTGGCTTTCCTTTCCTTACCCCTCCCTCTCACAAAGGCACAAATGTAACTGGGAATCACAGACATTTATTCTACACTGGCTCGCAAAACAGAGTGTTTACAAAATAAAACACTGGTATCTGAAGAAGTGTGCATGCACACGAAAGCTCATACCAAGAACTAACTTAGTTGGTCTTTAAGGTGCTACTAGAAGGAATTTTTTTTATTTTTACAAAATATAAGTCTGGAAGAACCTTTGGTCTGATTCCTTCGATCCAAAATCAACAATCTCTTGTGACTGAGAAGTGCAGCACTTATATGGAGCACTCTGGTCTCATGAGGAAAAGGGTGGGATTGTTTGTTTCATAAAATGTATATTCCGCTCGATTGTAGGGAAAACAAAGCGGCTTGCAAAAAACCCCCAAAACATACACACCATAGAATTATCACTAAAATAATTTTACAGCCATAATTTAAAACGTACAGAAAATGGCAACCACAATAGAACAGACTAAAACAAATTAAAACTTCTTGTTCTTAACTCTTCCCCCTATAAAAGCAGGGGGTTGTTAGCCGCCTCTTGGCTGGGTTTTTTACTTTCATGAGGGATGCATTTGGTCGATGAAAGATAGTTCTGATACAACATAAGGTTCTCATTGAAGGTATTTCCTTATGTGAAGGTTTAGGTAGTATTTCAAAGAGAACTGCCCCACTGGGTTTGAGCATGACTATTACATGCATGTGATTTGGGGTGACCTATTTAATTATTATTTTTTTTGCCCAAAGGTTATTTGTTCCAAATTATCACATGCTTTCCCCTCTGGAGAGAGCTGCATGCTCTCGATATTCTGCTCTCTGTGTTGTGTGTATGTGTGAGAGAGGCCTGTAGATCCACCCTGGTATTAGGAATCTTCCAGAGTTGGTGAAGCTTAATTTGCAAAGCAGGAGGTGGCAGACCTCCAAGCTTGATCTACTCTGTTGAGAATGTGAGATCAGTGGTTATAAACAAAATGTGCTTCTTTAATAACACTTCATTTAAATTTAGCATGCACAACACACATTGCAAGGGCCGTTTATGCTGAACAAATATATGGAAATTGAATATTTGTTTGCTTCCATGGTGCTTTAAAGGGGTAAGTGCTAAGCGATGGATGCGTGCTCTTGTGACATGGCACACTTAGTGGTATATGAACCTCGATGACAAGCTGATGAATGAGAGTCCTCTTGTGATGGAAGAGACGCTCTTGAGTTGGAAACGCTATTCCAGCAGAAATGGAAAATGGCTAAAAGCATGATCTGTTGTGCTTTGGTCTCCCATCAATGTCAGAGTTTGCTCGTCTGTTCACTCCTGCTTAAGCCTCCCAGTGTACAAAGCATGTGGCACTAATTTGGTGCTCAGGATCACATGCATGGGGAAAGCACTAAAAGCAGCATTTGATACAGAATCCAGCTTTCTGAGAATCTTGACTTCAATGTTTTAAAAAGGCAAGTTTCTAGCTTGTGTGGCTGAAAGGGTATGGGCGATGCCGAGTGGAATCGTGGAAGCTAGCAAGATGACTCACTTAAGATTTCATTGTCCTCCTCCCACTCCTAACTAGCAAAACTTGTTGTTGTTGTTTAGTCGTTTAGTCGTGTCCAACTCTTCGTGAACCCATGGAGCAGAGCACGCCAGGCACTCCTGTCCTCCACTGCCTCCCACAGTTTGGTCAAACTCATGCTGGTAGCTTCGAGAACACTGTCCAACCATCTCGTCCTCTGTCGTCCCCTTCTCCTTATGCCCTCCATCTTTCCCATCATCAGGGAGTCTTTCAGGGAGTCTTCTCTTCTCATGAGGTGGCCAAAGTATTGAGTCTCAGCTTCAGGATCTGTCCTTCCAGTGAGCACTCAGGGCTGATTTTCTTCAGAATGGATAGGTTTGATCTTCTTTCAGTCCAGGGGACTCTCAAGAGTCTCCTCCAGCACCATAATTCAAAAGCATCAAAACTAAAGGATGTCAAACAAGTATTTGTTTAGATTGGGCAGCCTGCATAATCCTTCATTTTGCACGATCAACACACAGTGGTACCCAACTAAGTCTTACTCGGTACGGACCCACTTAAGTGGACGAAAGAAGGTTGTTGACTTCAGTGGCTGTACGCTGAGAATGACCAACATTGGATATCACCCATAATTTATTTTGGTTGTAGAATGAAATTTCCCCAAGACTCCACAAGCATGAAAAGAAAGCCCCAGAGTTGCTAGCATATTCCTCGCTGACGCCTTCCAATCACATGTGAAGTGGCTTTCACTTAGATCCCTTTAGCTAAAGGATGTTTGTCCTTGAGAACAGACCAAGGGGAATATGGAGCTGCAAGTATGAAATATTGTAAATGCTACTCCAGCTACACAAAGCCCAAGCAGCTTAATTTAAATCACCGGAGCTACACTTGATCCAAACAGGGCATACGCTATGCTACAGATGTGTATAGGTGTTTTACTAATTTATTTCCCTTCCTGTTCAAGTTTTAATTTTGTGGTGTAGATAAGACTCTAAATTCCATAATATAATCCAGTCGTCTCTGCCCCTATTTCTCTCCCTGCGTAACCTGAGGAATTGAAGGCTAAAAGGCCCCTCCATCATTGCCCTATTCTGCCTAGTACAGAGCTGAGTCGGAAGAACCAAGGAAAGCTTACTTTTTCAGAATATTGTGGGGTGGTTGTTTTTTTTTGTTCTCTTATAAGTCCTGGCGAGCTGCTGTGTGCACTTGTCTTGTCCTTTTCCTCATCCGGAAAGCATAGCATGCTCAGCATTAACCTAGTTATAGAGTCTTCTAGACTGGAGTGGAGTGGAATATAAATCATACGGCTCGGGAGTTTTGTTTCGTGCACCTTTTCAAAATGACGGAGCTTGCTTGCTGCTGGTTGCCATTCGGAGTGACGGGGAGGGGGAGAGACAGAGAAGATACTAACTACCTCTCAGCATCAGTGTCCTTATAAATATGCAAACTCCCTTTCTTTGCCTAAAGAGGAAGTGATTTATTGACTATATTGGATGGGAAGCGCCTCCATTGCTTTCTGCTGCTCTGCGATGGCAAAGATAATATTTCGGTTACTTCTGCAGCGTCTCAGCCTGGGGTGAACGTAAACATGAGCACAATTGATTTCCAAAAGAGTCCTGGGTCCCCCACTTTTCTCTCTCCTCTGCACTGCACTGTGTTACAAGTGGAACGGCGAACGAATCAGGCTCCCAATTAAAAAAGTAGTGGAGGCTCGCACCTTCTCAGATCAGAAGTTTCTGCTAGGCTGTGAACGCTAGCAAAGCTCTATGGGTAACAGTCTAATTATTTGATTTTTTTGTTGGTGCTGCTGTGGACTTAAAACAGTTCACAGCTATGGGAGCAATGGCTGGCAGCCTATTAAGGACATAAGACAAGCCCTGCCGGAGCAGACCAAAAGCTGATCTCGTCTGGGATCCTGTTGGGTGGCCAATCGGACGCTTCTAGGAAGCCCCCAAGCAGGACATAAAGGCAATAGTCCTATCCTGCTGCTGTTCCCAAGAAACTGGTACCCAGGATCCTGCTGACTGCACCTGGAGGTTGCATATAGGCATCCTGATGAGTGATGGATTTGTCCTAATCCCTTTTATAAAGCCATCTAAGCTGGTTGCATGGAGATAATAAGGGGAAAGGGAGCATCTTTGTTCCAAACGTTGTGGCTGGAGCTCTGTCCTTGCATCTGGTGTCAAGTTTGCTGAAAATGCAGAGGATAGATAGGGTTCGAGGGTTTGGGGAACAAATATCTTGTTCTCATCCTGCCCATCAAACTGATGAGAAGCTTAATCGTTAATATTTTAACTGGTATTTTTTTTGAGAATCAATCAACCCATGGCACATTCTGTTTCTTGCATTTCTATAGCGCTGTGGGTTAAAACACGGAGCCTAGGGCTTGCCGATCAGAAGGTCAGCGGTTCGAATCCCCGCTATGGGGTGAGCTCCCATTGCTCCGTCCCTGCTCCTGCCCACCTAGCAATTTGAAAGCACGTCAAAGTGCAAGTAGATAAATAGGTACCACTCTGGCGGGAAGGTAAACGGTGTTTCCGTGTGCTGCTCTGGTTCACCAGAAGCGGCTTAGTCATGCTGGCCACATGACCTGGAAGCTGTATGCCGGCTCCCTCGGCCAGTAAAGTGAGATGAGTGCCACAACCCCAGAGTCGTCTGTGACTGGACCTAACAGTCAGCGGTCCCTTTACCTTTACCTATGCCCCCTGTTAAAGCTACCTTCGCTAATATGGTGCCCTTCGTATATTCTGAACCATGTCTCTAGCCATCCCTGACCCTTGGGCCATGCTGGCTGGGGCAGAGGGCACTCTGTTGTAGAAGCCTGTTTGAAGGTGTTTGAGGCAGTTTATAACTTTAGAAACGAAAAGTATGAAAAACATAAGAAAACAGCAAGCAGGCTTGTCACCACGTCATTGCTTTGGGTGAGGATGACATCGAGCCCTGTTTTCCTCATCCTTCCTTGAAATATCACTTTGTATGTTTTAGTATAATTGAAAATGTGTCCCTTCTCTTTGATGATGGAAAAGCTAATGTTCTGATCCCTCCATGAAGTAAAATGTCTGTAGGCCATTTTAGCTTAGGTGGCTAATATGAAATTCTGCGTTGGGGTTTTTCATACTTTTTTTTTAAAGCGAAATGATAGCGCTGTGGGCGAGAATAGAGAAAGGTATCTAATGGTGCCTCAATGGCTCGGCATGTTCCCTCATGTGCCATTTCCCCTCATGGATCTCTGCCGCATCCCCATGAAGGACAATGAAGCCTTGAACTTTCATCTACAGAATGGGACAGTTCACCCGCCAGGATTTGAGGCCATTTCCGCAATTTAATTCATTCCCAGCGCTAGAATGGTCCTTAACAAGAACGGCATATTTTAACTTTAACTTTTTCCAGCTTTCCATTGTTAAAGAAAGCGTAGGAGTTCTTTATGAGGCGGTCAGCACCCACCCTCTGTGCTGGAACCTGCGAAGAGTTGGGAAGCCATGTTTGATAGAACGCTTCACAGAAATGGCTGGTGATGATATTCAAAACATTGCTCAGACGAAATCCAGAGCTCATTAAAAAGGGGGCATTATGCTTGGGAGGCAAGCCCAAGGCAGCCTCAGGTTTGATTAGGACTACCTTGTGCTCTGATATAAGTGAAATCTCTTAATTTTCCAAAAGAATATGGGGCCGGCCTGATCTGTGGAAATTTAATTGGGAACGCCTGGAGAACAGGACACAAATTGTCTTTGGGAATGTCCAGAAGGCATAGTGTCTACAAGATGGATCCAGATACGTGAGTGGTTAGGAGGAAAAACAGATGTCAGATGGTCTTCATAATGCTTCCCCTCCTGAGTGCCTGTGAAAGCATTGATGAAGCCTGTAAGCAGTTGCCAAGGCCTGGAAATCTACTGTATATTTCACCTTATACCCTGTGATGGTATAAATAGTAAAAAAAGAAAACTCAATGTCGGAGTATCCTGCCCCGCACCTTGCCTTAGAGATTTCCTCACAAAACCCTGCACTTTAGTGCTCAGTCGGAGCCAACACCAACTTGGGGTTCCATGGATTGCTGTTTGCTTTGAAGGAGCTCAAAAGAGTGGGTTTTCTTGAAGAAAGCTCCAGAGCAAAAATAGAAGGAGGTTTAAATTGGGGACCATGCCTAGAAAGAGCGGGTGGAAGGTAAGTGCAGATAAGCCCCATATTCAACCAATTTCACTGGTCACTAAGGGCAGTATGATTGTCAGACTGGTGATTATCGGCTTATGGTAACTCGGGGGCAGGCTTTCTCATTGTGGCACCAGTGTTGTGAAAGGCTCTCCCTGCCAAAATATGAGAAGCCCCATCAGCATTGGCATGCTGCCGGCTCCTGAAGACACACCTGTTTAGGCAACCATCCCCCTAAACTGGACTTTTGGTTTTGTTCTTTCAACCTTTGAAAGCGGTTTTAATTGTTATGCTTTTTGATTCTTTGTTTCATTGCCTTAATTAGGGATGCTTTAATGCCACTGTGTGTTTTAATGGTGAATTGTTTTTATAGATCTCTTAGAAGCTGTTTTGGCATTTGTAATAATAATAAAAAAGGAAATGTAAAGGACCCCTGACAGTTAAGTCCAGTTGCGAACAACTCTGGCGTTGCAGCGCTCATCTCGCTTTACTGGCCGAGGGAGCTGATGTTTGTCCACAGACAGTTTTTCCAGGGCATGTGGCCAGCATGACTGAGCCACTTCTGGCAAAACCAGAGCAGTGCACGGAAATGCTGTTTACCTTCCCGCCGGAGTGGTACCTATTTATCTACTTGCACATTTTGGCATGCTTTCGAACTGCTAGGTTGGCAGGAGCTGGGACCGAGCAACGGGAGCTCACCCCGTCGTGGGGATTCGAACTGTCGGCAAGCCCTAGGCTCAGTGGTTTAGACCACAACGTCACCCGTGTCCCTAATAGTAGTACTAGTAGTATACTGCCCTATACCTGTAGATCTCAGGGTGGTTCACATAATAAAATCACAATATATTTAAAAACCCCCACAAAATACATATTAAAAACAAAGACAACCCAATGACACCCCCCCCCCGCAACACACTTTAAAAGGGCACTGGATGGCAAATCAGCCAAAGGCCTGGTTAAAGAGGAACGTTTCTGCCTGGCGCCTAAAGTTGTATAATGAAGGTGCCAGGCGAACTTCCCCTGGGGAGAGCATTCCACAAGCAGGGAGCCACTGCAGTATATAAATAAAATAATAATGACTTCCAACTTAAGTCTAACACATTAGCCAGCCATTCACGCACTTTCCATCCTTGTTCTAGGTCCATGAGTTTTGCCATGTACTAGATACGGGCGGCCAGTAGGGATAACAGGGGGAGGAGGAGGAGGAGTGCTGTTGAGATGGCTAATTGAATTAGGAAATGGATCTCGAGAGAATTAACTGGGTAATGAAATTCAGAACTTGACTTCTAGGTCAAGAGATTGAATCCGCATCAGGTTTGTAATGATTTCCAGTCACCGCATGCTCTCGGCCTGCCGCTGAGATTGGCCAAACCGAACAAGTGAGCGTCCAGAACTGCAGGTGTCGAGACTAATGCAGGGAATGTGCCAGTAAATAGATCAATGAGAGCTGGTATCACAGTGATGAATAAAAGAGAGAACCAATATTGCAGCATTAGCAGAAGAGGTATGGGAGGGACGGGCCTGGGTGTTTCAGCAAGTTCCAGGTCTTATAATTCAGGAATCGGAAGGGAAAGGACTATGGATCCCATCGTCTCTAACCATTGGCCATGCCGATGGGCTGATGGGAGTCGGAGTCCAACAACATCTAGAGGGCCATGGGAAAACCCTCCCCTCCTTCTCTGTAGACTATCTCAAGACTCACGAATTATGCCCCAAACTCAGAAAGCCAGTTGCGTTTCTTGTCCCCTTGAAAGTGAGTGAGTCACGACCAAACTTGGATCCTGTTCATTTTAATGAGGCGTAAGCAGGACAAGCCTTTTCTAGCTTTGGGTGCCAGACAGTTTTTTTCCTTTCATCTTTTCCTCCCACATGCGAAACGTCTAATTTCAGGCCCAGGTAGATCATAACTGTGAGACACTTTGCTTAGTCACCGGGAATCAAAGACTATTTTATCCAGGGACCCTCGTTTTTCTTTCTCATGCCCCTCCACGACTTGGGGAGAAACGTTCACCTTTTAGAATGGAAATAGCCACCTACTCTTCTTATTTTTTATTTTTATCAATCTCTCTATCTTTGGCCATGTGCAAAAGCAAAGCCCTCCCTCCCTCCCCGCCAGGTTTATTCAGTTAGGTGTGTGAGGCTTATGAAAGCAGAACGCGATACCAGATTTCCAACACTTGCAGACTGGGGGGGGTTGCCATTCAGTGTTAACCTTTTTAATATTCTGCAGGCTAATTGTCTGTCCATTCCTCCTTTCCCCCCCTCCCAGGTTAATGAGGTGGTTAAGAAGGGAGGAGAGAGAGAGAGAGGGAAGGCTCCCCGATAGCATTGCCAAGCAAACGGAAAAGGTCAGGGTAATACATTCTATTATCATCTCTCATAGGCGGCACAAAGGCGTCCCAGATTTGGCATTGCCTCGTGATGGATTGTAACAAGAAAAAGGCTTGCTGTTAAATCTGCTCTTTGTGACAATAATTGTTGCAAAGAGAGAGAGAGAGAAAGAAAGAAAGAAAGAAAGAAAGAAAGAAAGAAAGAAAGAAAGAAAGAAATGTTTAAAAAAAAAGAAAGGGGCACCTGGAAGAATGCAGACCCACCATTCTCGGCTGGTCAGAAGATTAAAAGAAGGCCATGGCCTAGAGGAGATTGCCAGGTGCTATTCTTGAAGAACAGCAAGGGCAGATCTGCGCATTTCTGAATTTGTCCTTTGATTGTAATTACTGCATGGTGGTATTTTCATCCTCTGGGTTTCTTTTCCTTCTCTGCCTCGCGCTGTCGCCCTTAGGCAAATCATTTAACTTCTCAGTGGGTACCACCTTCCCACCACTGCCTTTATATAATTTAATCTTGCCGCACACTTGGTTTCTTCAACATTCGAGGAGGCCAGGCATTTTCCATAGGAAGCCCTCAAAAAGTTGTTTCCGTTGTCTTGGGGAAAATTTTTTGTCCTCTGGTTTATTTTTGGTGCTCTACAAAGTATCTGGAGAGGGATCTTTGCCAGATATGGTCCCTCACTACTTTGCTTCGGAGTGTTTGTGTGAGGATTTGTTGCAAAGTAGGCCCCAATGCGGGTTCCATGCTTTGGGGAGGCCTCAGTGGGGGCTGGTTCAATAGGGTGAATGGGGCTCTTCCCCCCAACCTCAGCCAGCACCCATTGGCTCTGGCTGTCAGCTTCCACCCCAACAGAAGCAATATTTAAGGCCCCTTACACCTTTGGCAAGGAATTGTGTCGGTGTCCCACTGTAGAGAAACCACTTTACCGCAATAGCCGTATTAGGAATCACTACATTTTACGGTGCTGGAGGAGACTCTTGAGAGTCCCATGGACTGCAAGAAGATCAAACCTCTCCATTCTGAAGGAAATGAGCCCTGAGTGCTCACTGGAAGGACAGATCGTGAAGTTGAGGCTCCAATACTTTGGCCACCTCATGAGAAGAGAAGACTCCCTGGAAAAGACCCTGATGTTGGGAAAGATGGAAGGCACAAGGAGAAGGGGACGACAGAGGACAAGATGGTTGGACAGTGTTCTTGAAGCTACGAACATGAATTTGACTAAACTATGGGAGGCGGTGGAAGACAGAAGTGCCTGGCGTGCTCTGGTCCATGGGGTCACGAAGAGTCAGACACGACTAAACGACTAAACAACAACAACAACATTTTACGGGACCTGAGTACTTGTAGAATGGAGCACAGGCCAGGTCCTTTGCTTACTGGACTATTTTGGAGTGCGGTTTATTTATTTTGAAAAAGCAAACGTTCCAGTGAGCACCAGTCCAAAGTATTTAAGAGGTCACACACCCATCTATTTATTGGGCATGTTGTCAATATACATATAAGGCAAGTCTTGCAAAGGGTTCCACTGGTGACATCAAATAAATCAGCCAACAGCACAATCCTCTGCAGGCCTACTCAGAAAAAACCCTATTGGAATGCAATAGGGTTTACTTTTAGGTTAAGTGTACAGGATACCTGCCAATATCCCATGTATCAAAATTGGGATGTTTCAGCTGGTTCAGCTAAAGGGACTGGTAAAAATGTTTTTGCCAACCCTGAAGGCAGCACTGGGGCAATTTCACACAGATCTCCAGACCCTCCAAATCTCCCTATTTTCCAGGGACAGCCCCCAGTTTTACAGAAGCTGCCCCAGTTTCTGGTTTGATCCCAGAATGTCCCACTTTTCTTTAGGACGTCTCTATTTTCATTGGCTAAATGTTGGGGGGTATGGAATAGGATGTCCCTATTTTCTTCAGAGGAATGCTGGAGGGTATGGATTCCTAGGAAGAGATGTTCAGGGCCAGCTCTGCCATTAGACAGAGTGAGGCGCTGGCTGCATTGGGCAGCATATTCTGGGGACCAGAGAGCAACAGCAAGGCATTAGGGCAAGGGTAGCTCTCCAGCTCCTGTCAGGTCCAACTTGGAAGGCAAACATTGATGGATAATGGGAGTTGTAGTCCAATAACGTATGGAGGCCACCATGTTGGCTTTCTCTGCATTAGAGGATAAGGCCTGATCTAGCCTGTTGTCCTCGGATGCAGTGGAGAAAGCTATCCTATCACCATGGTTTAAGTGAGACTCTAATACTGGTTGGATCTTATACATAGATTTGGAAGGAGGGCTCCATCTTGCCCTTTGCGCTCCAGGTGGCCAAAGGTCTCCAGCCAGCCCTGGGCAACTTTGTTCTTCAGCTGCATGACAAGGGAAGTGCCATGAGACCCTTGAGGTCCAGCACCAGAGAGTTTTCTTTTCCGAACCTGGTGCTTTAAGCAAGCTGGAAAAAATTAGAAGGCAATTTTTAATGACACTTGTGGCATCCGCCTTCCTATTTACCTCGCATGCCTTCATCAGAAAGGAACATGTGTCAGCCTGTTAGGAACCCCCCCCCAAAAAAAACACACCGCACAATTACCTGTTCCGCCATTGTGTCCCATCTCAGAGTCCATACCACCTTGGATTATGCAGAAAACAGTTGATCAATTTTTGATTCCATCACACAATCTCTTTGAGTCGCAGTTGCATAATTCAAGCTGTTATCGTGCTGGTGGGCTCGTGTGGCTTTTATTTTATTTTTCGGCATGCATTTTGATTTAGGGACTTACGAAAACCTTGCTGGGTTTTAGGAGGCAATATATTCCATGGGTGGGTGGTGACAAAACCACAGGTATCTGGAGGAGGAAGCCAACCATGCTAGCCAAAGCTTGATCGGGATGCAGTTGATGGCAAAAGAAAGAAGCTACACGTGAATAGCCTGAAAGAAGTGCTGGGTTCACACACAAGTTATGTAAATGATAGCACTTTGGGTTATGGCGGGTCTCTAAATATATTCTTTTAAAACAGCAACAACTAAATTTCAAGTTTTACCTAAAAAATAAAGGAAACTGAGGCTCTCTTTTGGGAGAGAGTTCATAGAATCATAGAGTTGGAAGAGACCACAAGGGCCATCGAGTCCAACCCCCTGCCAAGCAGGAAACACCATCAGAGCACTCCTGACATATGGTTGTCAAGCCTCTGCTTAAAGACCTCCAAAGTAGGAGACTCCACCACACTCCTTGGCAGCAAATTCCACTGTCGAACAGCTCTTACTGTCAGGAAGTTCTTTCTAATGTTTAGGTGGAATCTTCTTTCTTGTAGTTTGGATCCATTGCTCCATGTCCGCTTCTCTGGAGCAGCAGAAAACAACCTTTCTCCCTCCTCTATATGACATCCTTTTATATATTTGAACATGGCTATCATATCACCCCTTAACCTCCTCTTCTCCAGGCTAAACATGCCCAGCTCCCTTAGCTGTTCCTCATAAGGCATCGTTTCCAGGCCTTTGACCATTTTGGTTACCCTCCTCTGGACACGTTCCAGTTTGTCAGTGTCCTTCTTGAACTGTGGTTCAAGAACTGTGAGTTCTCTTTGCAAACCTGTTCCTGACCTCACCCGACTCCCTGCCCTGCACCCAGCTTCAGCTACTACGGACTGCCTCCTCATTGCACCTTTGACCAGGGACTGGACTTGGACCTCGCCTCTCGGGTAACCCACGGGACCAGCACACCCTTTGCCCTTCGTTTTGACAGCTGGGGGGAGGCTTGGGAGTCACGGGCGTGCGGCGTGCCAAATGTCTGCCATGGGCGGCTCGCTCTGCCCCCGGCTGCAGGGCGTGCGCTCCGCTCCGTGCATCCGAGTGGCTATCCCGCACCTGGGAGGGCACCCTCCGTGTCCCTCCCCCCTCGGGAGCGTGCCTGCCCTGGGCAGCACGGGGCATAGGCTCAGCCACAGTCTCCCAGCCCTGCTGGAAGATGCCAGGTATTAAACCTGGGCCCTTTGGAATGGAAAGCAGTTCCTCTACCACTGAGCTGCAGGTCCTCCCCCAAAACCTCGCACATGGAAAGCCCCTCCTTACGTTCCCGTGCTTTGCTTAAATCTGGATTACAAAAGACCTCTCGCAAGACCTGGCTGGTTGCGTTATATGCCTAATGCAAGGGGATGTTGCAGCAATCCAAATTCCCCACCAGGTTTGGATAAACAAGCCCATTCTGCATAAGAATCCAGTCAAGCATCCCATGAACGTTTTTATTCCTGTCAGATGAGACTAATGAAGTGCAGGAGCTTGTTGCTAAAAGATGAGCCTTATGGAGAGGACACCTCATTAATTTGAAGGCCGGCCTTTGTTGTCCCAGCTGTCAGACTCCTGCTATATTAATGTCCTCTCTTGCCATCTCTGGTGCAGGATGGGGCCTCTTCCCCCAGTAGGCCTAGCATGGCTGTTTGCTTTGAAGCTGCTTCATTTTCATTTTCTGCCGCCTTGCTGTTCTGAGTTTTTTGGTCTTTAAGAAACTATCTTCTAATTGGTATAAGAAGTCTTCTATTATTCCAACCTGTAGGCAAACATAAAAGGATATGGACTGTCAAACAATGCGGCATCCGCCTGCTTGCAGATACACAACATTTCTTTGTTAAATGGATTACTTTCCCTTCAGAAATGATGGCATTATTATTTAGATGTAAAATTCTACCTTGAAAGGCATATTTCACGCACATCCTGTGAGCTAGGTCTCTGCTATTTCCATTTTACAGATAGGCAGTGGTGCCTGAGCTGCGGAGCCTAATTTAGCAAAAACAAGAGTGAGCCCAAACAACAGAAAATAGTACATGTGACTTTTCTTTGGAAACTTTATCTGTGGGCCTTGTCCTTGGAGACTGCACCCCCGTGTCAAGACAGATGGCCAAACTCCTTGCATTCACATCTACAACAGGAGTGTCGTGTTCACCTAAACTGCTTTGGGTCCCAGGATGGAAATGATGGGCTAAGGGAATTTCTTCCCATTTTGTAGGATGTGGACAACTATACTGACCTAGCTTTCTGGACTGAATAACTTAACAAAAGAGCCAAAAATAAATCCAAGCCAGAAGATTCCTCTAAAACACACATTAAAATTATATCAAAACTGGTTTAATAAATCATAGGAAGTATTGTTCAGAGAATATGTTCAACAGCTTCCGTATTATAATTTTAAACAAGACAGAAATCATCTGTATTGGCTTTCTCCAAATATTCTTGGGACTTGCAACCATTGTGTGATGGAGACAGTGAATTCACAGGTAAAGATCCCTAGTCCTGTTGCAGAACTACATTTTCCAAGTGTCTTTTGTAGAAGGCCACGAGCAACAGGCATGCTAGGAACCAGTTTAAATCTGTACAGTAGACATGCCTGCCCTTTAGATGTTTTGGATTATGTCTCCCATTATTGCTGACCATTGGCCATGTTAGCTCCAGGTGGTTCATAGTCTAAAACTGATCACCCTGATCTGGCCACTGTGATCCATGCGACAGTCACCTCCAGGCTTGATTATTGTAACTCGCTCTACGCGGGGCTGCCCTTGAAGCTGACCCAGAAGCTCCAGTGGGTGCAGAATGCTGCGGCAAGGCTCCTTACGGGGTCCTTGCTGCGGGATCACATTCATCCAGTGCTTTACCAACTGTACTGGCTCCCAGTGGAGTACAGGGTCAGGTTTAAGGTGCTGGTTTTGACCTTTAAAAGGGACACAGGTGGCACTGTGGGTTAAACCACAGAGTCTAGGACTTGCCGATCAGAAGGTCAGCGGTTCGAATCCCTGTGACGGGGTGAGCTCCCGTTGCCCGGCCCCTGCTCCTGCCAACCTAGCAGTTCGAAAGCATGTCAAAGTGCAAGTAGATAAATAGGTACCGCTCTGGCGGAAAGATAAACGGCGTTTCCGTGCTCTGCTCTGGTTCGCCAGAAGCGGCTTAGTCATGCTGGCCTCATGACCCGGAAGCTGTATGCCGGCTCCCTCGGCCAATAAAGCGAGATGAGCGCCGCAACCCCAGAGTCGGCTACGACTGGACCTAATGGTCAGGGGTCCCTTTACCTTTTGACCTTTAAAGCCCAATGCGGCCTAGAACCCACGTACCTATGGGACAGCCTCTCCTGGTATGCCCCGCGGAGGACCTTAAGGTCCATAAATGACAACATTTTGGAGGTCCCAAGTCGCAAGGTGGTTAGATTGGTCTCAACTAGGGCCAGGGCCTTTTCAGTACTGGCCCCGACTTGGTGGAACGCTCTGTCACAAGAGACTAGGGCAGGACTTGACATTTTTCCGCAGGGCCTGCAAGACAGAGCTGTTCCACCTGGCCTTTGCTTTGGACTCAGTCTGACCCTTATGTTTCCCTCCCCTTATGGTTTTGATCTATGGGCTACTTTTAAAATGAGGCTGCATTTTAAATTGCATTTTAACCTGTATTTTAAATTGTCCCCGCCCCCCATTATGTTTTTACTGCAATTTTACTGGTGTTAGCTGCCCTGAGCCCGGCTCAGGCAGGGGAGGGCAGGGTATAAATTATTATTATTAATATTATTATTATTATTTATTATTAACATCTGGAGGGCACCGGTCTGGGGAAAAAATTAGGGCTGGCTCGGACTATTGGGTGTAAGCAACCTTGCATGCCTCTAGGCAGCAGAGGGCAGGGTTGTGACCAACAGGTAAGACAGGGGAAAATACATTTTGTGTTTTCCAGAAAAACTCCCAAGCTCCAGCCATCCCTCTCTGTCTCCTGCATGACGTATCCATGAGAAACTAGCTTCTACCATGTAGGTTTAGAATCCCAACGCCATCCATGTAAATGCATGTAAACTTTCAGTGCTAGTTAACGTCACAGGATGGGTGGTGGGAGACAGAACAGGTGGTGAGACCGGGTACCTCCATCTTCTTCTAACTCTGCTACTATAAACCCAACTTTATTTTTAAAACCCTAGGTGGTCTGTCTGCATTGGCTCGTGCGTGCAGTTCTTGCATGGTTTAAAAGGGAGGATCTCGCCACAAGTGTCTTTATTTTTTTCCTTTCATTTTTTAATTAAAGATTTTCTTGTTTTACAGAAGTATGTGTAATGTCTCTCGTATTTTTTTCCATGTAACATTTTTACAAATCTGTTTCATTTGTTGAGACATTAGGGGGAGAAAAAAGAAGGGGTGGAGGGGGTGGGAGATGGGTGGGGGTGGGGTTTGGTGGCGATGTTTCTATTACGTTTTATGTAGGGTTTGGTGTCAGTGTTGCTTGTGCAGGTCCTCTGCTAATCACTTGTGTTCCTTTGGTGGTGAGAGAGGTTGGGGTTGGCCTAGGGTGTGGTTGTTTGTTTGTGGTTGGCTGTGGTGATCTTTGTTTTCGTGTGTCAGTGGGGTAGGTGGGTGTTTTGGATCAGGTCAGCCATACTGATTTGTATGCTGTTGGTGGATTTTTGTCATTGTCTTGTTGGGCTGTGTATGTGATAAAGGGGAGCCATAAAGGCGTCTTCTTCTGTTTGTCCCCGTGTCAGTTTCAGTTTATTGGTTAATTTTTCTAGTAGGGCTGTTTCCCATACTATTTGGTACCATTGGTCCATGCCACAAGTGTCTTTAGACCGGGGGCATTATGTGTGAAATGTTGTCTTTTGCCCACCTCTGCTCCCTTCTTAAGAAAATTGGGATAGCCTGCCTCATCTGACAAAGTTCACACATAATGCTTACATGCAGTCATACGTAGGGGTCCTTTATGCGCCTTCTGTTGTTTTCCTCATGTGGGATAGACTGATGCAGGCGCCTTCATTCAGCTTGTGCGCCATAGCAATGGGGAATTTATCAAAACGCTGTCTTTTAACTGGCATTGAAAAACAGCCAGTTTAAAAGGAAGGCAAGCTGGGAAAATTAATCTTGAGCAAGTTTTCCTGATAAGAAAGAGAATGCCGACAGAAAAGAAGCCAGCGCTTCCGGCTGAAAGTCAGCGCGGGGAGAAAAATGTGCATTCCACATTGCCATGGCAAGAACCATTTTTCTATTAAATCAGAATGAAGTTCTGAATAAATACATTTTCCTGAGATATATCATTCACCAGAGGGTTCGGTTTAAGAAAAAGGAAAAGGAAAAAAAAAATAGGGGAAAAGAAGGACACGAAATGATAATTTTTGCAGATGCCATGCATCTTCATCGAGATCAAACCAATAATTATATTAATAAGTGGAGTGTTGAAATGCGTATCATTCCCTGTAACCTCATGCATCATGAACAGCTTTTAAAACAATTCAAAAGAGCATCTCTATATACGCAGATGTGGACTTCAACCAGGTGTCTTATATGAATGCCACACATACACGCTCACACTCACATAGTTGCAAATCGTTGTCATTCATGTTTATTCATAGGCAGCTCCACTTTCTCAGAAATGCAAATCGCCCAATAGAGTGAGCACAAGATAGCTTGGAGTCTGCTATTAAT